>NC_139333.1:25722324-26339824 GCF_056507025.1 Lutjanus erythropterus
TACCAAATTTCATGGCTAATCAGTCCAGTTGAGACATTTTACTAGAACCCAAACATGAAAAGTCAGTGATCACTAGTGATAAGCAGATGAGCCTCATGAAGCTGTGAGGCTTTCTTACGACTTGTGCCCTCAATCCTGTGAGCAAAACACCACCACACCTAGTTGATATTAATAGTTTCAGTCTCATACATGTGCAATAAAAGTCCTGCATGTTATTTAATCTGTAGGCCTACTTTCATCAGAAGTTCTGCATTAAATACAGATGTTACTGTGCAGCATGTTGCAGCAAAAGTAATGATGTACTGTCAACATAAAACATTTCTGACACCAAACACGAATGCATCAGTGTATTTTCATGTTTTTAAATTCCTTGGTTGATATGTCTGTGGTATCTCAGGAGTAAATAGAAACATTACAGCCAACAGGCAAGCCAAAGGTCAGTCATAAACATGCAAACGATGGTACAACACAGCACCAGTGTGTATTAGAGCACGTTGGTTCAGTAAACGCATCAGCTCTTGGTGCAGCAGGAACTTTTTCAAGTGCCCGAACCATCTTTGTGTTCTTCTTTCCTCTGTAGATTGTGTGAGGACATGATGGGCAGAAACCCGGAGCTGTTTGGGAGGCAGCTGAACTGGCTGCCGTCAAAGCTGCACGGCAAAATCCAGAAGCGAGTGGCCTTTTTCTCCGCAGCGGCGCCCGACCTTACAGCTTGAAGTTTTGTTTCTTTTAAACTGACAAGACTCTGAGCCAACTGCTTATTACAGAACTGTTTTCATTCTGTGTCTGTTGTTGTGTTTAAAGATTTAAAACAAATGGTGCTAAGATTTAATTGTTTTAACTTAAATGTCTGTAAATAAAGTTTTTGTTGCCTTATTTTAAAGAACCAGTTTAGATCAACTAAAGTTTTACTCCATGTAGTGATTTGATAATCTGCAATCTGTTTTTGAATAAAGTTATTGATATGTTGTATATTCCTGTGGTGTTTGTCATTTCCTTCATGGATGATGCAGGAGATTAAAGGGCCAGTGTGTAGGATTTACTGGCATCTGGTGGTGACACTGAATATCCTCCCGTTCCAAGGAGGAGAAACTACAGTGGGTCTGAAAGTTGCGAAAGCTTAAATCTAAAGCCAGTGTTTAGTGTGGCTACTGTACAAACATGACAGTGCAACATGGCGGCCTCCATGAAAGCTGTCCTGCACCCTTTGTAACTTTAAACAGCTCAATTTAAGGAAAATGCACTAATAAACATAAACATGTTCTTATTCTTCCAATAAATTGCTAAATCTTATGCAGTGGATTTAAGAAGCAAAATTTTCAGTCTTTCACAAAAAACAAATACACAGTAAAATATTCCACTTTTAATCAAATCTTACATAATTAAATCATTAAATGCATGATTGTCTTTCTCAGTGTATCAAACAAGTGTTAAGTGGATTTTAGAAAATGTCAACTCAAGAATTCTTTGGTTCAACTGCAGAAAAATTCACAATTTACACTTGAATGCATCGGTTTCTGTGAGGCCTTCATTTTACTGC
Source organism: Lutjanus erythropterus (assembly GCF_056507025.1). Classification (NCBI taxonomy): domain Eukaryota; kingdom Metazoa; phylum Chordata; class Actinopteri; order Lutjaniformes; family Lutjanidae; genus Lutjanus; species Lutjanus erythropterus. The sequence goes on from NC_139333.1 coordinate 25,723,865, forward strand.
TGAAGGACATAAAAAGTAACCTGAGAAAGACAAATTACATGTGAAATATTGTAGTACATTTAATATTTTAATAATATTTTCTCTGCTTTCTTTCTTCCTGTTACAATCATTTCACTTTAACCTTTAATATATTTGTACTTCCCTAAAGTGAAATTTCAGTCTGACTATTCTCATTTTGTCAAAATCCCATAACCAGTAACTCTCCTTTACTTAGATTTTATAATCACATTTCTGGCAAAAAAAAAAAAAAAAGAAAGGCAAAGCTTCGGAAGCCCTGAGATGTAAGTGAGGCGGAAAAAAAGAATCTGGTGATCCATTTTCTAAGTCTGATAAAGTTTGTTTTCACTCCTGTGTTTATAACTTGAATACAAGTGAAGGAAGTCTTTCATCTGTGTAACAGGTGGCAAAAAGTTTTGCAAGGATCATTTGTCTGAGTTACTTTTTTTTTTAACCTGTGAAAACGGGTGGAAAAAGTTATGCCAGGCTAAATTTAGCATTGGAGCACTTCAGCTTCTTGTGGCCAAAACGAGTATTACACCAACACTAACTTTTTTTTTTCTTCACCTGCAAAAACGTTTTCTTTTGTCAAGATCATCCAACAAGTGTTTGCTGTTGCATTACTCATTTTGACCACAAAATTTTTATCCTGTTTTCACAGGCATCTTTGAAATCAGTGGGATTTGTCTGTTTGTAAACGCATCATAGATATTAGGAAATTGTTACATATAACAATAATTAAACAATGAAAACAATTTAGATAAGACTTATAAAACAGATCACCAGACTTTTTTTCATCCTTTGGCTTTCAGGGCTTCAGCAGAACCAGTTGGGGAAATTTAAAACAATCTGCAATTCTTGTCGTTTGCAAAACTTTGAGACGAAGCCTGATTGTTGGTGGTGACAGTAGATTCACGGGGCATCACGTCTGTCGGACAGGCGCATTTGTTTCACATAGGTCTGACGTAGTTGGCAGGCAGCAGACCCCGCTGCCCCGTGCGCATGTTGCACCCGAACATCCACCCCTCGTCTATCGGCTCCACGTCTGAGATCAGGTCGCCCTCCTGCAGAGAAACTTCATCTGCTTCTGCTGCTGTGTAGCTGTACATGGCCTGGAAACGTTTCTGTGCGGGTCAAACAGGCACAGAGGAGATGAATAAACAGAGGTGCATGCAGATGACAGAACAAAGACTGCACAGAGTCCAGACTGCATCATTTGCATTGAAGATGAAAAATTTCCCTACTGAGTGAACCATAAACACACACATAGGTGCCTGAGCAGTAGAGCAAGTGGAGCAGCTGCACGTCCACAATTAAACAATTAAGTCCCAGGCAAGGGAAGATATTGCAGGATTTTTTTCTGTAGTGGTGACAAAATGTTAAAAAGTAAACATATATAGTTTGAACTAACAAATCTCTCCAGGGAAAATATCACACCAAACCCCCTTTAAGAAATGTGACATATTAACAATTCCTTACATTTCTGGAAAAACGCATACCTCTAGAAACACAAGATCAAAGGCATCATATGTCTACAGTATTCTCGTCAATTCGGCATCAATATAATCCATTTTGGATTTTATCCCCTCAGTCCATTAGGCTGCTTTTGTAATTAGCAGTGTAATGGGTTAATAAATTGCCTTGCATTGGAAACGGCTATAGTTTTACTTCTTGCTAACTTTGAAGGTTTGTCTAAAGGTCCATGTTTGTGATGTCTAGAAATGTAAAAACGTTTATTTTGTAAGCAATGATGTGCAGTCCTCCCTTTTCCCACTGGCATCATCTGCAAGGCCAGTGGTTCTCAAATACTGGTCTGGGGACTTACAGTGGTTCATGATACTCTCTCTCATTTAAATGATCACGATATTAAAAAAATATATATACGTTTATTTATTTATGCAAAAGGCTTCAGTGTAGCCTGAATATCACTGTGTGCAATTAGCATAATTAGCTCATTATCAGGTAAAAAAAAAAGAAATCTAAAAATCATCACACCTATATAAATAAATAAATGAATATTCTTTTGATGAGACCCCTTGGCAGAGTGCCAGAGACCCCTGTAGGTCCCTGGACCACTGTTTGAGAACCACTAGCCTAGCAGGCCATACAAGTGGGAGAAGGGATTCAGAAATCTTTTTAGACATTTCTGAACATCACAAACATGGACTTAGACTCTTATCAACTTTCTGAGTTGACAAGAAGTCAAATCATCGCCATTTCTGATGCAAGACAATTAATTAGCTCATATGCTAATTATACAAATTGACAAACATGCAACTCTTTGCGACCAGGCTTCATCTGATAAGCCTTTAATTGACATTTTAATCTCTATGCTACACTGTGTGGCCAAAAGTATGTGGACACCTTACCTTATAAAAAGGTTCTTAGATCTGTACTTAAAATAATTTCTGATGGTCTGCTTAACTTCAGTTCATAAAGTGTACTGAGCATAAAAAAAGTTTGTAAGTTGTGCAGCTGTGATGTATAAATCTTAATGATCTAAGCACAATGACAGAGTGAAATGATCAACAATCACAAGTCGATGAAGTGCGTTCTTCTGCATTAGCCTTACCCCTCCACTAGGTGGTGCTACAGGAGCAGGACGCATCTGTCCAAACGGCTGACTGAATCTCTCAGGGTTGGATGGTTGCACTTCATCTACTGCGCACACACACACACCAACACACACACAATTAATGCAAATATATATACAGTTAAATAAGTTTATTTAGAGGAGTATATCTCAGAAAGTGTCTGGATGTGCTTTGTTACCTTGTCTGTTTTCAGGAGGAGGTGCGTCGCTTCGAATCCTGCTCTTCTCAAACTCTTCGTGGTACTTTATCTGCACACACACACACACACACACACACACACACACACACACACACACACACATTAATGCAGTTCTCTGTGAGAAGCAGTTCACCATTTTAGGAGGTGCTGAGAGATGATGAGGGGGGAGTTTATCTCTGCTGCAACAGCAACCGTCTTTAGAAGAAAAGAAAAGAAACCGTCAAACAGCTGACGGCTTCACCTGTCTGTTTTAAAATTTCAGATATAATGAGTTTTATTTCATTTCACTTTGCAGAAACAAAAAGATTAAACGTACCAGTAAAAATGTATGTATTGACACGGTTGTTTGGATTGTAAACCCCTTTAAATTTATACTACATGAACAGGAACAAATAGGAATTAGGCCTACGCGATAAAGCTGAACCTATCACAATAATGAAGTCTCATATCGGTCAATAAATATAATTATTGAACATGTAGGATATGACTGAGGATATGTTTTGTACTCCTAGAAACAGCTAAGGTGATAAATAATCAGTAGTCATGTGGATATAATGACCAACTGGTAGTAAAACAGGTAGAACAGTCTGATAATTTCAGAAAATTACATAATTTTACTGTAATTCGGCCTTAAAAACCAGGAAAAGATAGCACTTATATGCCATATCATGATATAACAAATCTATCATGATATCTTGTCTTATATCATGGTACGATATAATATTGATATTTTGCTCAGTCCTAATAGGAATAATGTTTAAAAACCTGTCGTATATGTTTCACGTTGTCTATTTAGTTCACAATTCCTGAGCACTAACTTTGGAAGACCAAAAGTGTTTTTGTTTTTGAATGTTTTTGTATGATTCATTATTAATAAATAAATGTTTTTTACTATTTGCGTGACACTTGTTGTCCTCCATACTAAGACCCTGAACACACAGTTTTGGTGAGGAATGATATTTGTTTTTGGCTTTTCATGCTCTTCACAAACAAACACGTTTGATTTTTTTCCACTGTGAGTTTTTTGGTCTAATAGTCTGAATGCGGTTTTCAGTACAGTTTTTTTTCTTCTCATAAAAGAAATGGAGGCAGTCACACTGAAACTGCACAAAAGTGACGGTTCTAAGATTCTTAAAATGGATTTGTCTTGCGCTCGGATGTCTCCACTTCAGACCGATTAAACTGTTGAACCTCGAGTGATGAGATGTTTGTGTAAAATACAGTGAGTCCAGCAGAGACAGACAGAGAGACGAGGACGAGCTTCATGACCCTCTGTACTATTAATCAAACACAGGTCCAACGTTTAGTGTCTGCAAGAGGAAACTGGACGTTGAACGAGAAAAAGAAGGAGCAGCTGCCATGTGTCCTCAACAGACCTGAGGAGGAAAAAACAGGAAGAGAAGACATGGTGGGAAAATAACAGAAGGAAAGAGGGAGACTTAAAAGAGACAAAAGAAACTAGGAAGGAAGGAAGGAAGGAAGGAAGGAAGGAAGAACAAAAAAGAAAGAATCAGCAAGAGAGGGAGAAGGAGAAGAAAGAAAGAAGAAAGGATGGGAGAAAGGAAGGAAGGAAAAAGAAAGAAAGGAGGCAAGAAGGGAGGGAGGAAGAAATAAAAGAAAGGAGGGAGAAAGAACAAAAAAGAAAGAAAGAAGGAAGGAAGAAAGAAAAGATGGAGGGAAGAACTAAAAAGAAGGATGGATGGAAGAAGGAATGAAGGAAATGAAAAAAAGAGGGAACAAAAAAGAAAGACGACGGTGGCAGAGAGGGAGGAAGGAAGGAAGGAAGGAGGGAAAGAAGACATAAAAGAGGGAGGGAGGAAAGAAAAGAATAGAAACAAGGGCGGTAGGAACAAAAAAGGAAAGGCAAAGAGGAGGGAGAGGGAGACGAAGAAAGGAAAGAAAGGAGGGAAGGATGAAGAACAAAAAAGACAGGAAGGCTAGAGAGGGAGGAAGGAAGGGGAAAAAGAGGGAGGAAAGAACAAAAAAAAGAAAGAAAGGAAGGGAAGAAAGGGGGAGGAAGAACAAAAACAAACAATGAAAGAAGGAAGATAAAAGAAAGAAGTGAGCAAGAGAGGGATAAAGGAAGAAAGAAAGAAGAACTAAAAAAAAAGACAGAAAGGAGGGGAGGAAGGAAGGAAGAAAGAAAGAAGGCAGGGAGGGATGGAGGAAGGAATGAAGAAAAGGAAAAAGGGAGGGAGAAGAAAAAAGCAAAATGAGAGAGGGAGGGAAGGAGGAAGCAGGAAAAAAGGAATGAAAGAGGGATGGAGGAATGAAGGAAAGGAAAGAAACAAGGGAGGGCAAGACAAAAAAAGAAAGACAGAAAGGAAGGAGAGAGGGAGGAAAGAAGAAAGGAAGGAAGGAAGGCATAAAGGAGGGAGAATGAGGTAGGAAGGAAAGGAAAAAAGGAGGGATGGAAGAATATAAAAGAAAGACAGAAAGGAGAGAGAGAAGGATGAAGGAAGGAAGACAAGAAGACAAATGAAGGAGAGTGAGAAAGAAAGGAAAAATGGTACGAAAGGAGGAAGAGAGGAAGGAAGAAAGGAAGGAAGTGAGGAAAGAAAAGAGGGAAGGAAGAACAAACAAGAAAGGAAGAAGTGAGCAAGAAAGAAAGAAAGAAAGAAAGAAACAGCGATAAATAAATAAATCTTCCAGTGGAAAAAGTGGTTAGTAGATTTTTCCTCTTTTGACTCGCAGCTTATCACCCGTCATTCCTTCATGCAACCAAACCAGAGCTCCCATGAGAGAAGAGAGAGAAAGTTTGAGTGTGTGTGTGTTTGTGTGTTTCAGTGAGGTATGTGTGTGTCTACCCGTGTGTGTGTGTGTGTGTGTGTGTGTGTGTGTGTGCAGAGAGCGGACGTTGACTTTTGTGTCCACAGCTGAGAGACTTTGACCATATAGGGCAGCTGCTCCTCAGTGGACGTTTGGAGAGAAATGTCTGAAATGTGGCTGTGTGTCTCTGCAGGGCTGCTCTCTGACATCCTCCACTGCTGCGAGTGGAGCAGAGCATTCTCCCCGCTCATGTCTCGGATTTGCGGAAAGACGTGTTCCCGCTGAGACATTTTGGCCCGACCGACCATTCGTGATGTTCCAGTGTCTCTCTGGGGGAACCGCACTTACATTACTGATCTGGTCCTGCGTCTTCTTCAGTCTCTGCATCTCCGGAGTGTCGACCACCACGCTGAAACCTTTCCCCTTGTTCTTTTCAAAGTCCTCCTTGTAAAGAGCCTGAAATAGTTAATTAGAATATGAAAAAAAAACCAATCATGTTACTTTAGGGGAATAGTTTGATATCTTGGAAAATACGCTTATTTCATTTTAATTTTTTTCCAGCACCTTTAAAGGTCTTGGTAGGCAGTTTGTTACCTTTGGACAGAGCCAAGCTAGTTGTTCCCCCATTCCAGTCTTTATGCTAAGCTAAGCTAAGATAACCATCTGCAGCTTCTAAAGCAACGAAAATAAGCGTATTTCCCATAATGTCAAACAATTCCTGACAAATTAAATGACACAATTGGAGTGAAACAGTTTCACTAGATTTGTTGTATGTTTACTTCATGCACAGATTTATCCTTCAGCTGAAAACATGGAGTTTAAAGCTGCATTCGTGTTGTGCTGTTACCAGTCGAATGACATCCTGCTGTTTGAAAATATTATGTAACACATTGGTATCTGGAAACAAAAATCTTAGATTACCAAATTCTTTGGTCTAATATATTGCTTTATGTCCGTTGTTAGGTGTATTGATTAGCTATGCTGGTAATTATGTGCATTTAAATGTACTTTGTTAAATATTCTATTCACACTTAAAAATCAAACTTCAAGTAATCTGACATAAGCTTATTCTCACACACCATCCTGGTCACCAGCATCACCACATGCAGTCCTGAAATATTTTTAGCAGTTGGCCTCTCTAGCTAACGTTAGTGGTCGGTCCGTGTGGCTACTGTTAGCAGTTGGTCTGTGCAGGAAGCACTAGCAGTTGTTTTGTGTGGCTAACATTTGTGGTTCGTCTGTGTAGCTAATGTTAGTGGTTGGTCTATTTAGCCTACATTACCAGTTGGTCTGTGTAGCTTATGTTAGAAGTTGGTCCGTGTAATTAACCTTAGCAGTTGGTCTGTGTAGATAATGTTAGGAGTTGGTCTCTCTAGCTAATATTCATGGTTGGTTTGTGTAGCTGGTGTTAGTGGTTGGTTTGTCTGGCTATCGTTAGCATTTGGTCTGTGTAGCTTATGTTAGCAGTTGGTCTGCTTAGCTAATGATAGCAGTTCGTTCGTGTAGCCTATGTTAGCCATTGGTCCGTGTAGTTAACCTTAGCAGTTGGTCTGTATAGTTAACGTTAGGAGTTGGTCTCTCTAGCTAACGTTAGTGGTTGGTTTGCGTGGATAATGTTAATAGTTGGTCTGCATTGCTAATGTTAGCAGTTGATCTGTGCAGGACATTAGGCCTGGGGGGTATAAAGGTATTACGGTATAGCAGGATATTAAGAAATCCAGTTTTGGATTCAACCCAGATGATAAAGGTAAGCTAACATACGCGCCACTACTGACTGGTCAGAGTAGTGTTTTGTCCTGATCGGTTACTTTACAGAGCATTACAGAGTGAGATGGGCAGACTAATTACTGGTGACAGTTACAGGTGAATGCGCTGAATCGAGGGACAGGTAAACAGTAAATGTATCTGCAATTTGATGATACCTTTTTTCAGGATTACAGTTACCTTTTTTTAAATCATCTTAATTATGTAATTCTATTGCATGTAATCCGTTACTCCCCAAGCCTGGTCAGCAATGATAAATTCAACACAACATGAATGCAGCATTGGGTAGAAAGTATTTAGAAGTATTTAACACTTGTTAAAGGATGTTGTTTTATATGCATGCAGACATGCAGACACATACATAAACATACACAGAAGATGGAGAGACATCACATCTAAATCTCTCTAAAAATTAAGAAAAAGGTCAGTCAACGAGTTGTTATGACTGTAGAGACGTAACGAAGAACTAAAGTTAGGGTCTGGTGTTATTAGATGATTCGATGCTCGGCGGTTTTCGAGGTGGACCAGACGTACGTGACTGATCTGGTCTTGTGTCTTCTTCACTCTCTGCATCTCCGGAGTGTCGGCCACCACGCTGAAACCTTTCCCCTTGTTCTTTTCAAAGTCCTCCTTATAGAGCGCCTGCAAATTTGTAATTCATCAGGATTTCAGAAACTCAGCCTTTTAAATTAGAGAGAAGGGTTTAGAAAAGACCTCTGAGGTTAACTTCTCAGCCCAAAGAGGGGTGTTATTTTTCAAAATGACAACAGCGAGACAATACAGTTAGTTTTTATGAGGTTGCACGCACACTTTTACTAAATATGATTCACAACTAAACATAAACGGTTAATTGTCAAATTTCCTTGCAAGTTTAAGCTCAGGAGAAACACTTGCAACATTAAACAAAGCTGATATGTTTACTTGAAAGTAAATCTGAGATCCCAACACATCGTACACACACTCTCTCACACACACACACACAAGTGAGTCATGTTTTTGCTATGAGGAATATGTAGTCTCAGTAAGAGAGCTTGACTGCCGAGACTTTTATGGTTATAAACAATGAAGTGGGTTGGTTGGACGAGATGTGAGGAGAGGACAGAGAGGAGGAAACGGCTTCTGGTATAAATTTGATTGTGTTGTTAACATAACAATCATGTAGCATAAGAACATAGTTATGTTACATGATCGTTTCAATGGGTTTTAACCAAAAATAGAACCGCTCTCGCCTTGTTTGTGTGGTTACATCAGGTTCTTGTTTCAGATATTTTGAGTCGGTTGCACCTACAAAGATTAATTTAAGCTAATAAATTACTTAGAACTACGTTTAAAATAAGTAAATCCAGATTTAAAATTAAGCAGAGCTCTGCTGCTCAATTAAAAAACAAACTCCATTTAGTAAATCCAAGTTGACTGATGAAAACTGATAAAAAAATAATTAAAAAAAATAATAAATTTAAGTGCTGTCAGGACCTAGTGGGTATAAATGAGGGGGCAAACCATTATCTTTTGACTGCTGTGTATTCCTTAACAAAAAGTTACACTCTCATAACAATTAGCTACCTAAAAGTTGACAAAACTTAACAATTTTTGTTAGCTAACGAAAAAGGTAATATGTTAGGTTGTTTGGTAACTAGTGGACAAAAGTTTTCTAAATGTTACACCGTTTGTAGGCCAGCTAAAAAGTTAACAAAAATGTTATACTGATAGCTTGTTAGCTAAAAAGTTAAAATGTTACACTGTTTGCTGGCTACCTAAAAAGTAAACAGAATATTAAGTTGTTTGCTAGCTAGCAGAAAAAAAAAACATGTTACATTGTTTGCAAGCAGGCTAAAAAGTTAGCAAAATGTTATACTGTATATTAGCAGGCTAAAAAGTTAACACAACTTGTTGTTGTTTGCTAGCTAGCAGACAAAAACAAAATAAAATGTTATAATGTGTGTAGTATGAATGCTGTAACACTGGTTCACTTATTCTCTTGCATCACTTTTTACAGCTTGTGTGTCATGAAAATTATTTAGTTCCTTAAATACTTAACAATCAAAAGAGTTATCAAAACGTACTGTTTGCTAGCTGGCAGGAAAAAGTTAACTTTTTAGCTGACTAGCAAAAAACATAATATTTTGTTAACATGACATTACATTGTTTGCTAGCTATCGTTGGCTATTGTTGGCTGAATTATTGGAACAGTATAGTCAAATAACAGAGGCCTTAGGCTGCAGATGTATGTCACTTCTTGTGCTAATATGTATCACATGTAGTTTGTTTTCTTAGTGTACAATCGAACATCGAACCAAACCCTTAATGATAGGAGCAGTTTGATCAACCACAAGCCTTCTTGATGAACATCCTGGAATAAATCAATCAGCAGCTTAACTGCTGTAATCAGTTGTCCTTCAGCACTTTGTTATCAACAGTGATAACGATAAACCCTCACTTCTGTAAACACTGAGTTTTCCAAAATACTTGAAACTAAGTCTTTCCTCATGTATCAGTCCTTCGTATAATTTGGAGTAGTTTAATCTACAGGTATATTTCAAGTGTTTATTATTTGTGTTCTTTCAGAGAGTTTGATGAGAAGTTATGAGAGGTTAACAAATGAGCTATAGTTGGACTACGACTGCTACAACCTGCAAGGCAAAGGACACCAGAAGACCTACCACTGAAATCTAACTCTATGGCTGGGTTGCACCAACAAGGGTACATTTTAAAAATCTCATTAAGTTTAATTTTAAGTTATGTTGCACCAAACTTTTAAACTTTCTCAAAATAACAAAAGATTCAATTTAAACTTCTCTGTAAACTTAACTTAAATCTAGTTTTGTTTTAACTTTAAGTTTAGACTAAACTTTACTTTGTTGCACCAAGACTTTAAACTCTTGAGGAGGCTGAAAGTTAAACGTTTTTTGTTAAAGAATACAGAAAAGGAAAGTTAACAGCTTCCCCCTCTTTTATACTTAATAGGTCCCAACAGCACTCAAATCTCAAATGATCTTTCAGTTATTTTAATTTGGGTAAGCAAACATCTCCATATTGATTAAACTATATTTGATTTCAGTTTACATCACTATACTTGGATTTACTTAAAATAATCTTAGTTCTTAGCTGTGCAACGGAGCTCTGCTTAAATTTAAATCTGGATTTACTCATTTTACATTTGCTAAACTCTGATTAGAACTAATCTTTGTTTGTGCAGCCCAGTCAAATTAATTTTAATCCAGACGTAACAGTGAAATGAAACCTTCACCACTATTTCATGACTACTGATACAATTTATGAATTCATGCTGAAGCTAGCCAGCTACTCCAAGTTATATCAGGTTCCCAAGGCATTAAAAAGGATAAACTGACATTTTTCATTGAAGGTAGCTAGCTAGTGTTAGCTTAATAACAATAAGTTAACTACCACATGGAGTTATTAAAACATTACCATTAAATAGAATTGATGTAAGCCAACTCAATTAGAAATGTAAGGGACAAACAAACTTAGTAAAAATGTCTACTAAGTAAACACAGGTCAATGGTGTAGTGACAAGACAAAACTAATTAGTCAGGTGGTCAGGCAGCAGTAAACATGCTAACAGACTAGCTCGTTAGCAATACGCTAGCTCAGCTACTCCACATCAGTCATGTGCACTGCAAGTTGTCAAGAGTCTCCCAGAGCCAGGAGTCGATTAGCCCAGCTTAAAGTTAGGCTAGTAGATTAGCCTAGTTTAAGCATATGACTGGAAGCAGGGGGAAACAGCTAGCCTAGCTCAGGTACCAACACCGAGCCATGCAGCACATATGGGACATTTACTGGAGACATTTCAACAGGTTTACCAAAAAATGTAGCATTAAAAAAAACCCTGATCATTTGAGTTGAGTTTCAGACTGAAATCTTTTCTGCCTTTTGCAGGCAAAGAAAAGCTTTGCATCTAAATGCTGAGAGACAAGACAATCCCTGAAGTAAAATTAAAACTGTAAGGGAATCTCTTTAATTGTGCGTGACTTGGATGAGTTATCCCTTTGATCAGGTTAAACTGCTGGCTCGAACACTGTTATTAGATTAAGAGATTAGGACCAGCGAAGGCAGTCAGGGAGGCTGAGTTGAGCCGGTGCCACGAGAGACCAAAAGAAAGACAGATTTTTAAAACTACTGCCAAATTTTTGACTATTTCGGACACTTAGGAGGAATATTTACATTTGACAAAACTCATATTTGGTTTGAGTTCAGTCTCAGATCTTTAAATCAAAGTAAAGCTAGCGTGCTCTCAAAGGGCTCAGTTGATTAAATCGAAGGAATCCAATTGTCACGAGAGGTGTGTTGAGGTGCGCTGTGAGACGGATAGAGAGCTCACCGAAGGTGACGGATAGAGAGGGAGAGATACCCCGAGTCATGGTGACGCAACAAGATTAGGACCAGTATCTCTGCTGGTGACAGAAAGCAAGAGACTGAGCGGGAGTGACAGCAGAGACGGAGACGAGTGATCTGTGGACGTCCCACCTGGCTGTTGAGCATGCTCTGTTGTTTGAGACGCAGATTCTCCGGGGTGTCGGTCACTATGGTGAAGGAGGTTTTGGGGTAATGCCTGAAAGAAAAGAGGAGAATGACTTACTCAATGTTAGAGACAGAGGAATAGAAATGGTCTTATTGTGAAGTGATTTCTTGGAATATCTTCAAATGCTTTGCATCCATAAAATCTGTACAAGCTGAGCTAAAAGGCTGTGTAAGTCAACAGACCACAATATATGCAATTAATGAATTTTATTATGAGTGTGGTTCACTCCTGAGAGAAGTATGAACATGGACAGAAGTGTTGACGTGATACAAACACTTTCTTTGATCACAAAACCTAATTTTTCTCTATAATACTGTGATTTATCAGTGAAATGTATGAACTACACGCAGGCTTGGGTCTTAACAGTTAGAAACAGACAGATAGATCCACATTATACGCTCACCTCCAAATGTCTGCATCAAAAAAAATAAGCTAAAAGGTTGTGCAAGTCAATAAAAGTTAATTTCACATGGTCCTATTTGTGGTGAACGGTGAATTGAGTGAATCAGTTTGCGATTAATGAATGTGAACGTGAGCATCGTTCACTCTTGAAAGAGACGACGTTCACATCGTAAGCTGATTAAAAAAAGCATGATCACATGTTTCTCTACAATTGTGTGTTCAACAAGACCCATAAACAAAATGTCATAAAAAATTTAATGTTAATTTAGATTTAGATTTTTATGTCAACCCCCCCATTTTCTGTGAAAAAAAAAAGATTAAATTATACTGACAAACTGACAAATTGTACTTACTAAAAGTAAACAAATTTCGGCTTTCTGCAGAACACCTGAAGGCAACACAATCCCTAATAATATATGACAGATTATTAGATAATTTTACTTCTTGTAAAGCAAACTCTACAAACAAACTTTTTATGTTTTCAAATCTTCCTGTAACATTCTGCTTTTTATATTCTTTGTATTTTTCCCATATGTAACTATTACTAGTAGTATTTTTGACCTTTTGACCTTTGCGTAGTGATGATCTGCGTAAATTATGGTGAGATGCGTGTTTTTTTATTTCATCCTAGGGCATTTTATGTTTTCCTTATTAACTGCTTAGAATAAATCCGACTCTGAATCTGAGAGTCAAGCTCTTCATCTCAGGTTACACTGTGGATTTGTTGGGATCACATGATTCAGTCTTTCAGTTCACACTTCCCTTTTCCATCACCTCTACACACAGCAGCATCCACTCTCCATCTGTCTGTCTGTCTGCTTCGGAAATAAACGTCTACTGGTGTCGTGACAGGGTTCGTCTGTGATGAAACGGCCAAAAACCTCCTAAAAACAAACAACTTTTGCTGCCTCAACTTTCAGACGAAAAAGGAGAAATAAAAGATGTAAGGTAGATTTATAAAACTACATATTGTTATTATTCGTGGTACAGTTTTATGTGGAATTTTACATTTTATTAGTGTTTCCACACTGACTGAGTTTGCCCTGTTCACCGCGGCTTGTCTGAACGTTTTAGTCCCTGTAATCATCAGGACGATCCGTGTGGTGTGAACACTCACATACTGCAGTAAGGTTTCTTCTCAAAGCCTTTGTAGGTCGTCATGCTCAGCGCCATCTTGCACACCTCGCAGCTGAAACAACCTTTGTGCCAATACTGGAGAGAGGGGGACAGTAGAAATCAGAGATTGAGTGTAAGACATTAACATCAGCAGGACTTTAACAAAATAAATTCAATCCACTGAAATAAAAACATCCTGGTGGCCCAGTGGTGTTTCTAGAGGGGGGGCCTAAGGGGGCACTGGCCCCCCCTGAAATCTGATTGGCCACCACAAGAGCCTTACGATCATCCTCAAGTATGGTTGAACCTGCTGTGTGACTTTAATTTGGGATGGTAATGACTAATCATTAATCAGTTAATCGCCATTAAGAATTTAATGATCAAAAATGTATTAATTAATTAATAATTTGGCTCTGTGTAACTAATGTTAGCAGGTGGTCTGTGTAGCTTATGTTTGCAGTTAGTTTGTGTAGCTAATATTAGCTGTTGGTCGGTGTAGCTAATGTTAGCAGTTGTTCTAATCATTAATCAATTAATCGGCATTCAGAATTCAAGTGATGTATTAATTTGTGATTAATTAGTCTAGAAATGGCATTGTTTGCACCTCATTTCACAATGTTTTGCCAAGAGGAGCCATTTGTTGAATAAGAAAACTTAAATTTCAGTTTAAAATGCCAAAAAAAGAGAAAACAATTAAAATGAGAAAAATAGGCATTTTATATCTTATTAATTATTGAAGATTAATTGATTGTTTGTCAGTGTTTTCAACTACTGGTTACGGAAAATGTAAAAACCTACTTTAAATATGCATTTTACAACACAGGCTTTGAGATTTTAGTTGTAGTTCCCTTTATGCTACTCACAAAAACAATAACCATAACAATAATCATGCACAATATAATATTAAACAAAAATAATAAATCATAAAAATAAAACTTCTCGTGGTGGAATGATGAAGATGAATTTAGTCTCACATCCTGAAGAAAGAGGTACAATGGAGATACAGTTTCTTAAAAAAAAAAAAAGAATGGAAACTTTATATGTTGTGATTGGTTGGACGATTTATCTTTTACCCAAAGATTCTATGTACAGGAATGTAAGAAACAGTAATGTTAGTAATTAAATTAGATATGACCCCAGTAAAAAAAGTCTGGACATGCCCCTGTGGTGGTACACTGTGAAAAGTACTTCTGAATTCTTGCTGTTTACTGATTTGACTTGGCATCAGCTAAAAAAAGAAAAGAGGACTTCAGTGTAACTTGCAGTGACCGAGTGGGAAAATTCCTTCACTGAGAGCACAGCTGTTTCTCTGTTTTTGCACTTCTGGTTCCAAGAGATGGTTCCAGTGAGAAACTTTTACATGTGAATCAAAATTGTTTGTTTAGATGCATATTAAATCCAGAGTACTGTCAGCACAACATTTAAGTTATGGATTAAGCTGTGATTTGTTGTACCCCAGCTTCCCCTGTTGTGTTTAAGGGATGGTTTGGATTTTTTTTTTTAAAGTGGGGTTGTATGAGGTACTTGTATTTAGTCAGTGCAATAATGGTATGCTCCAAGTTTGGAGTGTACCAGTGTTGGAAGCTAAGCAATGTACTGATGTGGACAGGATCAGCAGGAAAACATATTTTAGCCACATAAAAAAGTCCCACCTAAAAAAAAAAAAATCAATCTCAGTTTATGTTCTATTGTATATTTAGAATATTTTCACTGCTTTACTTTACTGTCAGACAGCCTCTTCTGATGGAAAAACATTGCTACATAAGCCACATATTGCTCTCTGCAAAGCCACCAGGCTCCTTTGGCAAAAACAATAAACCTGTACAGTGTTAGATAGTGGTTGTTCTGTGCAGCTAATGTTAGCAGTTGTTCTGTGTAGCTAATGTTAGCAGTTGTTCTGTGCAGCTAATGTTAGCAGTTGTTCTGTGCAGCTAATGTTAGCAGTTGTTCTGTGTAGCTAATGTTAGCAGTTGTTCTGTGCAGCTAATGTTAGCAGTTGTTCTGTGTAGCTAATGTTTGTGTTTTTTTCTGTGTAACATTAACAGTTGTTCAGTTTAGCTGATATTAGTGGTCTAATCTTGGCGGTTGTTCTGTGTACTAATGTCTGCAGGTTTTTCTGTGTAGCTAACATCAGCGGTTGTTCTGTGTAGCTAATGTTAGCAGTTGGTCTGTGCAGCTAATATTAGCAGTTGTTTTGTGTAGCTAATATTAGTGGTCTAACATTAGCGGTTGTTCTGTGTAGCTAATGTTAGCGGTTGGTCTGTATGGTTAATGTTTGTGTTTTTTTTCTGTGTAGCTAACATTAGCAGTTAATCTGTGCAGCTAATATTAGCAGTCTAACATAATCCCTATTTTTCCTAAATGTATCTGTAATCTGATTCTCTGTAAAGCCACCAGACTCCTTTGACAAAAACAGTCATTTTATCTCGCAGAACATGAGAGTCATTTTTCTACCGCTGCAGTTTATTTGTCTCATTGTAGTATTTTGGTGAATCCAAACTAACCTTTTAAACCTTTAGCAGTAGAGCAGCAACTCCTGTGTTCTGTGAGGCAAATTTACAAATTTTTCCAACAGAATCTGGTGGCTTTAGAGAGAGTGATATCTGGCTTACTTAAGAGAGGTTTCCTGACAGAGAAGGCTGTCTGAAGGCAGTGAAAATATTCTAAATAAAGAGCACAATTAAACTCATAATTTGTTTGTTTTGTTTTGTTTTTTTGCTGGCTAAAATAAATTTTGCTGCATTTCTTAGCTTCCTACACTGGGCTCCTGTTCATACACATGTACGATGTTTGAACCCTCTCTGTCACCTGAGCTCCAGACTGTGCAAAGAAAAAAAAAAACACTTTCTACTCTGTGATGTTTGTGGTTTATGCACCATCTCAGAGGAAATCCAAAACACTAGCTAGTAATCCGGCTAACCAGGCTATTTTGCATTCTTAAAGTCATTAGATCAGTTTAGATCAGTGATGCTCAACTTGCAGCCTGTGGGACAAATCTGGAGTGCTGGGTGGCCCGCCAATGATTTTTTTTATTCACAATGACAATAAACAGTTTCACAGTGGGGATTTTTGTTTGTTTATACATTAATAATGTTCAATAATGTTCCTTTGCTGTTACTTGGGATGTTGCATATTATGCTTCTAACACTAAAAGAACTTAAACATGTTATTGATCCTGTCCCTGTAGGAGCAGTTTATGGTTTATGTTTAGAAATCCCACATTTGAGTGGAGAGGTTTGAGAAGTTTTAGCTTTTGCTAAATGTTATTAGAACCAGACAAATGTATCAGGTATATCAGTCTGTAACAGTATTGGTGTATGTGTTGTCATGTATTTTTTTTTAAAGAAAATAATTCCTAATCGTCTGATTTTCATTTGTTTTTGCAGTTTTACTGCCAGCAGTATTTTGCATATTTGATCCTTTTTAAAAAAGTTGTTCTGTCTATGTTTGTTAATTTATACCCTACCTATTTATAATCATTAAAAGAACCAGTTAATGTTTGCTGTTTCAGTGCCCTGATGTCATTTTGGATTATCTATTTATAAAGCCATAAAGGCCTCATATCAATCCTTGCATCAAGTTAATTTAGTAAATTAATAAGTGAGTTAATTTGGAACCAGATAATCTCAAAGAAAGGTCAGTTATTGGCGTTTATTTTTTATTTATTCATTTATTTTTTCATTAAGTCTGTTCTACTGAGTGAATTCTGGCCTCCTGTCATTTTTTAAAAGTGGCTCCCGACCAAAGCAAGGTGAGCATCTCTGATCTAGACTGTTTTCTTTGTCAGGTTTTAGTCACATTATCAAAGAACATCTTAAGAAGCTGGTACAGTCTACTGTATGTGCTCTGTCTGTTTATAACATTGAGGTTTGTGGTCAATGTTCAACCAGATGTGTCTCTTTTTATGTATATACAGTGTGTATATATGTGTATACGTATACAGTCATTGCTTTCACTGGTAAGTCTCAAGTCTTTGCACTAAAGTCCCACGTCAAGACTGACAAGTCCCACGTCCTTAACTTTGAGTTTCGAGTCACCAAAAGTAATGCCAATTTACCAACAGCGCCAGACCTCCCCTGGGTGGGTTCTAGATACAATTCTTTGAATATAAAAGCGTTCTTTGTAGAAACACCTGGGTGGGTTACATAAATGTCTTGGAATATAAGAAAGTCATCATCAACCCCATTGGTGGGTTCTAGGTGAAATCCTTGAAACATATAGGTAGAACTCCTTAGATGGGTTAGATAAATCCATTAGAATATAAAAAGGTTCTCTGTGGAAACCCCTGGGCAGGTTCTTGTTAGCACCCTTAGAAGGTGGAAAGAGTTTGGATAGAACCCCCACAGAGGGTTCTGGATGTAGCCATTACACCATAGAACTCCTTTAGAACCATAGGTGCAACCTTTCACTTATGGTTCTAGCTATAGCCCTTTATATTGGGTTCTAAGGAGAGGATTTCAAGTGGAACCACCAGGAATCAAAAGGATGTATTTTGTGGAGACAAGCGAAAAAACTCTGTGTGGTTCTAGTTAGGAACTTAATTTCTAGGAGTTTATCGTATCAATACAACACAGAACACACAAAAATAAATCAAAAGCTATTTAAAAAGTATATAAGTACAGTAACCTGTAGGAAATTAATGTACACAGCTGACTGCAAATATATTAAGCCTATTAAAAGACAGAAATATTAGTTAAATTTACACATCACAGTGATTTTAGTGAATTGTATTATTGTATCATCTTACCTTATCAAGGCAATTTATTTTTTCTGTGGGGTAAACTGGTTTATTGCATCTTCCACAGGGTGGATTCATGATGGCGTGAAGTGATTCCTCAAACCACGAAGAAAAAAAAAAAACTCCTCACTGATCCAGTAAAAAGTGTTCAGAGGTGAAGCTCAGGCTGTGATGAGCAGCTGGGAACCGAACCGTCCTCCTCTTCGCCTGCAGGCACATCAATTAATATACGGACGAGACCTCAAGGCGAGGAGGAGTCAAGTGAGAAGCACGAAGCTTTCACGGTGCCTTCATGAGCTGTCGAATATTGGAACATTCATTTGGTACGTTAGTAATTAAGTGGGCAGAAAAACGTCGAAATGACTTGTCTTAACTTCAAACAAATTCACTTGACATCACGTGGAGCTCTGTGCTGTCATGGTCATTCACACTTTAAATATTTATCCATAACTAAAATGTTATCAACAGCTCTTGTTTTCATCTTATGCGTTTCATAACTTGAGATAAAGTGTGTAAAATTACGCCCACAACTTACATAACTATTTATCATAATTGATTTGTAATTATTAAACACATCCCACTGCATATATGTGAATGACGGGGTTTACGTGGGGCACCTGAAGGCAGCTTCAGGGGTTCCTAATAACCTTAAAAGGAGCAGCAAGTCACACTGAACTTTAGATGAATACGACGCCATAAAGAAATGCAATACCGCTCAAAATACAGCATGGAGTCTATAGTTAGACACACATGTGGCGACAAAAGTGTAATAGCTAAAATGTCAACAAAAAGAAAGAAATAAAAGATTTGATGCTCACAGGCTGCAGCACGCAGAATGGGGCGTGGTCCGAGGTGGGCGGCACTGGACGTTTGGTGGGCGGGGCGTGGTCTGGTTGAGCCAAATGAAGCAAATATCGCCATCTGTTGGACAACTGCAAGAAGCACAGGATATAAATCTGAACTCCAATATAATGGAAACTTCTATTTAAAACAACTTTCCATTGTTTAAATATATAAATATATGTTAGACATACATTTGTATTAAGAACAAAATATAAATATGTACACACCTGAATATAACAGAAACTTACTTTTGAAACAACTTTCCATTAATTAAATAAAGACTATAAAGATATTTTAAATAGAGCTTTTTACATAATCAAAACTTGACATCACGCCACAGATCAATAAATTCTGCACAACAAAAGCAACAGCTGTACAAACTAATAAATCTGACACTGAACATAAAACACTTAGGGCTGCAATTATTAATCTATTATTAATCGACCAATAAATTGATCTGCATCCATTTTGATAATCGATTAATCTTTTGAGTCATTTTTTAACTTAAAAAAAGTAAAGATTTTCCGATTTCAGCTTCTTAAATGAGAATATTTTCTGGCTTCTTTACTCCTCTCTGACAGTAAACTGAATATGTCTGAACTGTGAACGAAACAAGACATTTGAAGACGTCATCATGGCCTTGGATCAACATTTTTCCTGATTTTCTGACATTTCATGGACCAAAGATCTAACCGATTAATTGAGAAAATTATCAACCGATAATGAAATCTGTTTTTAAAGTACCCCACCCAAACACCAACCTTGATTATGAAATTCTAGGCCTGACTGTTGTGCTGTTACTTTTATTTAAGGATCTGAATATTTGTCTCTCTGTCTCTCTGTGTGTGGCTGTAGTACCTCGTGTAACCACAGGGTAGCGGTGTTCTTCCGTCAACCGTCACATTCAACCAAATCAGACCAGAAGAAGACGATCCCGGAAGCACTGTGGCTGACAGCTGAACTGTTAGTTTTCCTCTGCCTGGTGAAGTGTGTGTGTGTGTGTGTGCGGCTGCTGTTGAAGCTTTAAAATGCTGACAGATTAAATAAAGTCCAACCCGGTCCGTCATGACTAAACTGCAGGTTTTGAGGTCGCTGGTGGCGGAGAGACTGTCGGCTGCTGCGGAGGAGGTCTTCATGATAACAGAGAGGAGGAGGCTGCACTCAGCAGGTCTGCAAACACAACAACACGTTTGTTAACTGTTTTAATAAAGAAGTTATTTTTCTCTGAACGCCACCCACTTTAATATACTGAGTTAATGTGTTTTTATGACTTTCACGTTCAGCTAAAATATTATGCGCTTAGTTTTGATCCAATCTTAAACCAACCAGGTTTTTCAAGTCCTCCTCACAAAGACAGAGACAGCAAAACAGTTTTTTCTTGACCAAAACCAACGTTTAATTTAATTTAATTAACACCTTTAAACATTGTGTTTGAGGGTTGTGGATAAAAGCTGTTCCCATAATAATACATCCAATTATTTTGTAAGTTAAATTATTAGTATTTGGAGCTCAATCAAGATCAGATCTAAACATAAGTTTCCTTCCCTTTTTTTCTTTAAAAAATTATTATTATTATTATTATTATTATTATTATTATTATTATTATTACTTAAAAAAAAATAAAATATCAGAAAACAGTCCAAGTTCAAGGTGATGTCTTTAAATGTCTTGTTTTATCAGTCCAGAACCCAAAGATATTGAGTTTAATGTGATAATAAACAGAGAAAAGCAGGAAATCTTCATATTTCAGAGGCTGAAAACAGCATTTTCTGCCATTTTTGTATGAAAAATTATTTTAACTATTAATTGATTGTCTAAATAGTTTTAAATGTTTAATTCTTTTGTACTGGGCAAGTTAGTTGCTTGATTTACGAGCCCGACATGGCCATCTTTACATATAATTATGAGATTAAAAAAAGTCTTGGTTATGAGATAAAAAGTCACAATAATGAGAAAAAGTCGAAAGAGTCAGAATTATATAATAATAATTTCAACTTTTAAAAGACTTATAAAAGAAAGAGGGAATAAATGCAAAACAACCCATTTTTTCAGAGGAAATAGTCTCGACATAAGGAGCGTTCACTTTTGTATTTGTGCCTGATTTGTTTATTTCTTTCTTCCCCGGCTACAGAAATGTCAGCTGAGCAGCAGAGGGCGGCAGTACACCAGCGTCTGTCGGTGGCTGCCGATGAGATCTTTAAGATTCTGGAGGTCGTGATTGGTGAAGTCTCCAGTTCTCATGACGAAACT
Source organism: Lutjanus erythropterus (assembly GCF_056507025.1). Taxonomy (NCBI): domain Eukaryota; kingdom Metazoa; phylum Chordata; class Actinopteri; order Lutjaniformes; family Lutjanidae; genus Lutjanus; species Lutjanus erythropterus. The sequence continues at coordinate 25,745,077 of NC_139333.1, forward strand.
GAACGTCATCGCAAGCTGCTGGACATCAAATTGAAAACAGAGACAAATATACACACAACAGGTACACTGCACATTGCAAGAATTATTCTTCTTTGACTTTTACTGCACACAGAATGAGACTGAAGCACTTACAGCTTCAATTAATAATCAATTATAAAATTAATTGTAAGCTATTTGGATAAATGATTAATCGATTTGTGTCATTTTCTAAGAAAAAAAAATAATTTCAGCTTCTTAAGTGTGAATATTTTCTGGTTTCTTCACTCCTCTCTGAAAATAAACTGAATATTTTTGAGTTGAGGACAAAACAAGACATTTGAGGACGTCATCTTGAGCTTTTCTGGATCAAATAACTAATTGATTAGTGGAGAAAATGATTGACAGATTAATTGATAATAGAAATAATCATTACATTTATAATTCCTGAAATAATTACAATATAATCAATAAAATGTGTCAATATAAATTTGATTAAACCACATTTCATATACAATATTCCTATTTTCAGCGCAGTCTTTTGACGATAACTGACTCTAGTAAAACCTCACAGATGAAGAAAGCAACAGATGTAACCACGTTAGCCATTGTATTAATAAGGAATTTATTTGTTTATTCAAATTCTCCATCATGAATTTTCTCTTCATTTCTCTTCAGACAGACTGCCGCTCTCTGGGTCTGACTGTGACAAGGACGTTTCCTCTGAGCAGCAGAAATGTGAGCAGAGCCGTAGCTCCGATCAGGTCCGGAAAACGTCAAAACTGCCGCAGATTAAAGACGCATCTACGGTGACAGACTCTGAGTTAATCCACAGTAAGGGCTCACATCCTCGCCGAACACGACAAGCAGAAAAGGGCGCCTCGACTCGAGGAGAGCAGTATGTGCTGTCACGCAGTGACCAGGAGGTTCTGTCATCAAACAATTTGGAAGATAATGATAGTGACGAAGAGCTAAAATCAAACAAAAGAAAAACATTTCGGAGTGCAGAGTGTTGCAAAATGTGTGGAACGTCTTTACGCGAAAGGAAGAAAATTAAAAAACAAACAAGGAAAAAAGCAACAAACAAGATTCAAACTCCAGGACAGAGCTGCTGCAGAGTGTGTGGAAAGTTCTTCCGCTACAAACGCTCTTTCCTGAAACACGTACTACAGCACGAGCCGAGCTCTGACCTGTGCGGAGCCTGTGGAAAACATCTGGACTCTGACGAGAGCTTGGCAGTGCATTTACAAACTCACAATGAGGAAAACATCTGCAGGGATCAAACAGACGAGAAACAGTCAGAGGCAGAGTGCTCTGACGCTGAGAGCAAAGTGGATGACAGTGATGAGGACTGGAGGGAAAGTGAAGGAACTGACGGAGACAGCGAGAAAGACGAGACCAAAGAAAGATCACCAAAAGCAAAAAATCAAGAATCAAACAAAATAAAGGGACCTAAAAATAAGGATTCATCTCATCTAAAATATCGCTGTAAAGTGTGCAGCAAGTCTTTCTGCTACAGAGCCTCTTTTTTAAAGCATGTGCAGGAAGAAGAGCGGGACACAGATATTTGCGGGGTGTGCGGAAAACATTTCGAGTCTGAGGATAGCTTGAGGCTTCACTTGCAAACTTACATCAGAACGAATGAGTGTGAAGTTTGCGGAAAACACTTTGACGGCCACAAACAGCTGGAGATGCACATGAGAACCCACACAGGAGAGAAACCGTACATCTGCACCGTCTGCGGCAAAGCATTCGCCCAAAACGGAAACCTGATGGGGCACATGAGAGCTCACACGGGGGAGAAACCGTACGCTTGCAGCGTGTGTGGTCAGAGCTTCAGTTTTAAAGAATACATGATGGCTCACATGAGAATCCACACAGGTGAGAAGCCGTTTCTGTGCAGCATCTGCGGGAAAGGATTCAGACAGAGGGGAACTCTGAAAACACACATGATGATCCACACAGGAGAATCCACGCACCGCTGCAGCATCTGTGACAAAAAGTTCTACAAGAGCGGAGCGCTGAAGATCCACATGAGGTCCCACACGGGAGAGAAACCGTATCTGTGTAACGTGTGTGGGAAAAGCTTCACGGCGAGTGGCTCACTGACCAAACACATGGGCGTCCACGAAGGCGAGCGAACGCACAGCTGCAGCGTCTGCAGCAAAGGTTTCCTGAGGAAAGAGGATCTGAAAAGACATGCTGAGACTCACGGGGACGAATCCTCACAGCTGACGGGTCTTTAATGTTTGGGTCCTGTCTGTTAAAGGAATAGTTCCAATATTTTTTGAGCAAAACTACCAAACATTGTGTAGTTCCACCTTCTCTATTGTGAGGAGTTGCCATCTTTCTGTCTTATATGACAGCATGTTAAGGGCCTTACAGTGTGGCAATATTCTGAGGGAAAGTCAGAAACTTACAAGAAAAAAACTTGGAGAAATACTAGGGTTTTTTGAGTACATTTCAGGTAAAAAAAAAAAAAAAGAAAAGGGGGGGGGGGGGGGGTGTAGGGGGGACCAGGGGAAGGAGTTTAATATTCTAAAAAAAAAAAAAGAACTTCCAAGATTGAAGTCATGAATTCCTTGAGATTAAAGTGGTAAATTTATGGGTGCAAAATTTGGAAAAATAGTTGCCGTATTGCCATTGTAAGAAAAAGAAATGGAGCTCGGGGAAGGGAAAGTCACAAAAAACCTCAGTTTTTTTTTTTTCTTTTTGTCAAGAACCGCACAGCTTTAATTTACAAAGTTGGATCAGCCATCTTACAGTGTATTATTTCCTGCAGTGGAGTTTGTTTCTTGTAACACCCCCCCAAGAATTTTATGACTTTAATCTCATAAATTTTCTCATTTTTTTCTTGTAAGCATGTGACTTTAATCTCAGAGAATTTATTAGTTTTTTCCCCTCATCATTTACCACTTTATTTTCAGAGAATATTAGTTATTTTTCTTGTAAATTTATGACTAACTAAATTCAAGTACAAGATATTAATAAATAAATACAGAAAAATAATGTTTTTTAACTCTATCCTTTAAATAATCAGTTTATTTTGTGCGATTTACTTTCTAAATGTTTAGTCTGAGGACACTTTTGCTCAAACCAAAATCACTTTCACTGTTTTAAATCAACTTTTCTTCATGGTATCTGTTTTGTAAATTATCACATCGACATTTAGACAGTTATTCACAAACTCACACAAGTAAACACAAAAATCCTTAAAGCTTTAACAGAATTCAAAGAGCCACTTATGAATCACTGAGAGTTGCATTTAATGTTCTATCTCATATCAGATGTTAACATGTGTCTTATGTCTTTAAGAGATAAAACTGAGGACCCATATATATGTGTCCTGATTACTTGCCAAAATTATTGTATTCAACAAGGTTGTTTTTTTAAGTATAGACAAAGAGATGTCTGTGTAAAAATATCAAACATTTGTTTTAAGCCAGTGTTTGTAATGTTTCCATTTACTTATAAAGAAGAAAACAGTTTGTTGCTTCATAGTTAAATTTTTTGTTATATTCATTTCAATACTTTATTTTAAAAGTCACACAAAATGGTGCTACAGTGTTTCAATTAAAATCCTCAATAAATACAGAAAATCTGTTCTTTTGTCCTTGACTGCTGACGGAAACCTGAGAACAAACTTCTCCTGTTCTCATGTGTTCTACACACATTTATGCAGGTCATCAGAGAGATTTATGGCCATTACATGTAAACCTTTTGAAAAGAAAATGAATACTAACTGCAGCAGCTGAAGATTTTTGGGATTGCGGAGAGAGCAGTGACAAAATGTAAAATGTGTTTTTCCAAACCGCTCGCAAACTGACGCATTCAGCTGCACGAAGACAAACTACAAGCTGTGCATCTTGATAATGCAGTTGTTTTGAATTCTGCAGAAACATTCAGAAGTAAAAGGCAAAATGCTTAATGCTTGTTTTGCCCAGTAAACTGTTTATTATTGTCATCAGCATTGTTACCTGATAATTTACTGAAACAATTGATTATGACTAGGGATGGCGATACCACTTTTTTTCAGACGGAGTATAAGTACAAGTACTTACATTTGGGTACTTGCTGATACAGAGTACAGATACAAGTACTTAATAATGCCATTAAAGTTCTTACAATAACTTTTAAAATGTTTTTTTTTTTCACTTTCTAAATGTAACAAATCATTGTTGCTGTTTTGTGCTACAAGTGTAACCATAGTTACTGTACACATTACATTTTTAGGTTATTTGTAACAAGTTACTTTACTGATTTTGTGTTCATTATTATGGACTTACTTAATTATGGACAGAATTAAGTTTACTAAAATGGTGTTTAAAAATAAATAGTTCTATATGTTAATTCTTTCATTATCATTTACAGCATTTTACCCAGTATTTTATTAACATTTACACGTGTAGTATTTAAGTTTCTTCTTCATGTCCCTCTCGTCTAAGAGCTAATTAGTTCCTACCTGCCATTGTTTAGGGGGGACAGGTATGATTGTGACGCCATGTGCAACAGTTTTGTTGACCCCGCTGTGAACCACGATGAGTGAAGTTGTGTGTCCTGAGCTGTCAGGACGTTTTGGTGAAGAATAAGTTCACAAAGAGAAGTTGTACCAGTTTATTACGAAGAAAGCGGCGGCGGTGTTTTTTTAAATTTTATTTTATTTATCTTCGGATTAATCTGCCGACGCATGACCATGACGCATTTTACACCCGCCAGGACTGATTGGACAGCGGCTGGCTGCGGTCTGCAGGTGAACTCTGTGTGTTTATTTCAGTTTTACATGGACTTACATGGGATTTTATGGACAGTTTCCAAAGTGTCTGCGGTCATTAGTGGATGATGTTGAGGACAGCGAGTCTGATGATGACGCGGCCAAAAAAAAGAAGGTAAGCATCAGCAAACACCTTGAACTCTGCGTCATGGCGGCTCTTTAGATGTTCACTTGTATCGAGCGGCTACTTTTCGTCACGTGGTATCGGGTGTCGGGTATCGGAGTAGTTTTATGAGTACGTGAGGACAGTATCGGACCGATAGCCCGATGCTGGTACTGGAATCGGTGCATCAATAATTATGACTGTAGTTGAATATATTTTTTTGTCTTTCAGTTGATTGTTTCAGCTCTGCAAAGTTATCACATTTGTAAAATTCTGTTATGACAGATTCTGTTGCGCTGAAAAGGATGAACTCACCTCAGAAAGACGCGTCTCCTTTGATGAACCCTGAAAGGTCTAACAAAACTCAAATGTTAGAAGCTTTTACTTTGAAGCAGAGTGCAAGTCATCAATGTATATATGGAGGTCTGTTTCTACCACTGTGATGAAAAAGATCCCATGAGCCATTATAATGTCTGTCTTTCTTGAAAGAATGAGAAACCTTCAGAAAATAGTTTTGATCTTTTTGAGAAAGTTTCTCATTATTTTGAGAAACTTACTCTTCAAACTTTCTCATTATTTTTGAGAATTTTTTATCTTTCAGTTCAGTAATTATTTCGATGTCATAATTTTGATAAAGTTTCCAATTTTCTTTTAGAAATTTGTCATTATCTTGAGAAACATTCCCAGTATTTGGAAGAAGGTTTTAAGATATTAAGTAATTATTTCAAGATAAGTCATAATTTTGATAAAGTCATTTTTCAGAAAGCTCTCTATTTTGAGAAGCTTAAGCTATTAAGCAATTATTTTGAGATTTCATAATTTTGAGTGTCTAATTTTTTTTTTTCCAGAAATTATTTTGAAATTTTCTTGTTACCTTGAAAAACTTTCTGATCATCTTTAGAAACATTCTTATTGTGCTGAGAATTTCTTATTACCTTATTATCTTGAAACTTTTTGATGTGAAAAAGTTTCATTATATTGAGATATTAAGTAGTTATTTTGATAAAGTTGTTCATTACTTCTGAAGTTTCTCATTGTGTAGAGAAGTTCTTATTACCTTATTATTGTCTTGAGAAACTTAATTTTGAAAAAGTTCCTCATTATGTTGAAAATTTCTCAGTATCTTGGAACCTTTTCATTAGTTTGGAAAAGTTTCTCATTATCCTGAGATGTAAAGTAGTAATTTTGAGAAAGTTGCTCATTACTTTCAGAAATTTTTCATTATCTTGAGAAAGTTTCTCATTCTTTTGACAGTTTCTCATCATAATTACTCACAGGATGTTTTTTTTTCATCACACTGGCAGAAATGGGCTTCCACAGAAATGTGACTGAAAGGTTCACCTGAGATTTTAATCTGAAAATGACGTGTATCTTCACTGAAACCACAAAACTGCAGAACATAATGAAGTGGGAGAAACCAGACGGACTCGCAGACGTTCAGTTTAAACACAATTTATTTTTCTGCTTAAATAATTACTTGGATCATCCAGTGTAGGCTATGTTGGTTCGTCATACATGTTGGTACCAGATTTATCGACAACGGATGCTCAGGGTGGTTTTGTATGAAAAAAAGACAAACAGAAAGAAAAAAAAAAAGATTTACACAGGAACAGAAAATCAGATTTTTAACAGTTCGTGATGATTAATACTGTGTGATTTATGTGATTTAGTAAAAATGATTAGATTTGGATGATGGGGCTAAAAATGAGATTCTCTGTTCTCATGTAATTATTAAATAAAAGTCATCAAACCGTCAAAATGAAAACAGTCCCCTTCTTAAAACCACAGCAGACCTAAAAGCTTGAACGTAGACTTCTAGTTTGCATGATGGGCTTACAGATAAGACAGATTTATTATTCGATGTTGCACACACACACGCACACACACGGGGCTGCTAGCATGTTTGTGGCAGTCTGCAGGTTGCATTCGGGGACCTTCCTGAAGCGTAAGAATGAAGCCGTCGTGTGGAGAGCGTGTGTTTTCATTTTTGTAGAAAATAAAATAAAAACAGTCATAGATGACGAGATGGTTGAGTTGTTATGAGTGCTCACGAAGACAGAAGTACCAGCAAACCCTCTCTAATCGTATTACAGTGCTTTTGAATCAGGAGAAAGAAAAGGAAAAGCGTTTGAAAATAAAGTGGCGTCACATGCAGCAAAATATAATTTCTCTGAGGAGTGTCCCACAGACAGAGCGGAAGTTGGCTTTAAAGAAACGTCCTTTTGTTTTAAAATCAAGCAGTGTTTTGTTTTTTCTTCTCCATTCTCGTGTACATACAGCTTTTTTGTTCCTTTTTTTTAAAATATTCATTTGGAAGAGCATGTCAGGTCACACACTCAAGGCTGCTCGAACAGTGTCGACCTCTCGATACAAACGCACCGACTCTGCAAAGCTTCAACTCAAATCAGTGCAGAAACAATCCGTGAAGCTACTGATTTCTTCCTTTTTTTGTAGGTTTTTTATACAGTGTCATTTATATACAACAAAATCACCCATTTACTATTATATTTATTTTTTAAAAAAAGAACCACGTGGTGCACCCCGATACTGCGGGTCCAGGAGGAAAAAATAGACCATATAAGGCGAGTGTCTGAGAGAAAGTGAATCATCTTTCCGTTTTGTTTTGTTTTTTTTCTTCGTGTTTCCTGTTTGTGCCGTCTTTGGTCACTTTCATTCATGAGAGATAGTAAAAGTTCCGGCTCACGTTCCGCGTGTGTCCCTTCGGTGTCGTCGTTTTCCAACAGTGAGTGAGTTTTGGTGACATGCTCATGCGAAATCAAAGAGAAGTAACTTGTTTTTTTTTTTTTTATTGACGTCGTCTTGCTGTAAAAACCATGCGTTGTAAAGTGAAAGCTTCAGACACGTTTTTTTTTCTTTTGGCCGATTGACGAAGGCTTCCAGTCATGTTTTTCCTCCCAGGGTGTGTTTGTGGTGTCGCAGGTGGACGTCAGTGGACCTGCAGGGCGAAAGAGGACAAACATACATTAGCACGTGTGAGAGTGTGCAGATGTGAGAGTGGTATCAATATTCTCATCTATCAGCAACAAGTAAAACAGGCCCGAACATAATTCACAAAAAGTCAAACTCTTCCTTAATGTGCAAGTTGCAAAAATGACCAGAGCTGCATCGATTATGAAATTAATCTCCAACTGTGTTGATAATTGATTAATCAGTTTTAGTAATTTTTTTTATTCAAAAAAAGTCTAAATTCTCTGATTTCAGCTTCTTAAATGTGAATATTTTTTGGTTTCTTTACTCCTCTCTGACAGTAAATTGAAGATTTTTGAGGATGTTGTCTTGGGAAACACTGATCACCCTTTTGATATTTTATGGACCAAACAACTTATCAATTAGTGGAGAAAATGATCAGCAGATTGATCGATACTGAAAATAACAGTTACAGGAAAGACTTGTTTATTTTTCACACATAATTAATCGATTAATCGACAGTGAAAATAATCGTTAGCTGCGGCCTGAAACAGTTCTGTTGCGTAATAGTCCTAAAAAACATTTCAGAGCAAAATTGTGAGCTATTCTATTATTTTGGTTTCACATATTAATAATTATTAGCTTATATATAATAGTTAATAGAGCTGCAACACTTCATTGTGTTTTCAAACATTAATTGCCAGCTATTTTGATAATCAATTAATCATTTTCAGCCTTTATTTATTTTTATTTTTTTTTTAGAAAAAGGGTCCAAATTCTCTGATTTTAGTTTGATTCAGTAAACTGAACATCTTTGGACAAAACAAGACATTTGATGACGTCATCTTCAGCAACATTTTTAACAATTTTTTGACATTTTAAGGACCAAACAGCTGATCAAGTTATTGAGATTGATTATGATTTATTAGTTGCAGCTCTAGTCAAGTGGTGAGCCTGTTACCTGGTTTATTTGAGAGCTCTACTGTTATGACTGACTCTTCTTCCCTTGTTTCTTGCTGGCGCCGTCTCCAGGCTTCTCAGAGAGAGACGGACAAACAAAAACAGAGAGGAAGAAGAGAGAAAGAGTTAGCGTTGTGCTCAGGCTAAATCCGCCCCGCGTGCGTTAATGAAGCAGCTCAGCTAGCGTTGGTCAGGAGATCACAGCAACGTGCTGCAAGAGAGACGCGTTCAAGGAGGAAAAAAGGGTGTTAAAATGACTTCTGCTGCACATTGTCAACAAACGAAATCACACATGCTCGCTTTGAAACGTGTTAAAAGAGAGAAAAGTATTTGTTCTATATTAGTTGAAACACTTGTGATGTTAGTGGTTCTGAAGTCCAGTCAGTGAGCCACTACTGCAGAGCAAACACACAACACAACCACTGCAAACTGCACAATGTGCACACATGCCAGTGTAATCACCGTCACTGACACGGCACCACACACACAACAAACAGCTCAGACTGATGCTGAGATCAGTTTTTATTTCCTCTCGTCTAATTTAATATTGTCTTTGCTCAGGCTTTCATCTTGATGTGGCATAACTTTTAACAGGTGGCTTTGAACGACCGCAGAAGAAGAGGACACTGATTACGGTCTCCGTTCCCACACACTTTTTGTACGTTATGATTTATTCGCCAAGTCTGTTTCCACTGCGCTGCGTCACATTTTACTTTTATCAGTACACCAACTTTTCCACCTCAGCCGAGAAAACATTTTGTGGTACTTTCGGCGTCTCCATCCTGAAAACGTGCACTAACACCACGGGTGTGCACGATTAGGCAACGATTTAACATCACTAACCCTGCTAGTCTGCGACAGAAATATTAATCAATTAATAAAATTTGGAGATAAAAAGCCAATTTTGAGATAGAAAATCTAAATTATGATAAAAAGTTGTAATTATTAGACTTAAGTAGAAATTATGAGATAAAAAGTCATAATTATTAGATATTAAATGGAAATTACTACCCTGACTACTCTGGACCAGAAATCTTAATCCATTAAATGAAACATTTTGTTATTTTAAAAACACTGGTTAACTTTTTCTTTCTTTTTTCTCTTTTTTTTTCTTCTAATTTTAGGTTTAATTTTAAGCTTCTTCATTCAACAAATGACTCCACCAGACAAAACGATGTCAGATTAGGAGCAATTATTGCCACTTCTACACTATCAATTAATTACAGATTTTTAATAATTTAAATTTGTAGTGGCGATTAATTGATTAATGATTATTCATTAACATCCCCAATGAGCAATGTTCATAATGCACTGCATTTAAAATACAATTTTGTTTATTAAAGGATATGATTAATGGTTTGAAATGCCTCTAAATAGACGTGATATTTTGCAGTTCATGAAAGACTGCAGGCTGTGACTGTTCAGGGTTCAAAGTGTAGTTTGACGTGTCTCAGTTTAGTGATAGCAGGATGTTTAGGTGCCATTTTCTGAATGAAACATGGAGCGTAAATCTGTGTAGAGCTGTAGAGTAACTAATTTACATACAATCACAGCCTCATGCAGGTGTTAGTGGACCAGGACGACTACGTTCTCTAAGTTCGGCAGTTGGTTTTAACTCCAACCTCAGATTTTTTCCCTCTCTGCATCTCCTCTCCAGGCTTATCAGCCTTGTGGCCCTGTCGGGAGCGCTTCCCCCTCTTCTTGCCCTTCCCCCCTGTGGATCCTGCTGAAGAAGGAGCGTCTGCTCCACCTGTCGCCACACCACCACCGCCAGCACCAGCATCAGCAGCACAAAGACCAGCACCAGCACCAACACCAGCTCCTTCTTCTGTAAGAGTTTCTCCTTCACTTTCCCTCCTTTCATCCGTGTTATACACACGGCGCACCACCTTTCTGATCACCTGCAGGGGGCAGAAGCATGTCAGGGGGAGGAGGTGAGGACGGAAAAGCATGGAGGAAAATATTTTGTGAGAAGAAATAATGGAAAAGAAGATGAGGAGGGTACAGAGGAGTGTGTGTGTGTGTGTGTGTGTTTGTATAGATGTATGAGATGGGATACAACACGTGTGTGACTGTGTGTTCATGCAGCCTTGTTCAGGATTGGGCAGTAACTGATTACATGTAATGGGTTACGTAATTATGATACAAAAAGAAGGTAAATGTATTACATTACAGTTACAGAAAAAAAGATAATCGCATTATAAAATTGTAATCCTGCTTTTTCACTCAGTATATCTGTAATCCATGTTAAAATAAAGAGTTCAACATCTAATTTACTTTACTTTTACAGCTAAGACCAACTGCTAATGCTAGACCACTAATGTTAGCTACACGGAATGACAGATAACATTAGCAAATGTTAGCTACACAGAATAACCAGCAATGTTAGCTACATAGAACAACAGGTAACATTAGCTAACATTAGCTACACAGGCCAACCACTAATGTTAGCCGCACAGAATGGCAGCTAACATTAGCAATAATGTTAGCAGTAATGTTAGCTTCATAGACCAACCACTAGAGTTAGCTACACAGACCAACTACTAATATTAACTACACAAACCAACCGCTAATGTTAGCAACACAGAACAACCGCTAACAGTAGCTACACAGAAATCCAGTTTGACCTGTCATACTTGCCAACTGTATCAGAATATATTTTCAGAGTAACCTTCCCACCTCTATCTGCATAAGATCAGCATAGTTTGAGCTGACAGTTAAATCTCTTTCAAAAATTTTTGAAACATTACTGGTGAATGTCTGTGTGAGTGTGTGTGTGTGTGAATGTGTGTGAGGTGCAGAATAAAGATGCAGCAGATGACGTAGGAGGGTGAGGATGGTTACTTTTCTGGTGACCAGATTCCCGTCTTCATCTGTGTACTGCTCCTCTGTCACAGACTCCCCAGGAATGTTTTTGGCCTCCTCTCCCTGATGTGAAGGTGTGAAAGGACAGGTGATGGAGATGGAGGGGAAGGGTGGAGGGGTGGAGGTAAGAGGTTTGAGAGGTCATCTGTTATTATTGTGTGGTTATTTATAAAGTAGAAAATATTTATTTATTGTAAAAGCATGTCAATCACTGTGTAGAGGGGGACAAACAAAGTTTCAAACTTTAAGCTGTTGTGACGATGACTTTTTCCTTCAAATCGTCATCATTTCTTCATTCAACAATCAAAACCACTTCACGCTGTTAGCTCAGAACTGAGGCTCCATTTACACAGACACAGATCATCTGTATTTGAGAGCTGAAAACATTAGAAAATCCACAAAACAAAAAGTAATCAATTTTGATAGCTGCTTTATCAAGTTATTCCTTTTGAAAAAATGCTCAGCTGAAGATAAAATCTTCAGATTAATTGCTAATGAAGATAATTGTTGGTTGCAGCTCATATGGGTTCCAGTGTCTTGCAGAGGACATTAGACATGTGGACACATTGACTGTTGTAAGAGCATTAATCAACTATAATATAACTACTAATAATTGATTAAGCTTACATTTTTTTCTTTATGTGAAAATTATCTAATTTGAGCTTCTCAAATGTCAATATTTTCCATTCTTTACTATGACAGAAAACAAAGTAAAGACATTAGAGGACAACATTTTGGGCTAATTGAGAAAACAACAGATTAATCAATATTGAAAATAATTGTTAGCTGAGTTGAACATACTTGTAGGATTTTCTGCTCCTGTGGAAATCAAGCCTCAGAATTATACCAACAGATTGTATTAGACTCTATATGAGCCAAACACTCAGCACAACCAACAGTCCACCAACCAGGTAGCAAATCCAAACACCAAACAGCTCGGCTGGTGGTGTAGCAGCTCACACCAACAAGCAGTGAGTAGCACTTCATGCTATAGCGAGGCTAAACGTCCACACACACTCACTGCCCCTCTCACACACACACACACACACTCTCTCTCTCTCCTATAAAACCATAGTCAAGTTTCTATCCAAATATAGCACAAGTTTAATTGAATTTCTAGAAAATCTATGAAAGAAAAAGTTTCCATCCACTGCTGTATGTGAATATGTCCTAGTATGTGAACATTAGCTTAACGCTACAGAGACCGACCGCTAACATTAGCTACACAGAATAACTGCTAACTTTAGACTGTTAACATTAGCTACACAAACGAACCATTAAAGTTAGCTACACACACCGACTGCTAAAGTTAGCTACACAAAACAATGAAGTAGCTGCATAGAACCACTAATGTTAGCTACACAGAACCACCGCTAAAGCTAGACCGCTAACACAAGGTACACAAATAAAACACTAACATTGGCTACACAGAACAACTGCTAACATTTGAGTGTTAATATTAGCTACACAAACCAACTGCTAACGTTAGCTACAGAGACTAACCACTAACATTAGCATTACACACCAACTGATACACAGAACAACCACTAATATTAGACTGTTAACATTAGCTTACACAAACCAACCAGTAACGTTTGCTACAAGACTAACTGCTAATGTTAGCTACAAAATGTACATTATGTTTTAAATAAAAGTAGTAGTCCTTTGAAAAACGTTCTTTTAAGAAAATATGTATTTATTACATTTATTTAACTATATTTCCTTATTTCTATGTTTATATTTACATTTATTTGTAATTTTATTTCCTCATTTATTTATTTCAATATTTATTTCATAGCCATATTTAGTGATTTAATATTGACCTAAATGGCAGGCCATGTGTGAACATGTGTGGTTTAATTTACACTTTGCCGCACTGTGTTTTTATCTACACAGAGACTCATCCACTTCAAGCAATTGTAAAACGTTTTGGTGATACTTTTCTTTAATTTTTCATTTTTTAAATCAGTTTTTTATGTGTAAATGGACAGATGGATGGAAACCCTCTCTATAATACAGTCTCTTTCTGTCACATTGTCTTACAGACACTACAGCTGCACACAAACACACTCACACGTGAACAGAAACAAACTCTCCTACAGCACTTTCACTCTATGAAACACACAAATGCTGTCAAATTCACAATGTTTCCGTGACTCTCTCTTCTTCACACGCAGAGTCACAGAGCGAGTGTGCAGGTTCACTCTGCCTCGAGCCGTCCACACACCAGGCCTCACACACCTTGAGTATGACTCGTCTGCGGTACACCCTGGTGGTGACAGTGGTCTCCTCGTCAGAGCCAGACTCGTCAGCTCTGACGCTCCCCTGACAAAGGCAGCCCAGTAACATTAAAGTGTGTGTGCAAGAGTATTTGTGGGATCGTTTACATGTTTAAAATTCTGTTAAAATTAAATATTGGACCAATTTTGCCACTGAAATGAACAAGATGGAGAGAGATCAGAGTTGACACACCCTGCAGGATTCTTATGAGTGCTGGAAATCCTTTGAAACTCTTAAATTTAAATGTTTTCAAGGGTTGACTTGGATTTGACTTTGGAAAAGGAGTGACTCTCACCTGGACTTTGTGCTGGGACTTTTCACCTCCCTCCTCCCGTCCTTTGCTTGGTCCCGCTGTGCTGCTGTCCTCCTGAGATCCCTTCCTCTTGGCCTCCTTGTCTTTTCCTTCCTGAGCTGCGTCACTGTGTCCTCCGTTCTGCCTGTCGGCCTGAGCCGGAGGCTGCTCCAGTGAATCAGCCAGACTGTCAGGACTGTGGGAGTGAAAATATAGTGATGCTATCAAGAAACAGAGAGCCTTAGAAAAAAAGGTAAAGAAACAGAGGCAAGATGCACAAAACACCTTCACATTTTCCTTAAAGTCCCAGTTAAGGGTTCCTGAAAATTAAATCGATTGCACAGAACTCAAATATTTAAGGTTTTCGTCTTACCATGGTCTTAAAATCCTGTTTAGTTGTTTTAACTGTTGCACAAAAGATCTTGTTGACCAAAGTTTTGGAGGAAATCTTAAACCTTTAGTGTCATAATTAAGGAGAAAACCGAAGGTGTTTTATGCAACTGGCCCCAGGTCCTCAGAATGAAAGCACATCCTACCTGCCCTCTTCAGCGGGGCTTTGGCCAGGGGCCGTTGACTCTGCGGTCGCGCCAGACGTCTCACTTCTCCAGCCTGGAACTGAACACAAGTCTTTTTCTGCTTGCCGTACTTGTTCGAGGATGGTTCTCACCCCCTCTTCTGTCATCTCCACGTCCTCCAAGCCTCCCTCCAGGTTTATATCCTCCAGCAGACTCTGCAGCCTCTCCCGGGTCATCTCCTCTTCTTCTTCGTCTTCCTCTTCCTGCCTTCCATTTCTGTGACCAGTGTCTGAGGCAGCGTCCTCTTTTTGGTCTCCTCCCTGACGCTCCAAAACAACGCCCTGACCTGCCTTCAGTTCCTTCTCTACGGCCTCAGCATGCCCGTCTGTTCCCTTTCCTGATTGATCTACTGCCCTCCTGTCATTATCTGGCATCTCGTAAGATACCAGCCCTGACTTTTCATCTGCAGACGTCCCTCTTTCGTCAGCCATCAAGGTTGTATCTTCAGCCCCAGCCATCGGGGGCTCTGGGGCACTGGAGCCGGGGGCTGGGGCGACTGTGAGGGGGTCGCTGCTGGAGGTACTGGTGGTCTGAGTGAGAGAGAGGTCGCTAGGTCTAGTGAGGGTGGTCTTGGTAGGGGAGTCTGCGCTAGCATCGCCCTCGCTAAAGAAGTTGTCTGAGCGCAGCGGGGTGGGGGGCTCGTAGGTCAGGTCTGTGGGGGTTTGCAGCTCCAGATCTATATTGTGGTATCCTGGGTGGATGGCAGGAGTAAAGGATTAGAGGGTAAAGGGATCGAAGAGGGAGGGAAAGAAAAAAGAGGGGAGGAGAGGATGAAGGGAGGGAAGGAGAGGTAAAGTGGTGGAGGTGATGAAATGAGAAACACTTGTAACATCTAAGGGTGGCATTTGTTGAGAAAGTCACACAGGTGCGATCCACTGTGAAGCTGCATTAATTGATTTTTTGGCCACCAGGGGGCAGCAGAACGAGCTGTAACCACTACATTGACACATTATCACCTTATAGAGCTGTTATCATGAACTCTCTAGCAAGTAGTTGCCTATTTACACATCCTCAACGCCTTTTAGCTCTGTTTTGGTCTCTACCAACTTGAAATATCTCTCTTTAGCTGTTAAATGTCCCACTATGTTCACCAGCTAGGTGCTGAGTAGCTCACTCTCATTTTATCTCTGTTTTGGTTTCCAACAATCCTTGAGAAAATATGTCATACTTTAGCTGCAAAATGTTTGAATCTTCACACACTAATGAATAATTTTTCCTATCTCCTGCTTCATGTCGACTGGAAATTAGACGTTAGTACAGCATTTCAGTTAACTTAGTGTTTTCAAACAAACTAAAAGCAGCTAACAAGCAGCATGTTGAGCATAAAGGTCTCTGTGCCGGCTCGGAGGTCGCATGACATTTATGAGGACCCATGCACAAGCATAAGCAAGGCTTAAATAAGCAATCGTTCGCCAACATTTTTCGCCATCTTGCTACTTGTTCTGCTGCCCCCAAGTGGCCAAAAAAGAAAGTTAGCGCACTTCACAAATACGCGGGGACTCGTGTGTGACTTCTGAACCAGCACTACAAAGTAGACACATGACCAGATCACAAAGAGATGGAAACAGATATAAAGACAGAATATAAAATGTAAGATAGAAACTTCACATTCACTGTATTTATATAGAAATAAGTTTTACATGAACATTCAGTCACTAATTTTAGCCCGTGCTGCAGTTCCTGGTTTGGTTTCAAACTGGCACTTAGATCAGCCAAGCCTTTTGTAAAAGGTTTAGAGATACTGAGTTCAACTGAAATGCAACATTAGTGAAGTTAGTGAGGGAGGGGTCTTCATTACAGCACTTTAAAACAAGCCAGACTTCAGCTCATTGTCTCAGTAATTATGAGATTGAGTGGAAGCTTGAGTAGAGTTCAGGTAGGTTAGTTGTGTTGATTTCAATAAAAGGCAGAGTGGAGCAGAACGACCGAGACGTCTACATCTAAATGTAAACCTCAGGAACTGAACGATCCCGTCTGAAGTAAGAGGGGACACCGGGAGGGAGCGGGGAGGCAGGAGGGGAGGGAGGAGAGCGATGATTTAGAGGAGGAGAAGGAAGGGGGGAGGGTGAAGGGGAAGAAATGGGAGCAAGTGGAGGAGGAGAGGAGGCACATGTTAAAGAGTGAGAAGAAGATGGAGGAGAGGGGAAAGGAGGAGAGAGGAGAACAGGAGAAGGCGACAAAGGAGGAGGAGATGGAAAGAAGGGAGAGGAAGGAGCAGACGTGTAAGGGGAGGTGCAGGAAGTGGGAGGAGAAGACTGATCAGATGCAGGAGGAGGGCGAAGAACAAGAGGAGAAATGGAGGAGGGAGGAGAGGAGGGCCGACAGAGGGGAGAGGGAGAAAGGTGGCGAGGAGCGAAGAAGGAGGAGCAGCTGAGAGGGCTTCTGGGTGGGGAGGGAAGAGGCGGGGAATAAGGCAGGGCGAAGAAGTGGGGGAGGACAGGAGCGACGGGCAGAACATAGACAGGAGGCGTGGAAGGGGGAGACGGGAAGACGAAGACGGAGGAGGGAGAGGGGACGGCAGGAGGGGAGGGGGAAGAGGTGGGACAAAACGGAGGGGAGAAAGAGGAGATGGAGACAGAGGAGGGAGGAGTGGGACGGAGAGGTGCGACAGGGCGAGACGTTTGAGGACACAAGGGGAATGTAGGAGATCTAAAAAGTTTTGGAGCTATTGCAGTTATCACAGTTCACGAGAGACAAAAAAAAAAACAAAGACAGGACAACAGTTAGACAAGATGAGAAGACAAACAGCACCTAAAAACAGATTAATGCACAGACAGTGAAGTGTGACTGATGAAGGCTTGATGTTTTAGAAGCTGCAGAAGCAAAGATATCGCACACCAGAGTCATAGGATTGCTTATCTCGGCTGATAAGCAGGAACAGACTTCTTACTCAACAGCAGAAGCATCTTTTCAAACAGTAGAGTTCACACACTGGCTTTGTCCTGCAGGAGGTGGTTTTAGGATCTGGGAGGTGTCACATTTGTTGTTTTTCTGCAGGGTAACCTCACACTCTCTTTATGGCTAGACTCCAAACTATGTCCCAGTTCCATACTACATATCAATTATATACAGTATTTACTATATATTTTGTATAGATTTTTTTCTTGTTAATGTAAGGTCAATATGGTATTAAAGGCCTTGTGTCATTCATTTCTGTTTTAAGGGAACCCTGAAAATATTGGTTAAGTAAAATGTATGCCATTTGTATAATGACCAGTAGAGGGAGCTACAGTGTATTAGGACAGTCAGTCCCAAACACTGGGTCTGGACCCACAGGTGGGTCACAGGAGATTTTATTCGGGTCCCCAAATAAAGTAAACACTATGGATGAAATTCTGCAGATTTTAAGATTTATATCCGCATTAGGACATAGAAGTAATGGTAGAAGAAAATCCACTTTAATGAAATATCTCATAAATAATGGTGTCACATTCCAAGATTTGCAAAACAGACTGGAGCCCTGGAGAACAGCTTAAACTGTTTCTGCCTAAGTTGCAGGTGAACTTCAGTTCTCACTGAATAAAGCCGGACCCCTATTTGAATTACTCCAAACAAATTTTTGAACTTCAAGGAATACGTTTTTTGGAGGACCCAAGGACTTTGGCATCTTAAGGTTTTTGCAACAAAAATGTGGCATGTTTTGTATGATGGGATAAATTAAGCTGTTGGTAACAGAGAGAAGGTTGAAACATGAATGTCTGTGACCGTTCAATTAATTTAGAAAATAATAGAGAGAATAATTGATACTGTCATTATTCTTTAGGCATTGCAATGTGCAATCAACACTTACGTCACAATGATAAGTTAAAGCAAAAACGTTATCTAGTTCTACTTTAATTTAGGAAGGGGAACACCACCATTTTTTGAGATGTTTCTTTGTTAAAGACTACAAGTTTGAAAGCGAAAATTAGAATTAGTATGGAATTAGGACACAGCTGAAGACTAAACCATTAAATCCCTTTGATTCGTGGAATTTTTATGATTTGTTTTTGCCTGAAAACCTTAATCTGCACTTTAAAATCTATTATGACTAATATGTGGGTAATTTTGGAATATAAACTCCTCAGGCTGTTAATTCCAGAAATAATATTGACATGACCTCGGTGTTCTCATGAAACAGTCCCGTTACAGTCCTGATGAAAGGGCCATATGGTTGAGGATGTGCTAATGCTAAAGCTGGTTAGCTGAAGTCATCCGGTTAGTGAAGGGGTCAAGGTTTCTACCTCCCTACACGACTTGTGGAGAGTTGTTAGTGCCAGCAGGGGGCACTGCTTGAGCTCAGCAGCGAGGGGTAGAGCAGAAGCTGGGATCGGATCCAGAAGCTGCCGAAGTTAGCAAAAGGTAGCCACTGGTGGAAATTAGCTGGTTAGGGGGAGGGATTTGCTGTAGGAGTTAGTCACTCAGAAGCAAGAAGAGGAAGAGGAGGAGGAGGAGGAGGAGCAGTCTGCTGGTCTCAAAAGCAGGAGAAGCTACAGAAGCTGGGAGGCTCGGAGGAACCCGGGAGATGACAGGTACAGTACAGCTAACAGCAGTGACACAGAAGCATCATTATACACTGCACACTTTGAAAAGAGGCGTTTCATTTTCAGCCCGTCTGGAGAGCGCCGCCCGGGACAGAGCACGTCCTGATCGCTGACATGCGCCGCGCGGAGGGCGCTCGTGGACGTGTTGAAAAGGCTACACCCATTTGAAGAGTGTTAAAAGTGTATTGTTAGAGCAGGCAGCCTCTCACACAAAGCCATAGCCATGCATTTTGTTGATTTATTATTATTATTATTTTTAAATCTGTTAAATGGTTTCAGCTTAAATCATCTTTGGAAAAAGATAATCTGTCATTCAAAGCATCAATAACACTGATCCTTGTGTTAAGATGACTTTCAGAAACCTCACAGGAAAGACCAGCGATGAGGCTCATTTCATAAGTTTGTCTCAGAGTGTGTCTGACTAGTACTCTGATTACTGCAGAGAGCTAATATGACCTTTATTTCCTTGTTTCATTGACAAACAAAGGAACAAGAAGCTAAATGGTGAATATCCAATAGGCTTGGGGAGTAATGGATTACATGTAACGGGATAACGCAATCTTGATACAAAAAATAAGTAAATGTATTCCATTACAGTTACAGATAAAAAAGATATAATCAGATTACAGATACATTTTGTAAAAATGGGGATTATTAGTAGGATTACAATCTTAAAAAATACTTCACTGGGTGGAAATGTCACATTTTTTTGTCTTTGAATCAATCAATAAATAAATAAATAAACTGCAACAAAGGAAGAAACAGCTGCACAAACAAATAAACATAAAACACTTGAAACAGAGCTGCAATGATTAATCTATTATTAATCAACTATCAAATTAATCTGCATCTATTCTGATAATTGATTTATCTTTTGGGGTATTTTTTTTAAATTAAAACAAGTGAAACTTCTCTGATTTCAGCTTCTTAAATGTGATTATTTTCTGTTTTCTTTACTCCTTCCTGAGAGAAAACTAAAATATGTGTGAGTTGTGGACACAACAAAACATTTGAGGACGTCATCTTGGACTTTTTTCACCATTTTCTGACATTTCATGGACCAAACAACTAATCAATTAATTTAGAAAACAATCAACCAATCAGTAGTGAAAATAGTTATTAATTGCAGCCCTAAAAACACAATATTAGGCTAAACAATTTCACCACATTTTATACTGTGGCAATTACGCTACTTTAATACTATGATACCTGGATTACATTACCGACTACATTTTTTAATAGGTAATTAGTAACTGTATCAGAATACATTTTAAAGTAACCCAATCAACTCTGATCAACTTGTATATTTTATAATCAACTGTCTGTAACAAAAAAAAACACACTTTGTCATCAGATTTCTGAAATGTGCCTCATCGTTTCTGTCAGAATCAGAGAAATCCGGCTGCTGCCACATTTCATTTTCATTTAAGAGAAGAGAGAGAAAGTTAGAAAGAAAGAAAGACTTGCCAAACCGCTTTAAAGCAAGCATGCCATTAATCAATAAATTGGTTGTTATAATTATGTTTTTATGTATTTTTCTAACAGCATTTGACACATGTCGACAAAAGGAGATGTGCTTGGGTTATCGGTTAACATTTAAAACTTACATACACATAAACATAACTATTGTTGAACCAAACCATGAAGCAGCGCCCTGACACCCATCTGAAAATGACCTCATCAATAAGATCATCGGTACATTTATCAGACGAGGACAGAGACGCCAGTTCATTAGCGGCTTACGTTTGCTTCAGGATCATGCTTATAAAACAGTCACACACACTAAAAAAGTGTCATGCACCCAAAATGGTACAGATTTTATAGAAGTTTATATTAATAATAATAATAATCACCCAATAATCTATCAGTTGCCATTAAGGTTCCAATGACTGAGTGCTTCAAATGAGTTGCACTGCCCAGTGTTGGAAAACTAACAAGCTGACTGGGGTGACTGCTTGATAAAGACGACTCTAATACTACGACTGCCTGATGGTCCATTAACTGTCATGAGCTCAATGAGGCATGAAGCCATTTTGGTTCAAGTCTAATTCGATCGTTTGTTGTTTTTTTCTTTTTTGGTCATGCCTGATTGGTTCTGTGTTTGTTGACACAGTCTGACTATCTGTCTGAGAGAGGAGGTGAAGAAGGGTGAAGGGATAGACTGAGAGACAGACTGAGAGTTCAGCTAGGGTGGGCTACACTTTACCATCGGACTGATCCGGGAATACTGCGTTATCATCGGCAAAGCAGCGTGTGCCTGAAATGTTACCGTAGTCAAATATGGGCCCTTCCAGCAAAGTCACAATATCCAACCGATTGATCTTAGTCAGCACCGCGGTTAAAGCGTCCGCTGCAGAGGAGAGAGACAAGACGCATTTAATTTAAGAGGTCATCTTATAATATCACAAAACATCCATACTGTCAGTTACATTTAATCATTTTTTTCCATAAATTAGCAATACAACCCTGATTCCAGAAAAGGTTGGGAGGAGCATAAAATGTAAATAAAAACTATAAAAACACTCATTCTCAATTTGATGGCTGCAACATGCTCTAAAAAAGTTGGGACAGGAGCAACACAAGTCTAGGGAAAGTTGTGGAAGCTCCAAAAAAAAAAAGAAACGCTTGTCTGGATCATTCGACAGGTGAACTGGTAACAGGTGACGGCGTCATGATCGGGTGTTAAAGGTTCAGTCGGTCACAAGCATGAATGACATGAGGTCCACCGCTATGTGAAAAACAGAAAACAGTTTAAGAACAATGTTTCTCAACACAAAACTGCAGGAATTTATTGATTTCACCATCTACAATCCATAGTATCATTAAAAGATTAGAGAATTCACAGACCTTTGACCCCTCAGGCAGCGCTGCATTAAAAACTGCATTAAAAACCCTCATCATTGTATAAAGGATACTACATGGGCTCAGGAACACTTTGGAAAACTGTTGTCAGTAAACACAGTTCGTCTATGCATCTACAAATACAAGTTAAGACTCTACCATGCAAAGAGAAAGACGTATATCAACAACATCCAGAAACACTGCAGACTTCTCTGAGGCCTTTAAAAGACAGCAGCTGTGATGGTATGGGAATGTGTTAGTGCCCATGGCATCATGGGTAACTGTAACATTGGCGAAGGCCCGTTCTGGAGCAACATATGTTGCCATCCAGACAACGTCCCTGCTTATTTCAGCAAGACAACGCCAGGACACATTCTGCTCGTGTTCCAACAGCGTGGCTTTGTAGTTAAAGAGTTCAGGTACCAGACTGACCTGCCTGATGAGGTCCTGAAGTCGTATATCAAGGAAGAATGGGAAAAAAATTCACTTTAAAACAATTACTGTCCTCAGTTCCCAAACACTGCCTGAGTGTTGTTAAAAGAAAAGGTCATGTGTCACAGAGGTAAACCTGCTCCTGTTACAAAGTCGCAGGCATCAAATTCAGAATGAGTGTATATTTACAAAAAACAAAGTTTTTACCAGTTTGAACATTAAATATCTTGTCTTTGTGCTGTATGAAGTCGAATACAGGTTGAAAAGTTTTTGCACTTTTTTTTTTTAAACATTTTTTTTCTCTATCTTTTTTCTGAATACACACACAAACACACACTGCTTACTTGTGGCATTTTTACCGTCCCTGTGCACCCATTTCTTTAGGAGCATGAAGCTCTGTGCTGTCAGGGAATTGGGGTTCTCCACTCTGATGAAGTTGATCTCGTCCACAGAGAAATCCAGCTCCCTGGCCAGCTCTGTAACAGCAACAGACAACACACAAAAAAATACTGTTTTTGAGACAGTAAAAACACGAAGATGCAGTCTTTTGCTGCTCAGCCTGTTGGCCTTGGTATTAACATTGCAAGGCACAAAGGTAGAAGAAGTATTCAGGTCCTTTACTTGTGTAAAAGCACCAATTCAACAGTGTAAAAGTACTCCTTTGAAAGTAAAGGTCCTGCGTTCAAAATCCTACTTAAGTAAAAGTACAAAAGTATCGAAAACACTTACTTATAAAATACTTATTGTGATTGATTTTGATGCCTGGTTTTTGCCACATTACATTAGTTATTGTTTCCACAAAAGCAAAATAAACAAACAAACAAGACTTTCACTAGACATTAGGAAAAAGAAAATGAAGAAATGAAATTATAGCAGGAGTCAGATTTCTGGAGTCACTCCTACAAAGCCTGGTTTAAAATAAGCAATAACCACAAAAACATGATAAAAACAATGATAAAACAAACCATTATTATTATTATTTAAACTGTACATCATTTAATTATTTTACAATGATCGTATTGTATTTTTTGTGTGTAAAATCTTACTTTGTAAAGTAACAAAAGCTGTCAGATTATTGTAGTGAAGTAAAAGTACAATATTTCCAACTAAAATGTAGTGGAGTAAACATATAAAGTAGCTTTAAAGGGAAATACTCGAGTAAAGCACAAGTTTCTCAAAGGTTTACGTAAGTAAAATATTGGAGTAAATTTAGTTAGTTACCTTACATCTGTTTTGTTTTGTTACATATTTTAGACTGTTTTTCATCTTGTTATGTGTCTTTTTTTGTGTGTATTTGCGTCTTTTACTTTGTCTTTCATCTTGTTACGTCTGTCTAATTGAAATGGTGTGCACTGAAATCATCTTTCTGTGTGTTCTGTCCCATCCACAGGTTTAAATCGCTCTCGATGTCAATAACTGCACTCAAATACATGCAAATTAAAGCAACACGCCTCCTTCGAAAAGTATTTGTACTTAGTTACTTCCTAAATCTGCTCATAATCTGTATAGGATTGTCAGCATTTGGGAGAAAGAGTGAAACCACAACAAACGTAAGTCTGAAGTTTCACTGTTCTAAAATTGTAGTATAATTATTGTTTGACTTGAGATGTACTGTATGCATTACACTTTAACCAAACCTGTTATATTTCAGTTGACTGCATTACGAGATTTTGTTAACTAAAAGTAAAAATAAAACAATTCAGATGACTAACATATGACTAAAACTAAACAGCATCTTAATTAAAAGACTAAACCTAAATAAAAACTGACAGTGCATTTGTTAAATGACTGTAATAACAAAACAGCCGAGCTCAGACTGAAGCTAATGAAGCAGTGAAACGCTGCTTGTACCACAACACACGTGGCGGCTGTAAATTTAAAAACGATGAGAACATAATGTTCAGACGGTCTGCTGCTTCACTGCAGCTCTGCAACAGGAACACACATTAAATATGGATTAGACGCCTTTTCTCCACTGAGCACTCGCTCACAGTCGCTGCACCGGACAGACGGACACACAAGTGTTCACACTGATGCACGCTTCAGATGGACGCCTGGGTGTGCACACAATGACTGCGCACTCACTCAGACACACACACACACACCGGGTGACGCCCACTCGCTCACACACATGCAGGCAGGCAGGCGGGCGGACAGGAAGGCGTGGGGCAGTGCTGCAGTGCAGGTGGTCAGGATGGACCAAACTGCAGAGACCACACCCTGATCGCTGCTCAAGTACAATATAAACAAAAAAACATCTTACACACACTCAAACACAAACATGCATCACATGAATACAATGCTATACATTATGCTATACATGCTATGCTACACATTTATGCTAATACAATTAATAATACAGTTATTAAAGTATATATTTTCTGCTGATCTGTCTCATCATATGTTTAAATTTATTCATTCAAATGAAAAAGTGGAATCCAAGTTTCAAGTTTTGAGACTCGTCCTACGTTGATGTTTTATCATATGCGTAGTGATGAGATTTATGTGACTGTAAATGCCACTGCAGTGCTGCTCAGCTGAGAGATGTTTACACTACTAACACTCTCCACCAGATGGCAACAAATACTGTAGAAGCCACAGGTTAGAGAGCTGGGCTCAGTCCAGCTCAGTCACCCACATGTGGGTGGTCTTTAAAATTCACAGACTGAATCCTCATTGCTGCTAGAGGGGATTCACATCTAATATATCAGTGAATATAGTGAATATTAACATAAGTGCATGAGTTATAGTTCTTGTTTGGATGCTGGACTCCAACATTTCAATCAATTATCATAATAAAAACAGTATTCTTGTACAATAAGTCAATAACCTATTAATTGCAGGGTTCTTACAGGTGCTGGAAATCCTTGAAAACACTTGAGTTTTAATGTAGTGTTCTCAAGGTTTGAAAAGTGCTTGGATTTTGGATAAAAAACTAATTTTATTACTTTCATTATGAATCTCACTCTGACTGAATAGTGCACAAAACGAAGGCAACACATTCAGAAGCATGAAACTCTGTTTTGTCACCTTT
Organism: Lutjanus erythropterus; assembly: GCF_056507025.1. Taxonomy (NCBI): domain Eukaryota; kingdom Metazoa; phylum Chordata; class Actinopteri; order Lutjaniformes; family Lutjanidae; genus Lutjanus; species Lutjanus erythropterus. The sequence continues at coordinate 25,770,657 of NC_139333.1, forward strand.
CTGCAGAATTCTACCTACAGCACAATAATATCTAATTTAGACCTGCAAAGAACTATTACTTTCATTGTCGATTCATCAGTCGATTATTTTCTCGATCAATTGATTAGTTGTTTGGTTCGTAAAATGCCAGAAAATATTGAAAAATGAACCCAAAGATATTCAGTTTACACATTTTAAGAAAAAAGCTTGTTAAGTGAATATTTTCTGGTTTTCTTTTTGAAAGTGAGCTGAATATTTTTGTGCTGTGAACAAAACGCGATATTTCAGGACGTCGTGGGGCTTTGGGAAACATGGATTGACATAATTCATCATTTTCTAACATTTTATGGACCAAACTAATTGATTAAATGAGAAAAAAATCAACAGATTAATCGACAATGAAAATAATAATTTGTTGTTGCAACTCTAAAAAAACAAGTGGCACAACCGTGATGTTTTCTTTAGTGTGAAAAAGTGAGATGTGTGTGGACTCACCAGTCCAGCTGAGTCCGAGGTGGTCGGCTACTATCGCCATGCGGAGGTCCGTTCTCTCACAGGGACTCTGAGGGCCTGTGCGAGGAAGCGGGGCGGGGCAGGACACCAACAATTAGTCTGTGACATTACGACAACAATCCCCAAATTAACTGAAAGTGGTTCTTAGTAAGAGTACACGAGATGGCTCCTAAAAAATGGCCGCAGAGGGGCTCAATGACACTTAATGAAAGAAACAGATTGGGATTGTGAACTGAAAGTTTGTCTGTTTCAGACTGTTGACATAAATGTGGTTTAATCATAAGACCTAGTTAATTAATAACCACTAAACTGAGCTTTTCTGTTTGTTTTTTTTTTTAAACATTTTCTGATAAATATTCACAATAAACCTGTAGTGTTGGCGACTGAACAAACATAAAGACTAACTTTAGCTCACTGTCCCAGGTCTCACATCAGAGAGAGAGAGAGAGAGAAAAAAAAGTTTTTCTGGCCAGACTCTCCTCAACGATTCAGTTTGGAGAACGACGCTCGCTCAAAGAAATGGTTCAACATTTTGGGAAATAAGCTTCACTTCCTTCCTGAAAATACAAAAAGATTACAAAAATTCTTGCAAAATATGCTTCATCTGTAAACGAATTAGTGCATATGGAGTCAGATCAGTGTCAGTATTAATGAATGGCCAAAGAGGGATTCACAAATGTACCTCAGGATTTATTCATATTTAAATGACTTTTTCCACATATTTTTCAGTGCACACAAAAGTATTTATCATGCTATAAATCCACATTTAAAAACAAGGTTCACAAATGTATTTCTCATACACTTGAATATTTCTTGTTTTAAATAAACAGTAAAATTCCACGAATAGATGATTTAAAAGCATTATGTATTATGTGATCACATTTAATCATACCTTCAAATCTATGCTTACATGATTGGCTGAAGCAGAAGAAGCCATCTGATTGGCTAATGATAACTTCTGTTTCCAGTTCGTATATAAATAATAAACATCCAAATATGTTTTTGATGAACGCTGCAAATACTATTTCTACTAAATTATTTAAAACTAGAGATATTTGTGCATCAAATATGTTTGTAAACCATGTATTTTTCATATGTGGATTTGTTTAATGTTTATGTGCAAGAATAATTATTTTTGTTTGTGTGAAGAGAGTAATTTATATGTAAATCTTGAAATACATTTTGTTCTTCTGTGCATATTCATTAATATTGAGAAAGACAAAACGAAACAAATAAAATTCTAAAATATAAAAGTGCACAGAGCTTTGATAAATGTCACCTTGTGTTCTTGTCAGTACCTGTGATAAATTAAAATAATAAAAAGACAAAAATTGCAAGGTTGTGCAGAATTCACCTGGATATGGATTGTTTAATCCAATTTATAAAAAACTAAATGTAACAACAAAAAGTTGTGGTTTTACATAGGATTATTTCTTGGGCAAATATGCATATTTCCCAAAATGTCGAACTATTACTTTAACTTCTACAAAGGAGTGTGTTTTGGGGTGCATTCTATTTCTTTTCTCTTAATTATTAAACCCTATGAAATGCAGATGTGCAACAGTGAAAATGTTGGTACCATCGTTGCTTGACTAGCTTTCATACCCTGGCTAATTAGGAAGTAAATATAGAAGTAAATAAGAAATACAAATCTAATTAGACAGCTGTAATAACTACTTTTTGACTGTCATGATTAAAGAACATTAGAAACACGGTACGGAATAAAATCAAAGGCGTGAGGATCTGTGAGGCCAGAAAAGGAAAGACAAAAATCACACTAAAACGTTTGATGTTCAGTAGAATTAGTAGTAGTAGTAAGAGTTCAAAGTTTCGTACCACATCACTAACAACAAACAGTCTACCGTCAGGCAACATTCCCTCCCACTGATAAAAGCAATTCATGGCTTCAACTTGAAATCGAAAGTCCTCCAGCTGCACTCATGACCAAGTACACTGACACTCTCTCTCTCTCTCGTGCAGCTGAAATACCATCAGGTGATTGCCAAGTTCAGCCGATGAATTGTTTTCGCAGTGTTTTTAGAGAGCAAAAGGACCACCAAATGATATCTACAAACCAGGCAAGCAGACCAAAACAAACACAAGGTCATATCTCCCCAAATAACCTCTGACATCTAAGTCTTGGCCATGTTGAGTGGAAGTGAGTGGCATGGTGTCATGTGGCAGTGAAGTGCAAGGCTAACTTAACCTGTAGTGTGAAATGAGAGTGGTAGATTGTGTGTGGCAGCCTGTAGGACCGTACGGTAATAAAAAAGGAATGCATACTCACTCTTAACTTAGCCCCTCAAGTGTGTTTACTTGCAAACTGATACTGACAACTAACAAAACTAGCTTGAAACCTTGAAAATGGCTGGACCGTGCAATGTGCTAAATTGTGGCCAAATTGTTACAGCAGTCAGTGGTAGTGTCTATAATGTGAATTATTGTTACCATGTCACAATTATGAGTTATGACAAACCAAATTTCTTTGGTTTGGTCTACTGATTTTCTAGTCATACACATTGCATTTGTTTCTTAGTGGATCTTGACCTCATAGAAGATGCATAGGAAGCAACATGCACACCAGTTGCTTGGTCTCTTTTGTGTTGCGGGGAATCGAAACCCCCAAAAATTCACTTTGAAGAAAAAAAAAGTCAATTTCCACACACGCATCACTGCAATGATTTATTAAAAAAGACATAATGTCTTGCGGAAGGTCCGTATGACTGAAACCCTGGTACTTTTTTAATAACTCGATGCAGAGGTGATGCATGTGTGCAGGAACTGACTTTTTTTTTCTTTTAAGGGGATCTTGACTAACCTGACACGTTAGATGGTTTGTTACACAGAAGTCGTCCTTAGAAGCTGTTTGGAAAAGGGTGAGCACTTTCAAAAAACACTTGGCATCTCTTGGCACCTCTAACACAGGCTCACCAATCAGATCAGATTCTTGCCGAAGATGGTCGAGAGAAAAATGAAAACATCTTTTCCATTGAATAAAGCCCTCAGTGTCGTTCTTTGCTCTTCTTTCAGTGAAGAAATACTTTGATGCTATCCCAGTATATACGCTGATATCTTAAAGAGCCGTCATTGTTTGTTTGAGACGAGTTGCTTTTATCGACGCTACTCGCTGTTGTCACACCTAAAACCACACCCATAGCTGCTAGTAGTCCCTCTAAGGATGCTGATTGGCTCCCTTTACATTTGGAGCAGACACAGATGGATATTTTGAAGCCCGGCGAGATGGATTCTTGTGTGATCTTGTCTCACAAGGTAAGATCTTGACCTCATCAATATCGCAACTGTGCAGCGGTATTGCGGTGACATACGGCAGCAGCTAAAGATGTGCCTTTTGGTCAAGCTGTAAGTATACAGCCATGATGATGATGATTAATCTCGTATAGTACGAGTAAATCGTCTGTAATACATGTACTTGTAAAATATAAAATAAAACAGCTGGTCGGCCCCTGTGGACCATTCTTGCTATTGACAATTGTCAATAAGGATTGGTTTGAAAGCTCTGAGGCAAGTTTGTTCGCTAAAAATAATGCTAAAAAGGCAGAAACGTGCTGCCTTGATCATCTCGTATGCCAAAACTTCTTAAAAATAACGAGGTGACAGCGTATTTTAACTCTCAGATAGTGAGGATGAACAGTATTGCTTGTCCATTTTACAGAGAGAACTGGAGGTAAGCTAGCAACATTGTAGTGTCCATATTTTCCATCCACGACGTATTATGTGGCCATGGCAATTTCAGATGCTCTGTTTGCCACTTCGTGCAGGCACAGTGAGAAAAAAGGCACTAATTTCACTGGTGGCTCTGCTTTGACTTTGCAAGACCCTGACAATAGTCGACCGAAATGTTTGACTTGTCCGAAATTCATCCCGACGTCCGCCAGCTATTAGGGAGCGGTCCACGCTCCTCATGCACACTGTATTGCAAATGACGCCCCAACAAAGCTGAAATTCTGTCCAACTCTAGAATGAGTCAAGTGGCTGTCTATGGCCAGCTTAAATTTGTAAATCAGTTACGAAATACTCAGGAATATCAAGCTATTAAATGATAGCCTAGAAGACAATTTACACTTTGTCCTCATAATGTTGCTCTACTGTGGTCCAGCCAAAATGTGTTTGCTGATATTCTGTGCACCAAAAACCTTACCATAGTCTAAAGCTCTCACTAATGATGAGATAATAAATCCACAGTCATAGCACATTTACAGACACCCCTTTCCCTAACAGATTTTAACAGCAAACAGCTTGGCATTAGGCTAGCTTGGTCCAGGGACAAATTTTGAGTATTGTGAGTCTGCCATCAACTCTCTACATCTTAGCCTTTACCTCTTTGTCTAAATCAGACAGCACAGGACACAGATAACAAGAATGACAGGAAGAAGAAGAGTAAGAAGTGACAGCTACACTTACAACGTCACATCACAAAAGGCACCCACAACAGCTACATGCATCTCATAAAGAAAGATAAAGTATAACAAGTGTTTAGAAAGAGTTTACAAACTAGTCTCGTTCTCTGTGACAGGAGCCGCGATTGGTTGATCAACCTGACTCCCTTCCTCCTTCTCCTTCCCTCCATGTGTCCGCCTACTCTTCCTCCTGCTCCTCCTCATCCTCTCACTGCTGGCCTGCTCAACCTCAGCTCTCACATCTCTAGCAGATGGTGTTGATGTGGTGGTGCTGGTGGAGGTGGAGGTAGAGGTGCGTGAAGGGCAGGAACTTCTAGATGCTCTAGATGGTTCTGACAGGGAAGTGTTCCTGGCAGTGCTGTGGCTGCAGCTCTCTTCGTCCTCAGTGGGCAATGTTTTCCCCTCTAACTTTGTTTCAGCTTCTTTAGGAATGGTTTTGTCCAAAAGATTGGCTGCCTGGCTAATGACAGACCTCGTTTTAAAGGTTTTTGAGACACTGGTTTTTCTTCCTGTCTCATTTGTGCTACCTTTGCCTGGGGTTTTCACTAAACTATATCTCTGTTCATTACTGGATCTGACTTTAGTTGGTAGTTTATTATCCCTGGCAGTTTTAATGCTTTTATTACTAACTGCAGATTTGGATCTAACCTGCTTCTGATCCCTGGAACAAGAGGAGTCTTTCATGGCTTTCATTACTGGGATTCTAGATTTAGGAAATATATTCCCAAAAGGGTCTAATCTTTCCCTGATATTAGGTTTCCTGACAATTTCTTGTGCCTTTTCTTTCATTCTTAGTTGACTTTGACTGCATAGTTTGCGGTTGGGCACCCTCACCGGTAACCTGGACTTGCATATCTTGCCTTTGGCTCCTGCATTTGTTATTGCTACATTAGTTAAAGTCCCACCTTCCCGTCTGTTCTCCTCTAGCTGGCTGAAGGATGCTTCTATCCTGCTAACCTCCTGTGGAGCCGGTCCCAAAAAGGACAATACGTTGGACGCAACATTGTCAGCCTGAATGACATCTGAGCAGACATAATAGGAGTCAGGAATATTGCTACTGGTATTGCTACTCTGTTTTTGGGGAATGTTAATCTGTTGTGAAGGTATGGAAGAAGAATCTGTGCTTTGGTAATAAGTGCTCTGATTTTCTGAGGTCCCGTCCAAATGGTCCCTCTGCTTGGATGTACCTGAAGTAAAATAATCTGCAATGCCTGATGGCCTATTACTCAAATAGTATTCCGTCATGCCTGATGTATTAAAATGAGAATAATCTGTATAGTTTGAGGTCACAGAATAAGAACTATCTACACTTGTTCCTGAGGTTATGTCATTAGAACCATCAAAGATAGAACCATTGGAGGTTTTATCAGATGACAACTTGAATCCTGTTCTAAAAGTGGAGAATTTAGGCTCAGTATTGGAAGTTGAGTCTCTGCATGTGGTGTAACTGCCAGTTGCATTTGATATTTCTAACTGGACAGTGGTAGTCTGAATGGGGACTTGAGGAACCGTTAAGGTACCTGTGGGATCCTGAATATCAAACTGATCCCTGTCTTGTGAGGAGGCGTCTACCTCCAGGTCCCTGACCCTGTACCTGCCCGCTGAATAGTAATGCTCACCAATCTGAAAAAACTGGAGTCTCTCCTCCACCATGTCCCTCTTGCTCATGTCAATCGCACCACTGCGTGTCATCTCAAACATCTTCCCTTCATGGAAGGGGAATGGGTTTGGCTCGCTCGTTGGCGTGCTATCGTCCGTTGGCGTTCGGGCTGGGGTAGTGTCTGGTGTTGTGGCCTGAGACTGGTCGTCCACTGCCAGTCCAAAAGGTTTAGGCTCACCATTGCTTCCCCGTGTCCCTCCCATGTCAACGACTTCTTCTTCTCCACCTTTACTGGGCCAGGGGTCAAAGTCCAGCCCTTTAGTGGCAACAGTCTTAAAAGGAGAGTTAAACTCCTCCTCTAACTTATAACTAAAGTAAGTGTCTGAAAATCCCTCTTTATCCAAGTGTCTTTGTTCCTGACTTTTAGCCCCATCCTTGCTAACACCATCAGGTTTTTCACCATTTGAGAGGGTGTCTTTTTTCAAAGTGTCCTTTTGACATTCCTCTGGGGTTTTCTCTTCTTCAATAACTTCCAGTTTGGTTGGGGGAAAAGAGCGGTCGGTGGATCTAAATGTGTCTGTCGCCCACACGTCTCTCCGACTGTCTGGAAGACCAAACAACCTTAAATCTGCCTGCTCACACAGGCCATCGTCCTCATCCTGGAGTTCATATCCATCTAGTGAGTCTATCTCTGTCGCATCCGTATCATGAGAAAATTCAGCCGTTGTGGCTATTGAACAGTCTGTTATTGACTGGTCATTTCCATTTTGTTCATATTCATAGTCCTCTCCTTTGCCATTAGAACCTTTAGAACCATTAGAACCATTGGAACCATTCGTCCCAACATGAGGTTCTTTGTTGTTTCCATTTTTGTCATGTTTTTTAGATTTAGATACTTTTTCCTTCTCCTTCTTTTTCTCCTCCTCCTCCTCCGGAAAATTGACAGTGAATTTCTTACAGGGAATTGGTTGGAAGATTGACTCATCATCCTCTTCCTCATCATTTGATTGGCTGTCATCTGCCCCGGGGAGCACTGGGGTAGGGGGTTGGATACGTATAACTGGCTCAGTCAGCAGATGCTTGTCGTGTTCCTCCTGTAAGTTCACCTCCATCATTTCTGTCTCAGTCTCTGATGAGGCACAGGAACCTTTCCTTTCTGTGTCTGAAATTTCTGAAGAGTCCAGAGGAGGAGGGGGAGGGAACTCAATATATGCGATACCTTTGTCTTTTGAGACTTCTTGCTGCTCCTGCCCTGTCATTTCATCATGCTCGCCATTGGTTGTTTCTTGCTGGTTCACAAGATAACTTAATTCCTGCTGGTTATCATTCACTTTTGTTTCTTCCTTATTAGCATTAGCAACGTCTGCTTCGATGGCATCAACACTAGTTTTGCTTTTGGGTAGGACCTCTTTAAAAGAGAAGACAAATTTGCCTTGGTCGTCTTCCTCTGATTCCTCAGATACCTCCATGATGGGGCTGGGTTTCCCTGGCATGAATCCCATAAAGCACTCAGTAGTCTTGGACGTGAGGTCATAGCTGACCTCCTCGGAGCTGGGGGTCTCCGGTGTTATGGGGCTTTTCCCTGAGCTATCTATGAAAGAAACCTGTTCTAGTGTGTCATCATCTGGACTAATGGGGCTGAGTGCCGAGTTTGATTTCTGTTTTACTGTATATAGTGTCCCTTTGGCCTCTCTTTCTGCCTGCCTTCCTACCTGGACACTGACATAAACAGGTAATGTTTTGATGCCCTTGAAATTCTCTTTGGTTGTTGTCACACCTGGAGGGGTCATGACTTTTTCCAGCGTTTCTCCAGGGCTGGGAAGGTTATTGGAGTTGGAATCTTTAGGTGCATTATCTAGAATTTCAAATGTCAGATCTGTTTTCGCTGGGGTTGTCTCTAGACTCGTCTGTATTTTGCTCTTAGACAACGTAGGTATCTGTGAGGGTTTGGTTATTGTCTGCTTCTTTGTGAGGTCGTTATCCAAAGTAGAAGACAACCTTACAGGAATTTGGGATTCTGTCTTTTTTCTAAGGTTTTTGTTTAGTGGCTCTTCTGCGTCTTTTCTTGGCACCTCAGCTATTAATTCTTTGGAAGCAGACTCAGTTTTTGTGACTTGTTGGGACTTTTTAGCATCACTGTCTTTCTCTAGTAGTCTAGTAGTATCATGAACAACAGATGTCTGAACTTTCTGACCTTTATTGCTTTCTTTAATTTCCTGAGTAAAACTGGAATGGATATCTTTCCCTATAATGGTTGCTTTATGAGTCTCAGTTTCACTAATTTTTTGTTTTTGCAACGAGGTCTCTGGGATGTTTTTATTTGGCAACTTTTCTCCTGTCTGTTTTGGGGCTTTAGATGTTGGCGATGTTAAAGTCGGTTTACTGCTATCTGTTACAGCACTTTTATCTTTCTCAACATCTTTTTTTGGGCTAACCTCCTCTGATGTTTCAGACACTTTTGATGCTTTTCCTCCTGCATAAAACTGATAAACAGGAAGCTTGCTCTCCTGTAATTTCTTTACTGATGGTTTTGGCTGCACTGGAGGAGGAATTTTTGTTGGACTAGACTGACTTTGCTTCTGAGCCTCAGATTCAAACTTCATCCTCACAGCACTGACTTTGGATGTTGATTTTACATGAGCAGGAGTAGACGGTTCAGACTCACTAGTTTTAGTTTGTAATTTGATTTTCTCCTCACTGACATGAGAGGGTGTGATTTTCTGGGGACTGCTTGGTAGGCTAGAGCTTTTCTTTTCAACTGTAGTACAACTACCAAACATTTTACCAACAGTTGGCTCCCTGAGTTTGCTTTTACTGAAGCTCTCTTCTGCTGGTTTAGGTTTCTGCTGTGTTTTCTCAGGGCTACTGCAGACTGAGCTAGGCCAGGACCTGGGTTCCCTTAACTCTCGTCTTACAGGCTTTTTCTCAGGGGACTGCAGCTCATCATTGAGCTTCTCTGTTTTGTCACGGAAGAACTGTGACACCTCACTGAGCTTTTCTTCAGCTTCCTTTACAGTTTGGTCTACTCTGTCCTCATAAAGGAGCTTATCCCTGCTCCTGTCATGTTTATCCTCTGTAAATCGCATCCAAACGGCATGTTTGGGGCTGCCCTGCTCTGTGGAGTAATGAAGAACTGTCACTTTATCAAACTGAGACGGGTCATCCCTGTGCAAGAATTTACCGGATTTTGGTGATCCATCTTTTGACGACTTAGAGACAAACTCTCTTTTCGGGCTTCCATGCTGCTGACTCATACTCTCAATGCCACGGCTACCACTCTCCTCAGAAACCAGGTGGCGGGCTTTGTCACTCGCCACCGCTGAATCCTCTGTATCAGAGTGAGACGATGACACATCAAGTTTCTCTGAGAGGAGCATTTTCTCTGCAAACCTATATGACTCGCCTCTGATTTCTGAGAGCTCATCATCACAGTATTCTATGGAGTGCTGGCTCAATAGTTTCAGGGCCTTATATGAATCATCTGCCATTAGCTGGGCAGAACTTGGGCGACTGTCCTCCTCCTGCGACACCGGGGTGTTAACGCGAGATGTTTCCAGGAAGGAGGGCAGGGATTCTTCGGCAGTGAGCTCCTCTTCTTCCTGTTGGGCCTCATCGTAATCGGTAAGTTCCTTAATTCCATGGTCCCCCTTGTAGACATAAAGCTCAGGGTGTTTCTTGGTTTCCCTGATAATAACCTCGGTCGGCTCTGCCGTGCTGTGGCCCTTCTCAATATGAACTTCTATTATCCGTTCGACTTTGGGTTTGGATTTAATGTCTCTGTCGAGAAATCTAGGGGTCAACTCATCACCTTTGACAGAATCCTGGCTAGCTTTGTGTTCAAAAAGGCCTGCCAGTTCTTTAGACGGGTCCCTACCTGACTGGAAGGCTTTCATGATATCTCTAACTGACATACCTTCCTCTAGCATCTCAGTACCATCAGTCAGTTGGGGCTTGTGATAGACCATTCTTGTAGTGGTAGTAATATGAGTTTCCTCTTTAAGACACACACTTTTATTAATCATTGAGTCCTCTTCTGGCATTTTCATCTGTAATGCTTTCATAGAGCTCACTGAGGCTGCATCCGGCTCGATAGGAGGAGCCACAGATGCAGCCTCCTCCATGAGTGCGGGCTCACAAAGATCATCTGGCTGCTCGTAGCTCCTAATGTGGACCACTTCGGTTCTGGTCTCAGTTACGCAGGGCGGGATGGGTGAATCTGTGAATAAAGGCTTAGGTCCCGTACTCTCTGCACTCTGAGGAGCAGAGGGCGTCTTTTCACTCCTGGTCTCAAACCCGCTGTCTGACAGGGGACTCTTATCCTGCTCGTGAGACAGGTCCTCGGGTGATTCCAAAATAGTGTCCGTCCCCTGATACGATTCAGCAAGTTTGCTTAGGTCCTTTTCCGAGGGAGACCTGAGCATGCCTGAGACGGGAGGAGGCATTTTGAGTTTGTGCTCTTGTATCGACATGGACGGTTTGAGAACACGTTTCTGTTTCTCCTCACCTTCTCTTTTCGCCTCCTCCTCATACCTAGATTTTAACTCTGCCATTTTGGAGAGAGAGCTAGCACCAATGTCATTTGTTAAGAAATCTACTACTTTAGCCAACTCTAAGTCTTTGCTTGTCATGGACTGGTGCTTGAGCAGGAGTGTGTTTTCATCGAAAGGAGGGTAATAGTCTGAGAGGGCACTTCTCTGTGCCTCCTCAATCTCATCTTTAGAAAACTCCTCCCATTCGTCCTCTGATGCTCTCTCTTTACCTGCCTTACCTTCACTACTCATGATATCTTTCTGTAAAATCTCGCTGACTTTCACTAGATCTTCTTTCACCTTCTCCACTAGAGTAAATGGCTCCTCATCCTCTAACTTGGCCTCTTTAGGAGTGCCAGTTTGTGATGTTTGGACAGTTTTAGCTGCCGTCTGTGTGTCTGTCTGAAGGATAGCTGACATTCTGATCAGGTCCTCTTTCATGTCTGCTACATCTTTTAGTATCTCTTGGTTGGAGGTCGCAGTTGGGTGGATGATGGGCGGCGTGATAAATGGAGGTGATTTCAGTTGGGACTTTATTTTTGATGCTGTAACACAGGAAGACAAAGAAGACGAGGACGAGGCACGAGGGGAATCAGGCAGTGCCATTTTGAGAGACCCTGGCCCTGGTTTGACAGGCGTCTCTGGAATGACGTTGACTAAGGAATACACAGGCACAGTCACCGTATTAGACGGAACTGCCGGGGTGGAGGAGGCAGCTCCAGATCTTAGAGAACCATACGCAGAGCTTGCTGTCGCAGACCTGCGCGAGGACAGTGATCTAAGCGTGCCATAGCCCGACACAGAGTGAGAGTCTATGGCTTCATTTATGGCTGCACTGACTCCAGAGGTCGCTGCCTGTGTGGTGGCCTGAATCCTCTCCTGAAGGCTGCTACTTCTTTCTGAGAGATGGCGAGAAGAAGGGGAGGATGGCGTGGAGGAGGAGTACTTAACAGGTGAGACCGATCCGTTCATCATGGACAACTCTGAGGAAGGAATGGTCGTCTGTCCAGTTGAGGAAAGAGACGAGAGGGATGTCCTCCCTCCTCTGGATGAGAGGGTTGAGTCTACAGAGGTTTTCAAAGAGGACAGGCTGGAAATGCTTTTAACAGGAGAGAGGTTAGGTGCCCCTGCATCTGTTGCACCAAGGGCAGTTTTAAAAGGCAGGTTAGAGTTGTACATGTTATAATGTGTCTTTGGCGATGCTGGAGTGGTGGTATGAACTGGTGACCTCTCTGGTACACCATTGGGTATTGAGTGAAGTGGGGAAGTCCTTGATGTGTAAGCTGAAGCAAGACTTTTGATAGATGCTGGATCTGTGGCATGTTTACTTGGGCTTCCGGAGGACACAAGGCTGGCAGAACCCTGGACAGGGTACTGACCCAGCTGGACAACGGTTTTGATGGGTGAAGGCATAGTCCTGTAAGACCTGATGGGGGATGAGGACGCTATGTCGCTAACTGATTTAACTGGGGATGACGGGGTAGGTGCTGGTGGTGGAGCTCCCAGGGTGGATCTGAGAGTGGCAGGGGATGCAGGTGATGGGGAGGAGAGGGGCCAGGTAGTTTTTAGTGGAGAAGCAGCTGGTGAGCCTGCCGGTGAATCGGTAGAGGTGAGGGAACCCCCCACTCCGACGGGCCTTGTTTGGCCAGGGACGGTAATAGGAGCAGTCGACCATGGTGGGTAAGGTCTGGTTGGAAAGACAGGTTTGTGAGGGTAACCAGTAGGCAGTGTTCTTGCTGTTGTGCTTCGCTCAACTGCTGTTTCTTCAGAAGAATTTGTAGAAATAATGATAAAGAAAGAATGGAAAAAATAACCAAAAGAATGTGGAATAGTAAAGGTAAAAGAAAAGTATGTTGGGGAGGAAAAGGAGGAAAAAATATGAAAGAAGAAGAGATCAGAGGAGGAAGAGTTGGTCAGTGACGCAGTCCTGATATCAAGGAGGGAAAAACAGCAGTTTTATGAAGTGCCGAGATAAGAAAATTTGAGTACTGACTGAAGATGGAGTTATGAAAAGAAAGGGTTGTGATCCTGTGTGATTCAGGATTGGGAGATGACTCAAACAACACCAACAGCAACAACAACATAATGAATAAACTGAACAAAGCACATACAGCAGCAAAGTAAAATTCCAAAGACGATGGCGTAGACTAACAACTGACAACAGAAAAATGGCAAGACAAATGCACCAGGATTAACACAAAAACAACTTCTCTCTTTTTGTTCTTCAGATGTTCTAAAATCACATATGGATTCTGGCTCTAATTTCAATCCGCTTTTTGAAGTGCCTTTTATCTGTTTGGTCCAAAAATTATGTAATGACAGATTCCCCAAAGACAATTTAGATGCTATGATACAATAGAGCAAAGGGCTGCAGAAGTTTCCATTTTCCTTTTATTGTATAACAAACAAAATATGACAAAATGTATTTTCCAAGACTTAACGTTTGGCCCATTTTGTCATGCAAGATCGATACAAATTGGTAACAAGCAAAGAGTGTGAAAAACTGAAAAGAAAGACCTTAAAGAAAGCCAAACTCAAGACCTCCTGACATGCATTTTTGTCCCGCAAAAAGCTGCTACACCATCACAAAGCCAAAAAGAGCTCTAAACTTAGAGGGGACAAATGAAAAATAAATAAAATTTTACTTTGACCTTCCCAAAATGCCCATAACATTGTGTTGGTAAGCCAAAGCAAAATTTTGATGCATTTGGACTTCTTGAACTCAGCAGTGGAGATCAATCAAACAAACCCAGAGAAGGTACAACTCACAACGTGGGCAAGCACAGCACAAAAACTTAAAACACCACTCACTGACCCATGCAAAAATATGTACCATGTTGTAAACAAGCATGTGAACAGTGCATGTTATGTAGGATGAGAAATATGCATTTATTACATTAATAAGTAAGTCACATCTATCTACATATTGATCACGCATTTTACAGGTCAATTAAAATTGTTAATACACTAACTTATCCACGAAAACTGGCATTATTCATCAAAGGGTTTGTTAGTGAAAATGTCAAACTCACTCAGTGCAGGCTCGGCCAGATAGCTGTAGCGCTTACGTAAGGCTAGGGATGCAAAGGTATGACGTCGCTCTGGCTTTTCAGTCTGCAACAATAGCAAACAACACATCAGTTCTAGGTCACCCTACATTGTATATAGTGCTGCCAAATGAGCAACATTTGGACCTCATAACGTCAAATTAAAGCAAACCAAATAGTCTGCATTAGTTGGTATTAACATAAAAACAAAGCCCATATTTAACAGTTGCACAATACAGCAGGAAATTCTCCTTTAAGAGTATTCACTGCACTTCAATCTTCTATTTTTCTAAGTATTGATAGCACTACTTACTTACAAGGAGTGTTACCATACCAAACTAGTCAAATTAGCCAAAGTTAGTCATGATAAGGCTACAAACTCTAAATTATAAGTACAAATAATCAGTTTTAAGGTTAAATCTTAACCTGAGGACAATGTTAGTACATCTAAACTCTAAGTATCACATACTGTAGAGCGGAAAGGGTAAAGATTGGACATAGGACAAATAGATTTTCATATCTACAGTATACTGTATCATGCAAAATTGAGCAGCTAAAGGTTGCTTTGAACAAGGAAAGCTCATATTGCCCTAGGAGCAGCGGAAAGAATAAGGCTATGATGAACAGAGCAGGGCCGCTAAAGATCTAGCGCAGAGGACAGCACATGGTGGGGAGGGTGTGGTTGGGTTTACCTCATCCTCGGCATCTGACTCCATTTCCTGGTTCCCAAGATGCATTGCAGAAACAGGGGGAGTAACATAATGGAAAGCAGGGGGAAAAGAAACATCAGGGTGTGAAAAAGGAGTGATTGACAGAAGCTCAAACTCAGAAGAGAAGCCACTTAAGCAAATAAAAACAAAACAAACACAAACACAAATAAAAAGCGCCAACACTCAGAAGCAAAAACAGCGAATGAACTCAAGCCACAGAAAAGCCAGCCTGATAATCAAAAAAAGCCTTTATGCACAAAAGCCCTCAGCCAAAAGCATGTCATCCAAATCAAAAGGCAGGTAGGAACGAAATGAAACAGCCAATGGCGAGAATCCACTGCAAAGATAACCGATATATATGTATATATGTAAAACAGAAGCTTTAAACAGATAAAAGACACAGTGGCGGCAGTTTGGCCAAAGTCTTCCTCTGTCTTTCATCTATCAGTGTTATTGGGGCCGAAACTACCCTGACCGTGATAATGGTTATGGAGGTGACAACAGAGAATGGAGAGTTTACACCACCTTACCTTTTTCACTGCAGGGAGGGTGATGTTCAGGTTGCAGACAGCGGTTTGCGGGAGGCCTTTCGCGGTCTTACACTCTTTCAGGAACGTAAGACGACCGCAGGGCTCCTGGCTGGGGTCTCTCACCTAGGGAGAGAACATCGCTTCTTTATGTACCTTGTTCATTTATAAGCTGCTGGTCACTGGCTGGGGTGGGCAATATGAGAAAAATCTTCTGTCACGGTATATGTACATTTATATCACAGCAACGATATATATCACTACACGCTAACTGTTCTGTAAATTCGATTAAGAAATGGTTGAAGTGTATAAGACGTGCATTAACGCCACCAACCCTCACATCACACATAGTAAGCAGTATACTGTATAACAGACAGATGAACCCCTTGTTTGGACTGCAAGTAAGTCAGAGTCGTTTTTTACCCACACAAACAAAATGCTCTCATTTTTATTGCTGCAGCTGTCTGCACCAGCTGCAGACAGCGTTTATTTAAGCTTCAGGTCTATTTTTTCAACGATACGTGCAAAACTCTCAGCTCACTATTCTTTTTTTAATCCTTCAAATTATCCAGCGGCTGGAAGCATGACACGGGAGCTTCTTGAACTTTTTCTGCAGTGCTTTCATGGGCAAACTGTACATTTACTGTAACTAGACAACTTCGCTGCTAAACTTTAATCCCGGCACACTTTTTTTCCTTTTTCTCTTTTGTTCATCTACGTCTACTGCACGCAGACACACATGCAGTGCTTATACCACAATCACATGCATCGATAAGGAATATTCACACATATCGAAGGAAAACTGTATTTTGCACAAAAAGTTTGGCTGCTCATTTGCTGCTGGACGCTTTGAAATGTGCAGACAATAGGTATCTTATATAGACAGACGTTTAAGTGTGGCATGAATGCTGTCTTAACAAGAGAGCGAGTGCCTTGATAATAGGTACAAATTGGTCCAGTAGATCACTTCAGCCTTAGAGGCAAGTGCGTTCACTAAAAGTGCTTGTTTTTGCCACTCAACATAGTGGAAAAGATCCCTAACAAGAGAGACCTTTTTGTTTTTTTATTATTCTGAGATTCAAAGCCACCACACTACACTGACAAAACCAGCAATTTTACCTCACAGAGCACGGGACTTGCTGTCCACCAGTGGTTCAAATGGTTAGCATGTTCGTGTTATTGTGTGGCATAGGTATTTTAAAACATTAGTTTGGATCCGAACATACTGGAATTACCCTTTACTGCAGTGCTTGGAAATTATCTGGCTCTGTGATGAAAGAATGAGCCCCTGGAACATTAAACTTTCATGTAGTCCTCCATGAAGCATATGAGAGAATACCCTTAATTCAATGCAAAATTTTCCCTTAAGACAAGATTTTGGGGATTTTGCTTTTGCATTAACCACAGACGTTTTTTGCAAATTGAGCATTTGTTGAATAATGACTAATGGAAGAGATCTGTTAGTACAAACATGTTGTCCTGGTGCTGTTGTTCTAATTAGTTGTGTTCCGATTAAGTGCTGTTGGATCTAGTTCACATGCAGCAAGGATACTTTTCATGCTAACAGAGCACCAAATGATGCAAGAGGATTGATTATAGGGAACGTGACATTAGTAGGTCAATCAATGACATGAGGTTATCAAGCGGTGTCAAAGGGAACTGGGTTATTCCCTGTGGACTGGGTTCATTTTATCAAAAGCTGGTGTGGGAAGTAGAGCAGCACTGCAGTGTTGTGATGTTGTAATGTTGTAATGTTGTAATGTTGAGCGTGTGTTGTACCTTGACACAGAAGGGCAAACGGTTCTCCTTGAAGGCGTAGAAGTTAAGAACTAACTGCTGACCAGCTTTAGTCAGAGGAGCCAAGTTTCCATAGCAGTCCACATAGATGGGCCTGCCCTCCAGAACCTGGGAGAGAACATCACAGAGGTGAGAACAACGGCCGCATGCAACAACAAAATGCATCCCTCATTGGGCCTCATGCATGAATCTGTCCTATGCATGGATTTGGTGTTAAACTGTTTGCGCAAACACTTGCTATGCAAACAATTTAAGAACTTTTGTGGCCTTCATCACTACTTAAGAGGAAAAATGACTAGCACAAGCTGCACCTGCTGCACCTCCAGGACAGAGAAACCTCTCAAAATCACTATAATGAAGCTCGAATCTCCTCCTCCGTATCTGTTAAAGTTTTGTTTTTGTTTTTTTTGCCGTCCTTCTGTGTCATTCCCTTTTTCTTTCTTTTCTTCTTATTTCCAAGCTTAACATCAACTGTCAAAAGTCAACGGCTTGTTGCTTTGTGGTTTCCACTTGGCACTTAACTCTGCTGCCCTCATATGGATTTATTGGGAGTGCTTCTACGTGCTGATTGCAAACCTGTCAAATTTAAGATCAGACACGATTCATCAAGAAACTCAGGTGCGTAAGAACTGATTTGGCAGGCAGTGCATGTTTCATGAATCCCAAAAATAGGATTTTCCTATTTTCCACCAAGCGCTTTCTTTAAGAACACAAATAAGATAAAAGTAGGACAACATTCATGCATGAGGCCCATTGTTACTGTTCATGATCAGATATGAAATCAGCAGTTTTCCTTATATGGTCACTTCAGGGCTGCAGTCAGGAGTTCAGTCGAGTCACTGCAGCTCTGACCTTTGACCCGGTGCCTTTATAGTGATGTTTCTGATTTATGATCTAAGCTTGATGTACTCCTGCAGTCATGTCAAGGCACTCGAATAAATAAATCACCTAAACACTTTGAAACACACATTTTAAGCGTATTCACAAGTGAAACCTTTACCACCTTTGTTAACAAACTGATCTGAATAAATTAAGCAACGTACCACAAAGGCATTTGACTGCGTAAGACTACTTAACATCCAGTGTTCTGTCAGACAGTTAAAAACCAACTTCTACTATTACTGCTACAAACAGTAATAAACTTTATTTATGTAGCACCTTTCACAACATAGAATGTGCTTCACAAGGGAACCAAATCAATAATGCAGGTCTTAAACACAGAAGACACAAGGAATTAAAACTAAATAAATAAAAATGAAAATGAAATGAAAATAAGTTTTGAGCAGTTTCTTAAAACTGTTGACAGAAGTTGTTTGTCTTATATGTGATGAAGTTTTGTTCCAAATCTTTGGTGCATAACAACAAAAAGGAGCAATATATACCAACTGTGCATCAAAACATGAGTACTGCTGTCCAAATAGCAAGTTGGAGCCATAGACTGTATATTAAATAGGTTGAAGTCATATTTAATATACAATCTATTTTTGAAACAAGTTGTTTGTCCCTGCTCCCTCCTCCACAGACTCAAGGAAGCTCAGACATCCTGCAGGAACACTGCAGGAGCACAAGACGAGCGCAACATTGTACACTGACAATAACAAGCGAGGATGTCTGTCGGTGTAAAAATAAGCTCGTTATCCTGAAAACAAAAGTTCACTGCCCTGAAAGTACACACTCTAGACTTTAAGTTACGTGTCTGTCTGTCTTCTGCCTGCCAGACTCTGTCACCGTTATAAATATCTACTGCTTCTACAAGATTATTGATGATTTCTTATGACTCATAAACAGACACTCTCAAAGAAGGATGGCGTGGCTGTAGCTGCAGCGAGTATTTCAACTTAACATGATTCCTTGATCTCTGATGAAATACCATGATAGTTTTATGATTTATTTCAATAAATATATTACAGGTTTCTCCTTTAAATGATCCAAGGGAACTGTTTGGAACATACTCCGCTCTAATTCTTGCAAATATTAATATGACAGGAAAAGGGGCAAAGAGACAGAGGGGGTGGCACACAGAAAACGGGCCGCAGGTGGAGTCAAACGTGCAGCTGCTGCAGAGGACTGATCGCCTCGGTACATGGGGCGTACGCTCTAGTAGCACCCAAGTTTTTTACTTCAGGCTTATTATGTCAAGCCAAATTTCCAAGTTTGCTTAATAACTCTTTCTATTATAACATTATAACTTTCAAATAGAGGATGGAAAGTATTTGGTTAATATTGCATGGAAGCAATAATAAAAAAGGTTGTGCATAATGACCTATTAATATGCTAAAATGGGGCTCGATTATACAAATGTATTTTAGATCATGCTTAAAAATCCCTGAAGCTCTCCTTTTGACAGGATTAGAATAGCCAATAACCAATCAAAATTATGTACCTCTATGTCTTTGCTCCTGGCCACCTCCTCAAAGTTCTCCTGCTGCTCCAGGGTCTTATCCACCTTGTCGTCCGTCATGCAGAAGCACCTCAGCCTGGACTCCACGGGGTCGTTCATCTTGGCGAACACCACAAACTTGGCCATGTAGGGCACACAGATCAGCTCCCGGTACAGCTGCGTGGCCAAACCCACCGTCTCCGGAATCTGATGGCAGTCTGCCAACCAGAACCTGCGCAGATGACAAGTAAAGTGATGAAGGTTACGGACGCGACAGAGAAGAAACACGACAGACTCTGTGGCAGGCGGGCGGTGCGAGTCGTGTGTCTCACCTGGCGGAGACGTTGGTAGTGAAGGAGACGCAGTCGTTGACGAAGGTGAGGGGAGTTGTGCCGGTGATGTCTTCCCACTGTGCCGGGGACGTACCACCTGGAGGACAGTCAGACAGGAAACATCCTTAAGATGATCTTTAATGTGATTTATTTTCATTTTTCTAACGTACAGAGAACATGGAGGGACATTTTAAAAGAGCAACACCTGACAGAAATGATCCTCATATGTCCTTTTGACAAGCTATTCTAGTAATAATAAGAAAGACTTTTTTTGACATATACAGTGACAAAGTTATCTTGATATTATTATTTTTTCAATTAAAGCTCCCCTATTGCAATGTATTCAAAAATATTAAGATTTAAATGAGAACTTGTGTCAGATGTTTTTTCTCACAAAGGCACTAACGTGCACACACACGTACCTGTAATGCTACAGAGAAGGCGGAGACATGGCGTGCAGTCTCCTTTGTAGCCGTTGCTAAGCCCCTCCCCTGAGAGGGGTGGGACTGGGATTGTCATGGTGATTGGCTTGTGGAACTTCCTTCTTCTGGGCTCCACGGTAACGATGGGACTGAAAGTTGCTCGGTTACCAAGGATCTTCTTCACAGTCTCGTCGGCCACTGGCTGGGCCTGCGAGAGGAGAGACAGCGGTGACTCTGTGTTTCAGAGCATCCCAAGAGTGAGACAGGTCAATAAAAACAGACATCTCACCTGCAGCCCGACTTTGATCTTCTTGGTTAGCGCCCCCTCAGGGAAGGAAGCTTGAACCAATGGGACGCTCCGGCTGCACAGAGTCCCGCCCTCTGGTCCCATCTGATTGGTCTCCTGCCTGATGCGAGACACTACAGCAAAGTACTGTGGGAAATCCTTGGTGATGATGCGGCAGATTCTCTTCCTCTCCAGCTCCTCAGGACTGTCCAGTTCTACAGAGAAGGAAAAATACATACGTTACATTCATCGCATGTGAATTATAAATCATTTATTTTCCTGGGAAACAGACAAATCTGTGAGCTCAGGTTTGCCCTCCTGCTCAGAGAGATTTCGATCTTACACACGTCACAACTATTTATTTAACATGGTGGCCGGTTTGATGCGCCGACTGACGGAGGAGCAACTGAGCTCAAACTGTCAAACTAGGCGGTGCTGATCAAACATTTTGGTGTGCACCTCTGGATAATACTGCTTTAAAATGGAAAATAAACTGAAAGATTCCAGATTCACAAATGTGAATTAGTCTTGTGATGTCAAGCTTTGCACAGATCGTGCCAATTTTCACTATCAACGTTTAATTTTTCTTCAAACAAAAGCTTATGCCCTCAAAAATAATTCATAAGATGCTGTAATCACATATAATTCTGGACAAAGGGGCTTTAAAAACAAAAAGTCTTTAAAGGTATAATTTGTAACATATTCATGGAAAAACAATGAATAGACATCAGTTAAGACCCAGTAGAAGTATACGGTTGCAGCTGTTTCTGCAGAGACTCTGCTCTCTGCCTGTATTTTTTATTTTTTTGTTGTGCTCAGGATGTTTCACCGAGCCAAAACGTTGCGATGCATTTAGGAACAGTTCAAATAAATCCTGCTGACTCTACCTTTAAATGTTTTAACTTTCCTGGCTGCCACTATAAGACAAAGTTTTGACCAAATAATAAAAGAAAATAAAAGTCACAACGTGCGGTTTACCTTCATCCATCCCACTGAGGAGCTGATTGAGGTCGTCAGTTTTGTAGTCGTACAGATGCTCCTTCCAGGATTCTCCGTTCTCGCTGCGCAGGAGGATCAGCTCTCTCTCTTTACCCCGCATTGAGCCAAAATGAGGGATCTCCACTATCACAGGCCTAGTAAGGTACACGTCATGGAAATATGGCTTAATTAATCATACTTTAAATCATTTAAGACCAAAATAAAAAGTAGCAATTAAACCAAAACAACGTGAACTGTCTTTGAAAATTTAGTTCTGCGATGTAATTTTAAGCTAAAGCAAAAAATAAATCTAAATGATGAACGACATATCATAGAGCTTCTCTTGAAGCATTTCCAGGGGATTAAATCATTACAGATAAAGTGAAATATGAAACACTGAAGGACACTGGTCTCACTGGACAGGTGTGATGATGATGTGGCCGTGCTGCAAGTCGATGGGACATTCAGAGTGCATGTCAGAGCTCGGCATGACTTGACGGGACACGTGAGATGGAGCGAGGAGTGGGGGGAGAAAGCTGCACAGCCCTTATTCAAACAAGGCATGAGAGCAACACAAGAGAGGATGGACAGACTCTAGTCTGAGGACCGACTTTTGTGTCAGAGTCACTCAGACTAGAATAAAACAGACTGAGGAGGTACAGAGGAACTAAATTCATTGATCATCCTCCTGGGAAATCCTCTAAAAAAAACAGTCACAACAATGATTATTCTCCCTGAAATACTCGTACACTATTTACTATTTTCTGCCAACGTTACAGACAAATCCATGTTGTAGGCGGAAGTAAACAAGTTGCAGTTACTGTAGTGAAACCTCACTTGAAACATTAGGGAATTCACTTTTTATGTGGTTTAAGTAGAACCAGTTAAATGTTGAAAAATGTGTCACTGAATGGCATTAAAATAAACATTATGATCCACAAAACCTGAACGTTTTAATAAATTTTAATCAGGTTTTAACACAGTGCCAGACATCTTTTATAATATCCTTTATTTTACTTGAGAACTTTTCAGCTGCTGCAACAGTAAACTTCAACTTCGGAGGGAAATAAACAGTCCATGAGATCAAATACTTTTCCTCGTGTTTCGATCACATTATGGGCCAAAGAACCAAGCAGGAACCGCTAAAGACCGAGCAAAATGCCAACATCTGCATGAACAACCCTCTGCATCTCTTGCTAGCTTGTTACTCTGTTATGTTTCCAGGCCCAAATTCCAAGTTTTCAGTGCCGTGTTTCCACTTTTTATTAAATGATTAAATTCTTATTGTTGTTTAAATCATAAACTAGCATATAGCTTAATTTCTGCTGAGTTAAATCAACGTTAGCTAACTTAAGCTAATTTCATTCTACGCAGAACTTTTACATCCAGACTGTGAATATCTGACAAAAGTGGTTTATTTCTTAAAGCAAGTGTTGCATGCTGCCTTCAAATGGAGCCATGTTTACTGTGCTCATGAGAAGATAAGAATGCCCGCCTTTTTACGGTTTTCACAACCTTCGAAATGGACACTTCATGAAAGCTCAGAGTTGTGATGTGTTTGCTAGCGCTTCCAGAGATCGTGGAGGTCATCGAAGTTCATTTTGTGGTGGACTGTAAGTTAATGTATGTTGTTAATTACAGAGTTTCTCTTTGTAATTTTATAAAACACCCGAGTAAAATGTTCCCAAGAGCTTCATCTTTTCATTATGCCTTTGCATTACCTGCATTATGTTAGCCGCTCACTAGCCTCAGTGGCTCTGTCAGCATCACCAATTGAACGGCAAGCATATCGTGTGTACAACTTTGCATGTTGTAATCACAATTTACAAGGTCCATTTTAAGGCAGCAAAGTTAGCATTAGCTTAAGTTAGCTAAGGTTAGCTAACTTAACCTTTCACATTTCACATAGACTGTGTAACTTGGACAGAAGTGGTAAGTTAACTTTATTTTTTTCATCAATTTCATCATTTATTATTAATATTATGAAGATCAGTTGTCCTGGTTCCAGTGACAGGTGTGGTAAAGTCATTTTGAGCTCTATGACCACATGTTTAAGACATATTTTAATCAGAAGTTCTTCCTGTCGTGGTGGCCGCACTCTCTGTCATCTGGTTTAAACCAGTCAAATGAAATCAACAATGCATTATTTATGATGGCCTAATCAGAGCAATAAACAAGTGAAAACACATCAATAATACAACATATTTTGTGCAGCTCTGAATGTAAAACAGAGCCATAGCAACCTAACGTTAGCTTGTGGCCAGCTAACATTGCTAACGGTTATCTACATGTCTCTCAAAATGATCAAAAATACTAACTAAACACTAATAAACACTATATACAAAGCAACAGTAAACTATTAACAATTTGTATACAACAAACTGTAAAAATACATATTTTTTAATTAACTTGTGGATGAAAAAGCATAAAATAAACAGTCCTAATCAATATTGTAAGGTGACAAACCAAAACTACTAACTCGTTTTAACGCCTTTTCACACCTGATGCGCTGATCAGTACAGCTCAGTTAAACACTTCCTGAATTAATCACACAAAAACACTGTGGGATGACATCAAACTGATCTTAAAGGTGAAGTAAAGTAACAGCAGTCATGGGAAGCAGGATGATGCTCGGCTTGAGGAGGAAAAGGCTCATGCCCAACAAGCGCAGTCCAGTCCAAACAGCCAACCAACACCTGTACTTTCAGTGACATCAGAAGCCCACTGAAAGCTTCTGAAATTAAAAAAAATACAATGGTCTCTAAATGAAAGTGGCTGGAAAGTAACTGTAATGGATTTAAAGCTATAGTGTGTAGTTTTAGGAAGAACTTTAATATCTCAAATGTAAAGAAACTAGAATCTCTCCCTGGAGTTTTATTGAGGCTTAAAACAAATCCACTTTGCTGTGGTGGACCCATCATCCTACTAAATATAAGTAAGTCCTCCCTTCAAAAGCTTTTGCGTCATTGATTTCTTCCCAAAACTACTATATATCCTAAAAAATCAAAGTCAACAGAGATGGGTAAAATAATCATATCCATCAGCATGAATCAGCCTTGGTCATGTCGTTTTCTTCAGGAGAGGTGGGAGGCACAGAGGAGACGAGGGGGGGGAGGAGTGGGAGGAGGACGAGTAGGGGAGGAGGGATGCTATGTTTGGTTCCTACCCAACAAATCTAGTTCCTCTGGGTCCCAGCTGTAGCACTGGACTAACCAGGCTCTCGCCTTCATTAAGGGCTGGCAGCTTTCTGGGAAGATGCAGTTTACTGTGTCCGCAAGATAGTGAGACACACACGCACCCACATACATGCACAAAACACACACTTTCAAAGTCAGTAAAAGCGCACACCAATGAGTTCTAGTTTCTTCTTCTTTCTTTATTTACAGTGCTCTGGAGTGCATTTAGTGACAACAGTAATGGCAACTACTCACACACAGTATCAGAACTGCTCGCATACAGACTGCATCAGGGCTGTAACTGATTGGCTGTTCAACGGGGGGGGGAGGGGGCAGACCGGACGGGTGTCCCTCTCAACATGCCACTGTAATTTAATTTTACATAATGTAATAAGGTGCTCTGGAAGTACTAATTATAGATAAAAATAAAAAAAAAACGATGCATTTTGCATTATGCACTGAAAGACCCCCCCCCCCCCCCCCCCCCCCCATATGCCAAACAATGGTTTGGTCCACTGCCTGCCATCCCCACACACCAGGGGTCTGCAACCTTTACAATCAAATGTGCCATTTCTGGCCCAAAAAAGAAAAAAAAAATGTCTGGAGCATCCATGTCGAGCTTCTGGAGATTCAGGAAGACAAGCCACAACCAAAGTTCAGAGGAAAAGGCGGCGAGCCATAGACGTACACTATGATGCACGTTTTAGTCGATGAAATATTAACGCTTTTTTTGGCGAATGTGAGAACCACTTTACACTGTAAAATAATTTCAAGGCAACGCACTGCAACAGCTTTTTGAGTTTAGAGGCCAAGTCATACTCTTGAGCTCTGAAATAAACTTTAAAAGGTTTTGCTGACCTGTAATCTTTAGTTGAGATAATTTACTTTCCTTCTTTGAGTTTTAGAAACAATTTTTGAGGATCTTGAAAACTCAAAGATCCAAGTTTATCTAAAGTTGAGTTCATGGTGTACTTTGGGCAGCTCTTCTGGTGTCCCCTTGAGGAATTTTTCTGACTTTTCCCCCCTTTTTTTCCCTATAATAGTGTTTTAACAGTAAGACTTGTGTTTTAATTCCTTTCTTTGACATTTGTGGTGTGAAAGCATCCTCCCTTGGATCAGTTATAAAATCCCAGCACACCACAGAGCTTCTCTCCCCAGGCTACAGCCACTGCCCAGCGTCACCTGACCTGCACGCTCTGCAGTCTCTGCTCTGAATTATTTTAACCAAACCAGAGGTGATGATTGTTGGAGCAGCGCAAAGACGAACCAAGACGCTTTTTGGTGAGTCTTGGATTTTGAGAATTGTGACACCCCTGATAATGATGTTAAAATTACAGTTTTGCAAAGGGAGTCTGGTTAGTTTGGCCAGATCAAAAAAAAAAAAAAAGCTGCTTCTGGTTAAACAAGACGTAATTTACGCATCTCTCACTGTGGCTATCCTTTCCATAATGCTGTCAGATATTTATAATAACAGTCTGATCCTATCAGCGGCAAAAACAAGCATGAGCAAACAAGCACGCGTCACCTCCGCGGTGCGCTTCACAGTGCATCACCTGCACTCCGTTTCTGTCCCTCCTCTCTGCTTCCATCCCAGTTAGTTTTGTGGTTTGTCTCAACTAGCCCTTATAAACAATTCTTATAAGCAAAAGTATAAACTCTAGTGTAACAGATGTGAATTGTGAGTCAGACATGCAGACATGTATGTTATATTATAATTCCAATTTACTATTTCCAAGTCAACTGTAATTGGATAAATTAAACAGGTAATCAAAGCCTCCTGTTCAGTCACATTTATCGCAGGAATGTACTGTATATAAAACTGAAACCTGATCAAATTTGCCTCTTTTTCTTTGACAGTCTACACTTTTACACAGTTTACATCCGTTAGTGTTGTTGCCTTTACTTTGCCGAAGCTGGACTTGATACTTGAGGGTGAGCACACGGCAACAATTACACTTAGACCGCAAATTAAACAGCAGGTATCACACCTCAACATGCACGCACACACATTCACACTTTCAGATATAAACGCAGATGGCTGGAAATGGCGATGCGAGAAGCAGAAGGAAGGAGATGTCAAGTCACAGAACAAAAGCAAAAATATTTTTTTTAAATTAAGTCTTACCCGAGGAACTGGGCTCCCGCTGGACCGACCTCAACCAGGCGGCTGGCCAGGCCTTCTCCTTCCACCATCGGAGGAGGCGACGCCAGTTTGTGTCTCTTGACCAGTCGACAGGTGATCCTGGTGGGCGCTGTGCACTTCCTGGGCGGGATGATGATGCGCATGCCGTTGTGGCGACTTCCTCTCATGGAGCCGCCCCTGGCGTCCACCATGAAGCTGACCAGGAACCTGATGAAGAGCGAAACGAAGAGGAAAAAAAGGAGGAGAGAAGGAAGAGACAGGGAGCAAAGACGGGAGAGGAAAAAGTGGAAGAAAGAGGAGCGTGTGGGGAGAAAAAGAGATAACCAGAGAAGAGGAAAGGAACGGAATAAGAAGTAAAATAAACATTAGTGTAACAACAATACTGATGCAGAGAGAAGAGCTTTAGTTAAGGTGAGGTCCCTTCTCATGCTGTGATCATCAAAACACAAACAAAGTACGTGTGAGCAAAAAGAGAAGATAGATTAAAAACAAAGGAGGAACAGAAATGTGAGGAGTTTTCTGTGTTGGCAGCGGCTGCATTTTAAAAACAGATTCTGCTTCATTCATTTCCAGAAACAAGAATATTCTTAACTGAACATTCTCTCATACTTTAATCAGATCTATTCGTTGTTGCCACCAGTGTTTGGGATAAACAAAGTAACACGTTAGAGTACTCAGATTACATTTTTGTAGTAAAGGGGAATGGCACATGTTAGTTTTTCAAGCACACAGTTAAACAATCCCTTTCAATTTTACTGCATTTCAACACCTGCGCCCATCACTGAAGGAGACTCTGACGTAGGGATGCACCGATACCGATACCAGTATCGTTTGGAGTGGAAATTTTGACATTTTTTGTCTTTAAATTAATCAATCAATCAATTGTGCACAACAGAAATGTGAATATTTTCTGGTTTCTTTACTCCTCTCTGACAATAAACTTAATATTTTTAGAGTTGCAGACAAAATAAGACATTGGAGGACGTCATCTTGAGCTTTGATCAACGTTTTTCACCATTTTCTGACAACTAGTCAATTAACTGAGAAAAAAAAAATCAACCAATTAATCAGTGCTGAAGATAGATTAGCTGCAGCCCTAAAACGCCACGTAGCCAACACGCACAAGGCGTCACACAGGGGTTTTCATTTTTGGTAACACAAAAGTACTCTAACAAGTTGCTCTTCCCATAAGGTAACACTGTAACATAACAAGTTACCTTATAATGGCAGTAACCTTGTAAAGTAACAAGTTACTTTTAAAACACTGGTTGCCACACACAATGTGTTCTGTTCATTTTGTGCGCATGAATGAGCCAAGATCAGCCGACACAGGAGCCTCCGGTGTAACCTGTGTTTTATCCATATTAGAAGGTGGTGCAGTTCTGTGTGGAGTTCATTTTGACTTAAAGAAGGAAATCACACAAGTCTCTCTCTCACACACACACACACACACACACACACACTCTCAGATCCACACACACACACACACAGAGATCCACACCATGCAATTTGGAGAAGGAGATGTCGTGTTAGTTAGTATGCAGCTGTTGAACAAATGATGTGAATATAAATGTAATTTTGCATAAATTAATCATTCGACAAGTATGATTAACTAACACAAATGTTATCTGTGGTTGCAAGATATTAATCTTGATCTGGACTGTTTGACCTGAATCTGTGTTACAGAAAAAAAACATTCAGATCCAGCTGTAACTAAAGATCAAGCCTGTGTAAGTCACATTCTGTCGGGTTTTGCAGCTCAGATTGTTCAGATGAGTTAGCGACTCACAAAAACTTCCTCCAAACAAAAGGGGAAAAAAAAACACAAATCCAAAAATCCAAACCACTTTATGTCGAGTCTGAAATAACACAGTTCACGTGTGAGGGGAGCAAACACAGATGTTATGAGTGGACAGAGAGGGGGGAGGTGCGTGATGTCACCGTAAACAGGAAGTAACACAAACAAGGTGGTGATAAAGAGGGCAACCAATCACAGTCAATCACCTGCTGTCGTACTGCGGGAGCGGAGAGGAAAAACTGCAGGATGGACGACAAAGCAACGCAGGAGTGACAGGTCAACAACAGAGCTTTGTCATCGGAAATACCACTGAGAAGATTACCAAGGAATCCTTTAAAGGAACAGTTCCACATTTTGGATATTTGCTTGTTCACACTGGTGGAGAGTTAGATGAGGAGATTGATACCATAAAATAAAGGCTACAGCCAGCAGCTGGTTAGCTTAGCCTCGCAGCAAGAGTGGAATTTATCCTACCTAAGTCCCGCCCCTTTTTGCTCTGTGCTCCAATAACAGTTGAGCAAGCTTGGTACCAGGAGGCATCTCAGTCAACTTCCTTATTTTCTGTTTACTGTAATTATGCTATGTGCTAGGCTCATCTATGTTGAAAAGAAGGACACGTTTTAAAGATGGTTAAAAGATGTTGCTGGGGGACCAGGTTGATTAACTTTTTTTTTTTGCTAACCAGCAAGCTAGTCTATGATCAAGCCATAGCTCACTAGTTAGCCAGCTTTTTGCTAACATTAGCTGATTTAAGATGTCACTATATTTCACTTTTACCAACTTCTCCCAGCAACAATTTCACCGTCTTCAAAATTTGGTTCTCTGTTCAACATAGACGAGCCTAGCACAAAGCTCAGCTGTTATTGGAGAACATATCAAAAAGGGGCAGGACTTAGGATGAGTCAACTGTTGTTTTTACACTTCAGTTTTAGATTTAATGACAGAGAAATAACGTAGCTTTAGAGGTACGAGTAGGTGGATTTTCAGTTGGACAGAGTGAGGCTCGCTGTTTCCCTCTGTTTCCAGTCTTTTTGCTAAGCTAAACTAATGAAGACTGGCTGTAGCTTCATTTTATCTTAATTTAAGATAACAGACTTGAGAGTGGTATCAATCTTCTCATCTAACTCTCCGCCAGAAAGTAAACTAGCATTTTTCCCTTAATGTCAAACTTTTCTTTAAATAACAGCTCCTTCATTTCCACAGTTAGATGGATCTGCTGCTGCAAAGTAAATGAGTTACCTGACCACTAGCGTCAGGTGCGCACTGGTCAGATTTCTGGATTTGGTTATACAAAGAAAGAAAATAGAGCCACGGGCCTATTTTTTTTTTTTTTTTTTACCATGTTATCATACAATAATTATGGAAATGAGGGAGGTGTAACTTTTGCAGATTTGCTTTAAACTTTGAAAAGAACAGGCAATCATAGAGGGTGAAGAGAAACCGCTGCAGGTAGGAGCCGATTTCTCGAGGGGACAGAAAATGAGAAAGAAAGAATCGGCAAAGAAGACAGACAGAGAATATGTTAACAGGTAGGTGGAAACAAAGACACGCACTTGTCTCACACCTCTAACTCCTCCTTTCCATTTAAAGCCAAAACACTGAGTTTTCTACCTTTCCCTCTATCCTTTCCCAGAGTACTCAGATGAGACCGTCTGGGTTGTTTTTGTTCCTGTTCCCTGTCTTCTTCCCTCCCTCCCTCGCTCTCCTCCTGTCTTCATCCATTCATCCTTTCAAACGTGCTTACCCAGAGTGTATCGGTGAAGAGACGAGGTTGACATTATCCAGTGCGTCTGCTGTCCAGCTGTACCTCCTCAGAGAGTCGTTGTCAAAGTCCTTAGCCGCCGCCAAATGCTGTGGAGGAGACGGCGAAGGTCATTGCAATGCATGAACCTGTGTGAGTTTATGAGAGGGAGCTCGCACGTGCACAAGAAGAACAAGAGAAATGATAATGTGGGCTTTTTATCTGAAAATCAGTACAGTGAAGAAATGGGTTCACAATATACAGATTTTTATCATGAAGTCGTGCATTTAAATAACCAAGAGTGCAGCCGGTGTTGATGAACATCTTATAGAACTTTTATCTCCAACAAGAAAACGAAAATTCTAAAATCTGATAATAAAAAGTTTCCTGATGGCAGAAAATTAAATGATGTCATTCAAAATGAGGACACACACGCACTGACACATAAACCCAGCAGCAGTGAGCTACACTCTTAAAAATAAGGGTTCCAAAAGGGTTCTTCCTGAAGGTTCCTGAACAATTTTTTGAAGAAACTGAGAAAACACTGTTTTACGGACGGTAACACGGACATTTCTGATCTTCTCTAGATGGATAAACAGCACCACAGGTAAGAAAATACTGAAACGGTGTTGTGAAATAAAATCTAACTCTTCATCAATTCCACACTTCATAGAAAGTATTTAATTTTAGCGGTGGTAGTGTGGTACCACAGCTTCTCAAGTAAATGATGGACGTGCATGCTCAGATGACGACACAACTGAACTGAAAATAATATGACACAACATGTAACAAATGATAATCGGGTCTGAATGGCACATTCTCACATGCACTGACAGAGTGAGTGTTCAATGACTTGAACATCTACCTTATTGTGTTGCTCTACAATGAAAGACCTTTCCTTACAGAGCATCTGGAGCAGCGTGAGAGGAGACAAGCTGTTAATTCAGCACCTGTTACATTCACGAATCACACAACCATGTTACTCTGAAGTGCTCTCCAAATTATTACAGACGGCGTGTCTGCAAAAATACAGCAGCACAGAAGAGCATTTCAAGACTAACTAAAAAAAAAAAAACGGCAAAGTTCTCAACACTTTCAAATTAAAAATATTTCAACAGTACAGACGAACATGGAGTGAGATGTTGAAATAAATCTCCATGTCTGTGTTTAACAAGCCATCATCTCTTCATTAAGCCTGATTATCTCCTCTTCTGGGATTTTTTTCTAATTTTTCCCCTCCTTTCTACAGTTTATTACTTTATTTACTGACTGTAAATAAGCAGTAAATGTTAAGAATGTGTTCTGTGTTAAATTTAATTTGGAAAAGAAAGGATTTTTTTTTTTTTTCAAAATGTTCGATTCCTGAAAATCAATAAATATACTTTTTCAAAAAGGAAAATAAAAAAACTGACCAGGTACAACTGTGGTGTCGCTGTAGATATCGCCATGGTCGACATATTTTAATTGTGATATTGCAATGTTTGATATGTTGTTGAATCCCTACATTTTAGTGTCCTAACTCGTAGTAATGAAATTATATTTGATTTAATTTTGTCACTTTGTTAGGCATATTTTGATGTTGGTTGTGATGGCATACGTATGTTGTGTCTGTGTTTATTTGGATTTATAGTTTTGATTTGTTTACTTTGTCAACTGGTGAGTTGTGACTGCTTTGTTACCAAATACATAAAAAAAAGAAAAAGACCATTTTGGTCCATTTCAATTTAAATCGATTTGTTTCAAGTATTCCCTAAAATCAAGTCAGCGAAGGCTTTCAGTCAGCCGGGTCACGGCATTCATAGGAGGGTCGTCGTGGGCAACTAGACTTGGTTTGGTCCGTCCAAGATGCCTCTTCAGTTTTAACTGACCAGTGTGGAGTTTCAGGTATTTAACCTCTCCCACGGTGATGCATGGAGAAGTTTGGCCTGTTTATTAACCAAAAAAACATGTTTCTGTTACCCTAAAATGAGGAACCAAAGAATAGTTTGGCATTGTTTTGCAGTACGTAACAATTGTGCATCCAAAAAATGAGTTCTGCAGTCGAAACAGTGAGTTACTACTATAATATAAATATAATATCTGTGGTCAAAGTGATTTGTTCCCCCTCACATTAACATATTGCTTGACTGAACCGTTACAAACTTTTACTCCTTTTAAAAGATTATTAATAATTTTTTACAACTCATAAACAGACACTTACTCATTTGGAGAACATTCGGTTTTAATTTGAACTCCAATAAATGTGAAACGGGCAGACCGGAATAGAAATTTTAAAGGAATACAACGCGAGTCTAGCATCATTAGAAAAGACAGTATTTCAGCTTAACATTTTTCCTTGACCTCTGATGGCCTAACATGATCATTTTATGTTTTATTATAGTAAATATATTACAGATCTCTCCTTTTATATAGCTCTGACTCACAAGGGGTTTGACTGAAGCTTAATATTACTGACCTGGTGGTAAAAGAGTCATGCTATCTTATGGTTTATATTCTAAAATAAGTTTCATCTAACTTTCCAATTAAACCTCGGGTGCTATTTTACTGCATGTGGGCCGTCACAGTAATCCATTTTAGATAGCAGCACTAACCACTAATCTCATTTCCTCTTTCAATAAAATGTAACGGGATTGGTCGCCATTATGTCTGCACCAACTCAGGTGTAAGAGGATTGGTGGACAGGCTGGCTTTTGGCACAGCACCAAGACGAGGCCTGGCACATTTGGAGACAGAACTGAGACTGTCGTGAAGTTAATGACCTGCAGATTACTGACTGAAAGAGAGAGAGGCAGAGACAGAAGCCAGAAAGAGACACAGGAAGTCCAACCATACGTCCAGCCGGTGTACGTACCATCTCCTTATTGGGCGCCGCCAGCATCTCCTCTATCATCATGCTGTCCCGCGTGAACGAGCTCCGGTTCAGCGTGTTGGACCTATCAGAACTGAAGGAACGCAGGCTTGGTGTGGTTGCCGCAGAAGTCACGGATTACCAAGACAACAGTCACAATGATGGAGAGGGGGGGTGAGGAGGAGGAGGAGGAGGAGGAGGAGGAGGAGTTTTGGGGTGGGGGGGTGTAAGGGGGAAATGAAAGTGAACAGAAAAAACAAACATAAACACATTAAATGCATGCAGCTTCCAGGAACCTGACTGTGTGCCACCAACAACAACCACAAGGCAAGAAAGGACGCTCATGAAGAGGGAATTCAAGTGTTTCCAAGACAAAACCCAGAGCTAGAAAGAAATGATTGTTGCGCAAAGGCCTCTGAACTGTCTGAGGCAACAAAAACACATCTTAAAGGGACAGTGCATATTTTAACTCTGGCCTGTAACAATATTTATCTATCTAGATAGTTTTGATGTGAGTTTGCTGAGTTTTTGAGATTTCGGCCAAAGAGATGTCAGCCTTCTCTCCAATATAATGAAACTAATTGGCACTTGGATTGCAACAAAAAAAAAGATTCTACTGCAGGCAAAAAAATAGTTCCCATAGATTCTACTGCAGGAAGAAAGTAGGCCCAGTAGGTTCTACTGCAGGAAAAAACTAGTTCCCATAGATTCAATCGCAGGAAAAAAAGTGCCATCTAGTCCTATTATAGTGGAGAGAAGGCAGAAAAAGAAGAGAAACTGGAGGGAAATAACAGAAAAAGTGTGCGAACACACAAATACTGACCTGCAACAAGTACTGAAAGTTGGCAAATTCTAATACCGGACTGTTTTTAAACAAAAAAGTATTGAAATAGTACCTACATTTTTATATATAACACTACGTGCACCTACTCACGGGTGAGAGGCTCGTGCTCATGACACTGCAGCATATAAACATCAGGGGCGTCACCCTCAGCTGAGCTGTGACCTGTCCTGCACGAGTTGATGCACGCCTCTTTTTGCACGGTGACGCAGTTCAATAGCAAGAAAAGAGTTGACATGAAACTGCTCACAACAATGTCTGCGCATTATCTTGAGAAACCGGGTCGTGGTTTCTGGAAAGACGTACTTTTATGGCGGTTTGAGCACCACAAGCCAAGTGTCATCTGGGTCCATTATACTGGAGAGAAGGCGGACATCTCTACGGCCGAGAGCTCAAAAACTCAAAACAATCTAGATGGATAAACAGCACTACAGACCGGAGTAAAAATACATATTTGAGCTGGATTAAAACTAGAAATCCAGATGCAGATGCAGCTGTCAGCGCTGGCTGATTTTCCAAATAATACCTCTTGAATGATGAACGTACAGCGCAAAAAAACATGTAAAAAAACTAAACAAAAAAACAGTGGGCTTCATATAGCTGTTTATAGCAGCTGGGCTGTTCACACCATGCCGGCACACGATGTGAAAACCCCACAAGCCTGAGTGAAGCAGAGTAGCTTATGAAAGTTAAGCAGATTACTGTATGATGGACAATGGACACGGAGCTGGGACAGGAAGCTGGTGTCGGCCGCCACAATGAAGAATTTGCAGATAATTAGCTGCTGCCTTGACGAAGCATCCATATTAAACCGTAACATCGTTCAAAAGACGAGGTCTCGGCCTCAGTGTATTTGTCAGTGACTGCGCTGTGATGTTGTTTGCGATGGGGCTTTGAGGGGGACTTTTATGAGGCAAATAAAAAGCATTCCTGAGCGATGACATATGATGAGTGTTTGCCTGCAACATCACAACCACAATTACAACACTGCTATTTGCGCTACACAAGTAAACTGATGTGAATTGATTAACTGGCGCTCAGAGGAGCTGCTCTGAAGCAAAAGACACAAGTCTGATTCTGAAATGACAATCTATGGAAGCTGAGAGAGGCTGTGGTTGCAATATATATATATACATATATATTTAAAACCCTATTTTCTCAAGATTGCAAAAGTGTTTTGTTCTCTCATGATGACAGGGTTATTACCTCCAGTGTTTCCAAGATAATGAGATAATAATCCTGTTCACTTGTTACTCTGAGTTTCATTTAAATCAGTCTTTCTTATTTAAAGACACAACTATGACTGAAATTTCACAGAGGAATCAGGGGTGGGCAATCTGACGAATTGAGATCAAGATCTTTGCTTGGAGAAACGTAGATATTGCAGCATTTAATCAGGATAATTTTCATGTTATTTATTTTTTTTTTACTTGACCAGTCAGGCAGATGGGTCAGATATCTACTTGCCCCAAACTCGAGTTTTATTTAACCCCGTACAAACTGTTTTATCTTATTACTGGTTAACAAACAACAACAATGCCTCACGTTAACTGTCATGTTTAAGTCAGGACTGAAATTGGCAATAAAATGTCCAACGTGACGCGTTTAAATGTCTTATTTCGTTCGACCAAAACAAAACATGTTCAGTTTTATATGATATGATACGGATCCTGATTGTGACTAAGTAGATTGTGATATTATTTTCTGCCCGGATTGCCCACCACTAAGAGACAAAAAGCTGGTTAACTGTTTAATATATTTTTTCTTTTAATCATAGCAAAGTCAAAGCATAGATAAAGAGGAAATATAACACCATGTATTGCATTACATTCCTTTGTTTGATTTGCTTTAATTTAGGCATTTTAAATATTCCATAAATGATCCAAGGATAACAGTATTATAGAAAACTGCAACCATGGCTGCTCTTGGCTTCTGTGAAAAGCAAAAATACAATGTGTAGCATTTAAAAGCATTAGTTCCCTAACATACTTCATAAAATACTCCTCCAAGCTCCCTGAACACGTTGTAGCCTGATAAAACATCTGTTATGTGCAAAAAAAACAAAAAAACAAAAACGAAACAAGAAAGCATACAGCTGCTCTGTTAGTAAAATAGTTAGTAGCACAAAATTAAATCAGTTTAAGGCTCTAAGGGTTTGATGGTTTATTATAGTGAAAAATAAAGCAAAACATAAATTTCCTTCCTGCTTCTGAAGAACGTCTTGTTGTGTCTTTTCAAAATAAATATATAGCAGCCGTTTTAATGTGCTTAAATGTACATTTGTTGATTAAATGTACATATCTCAAGGGTAACAGTGAGAATACTCTGCACTGTGCACTAGTTGTGGTCACTATATGACTCTAAACTGATGAAGGCAACAGGCATTGCCTCCAGATTTATCAGTTCAGGTACCTGGAAGCTCGATGAACTCCACACAGAAACCAAAATGGTCGCAAAGCTCCACCTTTGTGGCGAAACCCACAAAGTCCCAGGCAGCGATGATACAGTAACCACAGTCGAAACACAAAAGCAAACACAGCAGGCTCTTCTCTACAAGCACGGGACACCGCAGCAGAACCGTTTACAACTCAAAGTAAGAAGTCGCACATGAAGATCACACAAGTTAACCACAGTACACAACACGATGCCTGAGGTCAACATACGACAGTGTTAAAGAAAAACATAAAAACTGCTCAAAATCATCAAGTTAGTAGTCAAACATACACAGTAAATATGTATTACATTGGACCACAAAGTCATGATATTGATAGTGACTGGAGTCTGGGGGGTGTTGGGAGAGGAGGGAGGGGAAGGGGTGAAATGGGTGGGGTGGGGGGTGTAGGGAGGCCTCTTCATGCCTTCAGCCTTACCTGACTTTGGGACTAACATTAAGAACGGACATGAGAAGAGAATAAAAGATCATGAACAAACAGAGGAGTGGAGAGAGAGAGGTGCAGAGAGGAGAAAAGCCAGAGCAGAGATGCAGGTAGGCAGAATGACGCAGGACGCCGCAGACTGACTGATATCAAAGAGGCTTCGGCTCAGTGTCGCCACGCACGCTCAAGCGATTTCAAAGATTTATTACAGGGGTGTGAAGAGGGAGGAGTCATTTCAAGCTCCATATGTAAAAGTCTCTTTGGTTTTCTGCAGAGAAAATATCATGTGACTGATATTTTGAAGGCTTGGATGGGCAAAAGATGAGCAAGTGCATTAGAAAATATTTGCATTAAACATAAAAAAGTGCAGGCAGAAATTAGATTTTTATGTTATTACCACGGAAAAATATGTAAACTCAACTTCTGAAATGCAGAAAGAAGACGGTAAAAGAAAGAAAACAAACGGCAAAAAGTCTTTCACTAAGTAAGTGTGGAGAGCACTTAATTCAGTATTAACACAATGATTACTGGATACACAGCAATGACAGGAGTGTACACTATGTGGACAAAAGAATGTGGACACCCGAAAACAAAACTGCTCTAACAGCCCCCACTCTTCTGGTTTCAGTCTTTTCAGCCAGATCAGATGTTGAAACTGCTGCAGGGGTTTGTTCAGACAGCAGAGCATCAACGGGAGACACAGGCTGTCCACATACTTTTGGCCATAAAGTACATACCCAGTAAATGTACAGACTTTATTTTGCATCCAAGCAGAGCACTTTTTTTTTCTTAAATAGTGTCTTCATGTTAACAGATGGGAAAGAGGAGGGAACAAAATCTTGGCCATCTATCAAAAAAAAAAAAATGACGAGGTCTTAAGGTTTTTTTTTAATTGGTTTTTTTTTAGGCAAGTTGTAGTGATTCTTTCAGGGAAATATATTTGGAAAAAGTGTTTCAATCCCCCACCAAGTGCATTAACAAAAATCACCTTGAACTTTTTTGCAAAATCGAGGACTCATAAATGGCAAACGTGTCCTGCAGCACAGACACCTTGGAGTCGTGTTTGTTTTAGCTCCGTTTTTGGTCTCCACCACCTCCTGAGTTAAACACCCGACCCTTTAACTGCTAAATACCCCACTGCTGTATGTTAATCAGCTTTTGGGGTTTTTTTCTACCGCCCACTGCAGCTGGAATCGGCGAGAGCTGTGAGAGTGAACCAAAACAGTAAAGTTGCAGGCTTTAACACCAAAAAAAAAAAAAAAAAAAAAAAAAAAGAGAGATGAAAGATTGCTTGTGCTGCTAAATGAATCTAGAAGCCAGAAATGATTTTAACTTTCTACGTCTATCGTTCGCGCCTCTTGCTGGCTTCTTTCCAACAGCAACAGCAGCTGAGGCTCATGGGTAACAGAGCTTTTAGAGCCACCTCCTTTACAGAACTGATAGAAAAAACAAGACTTCTCAAGAATTAAAAAAAAAAACAGTTTAAGTCTTAAATTTTCCAGGAAACCCATCTGTCTCCTCCCTCCTCACAACTCCACTGGGTCTGCAAGTTTTGTTTTGTGTGATTAATGACTTTTTAAACGTCAGACAACTTTCCTTCAGCTCACTAACTGTGATTTTGTAGATAATTCACTTCCTAAATTGACTGGAACTGGAAGTGATTTGAACCCTCCCTGCAGCGGACCAGCAATTTGTTAAACCAATTGTGAGCTTGGTGTGACACACACAAACACACACACACACGTCCCAGCCCTCTCAAACAGTGTGTGTTGATGTAACCCAGAGCTCAAGGCCACAGAATCGAACATGTTTCTAATTTCCTGTGGCTCAGTGTCCGTGTGTGTCACCCCTCAGATATTCAATAACCCCTCCCTCTTCTTCTGTGTCAATATTTTTGTGCGAGTTCACAGAAACTGAACTATGACCTCCGACTTTGAAAGGGAAATCTGTGTGTGGCTGCTCGGAATAATTTAAATCTTCTTCTGGATAATGTGAGGATTAATTTAAAAAAGGCTTCGACAGAATGAAATTTCAGTTACAATATTACTTTTGAACTGGAACTTTTAAATTGAACTGCTAAAAAAAAACAACTCTGATTTATTGACTGTGTTTAGATCATGAGCTTTCACAAGACTTCTTGTGCTGTTATGTGCCTACAGTGTAAACCGGTCGTCCCACTGATCACTGGACCGCTTGTTAAGAAATCCTTGTGTTTCTTGGAGCTTTGAAAAAGACCTTTCTGCACGCCAAAACTTTGATTTTTTTATCTAATTAATACTGATACCTTGACCTACTGTAATTATCATTAACAAGGGAGACCATAGTGGGGATGTTTACCACGTCAGCAAGAAAAAAAACAGACACAAACCCTAAGAGGGCACTTTGCTTTTTTGACCGAGAAGAGCAGTGGCCAATTTCCTGTTTTGTGCCGTATTACGAGCGATTTCCTTCTGTGCTGTAAAGCAATTCACCATTTTTATGTGTAATCATGCAACCGCCTGATCTGTGTTTTTAGACCCAGTCACACCAGAAAAGTGGCACAACGAAAATCATCGTCTTTGTTAAATAAAATAAATATCGTCTCTCTTTCAGCCCACAAACTAACAAATGACCAAAATGATTAAATTAATTTTTGTTTTGTGACATGTTGACGTCGTGACCGCTTTGCAGCTGCTTAAAAAGCAGGTGGAAGGAGGTCTTACATGTTCAGATTGAAAATCAACAAATTTAGACTACAAATAAGCTTTGAAATCCTGGCTGCTCTGCTTGTTAGCCTAACAGGAAGTTCACTCAGTTTATTCAAAAAAACTTTTTTTTTAACTGACAGTAAGTGATGCTAATAGGACAATAAGCAGGGTGCAAAGTTTACTTTTTTGTCCAATGGACAAATGGCTAATTAATATTTAAATTTTACCAGCCACTCAGTAATTTACTGTTGTTTTTTTTTTTGACTGGCCAAGGTCAAGCTAATCTATGAGGCACATTTTGCACAGTTTGCCAGCATCTGACTGGTGCTAACTTGCCTCAACAATAAGATCACACAGATTATGCAAAAGACATATTGGTGGCATGGACTCCTGTCTTATAACTGCCTATTATTACCATACAGCTGATGTGACACAGCTAACAAGCTACAATAGCTCCCTCCATTTGCTCTCTTTTTGCTGAAATATGTGAGCCGTCACTGTGGTTTGCTGTTGGTCGATTGGTGTCAAAGTTCACCAAAAGTTGTCACTAAACTTTGCCGGTTTTAATCGCTGGTGTGACTGGGCCTTTACACGTTTTGTGACAGATGCACAGTACGTCATAACTCAATTATTGAGCGGGGTGTGTCTTACCTCTGCGACCGCGCGCCAACACTGAAGCCCATGTAGCCTTCCTGAGGGAGCGAGTCGTCCCCCAGCTCCCTCAGGTCCTGGGGGGCCAGATATTTGTCTGTGTCCCCCGTCATCGCATCGTCACCTGTTGGTAGGAAACACACAGGGAACAGAGAAACATTAAAGAAAGATTCTGAGAGTCTGTTTGACTTTTCTGTGGCGGGTTTGTGACCAAAACTTTGCCAGTTCTATAGAGATTGACTGAGTAAAACGCTCCTCTCACTGGTTCACAGAGCGAGTGGCGAACACATCCTGCTTCATCTGAGGTCCTCAACAATTAGCTGCGCCAGATTAGCTCTGGTAGGTGGGATGTTGCATGAATGCAAAGTTTAAATGTCTGGCTCCTCTCTGTGTTTCTTGTGTTGTTGTCGTGCAAGCAGACCAACAGAGTGGCTCTTTTAGACAGACGGATCAATGCAGCCTCTGCCCAGAGGCTGTTTTCCAGTTCAGCTTTGGTCCAACAAACACACACAAACAAAAGTCTTGCTGTCACTGAAGGGTTTTTGTCCCCAGATGGCAAAAAAAATTAGTAAAGCTAATTAACAGTAAAGCTTGTAAACAACACTGCATTTTTCATCTGTAGATAAACTTGAATCTTTGATTTTTAGAAACTCAAAAGAAATAGTTGTTCCCTCGTCTCAAGGTCGATTTTTTAATTTGGTTTTTGGTTGTACAAGTGGCTAAATGAGACACTACATATCATCTGCTCACTATTTAACCTTTACTCTCACTCAAACTCAACTCTTAAGTTATGAAATAAACTAAAAAAAAGTAAATGAGATAATTTACTTTTCTTTTTCTGTAAGTATTTTAAAAATTGGTCACAGTTAGCTGTATTTGTCATTATTTGGGTGCCTGAAAATTAAATGGTATTAAATAAAAAAATGTAAATATTAACCATTACTCACTTTTACTTCAATGAGTGTACTCAGTCACAACAGTAAAACTGAAAGATTTAAGTTTATCTAAAGAAGAAGAGTAAATTATCTCAACCAAAGATTACACAACAAAATAATGAGATTAGGTTAGGATTAGGATTATGCTTATTACATTGTTTTGTAAAGTTGCATATTGTACTTTTAAGAGTTTGAGTTGGGCTCAAAACTAAAAGTACTGTAGTAAGATGTCTTGACATTTGCCTTTAAAGTTGGGTTTTCTCAACTTTTTTGTTTTTACACTGAATAAATAAAGCTTCAGTAACCATTTAAACCAGATTAGTACAGTTTTAGAAACTCAAAAGAAATTGTCTTTCCCTCCTCTTAAAAATCAACAGGTTTTTGGATGAGGTTTACTCAGAGTTTACTGCATAATTTTCGAAATACATTTGTTGGAGGTTTCTAAAACTCAAAGAGTCAAGTTTATCTAAAAAAGGAGGAGTAAATTATCTCAACAAAAGATTATTAGTTGGTTAAACATTTCAAAACGTAAGGGTAGAATCAGCAGAATTTGTTTTTGAACTGTTCTGAAATGAACCAGAAAGATACCAGGATGTCAAATACGCTGGTTTTGGGTTTTTTAAAATGTCCCGGGCACAGAGAAATAAAGAGAAGAACAAGGAAATACAGGCAGAGGGCAGGATCTCTGCAGGTACAGACACACTTCAAATTGAAAGGGATTATTTTATACATGATTTTAAAACAAAATTTTGTATATTATACCTTTAAGAGTTTGAGCTGGACTCAAAACTAAAAGCACTGCGGTAAGTTGCCTTGAAATTTTGAGTTTTCTCAACTTTTTCATTTTTATAGTGAATAAACAGTGTTACTGTCAGACACGGTACACATCAGGTCACTTAGTAAAAGCAATAAAAGCAGTTTAACAGTTTTATATCTAAGTTAAAGTCGTGTAGTTTGACCACAGATTCATGTACAGCACAGTATTTCCAGTTAAGGTGACATAAAAACACTTTCAACACAGCAGAAGTCCATGTCAACACAGCAAACCAATCATTCAAGCTATACATAAAACAAAAAGTGGTAGAAACATACGTTACAGGCCTAGCAGGAAAACAGTTAGCAGCATGTTATTCCCTCAGAGGTACTGTAGGTCCTAGCCTACTGATGAACCGCTGACCGCAGAGTTGAAAGAGAGAAGGGAGGAGAGGAGGAGTTATGAAGGGAGGAGAAGGGGAGCAAGTGCATGCAGGCGGAGGAGCAAAGAGAAAGAAAAGGAAGGCATTCCAGCAGCCACAAAGCACCGGAGGACCCCCCCTCCACAACCCCACCCACCACCCTCCTGTCCCCTCGTCCCCTGCTGCTACAGCACCCCTCCCCCTAAACTCTCTCCCTCACACACACACACACACATTCACACACACATATACACTTTGCAGACCCCATCTGGCGACATTCCAGCTCATTCTCCAGGATCACCCCCCCCCCCCAACACAACCCCACTATCCTCATTTCAGCCCGAGCGACAGAGACTCACCTCCTGCCTTGAAGCACTTCATTCAGTCCAGTTTGCAGGATTTCACCCTGAACTAACTTTGCACAACTCCTTCAACTCTGTTGTCGCTCTGTCGCTCCTGCTCTTACTGTCTATCTCTCTTTCGCAGCCCGGCCGGCGCTCGCACAAACAGATCAGCTTTCTCCCGCCTACCCACCCTGCTCTGGGATTATCCAGTGTGTGTGTGTGTGTGTGTGTTTGTGTGTGTGTGTGAGTGAGAGGGAGATAGTTTCAGAGCAGACACCTCGAGCTCACTGCAGGACAGAAATAGTAAGTGGGTGTGTGACTCAGACCAACATCTAAACTCTCTAAACTCTACCTCTAATCCAAGTATCACAATATTTAAGTAATGTAACTTCATTACTTTCCATTACTTTTGGATTACCTAAAATATGGCAGAATTCTTTATCCTGATGTAGTAATTTTAGGGCTGCAACTTATTATTTTCATCATTGATTAATCAGGGAATTTTTTTTCAAAAAATGTCCAAAAATGGTGATAAATGTTAGAGATAACAGCCTCAAGGACCTTGTTTTGTCCACAACTCAGAAATATTCAGTTTACTGTCAGACAGGAATGAAGAAACCAAAAAATATTCACATTTAAGAGGCTGAAATCAGAGAATTTTAAAATGACTCAAATATTGAAATAGATGCAGTTTAATTTAATAGCTGATTAATAACAGACTGAGTGTTTTGTGTTCGTTGTTTGGTTTATTAGTTTGTCCAGCTTTTCCTTCCTTTGCTGTTAAAAGTAGCCAACCGTGATCTCACCATGTGCCAAAAAACATCGGCATGAATGAAACAAAAACAGTGCAGCAGCTCTTTTACAAAATAAAAATAAAATAAAATAAAATAATTGTCATAATCCAGTGCTGCAGTACTGCAGCTATGTAATATTCAGCGTATTGTTAGATCCCAAAGGTCTTCTGTCATTTTTTTAAAGGCCTCACAACTCTCCTTAACTCCTATTAGGGGTCATGACCCCCAGGTTGGGAACCAGTCCTCTCTGTGTCTTGTCTGCTTGTTTATCTGTCAATCTCCTACATAGTACAAATTCTCTGCTGGCAATATGCTCCCACACGACTTCACCTTCCTCTCTGTATCTTTCAGTTGACGTCTGTGCGTCGCTCGTCTAACAGCTCGTGGATATCGTCACTTCTAGTGTGATAATAATTTTAATTTTCTTTTTTTAACTCTAGTGCAGGAGAACAATTCGCTACACATAGTACTCATGAATGTGACAACTATTTGTCTTTTGCCAAATGAGCAGGGAACCGTCTTATTATCGGTGCTGCTTTGGTTTGTTTTAAAACGCAGGGGTTATATTTAAAATCTGAAACACCAAAACCAAACACAGGCATGAAAACGCATGACAGATTTTGAATCTTTGCCTTAAAAAACACTGGAAACAGATTATTAACGACGTTAAATATTGGAATAAGTGGGAAACTAAGTTATGATTATGTTATTGCCTAATAAATTGAAGTGAAGTGAAGTTATCTCATGAATCATATTTTATATCCGGGCTCGACAACTACGGAAAAACTCTATGGAAAACCCGCAACAGTTTACAAAGGATTGCACAGGGTTTGTGGGTCGTCCTGATTTAGATCAGTGTTATTGGAGATGTTAATCATTGCTGTTACTCAGCTGGTATGTGGACTTATGAGTGTGTGTGTGTGTGTGTGTGTGTGTGTGTGTGTGTGTGTGTGTGTGTGTGTGTGTGTGTGCCTAGAGTTACACCTAAGATATTTTTAGATCAGGAATGAAAGATGGACACTCGACTAAAGCTCTACAACACAAACAACAACAAATTCGGCATGAGAGCAAACATAAACATACTG
Source organism: Lutjanus erythropterus (assembly GCF_056507025.1). Classification (NCBI taxonomy): domain Eukaryota; kingdom Metazoa; phylum Chordata; class Actinopteri; order Lutjaniformes; family Lutjanidae; genus Lutjanus; species Lutjanus erythropterus. Next base: position 25,815,269 of record NC_139333.1, read on the forward strand.
TACATACGCTGTAAGACATCGCACACGCAGAGTTTAGTCACGTCAGTTTAGCTGCACCACTTCAGGCTGGTTATTGGAGTTAGTTACAGTGAATTTCTTTTTCACTTACAGGAATAGCTGATGCAGATATTTCCAACATCCATCTCTGTTCAAACAAAAGCAGACATACACCTTCAGCGTCAGCGTATCAGCGTCTGAGACATAAGGCTGCATGTAAAATTTCTGTTTTTCCGTTCTCTTTCTCAACTCATCACTCGCACCTTTTCTTTTTTCCACTCTGACTTCTTTTTTCTCCACATCTAAAGACAGTCACTATGCAGCCACCTAAATATTCAGGCAAAGAGCTGTAATTCTTGGCATGGACCTTCACATTTTATGACTTCCTGTGCAGGACGTTTTATAAAAAGCTCTATGTTGTGGTGTGGAATGTAACTAAGTACAGTACATTTACTTAAGTACTGTTCTATTTTACTTTACTAATTACTGCTTTATTGAGGGTTTGCGCTGGTGTCACATTCCCACCTAGACACGCCCCCTCAGTTGGACTGAGCAGCAAAACATCCTGCAACATGGCTGCATTAAGAGCGGAAACTGTGAATTAACTGCGTGAATTAAAAGAGGCTGGACTCAACAGTGATCCTTACAATTTTACAAAGACACAGGGCTCCACCTTCTGCCTGGCACAAAGAGGCGCACAGCGCAACGCAGTTGTCATTATACTATTTTCTGGCCGACACAGTTGTCATTTTCCCATTTGCCCAGAGCTCACGTTGTGCAGGTAGCAAATGTACCTGCACCCATCGGTGCGCCCACGGGTGTGTTGGTCTTAAAATGAGGTGCGGTCAGGTGTGTTGTTGTCACTATCTTGAAGCAGCAGAGAGCGACTGTGCTTTTGAACAACAAAAACCTGGTGTAAAGTCAGTGGCGCAGCATTTGTCCAGACAGTAAGATGCATACACGTACACCTGGGTTCTGAAGCACTGCAGTTAATCAATGGCTCATAAAAATCAGTAAATGTTACATTAATTTTATTTTATCTATTAGAAAGAAGACGGTTCTGGTTGATTATACTGCAGAAAGAAAGTACACAAAACTGCTCAACAACAAGGTCTGTGGATTATTTTGAGCAACCGGATCATGATGTTTGGAAAAAGACGGTGGTTTTGAATTTTTCAAGTGAATTGTTCTGGCGCTTGGAGCAACACCGCGTTGTGCCAGATATCTCTACAGCTGATATCTCCAAAACTCTGCAAGTCACACTGACACAGCATAGATGAATAAACAACACTACAGCCGGAGGAAAAATACGTATTTTGGATTTTGGGGTGAATTGGCCTTTTACGGTATGCAAGTATACACAGATTCACATTGCTACTAGCATGGCTGCAGACCTTTTTGATTTTAGGGTGAACTATCCCTTTAAGTACAGCACTTAATGCTAACACTTTACCTAAGTAAAATTTTGAATGATTATCCTAATATTTTTATAGTATTTGGTGGCTGTTAAGGCAAAATCTTTTTTTAAAATTTGATTACTTTCATAAATTTCTCCCTTCCTTTGCTTGTCTCTTGTTTTTACACTGTGGTATAACAACTTTAACTGAAGAAAAAGACCTAAGGATGTCCGTCCATGATGAAGTTATAGTGCATATATACTGTGTCATACATAAATGACAGCAGCAGAAGTTTTCTCTGACCAGTAGAAACAATAGAACACCTGGTAACCTCATGACATGTGTACACACACGTTTAACTACTGCCGGAAATAAAGTGTTTCAATCGTGGATTTCCGCAGGCTGTGGCATTTAACAGCTATAAAAAGTGGGAACTGCAGAAGGCAGGAAACATGTGACAACCTAAAAATGAAAGCCGGCTATTCTTTACCATCAACATGGGCTGTTTAACTAAAACACCGCGGGGCAGAATGAAAATGAAGCAAACTATTGACTCTGAAATATCTCCATAAATCAATCCTGCTTGAGTAAAGAGTTCAAGTTCAGCCATTTTTTTTGTACCAGAAACCATGAGAAAAGAGACACACAAAGTAAACACACAAAGACACACACACACGCACACGCACACACTCCAGCAGCTGACACCATGTTTGCTTTGGCCCCGAACGCGTGAAACTACAATGGAAGCGTCACTGACAAGCCTCTGAAGACAAAGGGTCGAGTGTGTGTGTGTGTGTGTGTGTGTGTGTGTGTGTGTGTGTGTGTGTATGCGCCGTCTACTCCACGCCGTGAAAAGAAATCTGTTGCACACTCCGCAACGCCATATGCAGACAGTTGGCATGGCAACCAGGCGAAAAAGACATATTTCCTGCATTTTGATGCATTAAACTACTGGAGGTTTTTTTTTTTTTACAACAGCACAGCGTGAGAGAGGCGAGGAGGGACACAGCAGCTGGAAGCACTGAAGTACAGTCGAGTGTATCGCACATGTGCAGCAGGAGGGTTGAAGAACGCACCTCTATCAGGGTATTTTACTACTTTCAATTAAATAAAGTACATATAAATACTGACATTACTAGAAAAAGGGATAAATGAAACATAAAAAGATAGGAAATGTTAGGAACAGAAAAGAAATGAGGATTTATAGGACAAAAGAAAACAAAGAAAGATGAAAAAATACCTTCTTCCACATCAGATATATAGTCCTCTGTGATCATTTCGGGGACATTGGCTTTACAGACTGTGTGATCGGGATGGAGGAGAGCGTTAGAGAGAGAAAAGGGAACCAAAAAATATGGAAAAATCATATGCAGAACAAAATCATAAGCAAAGAAAGAACAACAAAGTGATTATTGTACATTTTCAGTGACTTAAATCATCTTAAATGTCAAATAATGAAGTAAAATGATCAAAGTTAAGGATGAAAAGAAAACAATGCTGGCTTTTTTCACCTGAATTACTCATCAGCAACAACAAAATAACTGTTACCATGACAACAAAGGAGAAATTTGGCAACCATGAGAGCAGCGCTGGGATCCTATTCCAGCCCAAAAGCCAATTATGACTCAACCTGACATTTTATAGACTCCGGCCATCGCCCAGGACTCTGTGACCGACACATTTTTACACATCGATAAGCTGCAGAGCGAGTCCTTACCTTCATCGTCGGACATGTCCAACACCTCATTCATGGTCTCTGGGACGTTCATCTTGTGCTTCTCTATCACAGTCTGTTGAACGGAGACATGAATGGACATTAATAAAGGTGCAAACAACACAGTCAGAACGTAGAAGTCTTCAATTTTTTCACATAATGGCCACCATGAACACATAAAGTTTGGGTATAAAACAAAGAGGGCAGCAGCATTAAAGCACCATTAACATAATTCAACGCTTGCTGCAGATGTTTAAGACTAAAAACCTTCCAAGAAAGAGAAGAATTGTGCACTTTGAGCCACTGGGAGGCTTTTAACATGAAGCTTTATTGAAGGAAGTCTTGAGTATCAATGACAGAGGCTTAACAGAAAAAAATGTTTCTACTAAAAAGAAAATCTCAGCAGCACGTATTTCTTCTACATCTGAATATACAAACTAAAAAAGCTGTTAAAAATATAACTGTAAAATATTAACACTGTCATGCCATGAGAGGGGAGATACATCCCCCCCAATGGCTGCAGCAAGGACTGCAATCCATCACGGCACCCATTAAAGGACTACAAAACCCACAGTCAGTGGGTCACAACCTGGCGTCTTTGTGGTTGTAGACTCAAGTATACACAAGACGTTTCAGTTATTTTAAAAAAGAATCGAACGGCTAAGCACCAACAGCAAATTTAGAGAGCAGATTAGCAGGACGTCTCCATAAAATATGATAAAATATACTTGTAATAACTGCGAAAAGTAGGAATTAAGACCTTTCTTTAAAACAATAGTGTTGAAGAATGATAAGAAAAAGAATAAAGGCTGAAGTTCACTATTTAAAAAGGAAAAACTTGTTTGTTTAATATCATAAAAGAGAACGGTTTGAAGAAACTATACATTTCAGTCGACGCACACACTCTCAAAAAATATATATTTATGTACGCACCTGAGTGGTCAGAGTTTCCTCTGTGACCACTTTGAGTGTGTCAACCACAGAGATGTAGCCGAGCCTCCTGGCGATGGACAGAGCGCTGTTCCCATTCTGGACAAAAAAGAAAAAAATAAATAAATAAATAAAATAAAAACAAAAGAGATGACTGATTGGTTGGTTGATTTTTTAACTGTGTGGAGACTATTCGATTTGATTATTTTTGTAGAATTTGAAAAATAGAGAACAGATGCAGCCAAAATTAAAATATTTGGAGTGTTTGTAGTATTTATCTCAGTGTGTGTGTGTGTGTGTGTGTGTGATTGTGTGTGTGTGTGTGTGTGTGTGCACTAACAGCAGTGAGTTCGTTGGGTGACGCTCCATGATGCAGCAGCAGGTTGATGATGTGTGTGTGTCCCTGCTGCGCGGCCTGATGGAGAGGCGTGTAACCGTTCTGCAGAGGAGGGAAACACAGAGAAAGGTCATGGCGAGAAAACAAACAAAATACATTTATTCCACGCCCACTGACACACGGGGAATATACAGCACACTGTGAGAAAATATGCAACCGCTCGAATGTCCTCTGCACGCAGAAATAAAAGGAAGAACAGGAATAAAGGCACAGCTAATGGTTACCTTGGTCTTCGCGTTGACCTTCGCCTGATTTTTCAGCAGGAAGTTGACCATCTTCACGTTACCATAGTGACAGGCCACATGGAGAGGAGTGTATCCAAGCTGATGATACAGAAAATTATTTGCAAAGAGATAATCAGCAACTGCGGTTACTGGGACGAACCCAACGCCCAGGGTGACGTTCTCAGATTGTTTGGTTCAGTACGAAACATATTCAATTAACTATGGTATAAAACAAGTAAATCCTCTCATTTGAGAGTCTGGAAACAGTGAATATTTGCTTGATAAATTACTCAAACGATGAGCAGTGGAGCCCCAAGACAAGAAGTCACCTTTGTCTCAGGGTCTACAGTAGCTCCCTGGTTGACTAGGACCTCGGCAACGTTGACTTTATCCTCCTGGGCAGCCAGGTGGAGCGGAGTCAGACCAGACTGAGGACGGAAAGAGAGACAGGTCAAGCCTTTAATTTGAAATAGCAAAAATGCACATATGATATTAAAGTTGAGTGTCTCATTAAGCATCAGTACTAAAAAAAAATCTCTTCCACAATAATGAACCAAGTGCAGTACAACTCAGTGGAGAGCCATGGATTGTTTTCCTCTCTGGTGTGGGCGGGGCTTAAACGTGCACTGTCCTTATTCGAAACCGCTCGTCATGATACCTCGTACCTTGTTGCCCATGTTTATTGGAGCGTCTCGAGCCAGCAGCAGCGTCACTATGTCCACGTTGCCTTCCTGCGCCGCGAGATGCAGGGGAGTGATTCCCTGGCGTGTTACAGTGTTGGTGGAGGCGCCGTACTCCAGTAACGTGGTGGTTATCTCCATCTGATTCTTCTTAGCTGCGATGTGGAGCGGCGTGTAACCGTTCTGGGTACAGAAAAACACAGAAGGTTGACTCTTTGTTTGCAGAACCCCGTCAAAATACAAAATATTCTCAATCTAATTCTACAGTTATCCATCATTAGCCATCATTTTATCAAAATAAGACAAGAGAAGCTGTCAGGTAGATTAGAAATTCTGGGCTGATCTGCGAAGGAGAAATTTGATCTTTTCTAGGAGAACACAGATGTAAAAACATTAGCTAAACTTCTTGTCTCATGTGGGGTCATTGCCTGAAAATAACTCTAACTTGTTCAATATTCTATCAGGGAACAAGAGTCATTGGGGCCTGGCTCATTTCAGTGGCAGCTCTTTCTGGATAGATGCTGTTAGAGTGGAACGGGGCTCCGATCAGCCAATCACAAAGCTTCGCTCGGCCGCTTCACTATGTGGGTGACTGAAACTAGGTCAGGCTGCTTTCACCCAGAGCCAAACAGAAAGAGGGAGAGAGAGACAGAGGGAGGTTTCGGTGCATCAGTGCATCAGGAAACGCTCGACATTCGGACCACGTCGGTCCGACTCTTACCTTTGCAGCAGCATGCGGTGAAGCTCCCTGGTTGAGCAGGAGCAGCGCCACCTTCTGGTTATCATAGTGCGCTGCCACATGCAGTGGAGTTAGTCCACTCTGAACACACACACACAACCATAGTTAGATGGTGATATACAGACAGAACAGCGCAGTGAACAGAGGTGATGAAGAGGATACTGTGGAAGCTTCAAGTGTAGCAACAAAACAAACATGTAGAGCCGAAGTGATGTGTGTGAGTTAGATACAAGAATGAGGACAAATTAATTATGACCTGTTCTTCAAGTGGGAGCTCACATACTGTCTCTTTTTGTCCCTCTTGGACTGCTGTTCTCTAGGAGCCTGTTTACACCTGGTACTAACATGTCATTAATGTGTCCTGGGTGGGCTAATGGTAGCAGCCAACACGCTGAGACTAACGGACAAAATGTTCTTTTAAACAACAAAAGAAATAACATATGTGTTGAACAATATGCAGCAACATTATATGCAAAAATAAGTTGGAGCCACAAACTGTATATTAAACAGGTTGAAATCCTATTTAATATACAGTCTGTGGTTGACATGAGTTGTTTTCCCCTCGCCCGCCTCCTCCCCAGACTCGAGGAAGCTCAGGCAGGCTGCAGGAGCGCAAGATGAGCACAACATCGTAATTTAACAAGCGACAACGAGTCCTCCACTGTCAGCTGAAGCCCATTACCCTGAAAACAAAAGCCCTCTGCTGCAAAAATACACACTCTGGACTGAGTTCAGTGACTGTCTGTGTCGCTGCCTGCCAAACTCCATTAACAAACTGCTCAGTTTAACTGTTATAAACATCTGCATCCTCTAAAAGATTATTAATGATTTGTTATGCCTCATAAACAGACACGTACTCATTCGACAAACATTCGGCATTAATTTGAACTCAAACAAACAAACAGAAAGTTACTTTGGCCCAGAATAATAAAAAAGGGGGGGCGCCACGGCTGTAGTGTTGTTGTCAGAGAAGCAAGTATTTAAATTTAGCATGTTTCTTTATCTCTGATGTCATATCGTGGTGATTTTATAATAGATTACAGTAAATATATTACAGATTTTTCTCCTTTAATGTATAGCATTTGCCCAATTTACATGACGTTCAACAACTCTCAAAATTGTACAATTTTTCAGTGGAGTTTGGCGATGTTGCAGTCATTAGCTCAACGGTGAAAGAACAGTGTGTTCACAAACACCTGCTGCTTATCATGGCAGGTAATAAAGCCCAAATATGTCATCTGCATTACAGTGAACCATATGAAGGTCTTAGAGGACATGTACACACTGCTGGAAGAACAGTGGCCACAGGAGACCCAAACCACCTCTGAATGGAGGCTGTCCAGTACGTCTTTGATGCATTCACACCTGCGCTCAGATCTACACACGGGTGATCCGATCACTCAGGACACGTGTTCATATCAGGTGTAAACAAGGGTTTAAAACACACCAGTGCTGAAACATGCGTTACCTTCCCAGCAGCATCAGGCGGAGCGTTTTTCTGCAGCAGCAGGTTTGCGACCTCGATCTTGCCGTACTTTGCAGCAACGTGCAAAGGAGTGAAGCCCTTCTGGAGAGAAACACAATGACATAAAAAGAGTATTTAGATAAATTTATTACAAAAGATCTAATTTACTAATGTATCATGGCTGTTATAATACTTCAGTTAATAGATAGAGTTCTTATTTTCTGTACATGGCTGCTCTGTGGAACCATATGTGTTTAATCACTTATAATTGAGCCATTTGCAGGGTTGTATCATGACGACATGAGAAACTGATTATCTGGTGCTTTAAAGTGATGAAACAAAATAAGGGCTCAGAGTGTGGAGATAGGATGTGTGTTGTGTGTGTGTTACATCAGATTCTTCAGCTGTGAGGCAACACAGAACCCTGACTAACTTTTATGAGACTTGACAGAATCCAGACGAGCTTCCTGCTTCAAGACCCCTGAAGTTTGACAGTATGAATCCGTATCTATGGAGGAGGTGGACGGATGGATGAGAATGAACTAAAACTGTATGCTTTCTGTACTAAATACCAGCAAAAGAAAAGGTAACAGCTGCTAGCTTGTTTATGTTAAGGTAAGGGCACACTCAATTTTTCCAGGAGACTCCTGCTTTTCATTACCCTCTCCCTGTTTCCTGCCAAGATTAAAAATTTCCTGTATTTCTCATGATTTATGACAAATTTTCACACCTCTTTTCCCTTTTCATTGCCACAGTCTGGCACTGCTTGGTACTGCACAGCATGTATACATCCTGTGACCCCAAAGGTCAACTGTTTCCAAAAGGACAAAGGTACAGCTACACCAGACCAGACTCTGTGGGAAGAAGAATTCCTTCTTCTTTCTTAAGGAAAGTTTTAAAGGAAAAGTGCAGGCATTTTGTAAAATCTGCCGCATCAATTTTCATTGCAGCAAACAGAATCTCTGAAACTTTTTTGGTTGAGATCTACAGGTTGGCAAGTACGAGTAAGAGTTGGGGTAATTTGATGTTTTCAGCATGCAGGTTGATAGCTCAGAGGTTGCTGTTGTTGTTTCCCATAGCAACAGGGACTTGAAAGATGGTAACAGGCTGACAGCAGGAGGGTAGAGAAAAATGTTGCCTGAAACAGACGGCCGTTGGCAGGTCCACAGTCTCTATCTGGTGAGTCAGATGAACTTATTGCTAATAAGCAAATGCTAGCATCCAAATATGCTAAACTAAGGTGGTGGACATGGTCTGCCATGTTAAGCAGGAACTACTTTTGTTCTAATAGAAAATAGCGCCTACATGAGACTCACAATAAGGTCTGTGGATTATCTTGAGTAACCGGGTCGTGATTTTTGCAAAGAGACTCTGGCTTTCAATTTTTCAAATGCCTGTTTTTGGTTCTTTCAGCACCACGAGGCGAGGGCCATCTAGTTCCATTGTATTGAAGGCAGACATCTCTGCAACTCACAACAAAACAATCCAGATGAATAATTAGCACTACAGTCCAGGGGAAAAATATGCATTTTGGCGTGAACTGTCCCTTTAAGGCATGCAGACAGTGCAGCTTGTATGGCTGCAGACTTGTTTGTTAGCATTTCATCAGCAATCATTAGCAGCCGTCACACAAACAACTGTTCACGATTCAACAAAAAGAAAATGCAAGAATCAGAGTTTTTTTTTCCTAATCATATGCCGATTCAACGGCTCCTAGCTGGTGACAACCTAAAGGACCTGCAGAGATTTAGAAAGCAACACATACAGAGGAGTCTTTTCTTTGTCTCCTCTAAATTCGCTCATGGCTGAAAATGAGCTGCAATCATCTCCTCTGTTTGACTCTATTTAGATTTTAGGGACTTTCCTCAGCGTTGAAACTGTGGCCATCAAACACTCTGTTACAGTTTAAATGGATGTTATGAAATGAGTAATGCACAAAGACAGCCTCTCCAGGAGCAGCGTAGTTCTTCTGACTTAACTCTCCCGCTGGCAGACAGTCAACTCCAACTCATGTTCCTCAGTCCCACAGTCCCTGTAAGGCTGGGCAGCAGCAAAACATCGAGTATGCAAAATCTGCCTCATGTAGCAGCTCTGCAACTGTTAACTACCCCAGACTGCTCAGCACAGCCTCCTTCAGCCTCCTTCAGCCTGCCGGTGTGATTGTTTTCGCCCTATTTCTTTTACACTACAGGTATTGTACTTTTTATCGATCCTCAGCTACCAAAACAACCAAAAACTGAGAAGTATGCATCTCCACACATCCCATTTTCTTCGTATTACCTTGGTAATAATGCCCAGACTCGCTCCTTGGTCCAGCAGCGCCGCGGCCACGTCTCTGTGTCCCTCCCTGGCGGCCAGGTGTAAAGGTGTGTATCCAGAGCTGGTGGTGGCATCTGGGCACGCTCCGTTTGCCAGCAGCTGGTGGACGATGTCCTGTTTACCAAGACGGCTGGAGATGTGCAGCGGAGTCTGGTCGTCCTGGTGACAAAAAACAAACAAACAACAACAGCAGCTGAGAAAGAAATTCACTGCTCATTTGCTTAATTTTTATGCATTTTGAAAACGATTTATGTCTGAGACTTGATTCTTTGTCTAACATAACAAGTAGTGGATTTGCCAGTGTATTATTTTTAAATTAAGTCAGACATTATTTTACAGAGTAGGTCAATTCGAAAAAAGGAAAAAATGTAGATTCTTGTTGCATTTGAAATTATTATAAATATTAGACAATTAAAGTTGGAAAGAAAAAAACATGAATATTTCTTAACACTCTGAGATCAAAGTCACAAATTTATCATTAAAAAAAACTCAGAAATATAGTGCTTTTTTAAAAAACAGTTTTTTTCTTGAAATTCACAACTTAATTGTAGAGAATAGACACAAAGCTATGAGAAAGTACTTGGATATTCTCTACATTTTACAAGAAAAAAATGACTTCATAATCTCAGAGAACATTTGAGTTTACTATCATCTCAGAAAATATCCAAGTTTTTTTCTTCTAAATTTCCAACTTTAATCCCAGAAGTTCTGATCTTTTACGTGGAATATTACTGATGAAGAAACAGGTCCTTTGTGGGTAAAAAAATGACAAAAAGCAAAATAATTTACACAGCCGAGAAAGGGAGGTAGTCTTCCGAGAAAAAAAGCAGAATTTCTGAGATTAAAGTCGTATATTTCCGAGGAAAAAATAATAAATTTACATGAAAAAAACTATTCAGGTTTTTTCCTCCTGAATGTGTTTTTTTCTTGTAAATTTACCACTTTAATCTCAGAGAATGTCCAAGTTTTTCTTGTGAATTTATGACTTTAATCTCAGAGTTTTTACTTGGAATATTACTATGACGGCATATTGTAGATTAAATAAAATACAGAGCCAAGAAAGGGGGGTAATATTCTGAGGAAGATTTCAGAATCTTCCAGATTTAAATCTGTAAATTTACAAGAAAAAACTTCCCTGACTCTGCTCTTTTGTTTTTTTCCCCCCTTATGGTCCTGATACACCGCCATAGAGGACAAACCCTCAAATTGGAAACAAGAGGAATGATTCTGTACTGTAGTCACTCAGTAATTAGACATGTGCAAAGACACAACCGCACATTCATTACTGCATGCATAAATACTCTCACACACACACGCACACAGAAAAGCGTTGGCTGAATGAGTTCAGTGTGTTTTCTGTTCAAAAGGATGAGTTTTTGTCTGCATGTCACACGTGGTCTACCTTGGCCGTGGCATCGACTCGTGCTCCGTTCTGGATCAGATACCGGACCACGTTTGACTGTCCTGCCCTCGCTGCCATGTGGAGAGCTGTCTCCCCCCTCTGGAACACACACACACACACACACAAGAAAGAGGGACTGATAATTATTCCAAAGTTTTGATTCTTCTCTGCCCTCCTTCCTCATGAACACAAACAAAAAATTTGTAGAAACTTGCTGAAGAGAAAGGGAGGCGGAAAAGGAGAGAAAGAAAGAGAGAGAGAGAGAGAGAGAGACCCCCTTTCTCTCCACACCCAACTCACCATAATGACGTCCCATAATGCTCCGTTTCTACGGTAACCTGGCCACAGACACGGCGTGGGCGACCAAATACTTGGGGTTGAAGAGTTGACTGTGCAGTACTCTTTCCCCTCTCCCCCCCCCCCCCTCTCTTTCCTCATTACTCCGTTCTTCTCTTTCAACTCTTTCTCCCGCCTATTTCTCTCTTTCTCTTTTTCCTACAGAAGTGTGTTGATGGACAAGATGAGAGTGAGAGGTCCTTTCCTTTCATACACATGGCAGTAATAGACTTTCTCCCCTCCTTCCTGAACTACAGAGGTTTCCATCGCTGTCTGATCCAACGATGAAACGAACTGGAGGTCGCTCAGTTTTCTACAAGCTAATGCAGGTTGGCATGAAGTCACTTTCTATGCTGGAGAACATCTGTCTCTCTCTGAGAAATGTCCTGTTTCAGGACCCAGATATCAGGGGTGGAAGAATTACCAGTATAACAATGTAAAAACGCAAAAACAGATTTTTTTAGCCACTAGGGGGCAGCGGAAACAACACATGTAAAGAAAGTGAAAGCATGCGCCCTTCTGTAATTTGCAGTTATAAAATCCCAGCGCACAGTAGAGCTGCTCTCCCCGGTCGCTGGCGACGTCTGCACTGCAAGCTCTGCGCTCCTTCATGCCATGAATTAAGAATTTATTTCGCCAACCCAGAGGTGGCGATTGTTGGAACCGCGGAGATAAGAGCCAGGACGTTTTATTTTGTTTCTGTTGAAAAAAAATTATAGTTTTTCAGAGGGAATCTGGTGGGTTTGGCGAGAGCAATAAAACAGCTATTTCTGATTAAACAAAAGGCATCTTACTGTAAGGATCCTTTCCATAATGTTTGCAGACACCTGTCCTGCACGCTCTGCAGTGCACTGGGGTGCACTGAGCTGCAGCCTGCCATGCAGTTACACTGTACAATGATGTAGCTAAAAAACAAGAACTGAAACTTGTTTACCAATCACTCGTTTCAGCTCACTAGGATTTTTGCCAGTGCGGCCGCTATGATTCCCGTTATTTATAATTCCTCATTGACATGTTATCCATTTTATGCATTTTATCCTGTTACTGCTATGCACACTGACTTACACAGAAAAAAAAACATGCACGACTGGAAGAATCTCAGTCAACTGAGGGGTTTCTGACTGATGATTCAAATCCTTGACTTTCAGGAAGAAGCCTTAAATCACGCAAAGCATGGTTGATTTGTTATAGGTTGATACAGTGACCTTGCTAGCAAACATTTCATTCATTTGGAGTGTTTGTGGCCACCCTGGAAATATAAGTCCAATATCTACTCTCTTTTAGCTCTGTTTTTGGTCTTTAACAACTCCTGAGGGAAATATCTTGCTCTTTAGCTGCTAAATCCTCCCCGAGCCCGTCTCTCTAACTGTCTGCTGTTTGATTCTGAACAGGTGATGTAAAATTGGTTTATAGAGTTTTTTGACTGAAAACATCTGCCTGCTGCAGAGGAAAACAAGACTATGAGGGGGTTGAGACCGAACCAAAACAGTTAAGTCGTGGTTGGACAGATTTCACTGCCGTCTGCATCGATGACGGCAGATTTCACTTTCTGTCATTCCAGGAGGACGTACCAATACAACAATATAAAAAATACTAAATAGAGTGAACCAGAAACAGTAAAGTTGTGGCCAGTGTTGTTCCAGAAAAAGCACCCTTGCCATAAAACGCATCCCACGTTAGGGGGTGCTGTTTATGGCAAACCAGCCCGCTGGAAAATGCACCTCCTTCTATCTCCCACTGATAGGAGGTGCGTTTCTCCTGCAGTGATGCTTTTTTCAGCATAACACTGGACATCTAAATGATGAGCTGAAACTCATGCCAAACACCAGATCATTGCACGGACGTATGGCACAAAAGAAGAAACAGAAATCAGGAACATCATGCTGAACTCACCACATTGCTCGTGTTTGGTGAAGCCCCGTGGTTGATTAGCTGGTGGACGATGTTGTCGTGTCCCATAAACGCTGCAACATGGATCGGAGTCAGACCGGACTGTAAACAGAAGAGACACGCAGAGGAGGAGGGAAATTAATTAATTTTGTTTCAAAATACAATGAAGTTACAAGGAACAGCCCTGCATTCAACATATTACTTCAGGAGAAAAAGTAATATCAGCACAATGTACATATTGTTGGCAGAATTATTATAATGACATATGATTGGAATATTATCACCTATGCATCAACATTAGGGCTGGACAGTAAATTGAAATATGACCGAGTGCAATATCTAAATCACAGAAGCTGCAGTGTTTTATTTTATTTATTTATTTATTTATTTTGGATAAAGATCAAATGTTTGATTTGAGTTTGTTTAGTACAGACCACAACAGTTTTTTATGATTCATGAATGATTTATAAACATTATTTAAATAGTTGTTAAATAACTATTAACTAAAGATCAATTTACCCTTTATTAATTATGTTTTTTTTTTTTTTACGGTTGTCAGATAAATGTAGTGGAGTAAAAAGTGCAGTATTTCTCTATAAAATGTGGTGGACTTTTAAGTATAAAGAAGCAGGAAGTAATTAAATTAAAGGTGGAGGTGGGAAGTAACTAAGTACAAATACAAGTACTACAAATACTGTACCTAAGTAGATTTTTCATGCGCCTGTGCTTTACTTTAGTATTTACCTATTTTTGCTCCCCACATTTTAACACAAATATCTGCACTTTCTACTCCTTACATTTTCAAAACAGGCTCGTGACTTTAGTTCTAATGCATCTGATGTAACGAGACGAAAACAACATAAAAGACAAGACGAAAACAACAAAGACGTAACAAAACTTGAAAGATGTAACAAAACAAAAACTACATAGCAATTATGAAAATGACTTAACAAAAATAGACAGTAAAGGAGACTTGACCACAGAGAAAAGGTGAGGATCAGTTAGCTAATTTTCACTTTTGTTCTTCAAGTACATTTCAGAGCCTGTACTTTTTCACTTTTATGTGAGTAAAAGTAAAAGTAAAAAGTGTGGACTTTTGCCGACTCTGATTAAAGGTAGAATTGGTAGGATTTGTCTGAGCTGTTGGTAACGATACCAGGACATCAGATACCAGCGTTTTGGATTGGTAAAGCATCCTGAGCACAGCAAACTAATGAGACAACATAAGGAAACAGGCTGCAGAAACAGACACACTTCTAGTGGGTCGTAAGTGATAATTGTCAGGGATTATGGTTACATGACTCTATATATATTGTTTACTTACTTATCACTACTATAAGAACAATTTTAACCCTGCCTGCTCTCTCCAGTGATGCTCCAAGAAGTTCACAGAGTGCAAGAACAACTCACGCACTCCACACACACACACACTGACCTCAGTGACTGCCTGTATAGACGCTCCATGCTTCAGAAGCAGCTCCATCACCTTGACTCTGTTTTTCTTGCAGGCGATGTGCAGGGGAGTGAAACCATTCTACGACACACAAAATCAATGCAAAAATATAAACATCTTCAAGTGAAAAAATAGTCCAGGGACTCTTCGTGCGCCGCTTTGCAGGTCTCGCGGAGCTGGCGGACGTCAAATCTGGAACGCCGGGTGGAAAATACAGTACAAGAGTGGAGAAAGGAACCTTCTTTTCTCCCCCCTCCTCTTTCTTTCTTTCTTTCTTTCACTTTTTCTCTGAACCCCTCTGCATGCAGACCAGACAAGCATGTGTGGAAATAATTGACTCAACTCTAAAGCTGTAAAAAAATAAAATAAAAGGTATGCTGCACTGAAATAGATACTTTTCTTTACAACTCACTCGTCTCTCGCCAACATGTACACTCTGCCCCTTCCCTCCCTCCCTCCATGTCTTACTCGCTTGACTTTGAGGTTTCTGGCTCAATCCTATGACTTCATTTTCCTCTCCGTGTCCTTTTTTTTCCCCTCTTCTCATTCTCTCTGGCTATAAAGTCCCAGTGCTCTAACCACACCCAGACTTCTCCCATTACAGAACAGAGATGGTTGTCTTACACCAAGACACAGGCCGGGGTTATAAAGTCTCTTTAAGTCTCCTTGTCTTGTTTCCTTCATCGATTTCCTCTGTGTTTTCGCTACTGTTTTGTTTTCTCCCCAGTGAAAGTCCCTTATTTCTCTCTTTTCGTCAGAATCAAACAAGAAGACATAATGAGGGAGGCAAGGAAGAAAAGAGGACGAGAGAAGATTAAAGACTTGACAAGAAGAAAGAAATTGACGGTTAGTTAGGAGATGAAATCATCAGCACATGACTGCAACACATAAACGCTCCTCTGCCACAACCTCTGCAGAAATTCATCTATTTTATACCTAAATTTATATTCACTTTATATGAAGGTGCGTCTAATAAGGTCATTATGAGATGCTTCTTATCATTAATATGTGTTAATGAGACTAAATAGTATAAAAAAAATTATGCACACTCATAAAAAACTTGTTGTAGACTGTTTACGAATGTTGATAAAAACCTTATGGGTGTCTTGTAACTGTTTATAACAGCATTACAAACACATTTGTTAAGTTTAGCTAACTTTCCTATCCATCATCATGTCATTGTTAAACCTTTACTGAGATTTGTTGTTGCTTTATTAAGATTTCTACATACTTCATTATGCAGGAAAAAGGGCTGAAAATAGTAATAATAATAATAAAAAAGGGTAACTGTTAACAAGAGCATAATAAAGTATTAATTAATCATAATAAGCTCTGTTCACACTTTAGATCTAATACTCCCAAAACCCATAGTTAACTGTTAATAACTGCATAATAAAGGATTAATTAACCTTAATAAGCACTGTTCACACTTTAGATATAGTACTCCAAAAATCTATAGTTAACTGTTAATAACTGTATAATGACATATGTATAAATTTTACATAAAGCAACAACAAAAGCTTAGTAAAGATTTAACAATGACAGAACAGTTTGGTGAGTTTACCTAAATAAATGTGTTTGTAATGCTGTTATAAACAATTATAAGACACTCAAAAGGCTTTTAATAAGTTCTTAAACAGTTTGTTAACTGTTAACAAGTTTCTAACACTTATACAGTCTTAATAACACATATTAATGTTAATAAGCATCATCTATTAACTCACTTATTACATTCACCTTAATATAAAATGTTACTGGTTATAAGAATACTCAACATGCATCCTGTTATGTAAATGTACTGGTAGTTTAACATGTCACTTATTTATTTAAGGGTCATTTTGGTGTTTTTCAACCTGGAGCCTATTTTCCCATTTGTGGTTATCAGTCCAGGAATAATGGCGAGCGCTGCAGCCGTCACTCACCAAACCAACCAGACTCCATTATAAAAAACAACAAATGTTATTTTCATCCTCATTCAAACTCGACAAACACAAAATAAAACTCACTAAAACGGTCTTGACTCGTCTTTCCAGTGTTCCAACGATCACCAACACAGGTTTCATTGAAATAAACCCTTAATTCACAGCCTCAGATGTGAAAATATCAGAAGAGGAGTGAGAGGGAGGTCGGACATCAGAGAAAAGAAATGGTGTGTACAGCCACACATCTGCTCACATCTGACATGGTGAATTACTCGTTTAGTTCAACCAAAACAGAGCTGGTGGTCGGCGGTTTGACTCAAAAACATGGGAGAATAGGGCCCGTGTTGAAAAATACCAAAGTTATCTTTTAAGGTCCCCACGGCAAGTAACATTTCCTTTAAACACGGCTCGAGTGTGGACTGAATGTTCTCCTCCAGTGAAGTAGAGGCAGCAGCAGCAGCCCGAGGTAAACACACAGACAGATATAATGCAAATCCTGTTCTGTCTGCTTGAGTGCTGAAACAAATCTGTAATTTAATTATCATTACTAATAAAAATCTGTTCAATAAACCAGAAAATACTGTGAATGGCTTCCTCTCATGCCAGAACACAGTACACACACGTGTACAAACAAACTTAAAAAACACAATAATCCACCTCCTTCACTTTTTTTCCATCCTTTTATCCTCACCAGTGCCTTGGCGTTGGGGTTGGCCTTCTTGTCCACGATGACCTTTGCCACCTTGTAGTGCCCGCAGTGGGCGGCCACGTGCAGCGCTGTCAGGTAGTCGTTGGTCACGTCGTCCACAGGCACCTCGTGGTGCAGCAGGAGCTGGACACAGTTGAGGTGGTCGCCTTGCGTCGCCATGTGGAGGGGAGACAAACCGTTCTGGAGGGAAGATGGGAGAAACAAGAACATGTAAGAACAGACGAAGCAGATAAAGAGGGACACAGAGACACACAGCTGGTGAAAAGCAAAATTACCACCTTATGAGTTTACGCCTCTGCCAACCAATCAAGTTACTGTTTACATCCATGTTGTCCAGATATATGGAGTGAAGACTTTGAAGGATTTTAATTAATTTAATCTAAGGTTAGGTTCTAATCCAAGTTTAGCACAACTTGGTTTAAAATAAATAAATAAATTTAAAATTAAGCAGAGCTGTGTTGCACAATTAAAAACTAATCTTAACTAATGTTAACTAAAATGAAATAGATTCAAATCACTATAGAGATTCTTGCTAACCCAAATTAACATAAATAAAAGAATAAAAAATAAATTTGAGTGCTGCCAGGATTTAGGAAGTATAATTAATTATAATCTTTAACAAGGGTGTGCACTGTTTGCTTGCTAGCTAAAAAGTTAGCAAAACCTTAACACTGGTATGTTATATCGTTTGCAAGCTAGATAAAAAATGAAACCTGTTTGTTAGCTAGCTAAAAATTTTTTAAAAAGTTAATTTTTTTTCTTGTTGACTGAAAGGTCAAAAACAAACAAAAAAGTTATATTGTTTGCTAGCTGACTAAAAAACAAAAAAATTATTTATTTGCTAGCTAGCTTAAAAAGTTAGCAAAACATTACACTGTTTGCTAGCTAGCTAAAAAGTTGGTTCTTAAAAACTAATCTCAGTTTAGTAAATCCAAGTGTAGTGATTTAAACCAAAATTAAACAATTTAATCAATATGGAGAGGCTTTTTTTTACACAAATTAAAATAAATACATGAATAAAACATAATTTAGAACGCTGTTGGGACCTATAGTAAGAAAAATAGCTAGCACAAAACAAAAGAAGCAACAAAACCAAACAAAAGACAACAATGTTATGTTGTTTGCTAGCTAGCTAAAAAGTTGGTTAGCCTAGTTCGCCTGCTAATGATGGCTTAACAGAGAATTATTTTTATTTTTATTTTATATTCAGTCATCTCAAAATGTAAAAATAATACGTAAATTTAAAGTTTTGGCGCAACAGAATTGAATCTTTCTTAATTTTAAGAAGTTTGGTGCAGCATAAATTAAAGTTAAATCATGATTTAATCGGGATTGGCCTAAGTGTACTTTTTGTTTAAATGGAACTAGATCGATGTGTCTCATTCCAGTAAATGATTTCCTGTAAGAAACATGCTGCCTTCAGTTAGAGACTATTTTTACAGAGGAGGACAGAGGACTGATAGAGAGCTTCATCACATGGTGCAAACGACAATCACCTGAAGCTCAACATCAGCAAAATCAATGAGCTTGTTGTTGACTACAATGTGTCAGTTATATTGCGTACATTACATGGGATATTATATGAATTATGTTGCTGCAAAGAGGCTACAGATTCAAATTCTGACAGCACAGAAGATCTTTACAGTCGCCACAGGTTCAAGGTGAGAACCCAAGATTAGTGTCACCGGTTCAGTATCCAACCAAATGTGAAATATGATCACAAACTCCTGAATTAAGGTGTTGAATAATGTCCAGAAAAGTGTTTTTGCAGAACATTATGATGTCATCCCTTTCATGTGAAATTTTGTCATAATTGCTGTATGAATTCTTGAGTTATGTCTTGTGAGGTCACAATGACCTTTGACCACCAAAGCCTGATCAGTTCGTCCTTGTGTCCGAGCAGACTTTTGTGCCAAATTAAAAGAAATCGGCAAGAATGTGACAGACAGACAACCTGAAAACATAACGCCCGCAGCAAACGCCGTCCCCGGGGCGGGGACATAAGAAGAAGGTGCAAAAGAAATGAGAGGCAGAACAAATAGAAGGGAACAGAAGAGAACAGAAAATAAAGACACACCTTGGTCTTTGACAGTATCGGAGCTCCTCTGTCCAGCAGCATCTCCACCACCTGCTCATGGCCACTCCGGGCTCCACAGTGAAGAGGAGTCAGACCGTCCTGAGAAAACAAACAGTGCACAGAGGTGAAGGAGATCCTCAGGCTGAAGACCAGCTTTGGACTTCATACCAACACCAGAGCTGTCACAAAGATCCCAAAGGAAAGGTTTGTTTCCATTTCTGTGTCTTATGAGAAAAAAATGAGATTCTTATTTTGAGCCCACTGAGGTCTCTTTCTGTTTCTTCTAAGATCTCATAAATTAGGAGAAAAAAGAAGCCAAACAAAAGAAAAGCAGATCTTTTGCTGAATCATAGGTGTCTCAGAGGTTTCTCCCTGACGACAGTATGGAGCAACAAGAGTTTAATTTGACCACTGAGACGAATTTAAGATCTCATTTAAGACAAAAAAGTTTTCTTTTAGATCTGACTTTAAATTCAAGAGCTGATTATTTAAGACAAATTTAAGATCAGTGCAGTGAGGTGAAAAAGAACATTTTAAGATCTTAAATTGGGCTCGAATTAGTCTCGGGTTGAGATGAGACAAAGGCTGTTTCTCAGGAGCCGAATTTAAGAAGTATGAGAAAATGGTCACATCGGTCTCGAACTGAGCTCATTTATGCCCAGGCCAGACAAAGACGAGATCCTGTTTTGAACTTTTCCTTTCCTCCGGGAGCTACCTCAAACTTCAGTTCACAGAGATTAAGCACTGATCCATTCACTTCACCGTTCATCAAAAACACGAACGCCACTCTTTTAGCACAACCCTGACCGACACCAGCGGTGTTCCTCCCTGAAGGGGTTAATGACAAAACACTTCCACACAGCTGCGGGGGGATTTTGGTGATACTTGTGATTTCATTTGAACTGAAGGATTACATGTTTGTCTTGAGGTTGAGAAAATCCCCAAATTGCTGTTGACACTACATCTGTCTGTATTGTAAGATAAATGCACAAGGTCTGAGTTTAAGAACTAAAGCTGACACTCTCTAGCAGTATTATGAAAAGGGAAACACCCGCTGCTTTGATTTAGAATATTCTTTATCTAATCTTTCTTTTCAAAGCCCCCAACTTTAACTGCAGTAATAAATTTGTGGGACACCCTTTTAAATACCAACATGTGTTACAAAATGTGGAGGGGGGGGGGTCAAAATAATATTTGTGTGTTACCTTGGTCCGTGCATCTATCTTGGCCCCTCTCTCCAGCAGCAGTCGCACCATGTTGCTGTTCCCACGTTTGGACGCTACGTGCAGCGGTGTGATGTCATTCTGAGGGAAAACAAGAAAGGCGTGATTTCATCATTCAGCTGCAGTAAAACAACAGGAACACAACACAGAAGGACCTAACTCTGTTTATTAGTCCATTATTGCCAACTGATGAAAGAAAATTTCTGACATTGTGCACAAAATTACACAATTTGTAAACGCATTTATATTAAAAATGAAGCTGCAGAACACATTTCAGACTCAATTTTGCTCACTGATTGAGAGAAAATGGGCTCTATGTGACAGTGCAGGAGGAAAATTGATAAATATCTCCCTCTAGAGGAATATAATCATTCTAGCAACTTCAGCTGCACAGTGCTCTGGTTAAACTGTGTTCCTGCTCTCTTGGTTTTCACTCTGTCCTTCCTGAGAAGCTTCTAGAAGCCAGCAGTATCTTCATCTACTGATTATTTTATCATTATATCAACTGTACCACAACAGACTGCTTCAGAGTGTTCTTTGCCAGTATGTCTTTGAAATAATGTCACCAAACTGCATAATTCGCACAATATTTTTGTGCATTAAATGTTTAAGGATATGGCTGTGCTAGTCTAGATTTTACAGGAAGTCAAAAAATCCCACAATGAAATACCAAAACCAACAGTGTGTTGGTCTGTTTCTGCACATTTCTATTTTCTGATTAAAATAGATGTGAATGTGTCAATGTAATGTGTTTAGATCTCATTTCTCACCATTATTATTTATACTGTTGGAATATTTTTGTAGTATGATGCACATATTTTACATATTTCTATACATCTTTTTATTCTTCTTTTTTCAGTAATTAAGTAAGTAACCTAATGTTAGCAAAATGCACGGTGTGTGATATATCGACCAAGAAAGCTGAGTTCTGCTCCCCGAGGTGTATTGGTAATGCCTACATGTACCAGGATGCATTGTGCGCAAGCAGTGGTGCCGAAAAGAGTTTTAAGTGGTGGTACATACAGCTTTGAATGAGCATTAAAGGGGTAGCTCACCCAAAAATGAAAATTCAGTCATTATCCACTCACCCTCATGGCACCCGAGGGCTGGGTTTATTTTTTTAGTTCACAAAACACTGCTGGAGTTTCACAGGAAAACAGCACTGCAGAATCTCCCGAAAACTGTAGCATCCCGGGGCTACTCAGAGGAGGAGAAATCAAAGCTGAAATATCCTGTTGTTCTTCCTTAACACCAGTGACATCACTGTGACATCACTGGATGCAGGAAGAACAACAGATTTTGCAGCATTAAGACTCGGCTTTCTTCAGTATAGCAGCACAGAGGAATTTATGACTACATTTACACGAACATCTACATAAAACGTGACAGATTCTCACTTTAAAGCGGCATTTCTGCGGCCTATAGGATGACGTAGCACACAGACGACACATGCGAGTGTCGTCCAGCAGAGTGACAAGCAGAGCTGCAGGATTACAGGAGTCAGTATTAGATTCCTGCACACACATGAGCACATACGTACCGTCACGTCCTCTCATATGAGAGTCTTGTGAAGTGAGTGAGAGTTCGCTGCAGCTCTCACTTCAAAGGTGAGTGTGTGTGTCTGTTATCTTTGAAGCGAGGTACTCACCCTCGCCTTGAAGTCCACAGCTGCCCCTCTGTTCAGCAGGAGCGTTGCTACGTTGATGTTGCCGTAGTGAGCCGCGATATGGAGAGGAGTGAAACCGCTCTGAGAGGGACGAGAGACAGAGGAACAAGAGAATCAGTTAAAGTCAGAGGATGAGACGTCTCTCATTATGAGCCACGAGCAAAGCATGATGGGACGTCACATAACGGTTGGCCAAAAAGCAGGTTATCAAAGCACAGAGCAGAAGCCAAACGTGCTTTGAGCGCAGGATAAAATACATTTCTGCTTTCTTAGTTTTAACAGCACCGCAGCCTGACACTGCTCATGTCTGAAGTGAACAGACTCACAGTATAAACAAACATAAGCACGTTAAGCTCCTGTCAAAGATGAAAACCATGCAAAGGTCTCAAATCTGGGGAACGTCCATTTATGTATTCGTCTCAGTTCCTTTAAAAATCTACTCCTCTGTGAGGTTGCGTTCATCTCACAACAAAATACAAAAAACAGTCATGCAGGTGAGCGTGCATCTGAAGGTATAGTTTGGATTTTCTGAAGTGGGGTTGTATGAGATTCTTATTCATAATGTATTATCTCCATTAGATGGCGGTTGGCATGTGGCCAGTTTGAAGAAATATTTTGGCCGGCTAAAAGAATCAATATCAGTTTAAGTGTTTGCTATATTTAGAATATTTTCACCACTTTATTTTGCAATTGGAGAGCCTTTTCCAATGGGAAACCACCATTACATAAGCCAAATATCACTCTCCAAACCAACCAAACTCCATGCATAAAAGTAATAATTTTACCTTGCAGAACAAAGGGTTTTGCTGGTCTTCTGCTGCCTTAGTCAGTTAGTTTGTTAGTGTTATTGTGTGACTTCAGCATATTAAACAATTAGTTTGGACTCATTAAAGTCACACAATAACACAAACAAACTAACAGATTGAGGCAGCGGTAGACTTGCAACTCCTGTGTTCTGCGAGGTAAAATTACTGATTTTGCTAATGGAGTTTGGTGGCTTTTGACAGAGCTAGTTGGTACAGATAACGGCGTTTTCCCATCAGAAAAGGCTGGTTGATGGCAAA
Organism: Lutjanus erythropterus; assembly: GCF_056507025.1. Lineage (NCBI taxonomy): Eukaryota > Metazoa > Chordata > Actinopteri > Lutjaniformes > Lutjanidae > Lutjanus > Lutjanus erythropterus. The sequence goes on from NC_139333.1 coordinate 25,838,873, forward strand.
GTAAAGCAGTGAAAATATTCTAAATATAGCACACACTTAAACTGACATTGATTTTTTTTTTGGTGGCTAAAGTATGTTTTTGCTGCTGACCCTGTCCACAGCAGTACATCGCTCCTGCTGTTTCTCCAAACTGGCGGCGTGCTGACCAGCATCTAATGTAAGTAATATACAAACTAAATAAATGAATGCATATAACCCCACTTCAGAAAATCCGGACTGTCCATTGTTCTAAAAAGGCTGCTTTAAAGACACACTCCTGTAACCAACACAAGTTCACTGGAAAAGTATTCATGCAATACAAAAATCCATGAATCCTTGAATTATTCTAGATAACTTGGTCTTAACTTGAGCAAATAAGTTTATTTATTTATTTGTTGATTTTCATTTTTTTCTTGCAACAAGCAGGCAAGGCCAGCATGCTACTGATCATGTAATCAGGAGGAAAATCAAAGAGCTGTTCTACTGAAAGCTTTCTGGGCACAGTGACAGTAATCAACGTTATCTCAAAGCGCAGTCAGCACAATGTCAGGTTCATGTTTGCTAAAATAAAAAAATCTATTAAATAAAATCTGTCAGCATGCTAAAGCTCCACTGAAGTCATTACTAACACTTCAGTTTTCACAGACAGATGGTCACATGCACAACCAGATTCAATCTAAGTTCATTTAGACTTTAGCATTTTGCAGCAACACTGGAATAACAGTAAAATTCAAGGCTATGCACATCAAAAGCAATCAATCAAGCAGTGCAAAGAACGAAAGCTCTTTCTCTAGTTGATAGATGTCACAAATATCGCTGTAACTTGAGTAGGATCACATAAAAGAAAGCTGCTACTCTGGATGGAAAAAGAGAAGTCACAGGGAGAGAAGGGATATAAACCTGTACTTATCACATATATTCTGTAACAGCCAAAGACTACAAGATGCAAACTTCGATGTTCTGCGGTGAGTTTTTGTTCTGCAACCTGCCACAGCTTGTACCAGCCTGTCACGCTGGCTGTTTTTTATCACATGTTGGCTGACTGTACGGAAGCCTAATGGTCAATTTGATGTTGCTTGATAACAACAATGCATGAAAGAAACGCAGACATACTGAACCATTTACAGTAAATGAGGACAAAACTAGAGGGTGAGGGTTAGACTCAGGAGCAATACATGCCGGTCATTTTCTGGACAAACCACAAAAAAATATTATTATTACAATTCAGCTGTAACAAAATGTTATTCCTTCTGCTGATATATGAAAAGCATTGTTTAAATTTTGGCAAATTCAAAATTGATAGATATGCTTATTTGTTCTATTGCAGAGGAACAGATGAAAAGACTGATACACTCTCATGTCTGTACAGAAAATATGAAACTACAGCCAGCAGCCGGCTAGCTTAGCTTAGCATACAGTCTGGAAACAGCTAGTTTGGGATTTCTAGGACCCTCACCCTCACTGTGAGGCTGCCAGCAAGCAGTGGAGACGAAGGGGTTTTGTTTTTACACCTAGATCTTTGCACCGATTAAACAAATGAGATGTAGGCTGGGTTGCACCAGCAAGGATTAATTTTTAAACCTGGCTTAACTTTAAATTATGTTTTAGTGATCCAGTATTAAACTTTCACTTTTAAAAGGTTTAGCTTTAACTTTTTTGAGATGGACTGACCAAAATAATCAAGTTCCTTGAAGACAGTTATGGGCAGATTGTCTGTTTGTTTTTTTTTTATCTTAATTTGACCATTAATTTGCAAAACAAACAAAGCTAGCTAGCAAACAGTGTAATGCTTTCTAATGTTTCAGCTAGCTAGCAAATACATGTTATTTATGTTTGAGCGAGCTAGCTAGCAAACAGTGTAATATTTTGTTAACATTTTAGCTAGCTAGTAAACATGTATTGTTGAGTTTTAGCTATGTAGCAAACAATGACATGTGTTGTTAACCTTTCAGCTTGCTACTAAACAGTGTAATGTTTTGTTAACTTTTTAGGCTACCTAGCAAACAATGTAACCTCTGTTAACTTTTTAGTGAACTAGCAAACAATGTATGCTAATGTTTTGTTAAGGAATACAGAACAGCTTATTTTGCAACAGTAGTCAGTTTTACTTTTAAATTTAGGTGAACAAGTATCTTGATATTGGTTTACATCAGTAAACTCTCTGCTTAATTTTAAATCTGAATTTACTCATTTTAAACCGAGTTTGACTCTGATTAGAATTTATGTTAGATTAAATTAGTCTTCATTTGTGCAACAAATCTGTTAATTAGTGAGCTTTAAAGGTACTGGTAGGTTGCTCATATTAGCTTTGGATAGAACCTGGCAAGGCTAGCCTTTGTGCTAAGCTAAGCTAACAAGCTGCAGTTTCATATTTACCATATAGAGATTAGGGGGGCATCAATCTTTTCATCAAACTCTCAACAAGAATACAAATAAAGAGTAGCTATCAAAATATTAAGCTAAGAGGATCAAATAACATTTTAAAACATTTTAAAACTATGTCCAGGTTATACACCTTGTAGCTTGACCAGAAAGTAACAGTTGAGATCTAGCAGGGTGAAGATCCATCAGTGAACAGCAGGAAAATGCATCAGGAGTAATAACATACACAGAATATTTTTTAATAAATCACTAAATGATCACTGCGTACATTATATGTTAAACTCCTTTTAAAATTAGAAAAAAAAAACAACACCAAAAAATGTTTTCTTGTTAAATTTTTCATTCAATTTGAATGCATGAGAATTTTGTGTTTTTTTGCTGTAACAGCTATTCCACAGGATAGGATTACCTACTATGTGCATACCGTAAACTCTCAAATGGTGGCCAAACAGGCCTTTATTTTATAACAGGTTTATATTAGAGGCAGGCTTTTATTCCTTGTTTCACCTGCTTCCCTGTCAACACAAACTCAAAACTTCCTCCATGTACATTTCCACAGCACTAATTCCATAACTACAGGAACAAAGTAAGGCCGTTGTGGCGACAGTGCTGCTTCCTGCCATTTTCATTTCCCAATGAATTCCATTTTTTTCACTTTTACTTCTTTCTTGATTGATTTTAAGCTGCTCTTCCCATATGCAGCTTTTTTTTCTTTTTTTTTTTTTTTTTACATGTTTTGGACCAGCTCGATTGCTTGATCGCCATCGTGATTGCTGACAGTAGTCTGTGTTTTTTGTGTTTCACTACTCTACTTTGCCATCGCAAAGCCTTTTCCAATGGGAAACCGCCATTATATAAGCCAAATATCACTCTCCAAACCAACCAAACTCCATGGAGGAAATCAGTAATTTTACCTTGCAGAACACAGGGGCTAAAGGTCTACTGCTGCATCAGTTGGTTAGTTTTTTGTGTTATTGTGTGACGCCAGTGTATTAAATGATTAGTTTGGATGCACCAAAGTCACACAATAACACAAAGAAACTAATCGATTGAGGCGGCAGTAGATGAGCAATTCCTCCTGTGTTTTGCAAGGTAAAATTACTGTTTCTGTAAATGGAGTCTGGTGGAGTTTTGGTTAAACAGAAATAATCTCGCTCTTCAGTGATGCATATAATGCTGTGGAAATGTACATTATGCTCCAGGTAATTTCAACCCCATCAGTGTTTTCTTACCTGGCAGGTATTAGCAGCAGGACATAAATTTGTTCCTGCTGGACACAGCCCCCTGGCCAATATGTGGAAATTTACGGTACATTATAATATCTACTGAAAAAAAGCTCTATGTTTACATAAGGTAGCTGAAATTCTACTGTTATTTATTTATATCTGTGCTCAAACACAGCAAGCCACTGGATGCACACAAAGCAAAAAGGTCGAAATGCGGTGCAGGCTTAAAAACAAGCACACAGGTGAGGCGAGCTGTCAGCAGCAAAAGCATTCATGCCAGCATTTAGCGCTCATGCTAGCAGACAGAAGGCTTTGGCTTTGCAAATGGTGACCATGAGTGAACAATGACAGGAGAGAAGAGAAGAGAAGAGAAGAGAAGAGAAGAGAAGAGAAGAGAAGAGAAGAGAAGAGAAGAGAAGAGAAAAAGAAGAAGTAGAAGAAGAAGAAGAGAGGAGATGTACCTCTGTTGTTCTATTCACCATCATCTAGAAGGGAAAAGGGAAAACGGGGAAGCGGTAGGGTAAGAAAAACGAGGAGGAGGAGGAGGAGGAGGAGGAGGAGGAGGAGGAGGAGGAGGAGGGAGAGAATGGGGTGGTTAGTGCACCACAACAACTACAACAGCGACACCAACACCATGGTTGCACAAAGCTGTAGGATGGGGAGATGAGAAATGTGGCTGGAAATCATGAAAGGAACTAAAACACAGAGAAACACAAAACTGGATGATGGCCTAAAACTCTCCCTTTCCTATTATTGATCTGTTATTTGTTCTACACTGCCTGGTAAATATTTATCTGCATTATTGCTTTTAACTAACAAAGACAAAGGCTACAATGTTCTTACCCTGAGTGGCATTCAGCGTGAAACACATTTGCATTTTTGTGTCACGGAAAATAAGTTCAGGACTCAAATGATTTCTTAAAAAGGACAAAAAGTGGCATAAAAAATCACAATGAGAGAAAATGTCACCAAACCTTATGTAGTGAACCTGCGTCTGCGAGAGACAGCAGCAGGCTACATGTTCATTTCTTTTTCTGAGAGGTTTTGGGTTAACAGACGAGACTGTAGGTTTGGTTTCTTCAGTGGTCATGTTTATTTAAGAACACTGTCCTTTATTGTCACATCTGATATTTAATATTTGATTCAATTCTAGCATATTTTTAAGAGAATACTGAATGTAAAAAAATATGTCCTACCCCAAAAAAGAACCACCAACACTCTAATTCACTTTTTTTGTGAAAAATGTATTAATTAAGGATTCATGTATATGAAATATATCTCATTTATGAAATGTTTTAGTTTGCTTTATTTTTTTAGGTTTCTCAACTTGCCAGGAAACACCCTTGTGTTACGTGTTAAAAGCCTTCAAATATTAAACTAACAAAAGTGTGCTACTATTCAGGGCAAAACACAGTCTGAAATGACGCTGTTGGGAAAAGTTAGCCTTCAAAACTTTCTGCCAGAAAACCCTTCTTGATTAAGTTTAGGGGAAAGTTATAGTTTGGGGTTAAAATAGTAGAATTTCTGCCAGAAAGGGCTTATGGCCCTCCCATGCACTGAAATTACTTGACACATGGAAAAAGTTAGCCTTCAGGGCTTTCTGAAGGTTATCTTTCCAGAAAGCCTTTTGAACATGTGGTTAACTGTCTGTTTTAACCCAAACCATGACCTTTGGTGTCTAAATTTAAACAAGCAACAAAAAAGATGGTGAAATAAAAAAAACAGAAAAAAATAAGTAACCCCTTCATCCACCAAACCCTCTCCTACTACGCACTATGTCATCTGACCCTCCCAAGCCTTTCTGCCAGAAACCCTTTGTGGCAGGAAGTTTTGTGGGCTTTCTGACAGAAAGATTTCTACCAGAAAGGGCTTCTTGACTTTCTAACCCTGAAGGCTAATTTCTCCCATGTTCAAATCATCCTCCGCTGCATATTGTTCATGTGTATGCTAATAACTGAAGCTAACTCAAACAAGTTTATAAACATTTTTATCATCTCCTCTTAATTCTCATCTGGATTTTTGCATGCTAAATTTAAGCTAACTGATTGTGTTACCGCTATCTGAGGTTCAGCTTGCCCTCATCCCCAGGGTGATCACACTGACCCATATAAAGAAAAACTTTGACATTTGGAAAATATTCTTGCTTTGCTTTCTTGCTGACAGGTAGATGAGAAGATCAAAGCCAGCCTCGTGTCTGTACGTTAATCCTGAAACTACCACCAGCAGCCCGCTAGCTTAGTTTAGCACAAAGACTAGAAATAGGTAGAAACAGCTGGCCTGGCCCTGTCCAGCTGTAGCAGAATCTATCTACCAATACCTTTAAAGATCTTTGACATGTTCATTAACACTTCTCATTTATTCCAAGATTATTTATTTTCATAAAACCTCTAAGAAAAGGAATGACACTAGCAACAATGCTAACTCGCAGATGCCGGTTCAGTGACAAAAAATTACCTGTAAGTTGTGCCAGTATTTAATGCAAAGTATCATGGGGCAAGGAATACGGAGGATAGTATCTTAAACAGAACAAAAGTAAACAAAATCACTTCCTCTCTGCCAGTAGGTCAGCATGGGAATTGTAGTCCTGCCTATCGACTAGAGACCGTACCTTGGACTCCACGTCAGCGTTGTGGTCGTTCTGGAGGAGGAGCGCAGCGGCCTTGGTGTCGTCTTTCCGTGCGGCGATGTGCAGCGCAGGCAGGCGGACCTTCCCCTTGGTGTCGTTTTCCAGCAGGAGGGAAACCACCTGGTCATGGCCCTGCTGCAATGCCACTGCCAGAGGAGTGAAGCCGTCCTGTGAAACAAATTTCAGTAGCTTTAGGATCATTAAAGTTGTGGCTCTACTTTTTCGGAAAAGCCTCCCTTTCAGAAGCCTTTCAGCACCAAATCATTAGAGGTGAACAGGGCAGGTTCTTCCTCCTCTTGCACAACATAGTGTGATGTACATCCACTTTACAGACATGAAGCAATTAAGCTTCCAGTGTCAAATCCGCGGCATATGTCTATGATCACAGATTGCTTTTAAAGTTATTAAAATACTTCACTTTTTACAGTTTAACTTGTACATAGTGTTATTATTTTGCCATTTGCTTTGTATATAATGTGTATTTTGTGTAGTTAGTATTTAGAGAGGGAGTTCTGTTTGTTTTATAAAGTCTGACAGCACACAAAATAATTGTTATTTAATAAAAATGGATAATTTATTCATCCGCACAGTTGGCATGAATGAACACTGTAAATATTGACAGAGAGTGTTGGTCAGATTATCACTGTGGTTTTACAGTTTTTCAACCCTTTTTTATTCCAGCTGCACCACAAGGAAAATTTTATTAACAACTTAATAGCTCTTTCACAGCTTTTCATGATTTATTAAACTGTTTTTTTTTTATTTGTCAATGACAAATGAAGAAAACAGAGCTATTACAGTGATCTTAAAAGCAGAATAAGATACATTTATCTGGCAAATAGTTAAAGGAGCAATATGTAGTAATTGCACATCCAAATATTAGGACAGCAGACCAAATAATAAGTTGTGTCCCTCCTCCTCAGACTCGAAGTAGCTCTGCAGGCTGCAGGAACACTGCAGGAATGCAAGACTACCTTAACATTATAATTTGAAAGTAACAAGTGTTGACAAGTCCTCAACCATAAATTGATCAGCTGTTCACAACTGTCAATGTAAAGTTAAGCCTGATATCCTGAAAACAAAAGCCCACTGCTCTGAAAATAATAAAACACTCTGGAGTTCAGTGGCTGCCTGTCTCACTGCCTGCCAAACTCCATTTACATTTTGCTCAATTTAATCGTAGTAAACATCTACACCTTTTTATAAGATTATTAACGATTTCTTACAACTCATAAAGAGACATTTAGTCACTCAGGGAACATTCGGCATCAATTATAACTCTTATTAACATGAAATGGGCAAAAAAATAACACGTTACAGGCTACAACGGCTTAAATGTTGTTGTCAAAGTGGGTGTTTCAACTTGTTGCCTGTTGCCTTAATCTCTGATGACATATCAGGGCCATTATATGATTTATTACAGTAAATATATTACAAATTTCTCCTGTAAAATTGCCATAATCACTTTTACAGAAAAATGAGCAGGGTGCTTAGTCAGACAGACATGTTAAATTGCCATCAGATTAACACAAAAGGGTACATATCTGAAAGAGGCAAGGACAATCTGACATTCATTTGGCAATTTAGGCATTTTATCTAATGCTCTAAGTGCTTGAGTGGGAGTTCAGGGTCTTTCGAGGACAAATCGAAAGAAAATGTAGTTGCTGATTGGCACAAACCAAGAAGCAGACAAGAAGAAACTAACCACATTCTGCACACACACACACACACACACACACACACACACACACACACACACACACACACACACACACACATTCACACAGGCAGTATAATAAACTAGACACAGCAGAGGCTACTAGCATCAGTATCCATGAATCATCAAAGAAAAAGAAGGGTAAGTAGAATAACACAGAGATGGTGTGTGTGCGTATCTGCGTGTGTGTCTGTGTGTGTGTGTTTACACAAGACGCCAACTGTCTGGAATAAACCAACTCAGCATCACTGCACCCACACATCAAAGCAGAAGCTCCCCACAGAGATCCTGCAGAGCGCGCACACACTAAACTGCACGGGCGAGAAACAAACAACCAAACACACACACACACACACGCTAATACACATTCATAATCAGATCCACAAGCATCTCTGCAAGACGTGCCCACACCCACGGGCACACAAACACACTTTTTTTTTTTTTTTTCAAGGATTTCAGAAGTCATAAGCCATCCCAGAGCACTACCCTCCTGCTTCATCTGCTCCATTATGGATTCAGAAAAAGACACAAAGATACTTTATTGTCCTAAAAATACTTAAAGAGACAACAGAGAGCAAACAAACAAACAAAAAAAAACCTAAAAGAGGGTTTTGATCTTTATCTACAAGCTTGCAATGACACAGCATAAATTTGCCTGACTGAAGCAAAATTAGATAAAAACTTAAAAACATTAGGATCCCTTTTAAGCCCACGGATCATATTAGCCAACAAGCAGCTTCTGAGTCAACACTGATAAATAGTTTCTGGCTACATTTAAAAGAAGACATGCTGTTAGTTTGGCTTTTTTTTTTTTTTTGCATCGGTAACAAAGCAAACAAGCTGGTCTCGTCCATTTTAAAGGCCATTTGGACAAGAGTTGACACAAAATGAAAACAGCTACTGAGAGCTGGAAGTGAGTGAGGCGCTGAATCAGCAGTTAGCTTAAAGTTAAAGCGTCTTTTAGGTAATTTTTCATCTTGTTGTTTTTTAAATAAATAAAATATGATAAAGTTATAAAGTTGATAAGCATCTTATGAGGGAGTTAAAAGCTATTAACTAGCACTTATTACAGCTTAATATAAAGGCACCTTAATATTAAGAGACAAAAATTCATTAAAGCTAAATCTGGAAAAGTGTCTTCAAATCCTAAAGAAAATATGGATACTACTGCAGAATATTTTTACACTTTAACGGTCAATATATATTTATGTAATTCACTGCTCAAAATAAATAAATGCAATAAAAAAAGATCAAGTGCAGACAAAAGATTTCAAAAACAAAGGATTTTCAGATCTCTTTTCTGTCTCGTGCTCCGCTGAAACGGTTAAACATGAATTATTTAACACCTGGAGTTGCTTCAAACATGGATATATATTTCCCCGCATGAATAATTCACTCCGTCTTCGACTGGAGGAGGAAAAGAAGGAGAACGGCGAGATGTGGAGGGGGAAACAGGGTGGGGAGGAGAAGGAGGGACACAAAAGAAGAAAGGAAGGAGAGAAGGAGGAGAACTGAGGAGGAGGAGGAGGAAGATGGATGAATTTTTATGGACAGAAACAAGTACGCCACACTGATGAACTGAGACAGATGCAGCTTTAGAAAACGTCAGGTGCTTCATCACTTCTTCCAGCCACAAAGCCCAAAAAAAAAAACATGTCCCTAAAAAAATTAAACAAAATCTAAATCATGTGCAGTTACATTCATTTGAATGTAGATTCATTTACATTGAGACTTTTTCAAATAAAAATTAAGGAATATCAAATAAATCTGGTGACATTCTGTATTTTCTTGGTGTCAATAAATCACTCTTCTTCTTCTTCACCTTGTGGTCGGCAAAAACAAGATTATCAGTATAAATCTGAATTGGTCAACATAACATACAATTATGATGGTCCAGGAATTTTCTTTTTAGTAGAAAATCGATTAAAATGACAGTTATGAGCAAGTGTTCACTCAATCATAACTGTTTGCAACACAGAAGTGATTACAATGAGAGCAGCTTGAATACGCACATTAAAATGCACATAAACATCTAAACTTTTCACCCTAAATTTATATTAAGATGACATTACAGTCTTAAATTAGTTTTGTGTGATTGCAGTTGGAATAATGTAGACTGCATTATAAAATTTAATTGAATAATGATCGAGGGACTTGCACACAAATTTTTAACATGATTTTATGAAATAAGGTACAAAATTAAGTAATTGTAGGTTGTTTCACTAAACTAAATATTCATATCAAAATATCTGTAATAATACGCATGTTATTCTGACAATAACTTTTGCAAAATTAGCAAGGATTTCATGCCATAAATGTGCAAGTCACTGCATGAAGGCAGCCACGTTGGATTTTGCACTCAGACGCCGGCTGCTGCCTGCAGTTCACGGATGATCCACCAGAGACACATCTTACAATGCAAGATGTACGACAAAATGGTAAACGGAGGTAGAATGAAGACACTAAAAATTATAGCTTTGAAAATGCTGCAATCGTAGTCGATTACGAAGGTCAGGAGGAGGAAATTTCTTGCAGCTGTGCTAGTGGCGACTTCAGAAGCACCGGTGAAGCGTCCTCAGCGCCTGCTAGCACCATACGGCACAAAACAGTAGAGCTCAATATTTTCTGAGGTTGTACATGGTATAAAAAGTTTGATTAATACTGTACTGGGACTATATGCAAGATGTTTTAAACTTCTTGTAATTCTCAGTGGAATTAGAGCTTCCTGGGTGGTGGAGTTAATATTTCCAGCTGTTTTGATAGAGCAGATAAAACTTTATATGATGAGCAGTGGCCTCATAAATGAGCTGCAGTCGGAGGGATCTGGCCAAAATGAGGACGTGTTTGTCACACTTCAGCGGCAGTTGGCCGTCTGCCGGTACTACAGCAGATGATGGATCGCACTGACATGCTTGCAGCGTAACGCTCGCTCACGCCTCACACCTCTGCAACGTCACCGGTTCCTCCCGCTGTGGGCGGCTGAACGCAGTCAAGGTCACTCTGAATTAAAACATCATCATTCTGCTTCAACCTCCTTCACTTAGTCAACAGATTCATCTATAAAAACAATTAACCTTTAATTATTTTTGACCTCTTACATCATAGTAAACGATGGCTTCATATATAAAGGAGCTGGTGGTTGCAGGCATCTTTTTGGTCATGATGCTGCAGTGTGATTACAAACCGGCGGGGATGAAGGGCAGCCATTACAAGCCGTTACGGGCTCATGAGTGCATGTGCAAACAGGCGTTATGCATGTGTGTGTGTGTGTGTGTACATTGTCTGTTTGTGCTTGTTTATTCACCTCAGTGGCGATGCTCTGACTGGAGCCGTTGTCCAATAAGAACTGCACCACATCCATGTGGTTCTCCTGCGCCGCCATGTACAGCGGAGTGAAGCCATTCTGGAAAAGAGAAGAAAACAGAAAACAAATCAGACGTGTGGTCGTGATAATCATCTCCATCTTTAAAGGAGCATTTGGACGGAAAACCAGACTCCTCTTAAGTCATATGTTTACACTAGAAATGACTCATAATTAATTATTTGTAAGTGTGCCAATTGTAATTTCCCTATAGGTATGACTAAATCACATTGTCTGAGTTATATATCAGTATATTTTGAGGAAAATATGGGACCCACTTTTCAAAAGAACAATGTTATGTGTTCTTCAAGGTTGGCCGACATGATGATCTATGCCACTGATTTCCCTGCATGCATTAGGTCATTACAGGCAGTGCTGAAAATCAATAAGAAGGACCGCTTTGCTTCATTGCAATATTGGATTTACAGGATTTTTGCATTAATGTGATCAAATATCTTGATTTGTCAATGCATCAGACGTCCCCATCAAGGTTTTTTTTTTCCAAACGTAATTTAGTCAAGAACATTTGCTCTATCATGATATATTGATATAACATAAAGCGCCATGACTGCAGATTCGATCTGTGTGCAGGTTTTATCCGACCTGCAGCTGCACATGAACATGTTATCATGGCGGTTACATACCGTCACCTCTGCACAAACCTCACACCTGATAACAGCACAGATACAAGCTGATCTGTCGAGTTGAAGAGGACTCTGCGTGTGTGTGTGTGTGTGTTGCGACATCAGAACAAGGCCAAGGAAACACATCTCCATAGCAACACTAGGATCCAAAAATCACTTCAGCATGCAAAAAAGCTCCTCCTCCTCCTCCTCCTCTTTGTATTTATTTTGGTGCCAATGCACCAAAACCTTTTTTCTCACACAGTAAAACATTTAAACTCCACAGTCAAAACGCAGCTGCAGCCAAGGACACAGTGGAAATTAAACTTCTTTTACATAACTCAGTCTGAAACTGCATTGCAGAGTCATTTTTATTAAGGTGGACATCTCTAATGTTAAAGGAATAGTTTGTTTTTTTTCAGTTTTGAGAAGCAGCAGGAGTATCGGTGTTGATTAGTTTGTTTGTGTTATTGTGTTTTAAAGGTTTAGTTAGGACTCAGCAAAGTTAGACAACACAAATAAACTAAAAGGTCAACCAGCAAATCAAATGTTTTTTTGAAGCAAAATAGCTGATTTTAAGTCTATTCAAGTTCAATTTTTCTTACTCAACAAGTGGATCCATCAGACAGTCTCTTTGTCATGGACATGTAACTGTGAGAAATCTACCAGCTACTGTTGAATTTGTGTGTATCACTCCAGTGATCTACTCCAGTTTGAAAACCACTGTATTCTGAGTGATGCTTTAAATTGAATAAAAATAAAAGTGTAGATGATCACAAAAAACCAACAACAAAAAAATAAACTAAAAATTCATTCAGTGTCAGCAAAGGACCAAAAGTTACATCTCTCTTCAGCTCCAACCAAGACTTTGATGTTGACATTATCAAGGTTGCTGTGGTAACCAGAGGAGTGTGTGTGTGTGTGTGTGTGTGTGTGCTGACGACTGAATGTGGGCCAGGAAGCACTGCAGAGCTGCTGACACAGCACACACGCACACACACACACACACACACAGATGGACCCTGTGTGTGTAACAGTTGTCTATGCATTCATCTGCATGAACGCACACACTCAAACATGGATCTCTAACAAGAATAATTTCACAATCGGAGACCTGTGTATGTGTGTGTGTGTGTGTGTGTGTGTGTTTTACCTGAGACTGTGCGTTGACGTTGGCATTGTGGGTGACGAGCTCCTTCACCACCTCTGTCTGCCCAGCGAGTGAAGCTATGTGCAGAGCTGTGTTTCCTTTCTGTTTGGAGAAAAAAAGGAAAAAATGTTAGAAATCATTTTACATCATTTAAGTTGTTCTTCCTCTTGTTGCGTCATTTTCATTGTTTTCGTCTTTTTTACGTGATTTGTCTTGTTCCGTGTTTTACACCTTGTTACATATTTTTCCACCTTATTAGATCCTTAACGTTTTTCATCCTATTACATGTTCTTTGTCTTGTTATGTCTTTTATGTCTATTCTGTCGTCACATCCTTTGTTTTTCCTCGTTACGACTTTTTCATGTCGTTACGTCTTGTAAGTTGCTTTTCATCTTCTTGCAGCTTTAACATAGTTTTCATCTTTTTCATCTTGTTATGGCTTTTATGTCAGTTTTGTCTTGTTAAGTTAGTCTTAGTTACTTCCCACCTCTGCAATTAAGGTGGTTTAAGACTTTTTAAAAAGGCGTACTTTTTGGATAGTGAGACAAAACAGATAATCTGGGATGTTGAAAAAGTGACGTATCTTTGGTATGAGGGTGTGTCGCATACACTGAATCTAATGGATGCACCTGTTGTATGAGTGTCAGCTACAGCAGCTAAACAGCAGCTGTTGCCATGTTGTCATTCCTGCTCCCAGTTTAAACTCCACATATAATACACCTCCCCTCATTCCTGAATCTGAACTGATGTATCCCCTTCTCCTCTCATGCTTCACTTCTCCTCCTTAAATGTAACTTAAACCTGCCTCAAGACTGCATGAAAATGAATAACTGCTTGCCAGAACAAAAAAAAAAAAAAAAAAAAAACACAATAAAATGAGAATTTGCCAGCAGCGGTGCACAAACTGGGACTTCAACCTCTGCCTCCCTTAAAGTCAGTGTGTTCATATGCACTCAAACTTGTAACTGATTTTTTTGGCAGCTGCAAACACAAGACTGACATATTATCACCTCAAGTTGGCAAACTTTTCAGCAAACAGTTGTCTGCTGTATTTACACATCCAGCGGGCATGAAGCAACATTAGCATTCATTTGGAGATGTGTTTCTGCGTACCTGGTCTCCAGAAAGTCCAATATTTTCTCTCTTTTTAGCTCTGTTTTTTGTCCGCGACCCCTGATATCTGGCTCTTTAGCTGCTAAATGCTAAAAGCTATGTTTACTGACAGCCATTTAGCCTGATGTTAGCATAACATTTTGTAGCTGACATTTGAGGAGGTCAGATATTTTAACTATATTTCATGTTACCTGCTTTACTCGTTAACACTAATGTTTATGTTGTTACGTAATGTTAACTTGACATTATTAGCTATAACATTTTGAAGCTAACATTTGTAGGGGTCACATATTTCGACCATATTTCAAATTATCCTGTTTTACTCATTAATACTAGCTTTAGCTTTGTCAGTTGGCTTGTTCACTTATACCTAACTGATGGTTTTGGCAGTGGAAACAAGCTGAACACACAAATTTTGACATGGGTTATTATACCTTGTAAAACTAGTATGGCTAACTTGTTAGTAAGCATTTACCTAATACATCCAGCATTAGCATTGATTTGTAGTTATAAATCCAATATTCACTCTCCTTTTACCTCTGTTTTTGTTCTCCACAACTCCACTCCTGGCTCTTTAGCTGCTAAATGCTAAAAGCTATGCTCATCAGCAGTTATTTAGCCTGACATTATTAATACAACCTTCTAGGGCTGCAGCTATCGAATATTTCGATTATTCTATTGAAAATTACATCGATTAATCGAGTAATCGGATAAAACATATTTTTGTTTAGTTAAAGAGCAATTATAAATATACATGAGAAAATAAGACATTTCACCTAATAATGAACCATTGGTTTCCTTTTTTAGACAATCAATGTCTTTATTTTTAGATGCACATTGTTTAAAAACCCTGAACTTACACCAGCTGACCAAATTCACTGCCTTCACTCAAAAAACTAAGGATCTTACCAAGAAATTTTCTTATTTCTAACCTAAAAATGTCATTACACCTGATAACACACATCACTTAAAAGGTTAGGTGTTTTCCCCACGTGTTTCAATTGAACTTTCATTTGTGTCAAGCACATTTTAAGTTCTAGTTAAGTTTTAAGTTAAAGTCTTGATAAGATTTTGAGTTTTTGCAGTGCTCAAAATAAAATTATGATACCTGCTGTATTGGAGCACATTAGGCACCAGTGCTACTTGATGTTTTATCCATCAATGACTACTGAGCTAAAATTGAGAACTACCCAGTTAGCTTTATTATGTTTTTATTTTTCACCCTCATCACTCTACAGCGCTGTGTTTTTACAGATTAAATAAAGCCTGTATGAATGGCACGTTAGCCACGCATCGACAGTAGTCATAATTAATAGAAACCTAGTCCTCCGCAGGGCTAACGTTATGTTAGCAAGGTACAGTAACGTTAATCTCATTAATTAACGCAACGTGTCCAGCTTGAAATGCTCCCACACTTTTGACATTTTCTGCCTTTTCTTTGTGCCTTTCTCTTCGCTTTCGTCGCCTTCTTCGTCATTACCTCTACATCCATGGTTAAAACCGAACATATCCGCCGCCTCTTTCTTCTTCTTTTACGTGCGTGACGTCACGCGTTGTGCCGCATTAAAAGTAGTCCGGGCGAAATACCATGCTTTGAGCTGGCAAAATTAAACGATTCCTCGAGGCAGAGAAAATTCCTCGATCATTTTTTGTAATCGAGTTACTCGAATTATTCGAGGAATCGTTTCAGCCCTACAACCTTCTGTAACTAACATTTGTAGATATTGTTGAGACGTAATTCAAAATATCCTTAATTTACATTGTTATTAAAAGAGCATTCTGGTCAAGTCTAAGATCAAATATTTCAACAATATTTAATATTACCTGCTCTACACGATTAAGGTAGACTATTAGCTAACCTTAGCTTTGCCAGCTAGCTCAGTTAAACCTGACTGATGTTTTTTGCAGTGGAAAAAATGCTGTCAACATAAATTTTGACATGGTGCATTATTACTTTATACAACTAATGTGGTGCACTTGTTGGCAAACCTATACATCCAGCATTAGCATTCATTTTATTTGTAGTCATGCTTCTGGCCACATGGTGTGAATTCTCTTTCCTTTTAGCTCTGTTTTTGTTCTCCACAGCTCCACTCCTGAGGGGAATATCTGTCTCTTTAGCTGCTAAATGCTACACACTGTGTTCACCAATAATCATTTAGCCTGATGTTGTTAGCATAAAGTTTTGTAATATTTGAAGGTAGCCTTTATTGTGCTAATCAAAAGTCAAAAATTTAAGATATTAGCTAACGTTAGCTATGTCAATTAGCTATTTCGGTTAGCTATAGAACAGTTACACTTGGCAGTTATTGGGTGAATATTTAGTAAAAACTGATCTCTACATAAAAAATAGTTTTATTCATGTATAAATCTCCCTGCAGTAAACGCTGTGAAAATACTCAGTTCTAAGTAAAATTACTGCATTGAAAATGTTACTTTAGCAGAAGCAAAAATCAGGAAAATGTAGTTAAAAGTAAAAGTATTAAGTGCAGAAAATAGCCACTGTGACTTTTCAGATATTATACAGTATCATTAGATTATTATTACTTATGCATTAATGTAAAAGTAGGATTTTACATTTGATTTGCAGTTGGTAATGATTATTTTCATTATGGATTAATCTGACACCTTCACGATGCTTGTTTTGTCTAAGGGCGCAAAATTTCAATTTATTATGGAGAAATAAAAATGATTAAATCATTAAAGGGGAAAGTAGTAGGAATCAATTAGCCAATTAATTTTCAGACAGTAGATAAACTGACTAATCCTCACATTTTTTAATGTGTAAAATTACACATAACTAACACATAATCGTAGTGAAAAGTGTCATGAGAAGAAACTATAAAGTACAAGTACCTCAAATTTGTAAACTACTGTAAATAATTAGGCTCAGTTTGTATTTATGAAGAGCTGGTGCAGTAAAGTCCAATAAGGAAACCTGCAGGAAAAGCAACTACATCTTTATAAAAATTTAATAACTTTTTCTCTTGATGGATATACAATTTATTTACTGTGCAGAATTACATCACCACTGGTTCCAGTGCAGAGTTTCCGTGCCACATGACTGAAATACACCACAGAGCCAAGAAAGGTTTCTGCGGGGAACACCGTCATGCACACGACCAGACAGATTATTTCCTTTCACTAAATCAGTTCAGCCGTTCATCTCCTTTACTGCTGCTTTAAGCTCTGTGACTTTGAGAAGGAGCTGACAAAGCAAACTGCAGTATGTGTGTGTCAGTGTGTGTGTGTGATCATGCATACACTGTGAGGCTGTGTGTGTGTGTGTGTTTGTGTGACTCGTGGGTGGCACACACACCTTGGTGGCTGCGTCCACATTGGCACCATGCTTGATGAGCTCAGCCACCACTTCCACATGGCCCTCCTTCGAGGCCAGATGGAGAGCATTCAGACCGTTCTGCACACAGAGGAAAGAGAAAAGAGAGCTTTTATTATTTTTAAGTCAAGAGGAAAGATAAAGAACCCCTCCTTTAAATAGCTTTCTGCACTTTTACTCAGGAACACTGGGTAACAATTCATAATAATCCTCATAAACATATTATAATTTTACTGTTAAACATTCAAATAATGTTCATAGGTGCCCTGCAAAGTATTTCACCCATTCCTGAGAACTGGACAAATCATGTCCTATGAAAATTGATTAATACCATCAATCTAATTCCAAATCTTTAGTGAAAATGTATGCTTTCAGGATATGTAAATATGAAATATATACAATTTATGACAAGAAATCACAACTTCACAATTTAGAAACATGTTAAAAGTCCTCAAAGCTAACAAAACCTACTGATAACGTAGCACAGAAAAGTGCTATCAAAATCATATTTGTCTTAAAATAGATTTTTTTAATGATAATGTTGGCCCTTTAAATCTGTGTCCCAGATTTCCATCAGCACTGTCAATTTTTTTTCCAAAAAAAAAAAAAAAAAAAAAAAAAGATTTAATCAGGCATAAAAAGTGTTAGCTAGAGCCTAAGGACCCCTGTCCCACTTCCAAGAAGTCCACCTCTTAAGAAAAGATTATGTTTTGGGTTAAAATAAGCACATTTCTTATGTAAGCTCATGTTTCTCACATTACTTAATGTACATAAGGTATTATAATCATCAATTGCAGCTTAACAATATCAGTCCAAATTATATTTATGTATGTTTAAGGTTTACAACCTAATTATTAACCATTAACAAAGTAATCTGATCCATCTCTCTTTGTAATGATTCCATAATTTGGTAGCCGTTAACAAAATACTTAAAATAGTATAGAAAGTGTTGTAATGTGTGCAACAATAAACTATTAGCTGACTAATTTAATCAGAATGTACTGCATGTAATTTAATTGTGAATTTAAAGGAAGTTAAGTGTTTATTCACTGTTTTATAGCCGCTCAACTTGAGCTAAACTCTGGTCTTCTGTTAAAAGACACACCTTTCAAGCAGGTATCCCTGCTGTAACGGATATATAAATCCCCGCCGTGATGAGCTGACGTGCCGAGGCAAAGCGAGACGTGTACGTGAAGAAGGTGAGTACCACCGTTTGGTTCAAGAAATGAACTTAGACAGAGCTCAGTTCAAAGAGTATGAGCAGCACGTGCTTCACGACAGCCTGGGTGAAAAGCGACAGCGTTTTAACCAAAGTTGAACAATTTTTAAACTCTCAGCGAGCAAAAAAAAAATACTCAGCGCCTCATCACGCCGCTGGCATTTGAATCAGGGTGTAAATACTCTGCGCTCCAATTGGAAACAATTCAAAAATAGTGCTGACAGCAGGAAAAAACACTTTGGTGGACACAGTCCCTCAGGCCTGCAGCGTGAACGTAGGCTAAGAGGGGTGATATGTCAGGTTTTGGATTCTTAGACAGTACTTGTGAGGATCATCACTGAGGCACACCGCTGCATGGATAAACACTGATCACCTTTTTTTACACCTTAATTTTATCCAGAGTATAAATAAATACTCAGACATGGAGTTTGGAGCTTCAAGAAGGGAAACAGTGTGACATTAAAGCAGTGTATTTAGCCATGACAGTGAAGAAGGGCTGTGAATCCAATTTGGCCGTTTGATACAAATATCTGACGTGCGCCACACTAAACTCTTACATGAGCCTACATGAGTATGTTTTACCAGTCAGACTCACCTCTCTTTATCATCTGTAATGTGAAAACATCAGATTTTCACACAGTCAGAGAAAATAAAAGTGTGCGCCCTCCTGTAGTTCAGGTATAAAATCAGCACTGCGGAGCCCTGCGCGCTCTACGCTCCTTCACACCCTGAATTCAGGATTTACTTTAACCAAACCACAGCTGGTGATTGTTGAAACAGTGGAAAGACAAACCAAGACGTTGTTGGTGAGGTTTATTTTGCTCCTGTCGAGTTTGAATCAAACTGTTGACGATGATGATGTTAAAATTCCAGTTTTTCACAGAGAGTGTGGCGAGAGCAATAAAACTGCTAAAGCCGTTTCTGGTTAAACAAAACATATCTTACTCTTCAGAACAAGGTCTCTCACTGTAGCGATCCTCTCCATAACGTTGTCAGACACTTGGAATAACAACCCGATCCGGTCAGGGGCAAAAACAAGCGTCACCTTCCCCGTGCGCTCTGGTGAAGCGGCTGCTGCGGCGCATCACCCCGTGCGCTGTTTCTATCACTCATCTCTGCTTCCGTCACAGTTTTGTGGTGATTCTGAGACTCGGTTTGTAAAGTTTATAGCCTGTCACGCTGTTGCATTGCTCTGTGTATTTATAATTCTTCACTGAAATGTTCTTTCAGGGTGCAGCTTTACAATGGAGAGGTCGACTTTGCTGCAGAACCATTTGACAGGTTTTTATGGATGTTTTGTGCAATTGATTTTGGGCAGAATATCACTTTAAGATCTCTACAGACTTAACTGACAGCGTCACTGTAAAAGTAAAAGCCAAAAACAGATTACGTGGAACTACACACTCACTTTCTGAGGACTGCATGTTGGAAAGCTTACCTGATTACAAATATTGATGTCGACTCCATTCTTCAGGTAGTCCAAAGCTTTCTCGAGGTTCCCGGCCCGAGCTGATCGCAGATAGCAGGCATTTACATCCGTCTGCAGGAAGACAGAGAGAGGAACAGGTTGGTTTTTCATCTTAACTTCTGTGTACTGCAGTGAATCGATGAGTGAGGTTACTTCAGGTTCACGAAAAACTGGGGAGAATAAAAACTGGTGCACAGTAAAATAATTACAAATGTCATTAAAAAGGCACAGAATGGATTCTGATATAGTAAAGCGTGCGCTGTGTCTGTGCGCAAAGCAATTACATATTTTTTATAACTCAAAGCTTATTCCAGGCTGTTTATCATTTTGTAAATAATCTAAATATTGCAGCATTAGTCAGAAGCTTTATGTGTCAGAGCATCCCCACGGATCGCTGCAGTGAAAGATAAGTTGAATAAATCCTTCCAGGCTTGTAGGCTATTAGCTGAAAAAATGGGGTAAATTTTGTGTGGCAAGCCCTTTGAGAGCTGACAGAAACTGAATCAGAGCCAAAATAAGAAAACATTTGAAGGTTTGAGGGTGAAGGAGAGCAGGAATACACTTCACTACTCTTCAACATGCTTAGTTTAACAGTGCAACGCTGAGCCAAGAATAACCAGGCTGCCAAATCCACGCCTACAACCAACCAGGACATTTACTAGATCTGATTCAGAGGACAGTTTGCTCGGTGCCAACATGTGTTTTTCACATATTGTAGATAAAAATAAATATTTGCATTAAGATAAAAGTCTAAATAGATCAGAACATTTAGAGGAAATTATAAAATGAACAAGAATCATAGGAAATTATGATTAAATCTGTCATCACGCTCTGTAGAAATGGCAGTATATCAAAACAAAAACAAAAAAGAAGCTGTTTATCCATGCTGATATTTTATTGGTGTGAGCTGCAAAGTTTTGGAGATATCAGCTGTAGAGATCTCGCCCCTCTTTTGAATATAATAGATGGCACGAGTCCTGTGATGTTCAAAATGGCAAAAAAAAAAAAAAAAGAAACTCAACATCAAAGTCTCTTTCTTGAAATCAAGACCTGGTTACTCAAGATGATCAACAGACCTCGTTGTGAGCAGTTTTATGAAGGAACTATTTTCTCTCTAGTTGACAGAAATCTCCAGAACTCAAACCAAAACAAACTAGATGGATAAACGGCACCACAGGCCAGAGGAAAACTGAACTGTCCCTTTAAAGCAATAAATCTACTTAAAATCGATTCAGTTTGCTTGATAGAGATATTGCTTTGCATCTTTACAGCTTTGCTGTACTGTCCCCGTGGGCCACTGAGCTCCTATACTTGGTGGCCCAAATGTAAACACAAGTTGAGGCTAGTTGAAGAAACACAGATGTGTCATATTCAACACATACTTAAACTCACTTAGACTCACTCCTACAATTTAAATTTTGTTTCTCCAAGTTCACCTTTTGTGATTCTCCTCTGAGAATCAAGTTAGTAGTTTGAGTTGGCTTAGTAAACACAGACTTTAAGCCAGGAGGCCACCTACATGGTGGTGGCCACAGAGTAACTCTTTGTGGCCACAGGTCCTGGTTATTGTTGAACTGTGCGACTGATGTTACATTCAAGCATCTTTTTTAGGAGAAAATGAATAATACAAATGATTATATTAGGGGTTGGTCAACTAATCAGATTTTTTCAGGGCTGATGCTGAAGCCGTCAGTGTTGATAGGATATTACTCATGACATGTAACCAACCAGGTAGAGTTGTGGGCGGGACACTGAATAACACCACAGAACAGTGATTACAGACAGAGAGAGACGTAAGAAGAAGTAAAACAACGTGAAAGATATAACAAGCCAAAAACAACGTAAAAGACACAGTAAGATAGAAAAAATGTAAAAGATGAAAAAAACAAAAAAGACAAAACAAGGCAAAAAACAACATAAAACACATCACGAGATGCAAAACAACATAAAGGGTGAAAAAGACGTAACACGACAAAAACAACGTAAAAGATGAAAAGATGCAACAAGAGAAAAATAATGTAAAAGATGAAAAAGACGTATCAAGACAAAAATATGGTGAAAGACATAACAAGATGAAAAACTACATAAAAGACCATAAAGATATAACAGACAAAGATGGCTACTTTTTACTTTTATACTTTGAGTATAAAAGTACTTGAGTAAAGAAGTTGAATCAGTACTTCTACTTTTACCAGAGTCCTTTATTACCCAAGTATCTGTACTTGAGTAAAGAATACATGTACTTTTGACACCTCTGGGTATATTGAAAAATCAAACAAATACTTTAGAATATTATATCAGTGACTGATTGAGGTAATCGTGGAGTGGAATCGTGTTTTGTTTTGTTTTTTTAATCTAAATAATAATGAAAGTTATATTATTTGCACTTTCCTGAATAACGCACTCAGATTCAGGTGCAGCCCTGTTTATCACCTCTTCTCTGTGCTGAACTGTGGAGTCTGGATGGTAAGAAAACTGCGCTCAAAGAGCTAAGGAAGAAAAATCATCCTGAAATATCAAAAGTAGCAGAAGATAATCACATCCAGCCTTTTGACGAGTGAAAATCAGTTTGTATTTATTCTGAATGCACACCAGACTGTCCGTGGGCTGATGCCGTCAGCATCCAAAATTATTGTTTATAAACACTGTAGTGCAATTTTCTCCAAAAGGCAGCGTAATTGGGACAAACAGACAATCCCAAACTACCTACTGCAGGCTCCAGTTGTTGTTTTTTTTTTCTCAGGAAAGAAACAGTAAGAAAAGCAGAGCAATTTGCACTTAACCCATCACGGGATTTCAGGGTGCGGCTGAGCGCAGGGTGGGTGACTGCAGGGGTTTGTGTCAGAGCGAGTGGTGGGGTGGGGCGTTGAAGCAGAGTGACAGAGTGTGTGTGTGTGTGTGGAGGGGAGGTGAAGGCTGTGGGGAAGACGGACAGGCGGACGGACAGACAGGCAGGAAGGCAGACAGTCTCCGATTTCATGATTGCAGTGTTACAGTCTGCCACACCCATGTATTCAAACAGACAGCACACAGGATGAGCGCTCTCCAATTACCCTCTGCTCCTGTGACGATTAACCTACAATATTCTCTCATTTACACACAAGAAAAAGGCATTACAGAGTGACTAACAGGCTGATGATTCACACACAAACTCTGAGCAGATATTTAGTGATAGAAAACCATGAAAAAATACCTGTCACCGACACCGGTGAGAGCAGAACGGGCTACAAGTCGATGCTAATATCTGCTGTGATGTTATTATTAATAAATCCCATAATAATTCTACAGTGAGCAGATAGTCTAAAAGTTAACCCAACTGTGTCCTGATGTCATAAGCCAGATGTGAGAACCTCTGACTTTATCAAAATGTTGGGTTTTGATTTATTGGCTTTTTTAGGCCCTGGATTTGGTCTCTCAGGCAACATTTTTATGCACCAATTTGTGCGTTTACAGCATCAATTTATAATGCAAATGTCTGTATTTATGTAGAGGAAAACACAAAAAGTAGGTACCAGGTGACAATTTAATGGAATGGCACGCAGCAAGGCTCTCAGTCAAGCTGTTCGTCAAAATAAAAGTCTCCTGCTCCTTTCATGTTTTACTGGGAGGGAAAAATGCACCCTGAAATCACCTATGGATGTTGGTGCTGTACAAAGCTTGTAAAGAAGACTGCAGACACAACTCATGGCTAAAAACAGTTTAACAACATTTGCAGGCAAAAAATATACATTAGCTGTTTCTCTTTAAATACCGTAATTCTCCTAAAAAGCTAGAACTAACCATCAATCAAAGCCAAAGATATGCAGTAAAAGACGGTGCTCTTTGTAGTACAGAAAAAGATAAAAAATGAAACGATTGTTGACATTGCACTGTAAAAATATGAGTTGAGACAACTCAAAATTTCAAGGCAACTTAAAACAACAGATTTTTAAGTTTTGAGCCCAACTCAAATTAAAATTTTTTGAAATAAACTAAAAAAAAAGTTTTAAAAATGTTATTTTCTAGTCTCTTAAAGTCAGTAATGTCAGTTTGCCACTGTGGGCTATAATGCAAATATATATGTAATTTCTTCTTTAATAAGATTACAGAGATATGTCAAGCTGACTTTGGGGGTCCATGTTTGTAAAATGATGCCACCAAATCTAGGAAATTGCTCTTTAATGGAGCCACAACAAAGCCTTTAAAACCTCACAACAGAAGAGAAAATCAGGAGGAATATAAGCTATACGTTGTTCTGCAGAAAGCTTTGTCATGCTCACTGCACCATGATCTTTGTTGTTGTAGACAGATTGTCAGCTAAAGCTGATTGCTGAGCTCATTTCCCACTCAGTGAATGGATCTTATCTGAGTTCATCATCACAAGTACACAAACACAGGGAGTGTTTCTGGTGTCAGCATCCATCCCGTGGGCCACGGGGACTGCGGGGGGCTTACCGGACGCCATGACGTCACAGACACGTGTTTGATCCAGGACTGCTACTGCGAGTATTTTACAAACCTCTTAAGTGCTTATTATTATTATTGTAAATGTGAATCTTGCGACTCGATTAATGCCGCATCACTTGTCCTGACCTTGCTGAACTGAAATAAAGTGCTGAACAGCGCTGAAAAAAGCTGACCCACAGTTGAACCTCATGGCTGATCTCTGCTGTAGAAGCATCATAACAAGATGAAGAGCTGAGCTACTATTAACTCCTGAGTCACATGACCCTGTGCAGCATGTTGCATATCACATCACAGGACAGCCTCAACTGTATTTAGTCGGTAAATACCCACTAAAATGTTTTCCCAGAGTTGAGATTTCCTTTCTTTGGAGTTTCCCTTTGACCTGAATTGAATCTCTTCCTCCTCACTACATAATTTGACCCTTCCTAAGTTCCACCCCTTTTTGTGCTGTGGTCCAAGAACAGCTGGCACCCAGCAGAACCTCCGTCAACAGTCTCCTTTCCTGTTTCATGTCAACATAAATAAAAATGTTTTTTGTTTAGTTTCCTTGTTTCATGTACTTAGATATGCTAAGTGCTGCACTCATCTATTTTTAAAAGAAAACCAAATTTTGAAGATGTTGCTGAGGGACTTAAGTTAGCTAATGTTACTAAAACACTAACCTAGCTTGCTAACAACTGATGTAGATTAGCTAAGTAGTTAGCTCATATTTTACTATCATTAGCTATTAGATGTTACTAGCTAGCTAATGATGGATGTATGCTGCATTCAGGTAGTATTTACAGTTTTCATAACAACAGTCCATATGAACGTCCTTCTCGCTTATGGTATTAACAAACGAAAATTTTCTGAAAGCTCAAAATTCACAACATACACGACTTCCTATGTCTTAATCACAGGTTCCATATGAAGGCAGCAGTAGATCAGCTAGTGTTGCTAGTGTTTTGCTGACATTAGCTATCAGGTTCACTATCTAGCTAACAACTGACATAGATTTGCTAGCTAGATAGTTAGTGATTTGCTAACATGCTAATTAATGTCTAACTTAACCATATGTCTCTTTTACAGGTGCTCCAGCAACATTATTTTGAGAAGAAACCCAAATTTGGAAGATACACATGGTCACATCTTAAGTTGGCTAATGTTGGCAAAATGCAAGCTAACTATTCATTCCTTCATTCATTATCCGTAACCATTTATCCTTGAAGGGTCATGGGCGGCTGGAGCCTATTCCAGCTGGCATTGAGTGAGAACTACCCAATTAGCTTGCTAACAATTGATGTACATTAGCTAGCTAGTTAGCAAGCATTTTATTATCATTAGCTATTAGATGTAACTAGTTAGCTAATTACAGATGTGTGCTGCATTGAAATGGGGTCGTATTCACCATTTTCAGTAGTCCATCATGAGAGGAAATTTTCTAAAACCTCAGAGTAGCTAACTAGTTAGCTGATAGCAGCTATCGAGTGGAACTATCTCACTAATGATTGATGTAGATTAGCTAATTAGTCAGCTAGTGTTTTGCTGAGAGTAGTTAACAAGTGTAACTATCTAGCTAACAACTGATGTAGATTTGCTAGCTCATTATTTAGTGTTTTGGTAATATGATCTTAACTTTAGATGTGACTACATTTTTTACTTTTACAAGTGTCACAGCAACATATTCAGCATCTTAAAAATGTGTTTTTCTTTTTAACATAGACAAGTTTAGCAGATATTGACGTACAGGAAACAGGAGTGGGGTGGGACTTAGGGAGGGTCAATTAGCTCCTATCTTTATAAATCAGATGCTAAATACACATACAGTGTCAGTGCAAACTGAACAAATAGTGCAACTCACATACAATATGTGCATTATGTAAATCCTGCCCTCGATATCAGTTTAAACTGACAGCTCATATAATAATAACTGAGCCAGCCTCAGTAACACAAGTGATGGAAAAATGAAGAGCATTATTATTAACATTTCTTATCAAAAATAAAACATTTCCTGCAGACTGTTTCTGTAAGTGGAGCGCACTGTGAGAAGCAGTGTGCTGTGTAGGTTTTCTAAACCCTGAGAAGGGTTGTGAGGCACGATGCCAAGCCTTTTAAGTTAAGTGTGGCACCAGACTTGGCTTCTCATAACTCAGAGCATTATCAGAACTCCAGTTCAAAGCATCACGCTCTCAGAAAACTCTCCGGCCACAGAGCGCTGAAGTCCAGCAGAATATTTCTCTCAGTTTTGTAAATTTGACACCAACAGCTGCACAACCACAAAACAATGAACAAAAGTCTGACCTGACCACAACTTGTCACAGCCACATGATAGACAATCAGACTGAAGATAAAACCGACAGTATCTCTGTGTCACTTTTTAAAAAATCTTTGTCAGAGCAGTTATTTGAACTGTTCATAAATAATTAAAAAAGACTTGGAAGAAAACAGTCTTGGCTGCATTTAGAACATTTAGAACACAACTTCCAAAGATGTTAAACACTGACATCCACCAAGAGAACTTTTACAACAGTAGATGCAAAAATACACACGATTGTCCTTGATTCTTCAGCCCGTCCTCACGAGAAAAACGGGCGTACAGGTCGTCTGTACAAGCAGCTTATTACAACTCACATTTACATTTACTGATAGGCCGTAGTAAACAAGAGCAAAAGTAGAAGTCAAGTAGAATAAAGAGTGAGAAAGTCTGTATAAGGAGGTGGTTGGGGTGGATGTTTTCTTTTGTATAATTGTATTTGTATAATGTATTCTTATATTGTGTCAAAAAAAATAAAATAAAATAATATGATATGAGCAGAAAAAGAAAGCTCACTGTAGCTTCCTTACAGTCGTGCAATAAGCATGCATGACAGTACAGTACACTACACGCATGTTCGTACACGTGCACACAGGAATGTCACTGACACGACTGCACGGACGCCGTTCGACTACAGAATTAGAATCAATAAAACCATCTTCTATTTAAGTAAACGTTCATGCCTGCAATTCCTGCCATCAACTGTACACCACTGTATTCCCTGTCATGCCTCTCAGGTTGCTGCAGCTCCATGTGCCACGTTGGTCAGCATGAGCCAGGAAGTCAGTTGTCACTATGTTGTTTATCTCACTCCTCGTGTGTCGAAACAACAACGATTTAAACCTGACATCTTTACAGATACTTGTGTAAAAAAAGGCTGGTAAAAGTACAAGTACTGATTCAACTTGCAGTAAAAGTACAGGCTCATACTAAAAGTATAAAAGTAAAAAGTTGCCCTCTGAAGGACATTTAGCAAACTGAACCTTACGTTTCCTCTGTGGTTGAGCCTCCCTCTCTTGATGTTTTCATCTTGTCTTACTATTGACTTTTGTTTTTGTCAAGTTACGTCTTTTATGTAGTTTTGTCTTGTCGTGTAGTTTTTATTTTGTTACATCTTGTTAGTCCGTTGCATCATTTTTGTGTTGTCACGTCTTACATCATTTTCATTATTACAGCTTTCCACATCGTTTTCTTTTTCTCTTTTACAACGTTTTGGTTGTTACGTCTTTTGCATAGTTTTTTTTTTAATCTTCTTCTGTCTTCTGTCTAACATTATTTTTTGTCTTGTTATGTCTTTCATGTTGTTTTTGTTGTTTCATCTTTTTCATCATTTTTATCTTGCTTTACCTTTTACAACACTTCTGTCTTGCTACATCTTTTACGTTGTTTTGCCTTGTTGCATAGTTTTTGCTTTAAGTCTTGTCACGCCTTTTATGTCGTTTTTATTGTTAGGACTTTCCACATCGTTTTTGTTTTGTTGTGTTTTTATGTTGTTTCTTTTGTCTAGTTACATCTTTCACATAGTTTTTGATGTTACGTCTTTTACATCATTTTCATCTTTTACATTGTTTTTGTCTTGTTACATCTTTTACATAGTTTTGCCTTGTTGCATCATTTTCGTCTTTTACGTTGTTTTCATTGTTACGGCTGTCACATCATTTTTGTCTTGGCACGTCTGTTGTGCGTGATATGTACTGATGGATACACAAAGGAATCAACTTTTCTATGTGTTGTTGTTCCGTCCATTTAGGCTGAAATCAGTCTTAATGTTGGGATGGCTGCACGCAATGATGCATAATTACAATTATGAATAATTCCCCCCAAAAGCAATAAAATAAAAAAAAATGTAGGTATGGGTTTTTCTCTATTTTCTGACATTTTTAGACCAAATAATCAGGGGATTAATGAAGAAAATCATCTGAGGATTAACTGACAATGAAAATAATCATGCTTGTCCTCATTATAGTTTGATACAAAGTAGCAAACAGACTTCTGATCTGGAAATACTGTGTGTGAATGAGACTGAGAGTTTTAAATATGTACAATAGACCAAAAAACCCCCCAAAAAACAAGAAAAACAAAAGAGTCCAACTTCACACAGTTTATAGAAGGATTTAGTGGCAGCAGCCTGACTCAAAGAAATTAACTGAGTGAATAATCTGAAAATTTTGTTTTCTAAAGGTTCATTACAAGTTAAACTTTGTGTCACATAAGTTTAATGCCATCTTGGGGTTGTAACAGCAGAGCGGAGACTTGTTCAGCTTGTGTCACTCCAGTGTGACTTTATTTATCCATGAGAGATATGCAAAGAATGCTACAGTCGCTCTTTTTCCAGAACACGCTGCTTCACACTCGCTCGGTCACACACACACACACACACACATTCCAACACAGGAGCTGCCCCCTGCAACCAACGACGACGCCGAGGGACCACAAATCACCAGCTAACTTTTCTGTACAAGTTACAGTTAACAGAAACATATTTACTGAATGATATTTTGAAGCAAAACTACTTGGTTTCATCTGCAGGTCAGAGACAAATATTAAAGCATATATAGGTTATATTTTCTGTCATTTAATGTTACTATCTCAGATGTTCACATTAATTGTTTCAAATAATAAGGTAAACATATGTATTTAATTAAAAATCAATGAAATGCATCGTTTCTCAGTCACTCCAGGATTTCACAGGCTGTCTTTGGGATTGTTAGGGCCTTATTTCATGTCAGCTTTTTTAAAAAAATTGGAAAGCATGTCACAATGTTTTTTAACTGAAAATTAAAAAGAAAGTTGCGATTTCTTATACATAATTCATTGCAATTAAAGGCAACCTGTTCCAGAGAGAACAAAACCTCACTGAAAAGGCTCACAAGTACAAAAAAATTTAATGAAATATGCTTTTTTTTGTAGATGAAGAAGTGCAAAGAGCATTGATAAATGTTCATAACCATGACAAACTATAGAAAATACAGAAATGCAAAAACATTGACCGGGTTCATTGAGACGTACATGTACATGTCAAATTTGCATAAAAGTTGCTTGTTTGGAAAAACTGCAAGACTGTGCAGAATTCACAGGGTTTGGTTGAACTTGCATGAACTGCAGCGTCCTGGAGGGACTGATTTCTAATGTTTTTGCAACTTTTAGACTGATCATCTGGACCTTCTGCTCCGTCTGTCTGTACACACCGATTTACAACAACTCTGATTTGGATCATATTTTATGGAGAAGCAGCTTTAACCACTGCAAGAGCGACTGCTGCCAACTTTAATTTAGCTGATGTTTTGTGGTGTTTTTTGAAATGTGATGAAGCAATCTTGGTTGATCTTGAGAAAACTGCTGTGTTTTTGTGTCTCTGTTTTCCTGATAAAGCTGTTTGTTTGGACTGAGCAGGAAAACGCTCATTTAAAGGGACAGTTCACCCCCTGTCGTAGAATCTACTGGAACTACTTTCTGGTAGTACCTACAAGAAAACTGTTCACAACAAGGTTTGTGGATTATCTTGAGTAAGCAGGTCATGAAAAAGAGACATCGGATTTCTCAAATGCCTTTTTGTGGCGCTTTGATCACCGCAGGACTTGTGCCATTTAGTCCCATCATACTGGAGAGAAGGCGGACATCTCTACGGCTTCTGTTTCCAAAATTCTGCAGCTCACACCACAACAATCTAGACCGATAAACAGCACTACAGGCCGGAGGAAAATCTGCTTTTTTCTCTCAGTGAACTGCAGCAGCATTCTAGAGGTCTCATGAGTTAATCTCTGATGACATATCACAGCAATTCTATGATAAATTACAGCAAATATATTACAGATTTCTCCTTTAACGCCCATTAAACTGCAGCTTGGGTCCTGCAGTAAGTCAATAATTAGCTGGCATTTACTGCATCCTGTATATCACATATCAGTAGGTTAAGGTGGCTAATGAAGGGCTACTTTTCTACCTTAACCAATAAAAAGCTGCAGTTTCTAACACCAGTTTCCCCCCTTTTCCTCTATTTTTTTTTTTTTTAATTTCTAGCTTGCCTTTTTTATTCACCATTTCCACAAACACACACAGAGCATGCGCCACTGTCCAAGGTCAGGTGCTTCCATTCACAACATGAAACTGTTTCCACATGCAACACTGTATGTAATGTTCAGGCTCATCCGTCTATAACCAGCAGTATATAACACACAGTGAAGCAGGTAGGAATGCAAACAGACACACTCACACAAACACAAATCCACGCACACTGCAGCAGAGTGGTGCAGCAGAGTTGCCACTGCGACCCGTCCCATCAGTGACCCCCCACATCCGACAAACGTCCCATCTCTGGACCTGGCAACCACCACACACACACACACACACACACATCACTAAAATCCTGCTGGCTGTAAATCCCCCAGCGTGAATGTAACAGGAGGTGAAGTCTGTGAAGTACAGACAGTAAAGACTTACTTCTGCCAAATAGTCTGCTGCCTCCTCCACTGCCATGTTTCTCAGCCCTGCAGCTGAAAAGTGTGAAACCTGAGCACTCAATTTACTGTAGCAGCAGCAGCAGCAGCAGCAGCTAGCTCTATAGCACTGGAAGCTAGGGAGGGAGGGAGGGAGGGGAGGGGATGGGGGCAAGAGAGGAGAGGAGAGGGGGAGGGATGGTCTGTGTGTGAGGGAGAGAGAGAGAGAGAGAGAGAGAGGGTGAGGGACAGACAGGGAGTGAAAGAGTGTGAATGAGATAGAGATAGAGGGAGGGAGGAGATAGGGGCATTATGTCACGGCTAAAAATACCTGGCTCACAGTGAGAAAGTCCAGAGCATGGAGGAGGAGGAGGTGGAGGAGGGGTGAGGGAGGAGGGTGGAGGGTGGAGGGGGGAGGCAGAAGAGTTCCGGCGTTAATCTCAAACCAACCCTCACTGGAACAACACGGGATCACAGGACGACGCTCTGCTCTGAGTGTGAGAGTGTGGAAGCCACTTGTTAAAGGCAGGAAATAACTTTTACTTTCAACTGCCGTTACTGCTTTTTCCACTTGGAGACTTTTGTACTTAACTTATCTTACTTCTATTATTATTCTATAAGGCACTGTTTGCATTTACTCCTTATGCACCTTATATTTTATATTTATATTTCACTTATTCGATGCTCCATTGCTGTTATTTTTAATTTTGGAGCAATCTGGCATTAGAATTTCCTTTGGCTTTAATAAAGTTCTGTCTCATCTTACTGCCAAGTTGTAGTTTACATCCATGTCTGTCCAGACTCATATAACATGTGAGACCTGTGGAGGAATTTAATATGGAAGTTACCACCATACTGACCTGCAATTTTAAAGAAATTTAAAGGGATAGTTCACCCAAAAATGACAATTCAGTCATTATCAACTCTCCCTGAGGCCGACTGAAGGTCGGGTTTAGTTTTTTAAGTCCACGAAACACTGCTGGAGTTTCACAGGATTTCAGACATTTCTATTCTTGATTTCTCAGATGGTTTCATTTCAATAATTGTTTGAGGCTCAAAAAAGTGTTATTTCATAAATAAGCAAAAATTAAAGAAATTGCAGATTTGTTTATCAGAAGTGTGTTTTTCCTCTCTTCATTACTTTCTCTCACTTCACTTTCAATTTCCAAGGGCCGTTATCAACGCATGGCAAAATGCCCTTGGACGCAGCTGGATCGACCGGCAACCAATCAGAGCAAATCTGCCAGAGTAAGCAAAAACCACAAGCTCGGCAGACTCGTCTCGTTCCCAGGCTAATTAATTATGTGACACCCCTCAGATTTATCTTTGGAAGGTCCTCTAGGTTGGAAATCATCGGATTAAACGACTTAACTGAGCATAAAGTGATTAAAACTACAACAACATCACACATCACATGTAAAAAACTATTCACCCCCATGGCAACAACTCAATTAAATAAGATGCAGTATCCACAGAGAGACTAGGGGATGGAAACATATGGATACATACAGGATGTGCAGTATACATACTGTTTATATGCATGATAACTGTTGGTATTCAGTTATTGACCAGGCTTGGGGAGTAACAGATTACATGTAATGGGATTATGCAACCTGAACATAAAGAAAAGGTAACTACAGACAAAGATGTAATCAGATTACAGATACATTTAGTAAAAATGGGGATTTTCAGTGGGATTTTAATTTTACAATAAAGAACAATATACTACCATGTACCGTGCACACACAGTTGCCATTTATTGCCTTTAAATCAATCAATCAATCAGTTGCGCACAACAAAGGAAGGAACATCTGGAAACAACATAAAACACATAAAGCTGTGATGATTAATCTATCATCAATCGACTATTAAATTAATCTGCATCTCTCTCTCTAGTTTCTTTACTCCTCTCTGACAATGAACTGAATATTTTTGAGTTGTGGATAAAACAAGACATTTGAGGACGACATCTTGAGCTTTGATCAACATTTTCACGGACCAAACAACCAATCAACTAATGGAGGAAATATCAACCGATTAATCAATGATGCAAATGTGTGTCTGGCTGTATTAAAAACCTGCTCAGGGAATCCCTGTCCGACTTACCATATCTGAATCCTCCGACCACCTGGGCCGGTGGTTGCATTGTAAACACAGAAGCCACTGCACCCAAAATAATCTCCAGCCACAGAGCTCGGCCGTCAGAGATCGCCAACTTATCTGCTCGCACAGGAAGCCGTCTGAGGGGACGCTGGTGCAATCACACCGCCAGCACGTTCAAAACTATCCTCCTCTGGCTTCTTTCTACGCAGCGGAGACAACTAGTACAGGGTTACCGAAACAGTTACAAACACAGATCAGGCTTTACAGCCCAGAGTCCAGGAGACAGATTAGGAGGATTTGGATGGTTCCTCTGGTATTAAAGAGGCAGACAGCAACGGTTAACTTGCTGCTGTAGAGGACCAACCAGCCAGTCAGCCAGCCTGCAAATTAAGAGTTCAAAACAGAGAGAGGGTCAACAAAAATGTGAGTGTATCCGGTCAATAAGGTTAGAGTCAGTCTGGAGCTAATTAGATGATCGAGTAATCAGCATCACAGGCTTTGAATCAAGTTCAGGTCTCTTTCATGACTGAACGCGCCGCTGCTCTGTCCCAGCCACTGAAAACAGTCTGTCCAAACAGCCACATCAGTGCACAGTCACTGAGAAATACTGGTGACTCCCTTCAAGGAGTCTACAGACAGACCTTCTTGATGGACAGGTAGCTTTAACTGCTGCAAGAGCAACTGCTAACTGCTGCTAACCTTAATTCAGTTCATGTTTTATGGTGCTTTTGTTGAAATATGTTCAATCGATCTTGGTCTAAAAAGCTCAGTGTGCCACATATTTAGTATTAAATTAAAGAGAAAATAGTGTTTTTGGTTTCTCTGTTTTTTCTCATAAAGCTGTTAGTTTGGAGTGAGCAGGAAAATAATCATTTAAAGGGACAGTTCACCCCAAAAGTAGTAGTCCCTACATGAAACAAGTTCTGTGGATCATCTTGAGTAACTGGGTCATGATTTTTGCAAAGAGACACTGGTTTTAAATGTTTCAAATGCATTTTTTGGTGCTTTGAACACCACAAGTAGTCCCATTACACGGAGAGAAGGCGGATGATATCTTCAAAACTGTGCAAAAAAAACAATAGAGATGGATAAACAGCACTGCAAGCCAGGGGAAAATATGTATTTTTTTATTTTGGGGTGAACTGTCCCTTCAAGGTCTCTCCAAAAAGTGTCTGAGTGCTTTTAAAGTTAAAGTTGCACGATCTAGCGAGGAAGTTGCTCTTCAGGAGTTGGTGGAGACCAAAAACAGAACTAAAAGGACAGTGAATATTATATTTACACTGATCAGGTGAAGGAAACATGAGTCCTGATGAATGATAATGTTGCTCAGTTCCTGCAGGCTGAGGACAAAGGCTAATGTTTGCAAACCTGTTAGCAGTATAAACTTTCCAAGGTCACAGTATGTCACTTTTATGTTTTAAAGGACCAGTTTGCCCGCAAAGAGTGTTGCTGAAACTACATTGGTTGTCAAAATTGCAAAAAAAAAAAAAGGCCAGTGTTTGGTTTGTCTGTTCTGGGCTACTGTAGAAACACGGCGGTGCAACATGGCAGGCTCTGTCTACGTAGATAATAATGGCTCATCCAAAGGTCACAAAAATACAATGATTCTTATTTTCAGGTTATTATTCACTGATGAAAACATTTATGTGAATATTACACTCCATTTCTGCTAATAGATCCTCCTAAATGTTTCACACTTACCCATTAAGGTCTGTCCAAAAAGTTGCTAGATTTATTGCTAGCCACTTTTTTTCCCCTCTAAGTTGCTACAAGGCTGGCGAGAAAGTTGGTAAGTTGGCAGCACTGGCTGGTGAACATAGTGGAGCTTGTGATAGTTTTCTTCTGTTTTTGGTGGAGACCAAAACAGAGCTAAAATGAGAGTATATATTAAACTTAAATCCATCAGGTGGACAGAAACACGACTCTAAATGAATGATATTGTTGCTCACTGCTTGCTGTTGGTAATAAGAACTTTATAAGGAGATAATATGTCAATGTTTTCAATCAATTCAATTTCAATCAATTTCAATCAATTCAAGCAGCTTTAACTAGGGAAAAGAAACATACGTTTTGAGCTAAAACAACAATTAGTCAATTAATCTGTTAGTTAATCAATCTGATGCTTTTCGTTGTCACACGTGAGAGTAAACTCAGAAAAAAGACAGCAGAAGATGAGGCAAATTATAACAGGCATTTTTCCATCACCATCTGACAGTTTATAGACAAAACAAATAACCAATTAGTGGAGAAAATAATCAAATTACTCAATAATGAAACAGAAGCACTGACAACAAACCAAATGAATCAGATGATTTAGACTACAAGTGTTAAATGAAATAAATGAAATTAAAAACTCAGCTGAACCAACACGGAGCTTCAGTGTATTAAATCCCATTCACAGTACAGGGACCTTTCACGAACAGAGAATAACAAACAAACAGAGGGACTGTTTAGAAATACTACAGCTGTATATTTGATGTACTAACACTGACTACTGAGACAGGCAGAAAGTCAACACTATGTTACTTATTGCATGAAGGAAAACAGGGAAAATACTGGGTGCTGCAACAGGCAGAGGTGCACTAACATACAACAGATCATACACGGTCCCATCAGACCGCTCAGATTTTACCGAACTAAACTGTTAAATGCTGGAAATATCTTTGCTTTCTTTTCAGGGGGGCCACACTGCGTCTTCTCTGCAAACCACTGCAGCTGATGAAAGGATGACGGTATGTAATGCAACAGGACGGGAGCCAGCGGTGCGCGTTCGGACGGAGGTTTGTGTTGGTGTGTAGGTTTGAGGTGGGAGAAACATCTTGGCCAAAACAATCCTGTTATAGAATAATTCATACCTCACAAAGGATACTTCACTGACCCACTTTTCTCAAAGCTTTTACACATTTTACATGTTTATTCAACAGTTTAATGAGACATAAACCCTCGTTTAAAAGACTGTAGGTGCAACTTCTACAAAACTATAAATATAAATTATATAAAAAATATATCACCCATCCTGGAGAATTGGGACAAATCATGTCCTACAAAAAAACCCTTTAAAAATTACTGATACCAACACTAATTCAAAGTTCTCTGGGGGAAAATTTATTACTGAGGATCAATATAAATGAAATATATGTAATTTCTAACATATTTTCAATGTGTATTGATTCGTAAACAGTACATCCCAGACAAGAATTCACCACTTCAAACAATTTAAAAATGTGTTAAAAGTCTAAAAGAAACTTTTCTGCTGCTATTTTCTTTAATTCAAGCAACAATCTCTCAATCCAGCTTTTCAGAAGCTGCTTTTCTTCATTTGAGATATTTTATATTTCAACAAAAACTTTATGGAGCATTCAGTACACACACAAACACACACACACACACACACACACACACACACACACACACACACACACACACACACACACACACACACACACACAGACTCCATGTCTGAGTGTTTTTACTTTATTATTGTATTTAATTTTGTAAATTCACATTTTATTCTATTACTGTATATTTATCTTATCATCATCATCATTATTACTATTGTTGTTCTGTCTTTTTTTTTTTACTTAACTTGCCTATTTTTACTATTTAACTTACTTTTTTTAAATAGATAAATAAGCAAAAGTTTTTCATATGACTGTATTTGTATAACCACTGTGACAATAAATAACTTGAATCATGAATCTTGAATATATGATTAAAAACTAAATAAATACCTTCTGGTTTTCGACATCTGGTCAGATATCTTTCTAAGACACGACTTTGGGTTCTGAGAACATGTGACGGGGATTTTTCAATATTTTCTCACATTTTATCCACATTTAGGGTCTAAAAACATGTTTATTCATGTAAATGATTAATTAAAAAAAGATTAATTAATCAAATAATAATGTAAGAGTAATTGTTAGTTGCAGGCCTATTATAGTTGTGTGGTTAAATTTAACTCGTTGTATATAAAAGTTACAACATGTTTTAACTGGTTATAAAACAGTCTAGAAGATTAGAAGATTAGCTGTTTATGTATAGTTGTTCTTTAAGCCTGCCACCATGAAACAAGCCTGTTTATATTTTCCCAAGCAAAGATGGAGGAGATATTTATCCTTGACACTATATTTTGTGGTTACTACTGTGGAAATCCTACTGCTTTTGTCCACAGGAGACTCCAAAATCAACTAAATTGAAAAGTTCCCTGCATTAACAGAAACGTCGGCCATGCTTTTCTCTATAATCAGCCTCTTAAAAGAGCTGCTCACCAGTCAATCAGAGCTGCTTTGCTAGTGATGCCCTCCTCTCACCACCCCAGTTAGTTTCCATGACAAGCAAGAAGACTTTAATGTGTAAAAGCTGCAAAAATCACAATTAAAAACAGACGGTCTCAGAATGGATTTCATGCCCCAGAGGTCATCGAGTTGCGTCCCTGCCACTCTCTGCTTTGGACTGAGAAAGGACAAAGTGGTAAAACAATCCTGTCCCGTCGTAGTACGAGCGCAGATCCGAGTCTGCTCGTGGGACATGACCACTCTTTACCAGAAAGCCTAAAAATAGGACAAGGACAGATCCATTCATCGCCACCTGATAGCCAAGTATGAACACTGGACCGTCAAACGCAGCCGTACCAGAGTCTGACTCACGACTGCAACAGATTACAGGGTCAATCCCGTCAACAGCAACTCGTCCTGTTAAAGTCTCCTTGAGCTTAATGAATCCCCACATAATGACTTAATGTCTGTCAACCTCTCAAGAACAATCTCGTAAGAACATTTAAACAAATTCAGTTTGAATTGGACTAACAGAGCAGGCTTACCTGTCCTGACATGAAAAAGTACTGAGCTGAAGGTGACAGTGATATAACGAAGGGTGTTACACGTGCATTCTTCTTAACGAAGCTTATTTTTGACAGAAATGTCTTGTTTTTTCAGCTCAGATTTGTATTAGCAGCGCTGCAGCCTGTAGCAGCTTATCAGCCCTGTCTGTCCTCAGACTGTAGTGACGTCTACAGACCAGGATCAGGTCTGGATGGCGTGTCCACCACCTACCCAGCAGGCCTCACCTCTCCCGTGAAGGTTTACTGCGACATGAGCAACCGACGGTCATACTTCCCAACATTCTGGTAACTTTTAAAGAGTGAAAATAACAAAATAAAGTTATTAAGTTGAAATAGCATTTTTATATCGAATTCTCACTAAAAAAATAAAGAATAATTTGACCCTCTAGCATGAACTTGCATAAATCTCTGGCATAATCTAATTATTTTATAAAATGCATGCCCTTTGCCTTTAAAAATGTCCTGAAGAAATTGGAATTCTTCTCAGTAAACCGAAACCGTTTAGGAGTTAAACATACTGTAAAGTTTTAGAAAAAGGTTGCAATAATAAAAAAGGGAGAAAAGGGGGGTGAAAATCTGTCAGAAAATGTGGGAAATATAAGAGAATTGTGATCCTGGGAGGAAATAGATAAAAAGCAATGAAAAATGAGAGGTTTGGCAAGAGAAGAGGACAGTGAGGATGGAGGAACAAACCACGTCCAACACTCTTCATTCAAAACTCATCCATTATTCCAAACAAGTTTGGACGTTGTGGAAAACGTACATAATGCAACAACTTGCAAAAAACTTTTCAACCTGTATTTAATATAATATAATTTAATATAGTAAAAAGACGAGATACATTTGACAGGTAAACTCGTAACAGGTGATGGAGCAAACAGTCCACCAGTTTAAGAGCAACGTCTCTCAAAACAAAACTGCAGGAATTCAAGGATTTCGCCATCTACGATCCATAATATCTGTTATGATTGTTATGATTGCACATTTGTTCAGTATTTGGGAAACATGCTTTGTAATAAAATCACAGCTTTTCCTGAATACTGAACAAACAGTCATGTTATCATTTGTGATCACGAACAAAATCCTGTGAAAACACGGGTCCCTAAACAGATCACGGGTCCCCAGCACTACCGCCTGTTTACAGAATCTCCTACTTTGGTTTACATCAGTTTCTTCGGGACGACCGCAGCTGACTCGCTGTTTATCTTTCGGGCCCGGAGACGAAGAAACCGGCTGACACAGGCCCAGAGCTACGAGCTGAGGGTGGACACGGAGGACACCGAGGGGCAGGATGTCTCTGCCCAGTCCTGGTCTCTCTCTGTTGACTTTCATCAAGGTAACATTCACCAGATTATGACCACATTTTAAAATGTGGGCCTACAACTGTGACCATTTATCTGTTTTCTGGGTTTTTCCAATAGGAGACTCTTTAAGTCTTCACAATGGACAGAAATTGGGGCTTTAGGATGTCCAAGTGAACAGTTTTAAAGGACTCAAACTCTCCCTAAAAAACCATGATAATGACGATCTCCCACATTTCAAATCGGACCAACATGACAGCTCTTTTGGAAACTTTCTCTTATTAAGTTTATCAGAACTTTTATGCCCCTGATTTGCATGAAGTAGCCTAGACTTCAACTTTTTGCAAAGGAGGAGCCGCCAGTGCGAAGCCCTGTCTCTCGAAACACAAGGTCATGCTACCAGAATGCATTGCGGGGCTGCTTTCACAGACAGTGAATGGGAAACTGGGGAAATGCCGGATCCTGTGGATGTATCATGAAAGTGTCATGATGTTATGAAGGTTTTTGAGCTGCTGACTGACTGATTCTGACAAAAGCAGGAGGGCTTCTGCGTAACAGGGCATCCAAGACTGGATTAATCAGGTATGTGCAGGGGCTCTGGCTACCACACGTAGGAAAGCTGGCGCTTACCCACAGAGCACCTATCTGCCTGGATATTCACAAGAGGAACGCAGTGAGACCCTGTGGATCACGGGACGGGACGCCGGCGTAGTGTCACCACCCGTCTGAAAAGACCATTTACATCATTCATTTTGATTTCCAGTGATACAAAAATGGAAAAGGCAGCAAATCATCGCAATTGAGAAGAAAAAACAAGCAAACATTTGGTACAAATGAATGATAAAGTTATGTATCGATCAGTTTATGATGTTCTTGTTGACCGACTAATCAATCAGTAGTTTCGGCTTTGACACAAAGACAGAGGAACGTGTCTCTGCTGTCGCTGCAGGTGGGACAGAGGCTGACAGAGGCAGCATCAGAGTGAACCCACACACACACACACACACCAGTTTAATGATCTGTCTTTGGTGTTTTATGGCACTGTGAGGGGAGGGGAGGGAGGGAGACATGATACGAGACACGGAGACGAGGGAGAGCAAGAGGGGGTGTTGCCATGGCAACCAAAGCTCCTAAATTTGCAGCACTGCGCCGGGTTCACTGAACGTTGTGGGACGGATGAAACCATCTGGTGTCAAAACTGACTGTGATCACCGACAGACCGGATCGACCTGTTCAGAACGAGTGCGATGGAACTGACAGCGGGGCCACATCTGGGCCCTCCGGATACAGATGTTAACAGCCAATCAGAGTCCTCTTCAATAAAAGTACTCAACTTCAGTACAGTAACAAAGTATTTGTATTCAGTTACTTCCCACCGCTGCATTTCACTTTATTAAATATTGCACATGTAAGTTTAAATCTTTTTTGCTGTTATTTAATGTCATTATATTTTTATCTCATTCCATTTTTATTCATTTTTTTTTCTTTTATTCAATTTTTTACAGGTGTCCTGTTTTAGTTGATTCATAGGGCTTGAATTTCATTCATTCATTAATTTTTTACATATTTATTTATTCTTAAAATTTTAGCGCAGATTTTATTCTTTTTTTCTTCTTGTTGTCACTTTTATGGAAGTTTCTCGTTGGTGTTTTCAGTGAATTTTCAAAGATGTCAAAGTTTTAGATGAAAATACCTGGTTAAACATCCGTGAAAGAATACAAAAGAGTACACTTTCAATTTAACAAGGAAATCAATTTAAATTCATCCATTAAGTCTATTTTCGCTCAGGTAAAAAGGAGACAAAGACACACACATAATACTGCCTTAAATGCAAACCCGAGGAAGGAACATTGATGCATACTGCATGTTTTGGTTTTGTCATCTGTTGAAAAGTTTCTGGAATTCAGTTCATTTATTCACTAAATCAGTCCTGAAAATGGAATTTTAGAACTGAGCTTTCATATATACAGTACATCTTAATTTTTTCTAATTTATTTGCTCTTTTGCTTGCTTGTGTGTGTGTGTTTTCTTTGCTCAGGTGTATGAGGATGAAGAGAAGGGATGAAGGACATGAGGAAGCTCAGTGTACTCCATTATGATTGCATGTATGTTTACATATCGGTGCTGGTTTACATCTATGAGGTGTTTAAAAAACAACAACACGGCAATGTCTTCAGTTTGCTTGTTTTGGTCTAAAACAGTCTAAAACCTAGCAACCTTTAATTTACTGTCATAAATGACACAGAAAACAGCACTTGAGAAACTTAAAAACAAAAAATGTTTGATTTTTTTTCTTGAAAAATAACTGAAACAGCAAATTAATTATCAAAATAGTTGCTAATTAATTCTCTGTCAGTCGATCAATTATTGTGACTCTATTGTGGAATGATAAAAAATGTCTCTTTGGTATCTTTTACTATATTCTACATTTGTGTGTGATGGATAAAACAAGAACAGACTGCAGCGCTGGCAAGTGTAATGTAGAGTAGAACACACACACACACACACACACACACACACACACACACACACACACACACACACACACACACACACACACACACACACACACACACACACACACACACAAAGCTGTCAGCTGGCCTGGTTACTGGACATTAATTTTCAGGTCCTCTGTCAGTCCCTAGTGGTCTGTCAGTAGTACTGCATCAGCCGCAGCAGCAGGGAAAAGCATCTGTGTGGTGTGACGAATGTCCTTAAGATGTAAACAATAAAAGCCGTCTGTCCCAGTTTGTCATAAAGAGAAGCGATAAAATGCATCTTTTAATACAGAATCAATACTGTAATCAATACTGTATCAAGAATAAATTGGTTACATAAGAGCGAGTGCTTTTGCTTTAAGAAAAAAAGGCTCATATCTGTTGTTACTGTATATGAAATCAACAGAGACTGGGCAGATAAAAGCTGCATGAGTGTGTGTGTGTGTGTGTGTGTGTGTGTGTGTGTGTGTGTGTGTGTGTGTGTGTGTGTGTGTGAGGGAGAGAGAGAGAGAGAGAGAGAGAGAGAGAGAGAGAGAGAGACTGTGTGTGAAGTGCTGCGATCTGATTGGCTGCTTGGCTACTGCAGTCTCAGTGTTCTCCGAGCACTTGAGAGGAGGATGAAAACACAGCGTCCAAACTCTTAACTCTTCTTCTCTGTCCTCACTGTCATGTTTCCCTGCAGCTGAATGTGAGAGACCCCAAACCTGTGCGCTTTTATTTTGATACGAAAATCTTTAAAAATAAACTTCCTGCGCCGAGTCACATATCTGGACGTATTTTTAGTCTCTTTTTAAGATGTTCAAACTCCAGACATCAGACGCTTGCACTGTGCGTCAGTCAGGAAGCCCTCCCTTCAACTGTTCCTCATCGTCAGCTGCAGGCTCTGTCCCTCATTATGTCTCCTTCCAATTGGCTGGGGAATCTGGTCCGCTCTCTCCTGATTGGCTGACAGCAGATGACGCCGGTCTGCTGCTGGATTCCAGACACTATGCTGATGTAAGGCTGTTTGTCACTGTGTGTGTGTGTGTGTGTGTGTGTGTGTGTGTGTGTGTGTGTGTGTGTGTGTGTGTGTGTGTGTGTGTTACAGTACACTCCTAGTAATAAAGGTGCTAACTAGAACCATAAAGGCGTGTCCTCGCAAAGAACCCTTCTTGGTGACTGGTAGAACCTTTTGTAAAGGTTCCACATGGAACTGTATCAGAGAGTTCTACCTAGAGCCCAACATACAGGGTTATACCTAGAACCATCTGTGAAGGGAACTCCCTATGAGGGGTTCTAAGTGGGTTCTACCAAGAACTCTTTGTCTAGAACCTACCCAGGGTGTTCTATCAAAAACCCTTTTATGTTCCAAGGATTTTATCTAGAACCCACCCAGGGTGTTCGACCAAGAACCCTTTATATTCCACGGGTTTTACCTAGAACCCACCCAGAGGGTTCTACCAAGAATCTTTTTTCTATTTAAAGAGTTTTATCTAGAACCCACCCAGGAGGTCCTGCTGAGAACCCTCCTATATTCTAGTGATTTCCTCTAGAACCCATCCAGGAGGTTCTACTGAGAAACTTTTTATATTCCAGGAGTTTTATCTAGAACCCACCAAGAAAGTTCTACCGAGAACCTCTTTATATTCCAGGGGTTTATCTAGAACCCACCCATGGGGTTCTACTGAGAACCCTTTTGAATAACGGTACAAAGATCCCCTGAATTCAAGTATTTCAAAAATTGTTCTTTGGATAAAAAAGGGGAGTCTTAATGGAATCCCTAGACTTACAACTATTTCTTCAGAAGCAAATGGTTCTGGGTAGAACCTCAGCCTTTCAAGAGGAACCCTTTTGGAACCCTTATTTCTCAGAGTGTACACTGACCAGCCCGGAGAAGAAAAAGAGAATCAGACTCCTGCAGACAGACATAGATCCTGTCAGCTCCGTCCACTCACAGCTCAAACAGCTGCATGTGTTCACATCTGGGCGTCAGAACGCACAGCGTGACTGAAGTACAGCAGAACACAAACACAACGACGTCCAAACAGAAGACAGAAAGAAGGAGAACGTCAGCTACTGTACCACGGCTCGGTTAATGTCTTCTGACAGAGACAGAGCGCCGGTCATGAATAAGTTAACATCTGGCCGAGACCAAAAGCGCACAGCAGCACACAGCAGCACACAGCAGCACACAGTAGCACACAGTGCACCGACAGGGACGTGCAGCCAGTGTGTGGAGAACATGAAGAACCAAACTACCCCTGTCTGCAGAAACAACACCCTGTTCTCATGACAGCTGCATCATATACTCATTACACAGAAAAGTCAGACAAATAAACACAAACAAGGAAAAATCATCCTGACTGACACTGGATTTCTCATTTGACATCAATCATATTTAAAAAAAAAAAACCTTTAATAATGTAATAATGACAAAAACTCAAGACACGATAATACCACTGTAAAAAAGTATATTTTTAAAACAAAGAAAATTTGAAAAAATGAATTGACATTAATTGAATAATAAATTCGATGTGTACAGCTCTTGTTTTGTATTAAACATGCTATATAAATAAAGTTTATTATTATTATAAACTGTGTATTTGGGGATTTCAGGCATTTTGAAGGGTAATGGGAGCATGTTGATGAACATTTTCCTTAAGTTTATCAATATGAAGTAAATGTTTTATGAATGAATTAAAAAAAATAGAATAATATTCTTTTATGTACTCTTTTTTTAATTTTCAATGACCATCTATGTGAAAAATGTTCCGATTGTGATGTGATGAAATAGCACATTTCCGCTGTCAATATTGTTATTTCATCCATATGCCAGTAACACATTAAACAGACAGCCAGATGAGGACATG
The DNA here is from genome assembly GCF_056507025.1 of Lutjanus erythropterus. Taxonomy (NCBI): domain Eukaryota; kingdom Metazoa; phylum Chordata; class Actinopteri; order Lutjaniformes; family Lutjanidae; genus Lutjanus; species Lutjanus erythropterus. The sequence goes on from NC_139333.1 coordinate 25,883,843, forward strand.
ATGAAATAAACAGTAAACAGAACAGGAGTGTTGTACTGTATGAGCCGTGGTCGGTAGCGTTACAGCTCATAGAGTCCAAAGGCAATTAAGGAATTGCTCAGAAAATCAATGGAGCACTTTGGTTGTATGTCCTACATCAGCACGGCTATTTCCTCTCTGCTGACTCTCCGACCTCGTGGCCATGACCAGACACAGACACTGGGCTGTGCCCGCCATTTTGATATCCTACATTCTGTATTTATGCGTCTCGTCTCAGCTGTGGATAACTGTAGAGCTGAAGTGAAATTGGAACATCTGGGTCCTGATCCAGATGAGGAAAAACCCTCAGCAAAATCACAACTAAAGAGATGTAACATTGACCTCAGAAGACTGTTTGTGCTTATTATTACATATGTGGGAGTTGTAGTTTTTTTGTTAAAAACTTTGTTAAATTCAGGTAAATAAACCCCCAAAACACACTTAATTTTTATGTGAAAATATGGAAGGAATTTCTTCAAAGTTGGCACAAACGTCAACTTGGACTTGAAAAGGAAGTGATTGAGTTTTTGGTGCCAAAGGTCAAAGGTCACTGAGACTCCTCATCCATCCCCTTCTCGTGAACGCAATATCTCAAGAATGACTTGAGGGACTTTCTTCTAAATTGGTACAAATGTCCACCTGGACTCAAAGAAGGGACTGAATAGATTTTGGTGGTCAAAAGTCAAAGCTCAAGGTCACTATGACCCCAGGTCTGTCCCAGTCCTTGTGAATGAAATATCTCTGGAACGCCTGGAGGGGAATTTCTTCATATTTTGACACAAATGTCCACTTGGACTCAAGGATAAACTGATAAGATTTTTGGCAGTCAAAGGTCACTGTGACCTCATGTCCATCCCATCCTCATGAATGCCATATCTAAGGAACACTTGGAGGGAATGTCTTTGGTACAAATGTCCCTTTCATCCATACACTACTTATGACAGCAGCCAACAATTATTATTTTTAGTTTCTACTAAACTGTGGAGTCAGTATTGTTTTATTAAGCATGTTTACTGGGGGTTTAAAGTCATATTTTTCACTTAAATTGTATTTAGACTTTTCATTTTGTAGCATATACTTGTAATGCACTTAGTTATCTGTAGCTTAGCTTTGACTACAGTTAGCAAAAGACTTGGTTTGCTTTCTGTCCTGTGTTTGAAGGCCGTTTGCAGCTGTGTTACTGTAAAAAAGACAGATGGAATAAATGCTGAATAAGAGATTGCACTGAGTTACAGAAGCTAGTGATGCAGAGGCTTCGGCTCCGTATTTGACAGCTCTCTTCCTATTTGTAGTGTAAAAATGTACAAGCTGTTTTAATGGTATTGTCTCTTTAATCCCAGAAGTGTCTGATGACAGCTCGGATGATAGATTGCTACAAGCGAAATAGAAAGAAGAAGCGTACTGATCTCTGTGGAGAACATAAATGAAAAACAAGGGTGCATATAGAGGGAGGGAGCGGGGAACGGTGTAAATGAGGACAGTGTTACTCCATGATTCCTGAGTGGTCTCAGCTGCTGCGTACCGCTGCACAATGTTAGTGGGCCAGGACATAAATAAACTGAGAAACCCTTAAAAGCTCTCAACAAAACGCAGGAGTGCAGCACAGCAGCCCGCTGCAATCCTGCGCAGCCAACTGGAGTCACTGTCAAAGCCGCACGGTATAGTGCTTATCCAGGTTGAGGGGGGGCTTCTCCCAGCATGCACTGTGCAAAAGGCTGGGAATCACCCTGCACCAAGAACTGAACTCAGAGGTGGATTTTAGCCTAAAAAAGTCTATAATTTGTGATCAGTTTCAAAAGAAACATCAGAAAAAAACATAAATAAATAATTCTGAGTGTTACAAACAAGCCAGAGAAGGATGCTCCAAGGAAGGATGCTTGGAAGCTGAAAATCCCCCTAAATTTGGCTGCTGAAACTTCCTCTGGAATGAACAGGGTGCTATCTTGGATTCCAGTTTTCATTCTGGACAGTTTTAGTTTTATAAAATACTACTATAATACTACTAATACCCAAGTAAATGACTTGACATCTGAAGCCGGACAGACAATGTATGGACAATTTTAGCCCCAAATTTGTCAGATTAATGAATGACTGAAACATCTATTCACAGGAATACACGACCATGATGATTCGTGACCAGGGCACAAAACGCTCAGTTGTATTTGTGCCGGAAACTTTTTCAGGCTGCCTCGGATTTTGAGCGGTTTCATTTTGAGAGTTCTCAGTGAAAAGCATCTGTCAAAACAAGCTCATAATGGTTTCTAATATTGCTGGAGTAGTATTTTACACATTGAGGCTGACTGAGACTGGCTGGTGCGAGCCAGCTGCTGTTTTTCCCTGTAAGTCAACATTACCAAGGGTACGATCATGTTCTTTAAAGAACTTTGGGATTGTCAAGGAACAAAACCTACAGAAAATTACACTACAGATTACAGTACAAACGCTCTTTTTAAAGGCAGAAGCTGTTCAAAGACTTGGGAACAACTGGAGCAGCTGTTTTTACTGTACACACTTAAAGGGACAAGTCAAAAATATATACATTTGTGTGTGAGCTGCAGAGTTTTGGAGATTTCGGCCAAAGAGATGTCTGCCCTTCCTCCAAAATAATGGAACTAAATGGTACCAGTCCTGGCAAAGCCTTTTTTTCAACCAAATTTTGCTAGGTGGGTTCTCACTCTTCAGTCGCACACAAGCAAATCTTTAAGATATTCCTGTGAACTGTGTGTGTGCAAGCCTCTGTCTGTCTGTCTGTCTGTCTGTCTGATCCAGGCAGGACTCCTCCCTGCCGCTCACCTTCAAAATGTCCGCTACACCCTGAGAGGACAGCAGAGAGCAGTGGCGAATACTCCTGTCTTTTTCTCTCTCTCTCTCACACAAAAGCACACATCCTCGGATCCTGTCTCTGTCGTGACTCTGTGCTGGACCCCTGCCGCGGATCAACACCTCACCCGCTGAGAGCGCGCACAAACAATCCTTTCCCCCCCGTTTTCCTCTCTTTTCATAGGATATTCTGGCGTTTCCCCAACCGTAGATCTACTTTCACCTGTTGTCTTTTCTGCTGATGACTGATGCGACAACCTGACATACTGTCACCCTGACGTGTGAGGGGAACACACAGCAACATTCACTGGAGCCTATCACAGTACAGACAATTAACAGCCCTGTAATTTGGCTTATTACAGGATTAACACCTGCAGACAGACCAACCATTCACACCTGGGTCAGTTTAAATTTACTGACGAACATGACGAAGAACCAGAAACACAAAAGTTGGACTATAAAAACAGCAACAAAAATGTAAGAGTGAATGGGAGTATGAGGTTGAAACATGTAAGGACTGTACTGTAATGTATTGCGGTGTGTGCTGCTGGTTTTTCATGATTAGTGCAGAAACACTGACTTCAGGAAACACCACATCATTGTTCATGGGCAAAGAGAACAACACAAGTGCCACAGTTAAGGACGGCTGTCTCAGGTTACGTTAAACTGCCTTTTCTGCTTTGTTTTTAGGGTTGCAACTAACCATTATTTTCACTGTTGATTTATCAGTCGCATACTTTCTCAATTAATAGAAGTTTGCCTATAAAATGTCAGAAAATGGTGAAAACTATTGATCAATACTTCAGTATTTTCTGTCTTCAAATAGGTTGTTTTGCCCACAACCCAAAAATATTCAGTTTACCGCCATACAGGAGTCCAGTGATCAGAAACAAACCCTAACCTGGATGATTTCCTTCAACTTGTAATTTATTTTACCACAATTTATGGCAAAATGAGAAAAACAGATAACAAAAACCCACTGCACTGAAAGTACACACACTAGAGCTGGAGTTCAGTGACTGCCTGCCAAACTCCATTAACATTTTGCTCAATTTAACCATTATAAACATCTACTCCTTCTAAACGATTATTAATGATTTCTTACCACTCAAAAACTGACACTTGCTCATTCTGCGAACATTCGGCATTAATTTGAACTCTAATTAACGTGAAACAGGAAAACAACAACACAACTTATGGGCTGCAATAGAAATTTGAAAGCCACTGCAGCTGTAACATTGTTGTCAGAGAAGCGAGTATTTCAACTTCATCACATTCCCTTAATCTCTGATGGTCATTTTAAAATTTATTATAGTAAATATATGACAAGATTTCTCCTTTAATATGACAATAATCACAGCAAAACCCTGCAGGAGCCTGCCGCGACTAATACGTATGACAGCAACTCTGCCTGTAAAAGCTGCATGTAAACATGGAGGTGTCGGATTAATTCGATATATTGTGATGTCACTGTGCTCAACACTAATCTGCCTGCAGAAAAAGGAAAAACAAAAACAGTGGCGTGTTCAGAGAAAGGAGAATATGCTGATATGTAAGCGTGTGTGTGTGTGTGTGTGTGTGTGTGTGTATGTGTGTGTGTATAAATGAATGGACTGTCCCAGTTCTTAGTGTCGATCTTCCACTTTAGAGGAGAGAGGAGATAACAGAGCTGCAGGGAAGCAGAGGAAGGGAGGATAAAAGCTCTAACTAACAACATCCTCATCTTCTCTCCCTCTCTCTCTGCCCACTCTTCCTCTTTTTTTTTTTCCCCGCCACAAGTCAGCTCCATCGCTCTCCGTCATCTAACTCCACATCTCTCTAATTCCCCTTCGTTTTAATGTGATTTCACCCTCCTCATTCTCTCCATCTCTTTTCGCAGCATGTTGGGGATGTGTTATGTGTTACCTCTCCCCCACATCCCACATTTCCCCACAACCCCCCCGCCTTGTCTTCCCCCGTCCACCAATCACGACGCTCGCAAGGCTCTGCACCAATCCTCTGGCCCAGCAACCCCCTCGACAGCCGTGTTCCAGTGCACATTACAGCCTTGTACCGCGAGGGTGGCATGAAACACGCCACCTTTAGAGACTCCTTCCCACCCGACACCTCCTCTCGATCTCCACAGTCCTCTCTCCTCCTCCTCTAACCCTCCTTTAGCCCTTTGCTTTTCTTGTCAGATGTCATCTTGGCTCTCTGCTCTGTCTTTCCTCCACTCCAGCTGTCGTTCCTCCTCTGCTCTGTAATGGAGTCATTCTATAATTCATAATGCTCTCTCCCACCCGTTTCCGACTTTGTCATCTTTGCTGAGTGCTGTCAGGTTCTCAGTGTCGGCATCCGCTGCTGCAGCTCCAGGATGCTCCACATGTTTTAGGCTTTTTCCTTCCCTTTTTTGAAAAATATTATATAGCCCAATATATTTGCACAGTTTCACTGCATTCCACAAGCTTTTAGTTTGATAAATAAATAAAATTAACTCACAAAATGTAAAGAAAGGAAATATTCTGATACCTATTTTCCTTAATAAGCAGAAAAGCTTCTGGATTCAGGTGGTTGTGTCCAGATGGGAGCCCCAGATTTATGAAAATCCTGCAGGAGTGATCATTTTAACACAAACCAACCAGGTGTTATTTTGTCCCTAAACCTACGCAGTCCTTAAACACATCTAGGGTTCACTAAACTAAGACTAGCTTGTTAAAACTTTTTGTGGCCAGAGTAACCCCCAAAAACGTATTTATTTTTATATTCCTACACAATGTTTACATCCCTTACATTTTCTCCTGTGTTTCCATTTCACTACAGCACAATCAACTGCCTTTAGGGAATAAAAGTGATTGATTAATTGACTGAAAAGTGGATTAGACTGAAGGAGTAGGGGGCACGAGGAATGCAAGAATGAGGAAAGGGGAAAGAGTAAAGGGCTCCAAGTAATGATTATTTCCAATATTCATTACAATCTGCCATTTACTCTCTCGAGCAATTGATCATCTGGTGTATGAGAAAGCTGTGAAAAATGCCAAACACGATCTCTTCCTCACCTGTTCAAAAAAACAGTCCAGAACGGAAAAATATTCAGTTTACAATCCTGTATGCACCAGTGAATCTGTGGTAATTTTGTTTGAAAAAATGCTTAATCGATTATCAAAAATGCTGCAAATTGATTTTCCATCTATTAATCTGCTAATCTTGTAAGTGTAAAGTATGAAGAGTATGTACAGTATGAAGCAGTGTTACAGAAAATACATTATAAAAGTGACTGCTTTTTATTAATGATGAATGTAGAGCTTATTGAATCTTCTTTGAACACATGAAAGATTCAAAGTTGCAAAAAAACCCTCAGTTTTCTGAACTATTACAGAAGTAAATTCTGTGCCATTCCATGATTCTGACTGTTGATTATTCCAAAGCCCAATGGTCCAAAAACTGTCACATCAGCCCAAAAGTGCATGTGTCCAACAGCTCATTATCCTGAAAACAAAAACCCACTGCTCCGAAGACCTGTTGTTCTGAAAATATACACTCTCCCTGCAGTAGCACCTTAACTCCAACCCCACCCCTAACAACTGCAGGGAGAGTGTGTAAATTTGGGAGCAATGGGCCTTTGTTGAAATGGGTGTGTGTTTTTTGGGACAATGGGCTGTCAGATGAATGGTCTTTCGGTCCAATGGAACATTTGTCATTGGGGTTTAATGATGATAAAGGCACAAAATGTAGAGCTTGCTGAATCTTCTTCGAACAAACAAAAGATTTAAAGACACAAATAAGCAAATGGTTTTTAAACCAGAGTCATATCATTGTTTTGACTGCCCATTGTTCCAAATCCCCAACAGTCCCACTGGACTGAAAGTCAGTTTTCCTGACAGTCCTTTATCCTGAAAACAAGTGTCCAGTAACTGTGACACAGCAGAAGATTAACCCTAGCTGCAACAACTGCAGGGAAACTGTAAGAGCAGAGGGTTTTTGTTTTAGGGGTAATGGGCTGTCGGATCAATGGGCATTTGGTTCAATGGAACATTTTTTGTACTATTGGGATTTAATGATGGCAAAATGTAGATCTAGATGAATCTTCTTTGAAAATACGTAAGATTTGAAGACACGAAAAAGCAGACGTTCACTGAATGCAACATTTTTTAAAGTTTTCTGATCAGTTGCACAAGTAAATTCGGAGCCATACCACTGTTCCGATGTTCTGTTATTCTGAAATCTCATTAGCCCCATTGGACCGAAAATCCATTTGTCCAAAAACCCAGTAACAAATGCCCAGTAACAGTAACCCAGTAGCACACTAACCCTAACCCCAACAACTGCAGGGAGAGGTTGTATTTTTGGAGCAATAAACTTTAGTTTTCAGCATAATGGGCTGTCAGAAAAATGGTCTTTCGGTCCAATGGGACATTTTCTGGACTTTAAAAACTAATGGGTCACCTGGATAATGGTCAGTTTCATTAAATTCTTGAAGATTTTTAACACCTGTACTTAAATTAAAACTTTCCCTCAAACAGACAAATTATTATTCTTAAAACCGTCATGCAAATTTATACATATGATTTTTTTTTTTTTTAAATGTAGGTACTCAATATTTCAATGGGCACCAGATCTAGTGGAGTGTGAGAGAACAAAGAGAGATAGACACACTGGCTTTAGAGCAGGAAGAATGAGTGGGCTTCAAGTATGAATCTTGGCTTAAATAAGTGTCAAGGGATTAATGTGGTACAATGCCTGGTCACAAGGGACCTGTGCGTGTGTGTGTGTGTGTGTGTGTGTGTGTGTGTGTGTGTGTGTGCGTGTGTGTGTGTGTGTGTCGTACCCTGGTTCCTCCCCCCATTCCCAGAAGCAGAAGTGTGGCAGAACAATACACCCTTCTGCCAGCTGACAGAGATGCAGGGAGGGAGGGAGGCACTGAAACAGAGAGCGGTGTAGGGAGGGAGAGGGAAAGCTGAAGGGAGGCAGGGTGGGGGAGCGGAGAGGAGGCTGCAGATGAACAAAAAAAAATAATAATAAAGCCAGAATCGAGTCCTTCCCAAAAATAAACCTCAGAAGAAGCAGCGTTTCCATCCCCCCTCGCTAATTCTCATCTCGATACGATCTGTGTTGGATGTCATCCCCTCCCGTCCAAACGTAAATCACTTTATATTTTCAGATTAACTCACCAAAAACATCCCCCAGTAAGCTACATCTTTAACACCTACATCTTTTTCGCATTTGGCTGAAATGCCATTTTTCACTAAATTATCCTCAACATAAAGAGTTTTGAGCTACATGCTAATATCAGCATGCTAACATGCTCACAATGAGAATGCTAACAGCCTGATGTTCAGCAGCTATGTTTTACAATCTCTCTTTTGTGTTAGCATGCCAGCATTTGCTAATTAGCACTTAACACAAAGCATAGCTGAAGCTGATTAGAGTATCATTAGTTTTAAACAAAAGTTTGCTGACTATGTCCTGCTAACCTTTATTTAATTAAAATTCAACTTGTGAATCTTTTTTTCCATCCCCAATTATTCTCAATGATTGATAAAAAATTGTGTGGTGGGGGGTGCAAACTTTTTTTGGCTTCTGAAAAGAGGGCATGCCAGAGAAAGTTTGGAAACCACTGAATGAGAGTGTTAATGTTAAACTAGAAAGTTAATGAGTCACTTTAGCATGAATAGTGTTTACCATGTTTACTTAGTATAGTGAGTTAGCATGCTAACATTTGCTAATTAGTACTTAACATAAAGGACAGCTGAGGCTGATGAGGCTTATTTACGTTTGTACCGTTAGCAAACATGTTAGGGTACTTGCTATTTTCAGTGTGTAGGTTGCTAGTTTGGGGGTTAGCACTGGGAAAAAGGGTGCAATGTAGATAGTGGAGGTGGAGGAAGATGTCGCCTGACATAGGCAGCCAATGGCAGACTTATACCTTACCCTTCATTGTTGTTTTGTTCAGCATTAACTTGTGCATAAATACACTTTTGCATAGATAAACTCAAAGTAAACGACTGATCAGGATATATGTGATCATGTACACTAAAGTAACCATTTATGTCTAAATATATCCTGTACATGTGCGCATACATGTTTGTGTTATTAAAGACGAAGGACAGAGTAGAGGTGAGGTGAAGCCGCCGCCACGTGCTTCAAAGTCTGGCGCCACACCATCACTAAAAGCATGAGATCCACTATGATAAAAGAAACAAGTGGGAGAAGGGAAATGATGCCAACAACTGTGACTGAAAGGAGTGTTTTTCATTTCACTTGTCTGCCTTAAAGCCCATTTGGTTGCACGCACAGATTCTGTCCCGTTGCCAAATTCAGTCCCTGCTGAAAGAAATATCACCCTCTTGTACTGCCTCAGAAGGTCAGCCCACAGATGGCTTTTTGCACAAATATCAATATTTGTGTTACACCCTTCAAAATGAATGATGCTTCAAACATAGAAGATGACTGCTCATCATGCGCTGCATATTAAAGGAGAAATCTGTAATATATTCACTGTAATTTATCATAAAGTGACCATATGTCACCAGAGATTAAGGAAACATGCTACATGCTTCAGCTGCAGCTTTAAAATTTCTTTGCGGGCAGGAATAACTGTTTTCATTTTCCAGCTATATGTTTTTTAGAGTTTAAATTAACGCTGAATGTTCACAGAATGAGTAAGTGTCTGTTTATGAGTCGTAAGAAATCATCAATAATCTTGTAGAAGGCACAGACGTTAATGCACTTAAATTGAGCAAAATGTTAATGGAGTTTGGCAGGCAGAAGGCAGGCAGTCACTGAACTACAACTTTGCTTTCATGGTAACAGGCTTAACTTTACATTTACAGACAAATGACAGTTATCAACAGCTGAACAACTTACAGTGGAGGAGGAGATTATAAGGTTGCACTCATCTTGGGCTCCTGGGGCCTCATTTATAAAAATGTTCTCAGTGCACGTAGGTTCAATTCATAAAAGATACTGAGCATAAAAATCCTCGTCCTTGCAACCATTTAAATTTTTAATCATCCAAACAGTTTTTGAAATACAGAATTCTTTGGGTTTCTAAAACTCAAAGATTAAAGGTCATCTTCAGAAGAAAAATAAATTATTAAATCAACAAAAGATTACAAGTAACTTTGTTTCTTTGTGGCTTATTTCAAAACTGAAGAGAGAAAATTTAGTGAAGACAGGTGCCTTCAAATGATGAGTTTTCTCATCTGTGAACTGTTCAGAAGACGAGACCACAGCGATGGTAGAGGACAATAAAGCCAGGAAATACTTATATATTTATATTGTTTAGTGGACTGAGTAGTGGGGTGACAAACAAAGCCGAACATAAAGCTCTGGAGTGTGTCTCTGTTAATTTGTCACACTTTTAATTGATAACCACAGCCTGTCACCACAGGCCTGGGCACATTTCTTCCCAAAACTGCAACACCCCGACATAACAAAATCAGCAGACTTTGCTCAGAGATAAGATAATTTCTACGTCAAATACTCAAGATCAAAATTGATCCTAAGTGCATTTTATTAATGAGGCTCCTGCAGTGTTCCTGCAGCCTGCCTGAGCTTCCTCGAGGCTGAGGAGGAGCGGGCGGAGGGGAAACAACTCGATTCAACCATAGATTATGCGGATTCAACTTCTCTAATTTACCATTTATGACTCAAACTTGCTACCTTGACTGCAGTATTCATTTTTGGACGTGTGGTTGCTACATATTGCTCCTTTAAACTCTGCAATATGAAGTTTTAGCTTTGCTGTTCCAACCAATCAGCCTCTCAGCTGGACAAAAAATTAGCGGAGCAGTTAATCAGGTCACTGTTAATGAATTCAATCAGCCTGTCGTGTACTAGACTGTTTACCAGCCAGCCAATCTGAAAAGCATGACTGACTGCAGCGCTATAAGAGACACAACTTGTTCATGCTTTCCAGCTTAAAAGCACGCAGTTCACTCATACACATTGGTTTGAAGCATGCAGCTAATAGCTTTAATGGCAGCTGTACCATGAATTGGTCTCAGTGGTGCTCATAATGCACGGCTGTTTTCTTCCTGTAAGGACCATAAACACACCATACTGTACGCAGCATACTGTACGCCTGGAATGCATTCCGAAATCAATTTATAATAAAAGCTACAGATGAAAGGGATGAAATTTCATGCAGTGAGAGCGGGAGTCCTAAAGGAGGAAAAACTCAGAGAGAAAATCAACTCATCATCGACCAAGTGAAGGTTTTATGAAACAACTTTAACTTCTGCAAATTGTCGCTCTTACATTTCTGTTTGTGTTTGATTTTGGAAAGAACCGAGCTAAATGAAAATATTAAGCCTGCTCGAAGTTCAAAATGAGTCTGAAAGTGACAAAACTCATGTGTATTACTTTGTGATTTCATCAAACTATATATTTCTCAATACTCATATAAATTTGTAAGCTAGAATGGAAGCAACTGTCATGTGACCAATTTCCCCCTCTGACTGAATACAGAACTTCATCAGTTTCTGTATTCATATTAGTTTCATTATCTCTAAATTTCACTCAATCACTCAGAGTCTGTGTATGAGTTTCTCATCCAGTGACAGACTTCCAACACTCTCATGCTGGACTGTTGAAACAGCAAATAACATGATAAAAGTTCATCAAAGTCCTGATAAAACACTGAGTTGGACCCTCCTCAAAGAGTTAGTTACAGTAAAAAAACAAACAAACATATTTTTGAGTGATTCCAATTAAATATCTCTATCCATTGCAACATTTAAAAAAAAAATGAGATTAGCAGATTAGCTTGCTAGTTGTAGTCATTGTTGTATTTATTTTACCATGCCTCTTAAGAATACTCTGCACTTCCAGGCTGCATGACAAAGGGATATGACTGCAACAACGCTAGTGTTAGCATTAGCTTAATGTTAGCTTACTTCAGGGCTATCCCCGTCACCATTTCAGGAGTTGGGAAACAAAAGATGAGACTTTTGTTGGTGTTGAGAAGCTGCGGTGTTTATTAACTGACACACTGTAACCTGAACTGTACATTTACTGCCACACTGACAACTTATTGCTAAGTTTAAATTTCTCGCTCTCCTTCACTTGCACATTACACACACTTACATACTGCCATATTCCTTAAACGAGCTACACTACAAAAATGACAGTATGCTTTGTCACCGCGGTAAAAAAAAATCAATAGTGTCACAGCCCTAAATATGTATATAGACTAAAGAAATACGTTGGCAACGAACCACCCAATTTCAGCCACGAAATATCATGACCACCCAACAGTGAACTTTTAGCGGCACAGAGCTAAAATGAATTTGTTAGCTAGCTAGCAACAGCATATTACATGGGATTATGACCTGCCAGCTTTTCAACATTCAAATGAAATTCCTCCTAATGTTACGTCTGGCCTGCCTCACCTGTTTCACCCAGAAATACATCAAGATATGAAAGCAAGATACTCACAAAATACAGTTTCATCTGGACTGTAAGCTAAGCTAACACAACCAGACTCAGTCTCGGTACATAACGCACAGAAATGACATTGATATTGATCTTGCCTTAACTTGGAAAGAAAGCAAATATGCATATTTACCAAAATGTTGCGAGACGGAGCAAGAAAAAGGGGAGTGCATAAAAGGGTAACACTTTAATTCCCAGATCCCATAATTTCATGGTAAATATGTGGTAATTACCAATTCATATATTTGAAATTTCTCTGAATTTTACCTGCAGATTACCCCAAAATTTCATAGTAAGTACATGACAATTCACAAGTGTGGTTTTTATTCAAGTAGGTGGTAATTACCATTTCACACATTTGAACTTTCTTTGAAATTAACTGCAAACTTACCATATTACTTTGTAATTTGGGAGTAATTTGCAGGTAAATTCAGAGAAATATCAAATATGTTGCTTGGCAGTTACTACCAACTATATGAAAATGGTATTATCTAATTATCACATAATTAACCATGAAATTTTGAGGTGATTTGGGGGTACTTTGTGGGCAAGTTTCTACAAAATTTCAAATTTATTACTTGGTAATTACCAAGGTATTTACCATGAAATTATGGGACCTGGAAATTGAAGCGTTACCCATGAAAAGATAAAGGGAGAGACACTGACATCTAGTGTAGTGTCGTGTCAGTTAATTGTCTGAGCGGGAGACAAAGATGTGAGGCCAGGAGGAGGCAGAGAGACAGGGAAGTGAGGCAAGGAAAGGAAAGGTAACTGAGGTGATGTGATCCGAGAAGAGGGAGGATATTTTTTGCCCCTTGGTGCCAAGAAATGGCCCAGGGCAGACAGTGTTATAGATTTACCTTGAGTGAGCCCAGGATAGCTGATACCCCCCCACCCCCGCCTCCAACAACAACATTACTCCACAAACACTGACGAACTGCCGATGTCACCCGACACACAAAACACTACAGCAACACGTTTCCCCTCACCTGTTGCCACAAATCTGTGATCACAAAGGCTCAGGTTTCAGTTTGTGCCGTCAAGGTCAAACCTCCCTCGTCCATCTTTGGTCACATTCACGCTTTTCCGATTCCTCGGTGTCGACATTCAGAGAGAAACCTGCCTCTCAGTGTTTGACGAAAGCACGTCATCATGCAGTAGATCGACTACACATCCAACATGGGGACGAGGATCAATACATTCTGATGCCAAATGTGGCTGTAATCTAATTTACTAAACTGGTGAATGTCAGATACCTGAATGAGATTTATTACAAATACAGTATCATTTTCTTGTGTCTGGAAAAAAAAAACAATGACAAACCAGAGAAACAACGGGTCACTGTTACTTTAAATTTTACTTTCAGGAAACTCCTTTGGCCTTGTTTCATGGGTGCCGAGTTGGGTTAAACATTGGGAAGAGAAAAATGTCTCTGTAATGTTAGATGGTGTGATGTGTTCAGGAGTAAGGATTAAATTCTTCTATGCTGGGAATATATGATCACTATCCTGGGAAATGAACTTGTCTTTAAGGTCTAATTCTGTCTATGCTGTCACAATAACATTGGTCACAGCCTATTTTAGGCAAATATTCAACAAGGAAAACTGTGAGCTGACCACTTCAGTCTGTTATCTGCTGGTATTAATAATTACTGAGGCAGAATAACACCATTTTAACATTAAAATTAACACAATATAAACTGTGCACGTTGCATGCAGCGTGACCTTCACAACAGCTGTGAGGATGAAATGCCGAGTTTCTCGCCTGTGATCTGTCAATTGTGGAAGTGATATTTTACAATTCTTCATATCATAAACAAATAAAAATCATTAAAACAAGTTATTTGGTGTTTTTACTGTCATTCTATTGAGCTGAGACAGATTCCATATTCTGTTGGTGTTCAGAGGCTGCTCCAACAGAAGGCTGGCCCCGTGCGTTTTATCTCAAAAACCTGTTTTTCCAAGTTTGTCAGTTTTCTGTGGAAATCCATTTCCCCCAGTGAAAGAAAAACATATCCCCATGGTAAGTCATAAATAAAAAGTCAAAATGATGAGATAGGTAAAACACTAGATAAAACTTTTTTTCCCTCATAATTTTGACTTTTTATGTTTTTTTTACTTTTTATCTCATAACCTTGACTTTTTTTTTTTATCTCATTACAATTACAACTTTTTAAAGTCACAATTATGATTTTTTTTTTATCTCATAATTATGACTTATCAAGGGGATATTTTTTTCTTTAGCATTGAACGTCACATCAACTCAACTTCCTGTGACCACAAGAAACCTCACCTCTCTATCCATTTTGACCTTGATGGTAACGAGGTCACTGCTATTGACTCTCTGTGACAGGTGGCTAACCCCGGACTAATGACAGCCTCAGGCTAGTGAGCACACGCATGCACAAACACACACAAGCATGAGCCCAAATGTCAGCATGTACACACCCTGACAAACACAAATGATTTTAAACACAGAGCCAATCATAGCTAAACAAATAAACACACACACACACACACACACACACACACACACACACGCAAACAGGTTGAGAAAGTTATTCAGACACTGAAGGCGAACATCAACGTCCACTTCAGCTGAATTGTTGTGTCAAACGGAGTGAGAATGATTATTGATTTCAAGTCAGACCTATTGATCATCCTCTGAATGCTTGTGTGTGCCCTTGCACAATGACGCATGTACACACACACACACACACACACACACACACACACACACACAAAAACAACCCACACCTAACTGCACCGCAGGGTGTGACTGCTGATGCTTCAGGCTCCAGTGCAGATTTCTTCTCTGAATTCTCTCACACACACACACACATACACGCACACACATGCACACACACGCACACACGCACACACACGCACACACACACACACACCTTTCACATCTAAATATCTAATCATCAGAGGGAGATCAAACAGAGGAGGAACGATGGCGTGAAGACAAAAATGTTCTCATACTGGAAAGTTAACATGGAGACGGAGCAGGGCGGCTGAGGACAAGTCGCACACACACACGCACTCCTATCAAAGAGTGGTGTGAGAACATACAACCAGGTTCTACAACAGAACAAACCACCAGGTGTGTGAGAGAGATTTTCTGATCTGAAGGAGCGTTTACATTTTTTCTTTTAGATTTTTCTGAGTCATTACAACAGAAATATTTTATAACTCTGCAGTATGATCACGCTCTTACAAATAAAGGTGCTAACTAGAACCATAAAGAGTTCTTCAGCCTGTCCCCACAGGAGAACCCTTTCTGGTCCCTGGTGGAAGCTTTTATAAAGGTGCCACCTGGAACCCTTTCAGAGGGTTCAACCTAGAACTCAATATAAAGGGTTATACCTAGAATGTTCTATGACGATTGCACCCTGCAGCCATCATGACAGGTTCTAGAGGAGAACCCTTCTATGGTGTAATGGTTGCACACAGAATACTTTTCAGAGGTTCTATCCAGAATCTTTCCACCATCTAAGGGTGCTAACAAACCCAGGAGGTTCAACCAAGAATTCTTTTTTTGCCCAATGGTTTCATCTAGAACCAGCCTAAGAGGTTCTCCAGAGTACCCTTTTATACTCCAAGGTTTTTATCTAGGACCCACACAAGAGGGTACTACCAGAAACTCTTTAATATTCCAATCTAGAACCGTCTCAAAGGGTTCTCTCGAAAACCCTTTTATATTCCAAGGTTTTTATCTAGAACTCACCCAGGGGGGTCTGCTGAGAATACTGTATTCCAATGTCTTTATCTCGAACATACCTTGGGGGGCGGGTTCTATCAAGAACCCTTTTATATTCTAATGGTTTCATCTAGAACCCACTCGAGAGGTTCTACCAAGAATAACACAGTCCAGGAGTTTTCATCTAGTACCCACCCAAAGAGTTCTACCAATAATGTTGTATTGCAAGGTTTTTATCTAGAACCCACCCAGGGGGTTCCACCAAGAATGCTATATTCCAGTGTCTTTATCTCAAGCACCTGGGAAGGGGGGGGGGGGGCTTCTACCAAGAATGTTGTTAGATTCCAACGGTTCTGATCTAGTACCCCCCCCCCCCCCCCCCAGAGGGTTCTACTCAGTACCCAAGGTTTTTTTTAACTAGAACACACCCAGAGGGTTCTACTGAGAATCCTTTTATACTCCCAAGGTTTTATCTAGAACCCACTCAGTGGTTTCAACTGAGAACGCCTTAATATTACAGGGGTTTTATCTAGAACCCACTCAGGAGAATGATAAACGCTAAGGAACCCTTAGTCTTACAAAGACCCCTTAAAGAAGACTGTCTTCAGAGGCAAATGTTTCTGGGTGGAACTGCTGCCCTTCAGGTAGAACCCCTTTAGAACCCTCATCTCTCAGAGTGAACATATTAATAGCATCACGCTGCCTAAAATACCAGTCTGTCCTCTGTAGCTGATTCCTGTTTTCTTTTCTTCTGTTCTCTCCACTCATCCATCTTTCTCTTGTCTTTTTCACGCTCCCACCCCCCTCAGTATTCCCAGTGGGACCACCCCGCTTATCACGCTGGGTGTGTGTGCATGCATGTGTCCGTGTGTGTGTGTGTATGTGTGTGTGCATGTGTGTGTGAGGCTGCATCATGACAAAAGAGAACCTCCTAGACTCCACTAGACCGACACGTCTCCAGCCTCTCTCCCCTGCTCCTCCATCACTTTCCCTCCTCCTCCTCCACCTCTTTCTCTACCTTTTTCTTGGGTTCGCGGGAACGCTTCCTCGCCTTCTTCCTCTCCTTCTCCTCCTCCGCAGCGTTGAGGTTCTCGTCCGCCTTTTTCTTCAGCTGCGAGGCGGCGTGCGCCATGCTGCTCCAGTCCAATTAATCCTCACAGGTGGGATGAATGAACAGAGAGGATGGATGGAGTCAAAGTCTTCCTCTTTAGCCTTCTCTTCTTTGCTCCTAATTATCTTTTTTTTGTTGTTCCTTTTGTCAGAGAAGGAGCCCTCACAGGTGTCTCTCTTCTTCCTTTTGTTCTTTATCTCCCTCAGCAGCTATCCACACTGTGCAGATGCAAAGGTCCAGTGTGGGGCAGGACGGAGACGGTGCATGCTCCTCTGCTTCACCTCCTCTTCCTGCTGCTGCTGCTCAAAGTGCAAAACAAGCGCCAATTGCAGTGAATACAAAAACACTTTATGAATATGATCCACAGTCGCCTGATTAAGAATATAAAAAAATCTCAGTTTCAGTCAGCAGAGCTCCAGGGGTT
Source organism: Lutjanus erythropterus (assembly GCF_056507025.1). Lineage (NCBI taxonomy): Eukaryota > Metazoa > Chordata > Actinopteri > Lutjaniformes > Lutjanidae > Lutjanus > Lutjanus erythropterus. Next base: position 25,901,332 of record NC_139333.1, read on the forward strand.
GGAGGTCCAAGAGGGGGGCTCCAGCTCCAGCCACTAGCCCAGCAGAGTGCTCTGTCTTCTGGGTAAATAAACTGGTCCTGCTGCCTGCTTGACTGGTTCCCAGAGCCTGCCTCCTCCTGCTGCACCTGAGCACTGAGCCATCCTCTATGTACACACACACACACACACACACGCTCAGTCCGCAACGTCTCGCCGGGACATATGAACAGGATGGAAATGACAGTGGAAAGGAGGTTGAGATAGGAGGAGGAGGAGGAGGAGGAGGAGGGAGGGGTGAGAAAGGAGGGGGCAGAGAGAGCAGCTGGGACAGCAGAAAAAAAAAAAGGAAAAGGAGGGAGTAGGGATGGATGAATACCTCTGCTTAGTACCAGCTGGCTCAGGCTAGGAGATAAAGAGAGAGAAGGGGAGGATGATACTTCACACAGGGTACATACAGTACACACACACACACACACACGCTGAGCGTCCAGCACTGCACAGTGTGCAGGAAGTCTGCAGCCATGATGCTCCTGTTATGAAACTTATTTTACACTCAGCCTCTTCGCTGATCCTCCTCCTCCTCCTCGGTCATGGTTGTAACAAAACAATGGCCAACGATAAACGGGATTTAAATTACAAAGACGATGAATCAACTGTCTGAATCACAGAGAAACCGATACAACAACGACCGACAACAAACCAAATGTTCAACCAATCAGCTTAAAAGTCGAGTTCGGAGGTGCTGTAATAAACACAAGAAACAAAATGTCATTGTTGATTATTTTGTCATTTAATTGATTAATGAATCCTGTCACAATCTTCTTTGTTTGTTTTGGATTTTCAAGTCTTTCCTGAAACCGTTATTTTCATTTATCAATTAATCTGTCGATCAGTTTCTCCTCTGATTTTTTTCTTAAAAAATGACTCAAACAGAATAATCAATTAAAATTAAATTTATAATCAATTAACAGTCAATTTAATCATCACTAAAATGTCATGTACCAATGAATAAAAATAAAAGATATATATATATATATATATATATATATATATTTTTTTTTTTTTTTTTAAGGCTGCAACAATTATTTTCTTGATTAATCAATTAGTTGTCTGGTCTATAAAACATCAGAAGCCCATGACAACATCCTAAATGTTAATTGTTCTGTCCACAAGCAAAGATATTCAGTTTATTGTCACAGAGGAGTACAGAAACCAGAAAATGTTCATTTTTAAGCAGCTGAAATCAGAGTATTTTCTACTTTTTTCTTTCTAGAAAATTGCTCAAACCAATTAATCGAGATTCAGAATAGTTGGAGGTTAATTTTATAATTGATTAATCAATTAATCATTGCAGCTCTAATATTTTTTGCACCTTTTTACATCTTAAATCTGCTTAATTACGTTAGTACAGATTTTAGATGAGACAATCCGTCTCAGGTCAAAACAAATATGTTACGTGTTTAGTTGCACATCCTTTTTTTTTAAAGTGAAGTTGCTCCTCAGACTCTCGTCTTGTACCGATGGATAATGTGTGTGAGGATGGCGGGCAGTGGACCATACCACAGTGTGGCAAATGAGGGGGGACGTATTGTTTTGTTGTCTGTAATTAGCGCAAGAGCTTCCAAAGTATATTATTATATTATGCATAATTATATAGTTATGTTTACGGTGATGTTGATATGTCCTCCCTGTAATTTCCACCCTTGATGATACTGATACAATAAAGAAACCAACAACCAACCAAATGTTCAAACGACAAATCAGCATAAAGTCGAGCCCAGAATCTTTAAGAGATCATCTGTAATAAATTCAGACAAACAAAAACTTTGGCCAACGCTAGAAACAAAATGTCAAATATAGATGTATCAAAAAAATGTATTTGAGATCAAATGGTTTGGCTCCGGTCAGAACAAAACTGTGCAGTATGTGGAGTTATGTAAATTAATTAATTTATATTCAAATTAATTACAAATTACTCTCCTAATTGATTTAACAGTGATTAACATATAAAACCCACACTTGTACGGCTCCAGGCACTTTGGTCCCAAATGAATTATTGACAACAAATATTGGTATATTTTAACTTTTCATTTATCATTGTTGTCACCCTAAAGAGATTCTTACATTCTCCAACTGTAAAAATGTGTTTCCTACACACCAAATAATCCAAAGCTTTAATATTTCATCAACTAAAATGTGCATTTTAGCTGAAATCTATGACTCAGTGCTTTTTCCTCTAAACTTAGTCCGTGGCTAGTCTTGAACACTTGAATTTAGTTGCAGCTCCAGACAGATATTTTGTTTCTTTTTTTGCCAAAAATGGCTCTTTTGTTGCCGACCTCTGGTGTATGATCCCCACACAGTGAATCCTAAAGACTCTGAGATCTGCCGCCTCTCAGTGCGTTCAAACATGTGGCTGACGTTGGTGGTTTTGAATGAAATCTCCCAACAACTACTGGATGGACTCACATGAAGCTCATGTCCTCCTCAGGCTGAATTATAAAAATGGAGATCCCTGAACTTTTCATGTAATTAACTTTCCTTACTCATTCACTTTGGTTCTTAAACAAAACACCTGCAAAAATTCAACTACCACCAGCCTCAGCCATACTTTGTGTTTAATGCTAATTATCAATAGAGCCACAGCAATTAGTTGATTAATCAATTAGTCGATCGAAAGAAAAATGAATTGCCAGCTGTTCTGATCATTTTAAATGAAGAGTCTGAGTTTTGGTCTGTTGGCTGGACAAAAGAAACAATCTGAAGACGTCACTTTGACAGAGGATGTCATTTTGCACATTCAGTTTTTCACTAGACGATTAATTATGAAAATAAGCGTTGCTGTAGCCCTAGCAAATGTTACCATGCTAACACGCTAAACTAAGACTGAACATAGCAAACTTTTACCTACTTCACATCAGTATACTAGAATTCTCATTTTGAGCATGTTAGCAGCATGTTAGCATTTAGCACAAAGCACTGCTCTGTCTAAGCAGCCTCAGAGAGTTGCTAGCACAGCTGTAGACTATACATTTATTTATTTATTGTCGCTTTTATGGAGACCTTTCAAACACAGTCAGCATCATTTTACCTTAAAGGACCAGTGTGTGGGATTTAGCGACATCTAGGTTTGAGCTGGAACAACTCGCCTCACACTCCCCTTCCAAGTATGTACGAGAACCAAAAAAGATGTCCCGCTGAGATTGAAAATCTCTTTTACAAGAAAAACCTGACCAATGTAGCAGCCAATGACAACATATTAACATGCAGCAATATCTAAAGAAAAACAAGCACGTCTGCATCACAACATTCCTTATGATGCTCTTAAATTCATCAGGTGATAGAATTGGTTTGTCCATTCTGGGCTACCGTAGAAAAATGGTGGTGCAACTTAGCCTTGGTGGAAAAGGACCTGCACCTTCTGTAGACATAATCAGCTCATTTTAAGGTAACGAAAACACAATAATTCTTCTTTCAGCTGGAGGCCACGTGTGCTGTAAATGTTTTCAGTCAAAACAATGATTTGGAAAAACTACAAAAATTTTCATTTGAGTTTTAGAAATAAACCAGAAGGCGCACACGCAGGCTGCTGTGCACAAACGGATCAATTATTAAGATACTAATGAATTATTCAGGATAAAATTGATACACTCAGATATGGAGCATCGTTGCTTAAGGGGACGCTGTGTGATATTTGTGCAATTAGCTGCTTTCAAGGAAGCTGCACCCATCAGCTTTAAACTAATGAGAAGCAAAATCCAGATTGTTGCCTCAGGTGACAAAAGGTTTTTTTTTTCTTTCTGCGCTGGAATGTAACAAAACTGATGAACTGAAACCAGACACCAATTTAAAATTCAAAGATTTTCCTCCTTGAAATGGTCCTAAGAATGTAATTTACAGCTGAGTGCAGAGAGATTGATGCATCTCTGCATGTTTTTATGTCTCAGGTTTCCCCTTTGTGTGTGTGTGTGTGTGTGTGTGTGTGTGTGTGTGTGTGTGTGTGTGTGTGTGTGTGATGAGCTCATGTCGGCAGACTGCAGCCTTTGAATATTAACAACATGAGAGACGGGATGGGATTGTAGCCCGTGACACGGACATGTGACAACGGAGCGGGCTTGCTATTGGCTGTCCGGGATGTGAGGGAGACATAATTGGCTACCTGGAGAGAGAGGTCCAACCCAGAAAACGACAATAACAAAAGAGGAGACTGGAGGAGAGGATATCTCAATTCAACCTGCATTTTAGAGTCATACCTTTACCTCTAATTTAATATTTTTTAAGCCACAGTTTGAGTCCCAAAAACAGGTTATAAACCTAATATGACAAAACCTAATGTTTTATTTACAGCATGTATTCCACCTAAAGATGATTTAGAAGTGATATCAGAGTAAATGTCTTAATATCACATGCTGGTTTGTGTTCTGTGTGTTTTACTAACGTACCATCTAAGTGGAACAGCCGGGCTGCTCTACAGCTTGTGCCCCAGATATTTCCCTCTGGGTCTGAGCCAAAGAGTGAATGAACTCTTGGACCGGACTTGAATGACATTAACCGCAGCATAGTGTAAACAACGCTACACTTAATTGTACACTGTGGCTGTGTGTGCAACTCCTGCGGGTGATTAAGATAATATTCTCATTCGGCTTTTCAAGGAGGAGCGTTTGCAGCAGATATTAGAGATTGGTATCAAAATATACTACTTTTTTTTTGGCACTGGATAAAAGGCAGGGCAGGAACACTGACAAGCAGCCAAACGCACAATAACTAAATTAAACTGTACCTCAAGGGATTTACAGCACACATACACACAATCAACGACAACAGCATATTATACCATGGTCTATTGGCCGGCAGGTGTGTGTTAAAACCGTTTAACGCACATGTAGTTCAGCTCAAGTTTGATTACCGTTTTAAATTCATCCGCTACCCAACTTGTAACCATAGCAACATTAGCTGGCAAAGCTCACATCACTTCCTAACTGGAGGAAATGCGAACAAGCGAGCGAGGAAACAGCTGATCGCTTCAGTTTTCCAACCAGTTCTGTGTGTCAGCAAACAGGCCGAGCGACTCCATTCATCCATTTCAGTCAAGTTTCATGCAACCAAAAAATATGTTCTCTTTTTTAAATCAATGTGACGTCCTTGACGTTTCAATTTCCCCTCATCAAAAGGGAAGACGAGAGACTACAAGGCTGAGAAGAAGAAGCGACACCTTTTTTAAGATCCACAGCAGTCTTTTTACACGAATATCCTCAAAAAGGATGAGGTTTGGAAGGAAATAAGGGAACTTTTGGGAGTCTCACAAGTAAGTAAACTGTCCTCCAACTATTTAGAAACAAGTGTGATCAGAGTCAGAATCATACAGGGGATTACTGACAAGTAGGTTTTCACTTACAGGGAATTAGCTGCAGGATATTGATGCACAACAACAAACAGAGACCTAGAAATACAAATAAGGATTAAGGCAAGTATCAGTTGAAACAGCATAAACAGAGAACAGAACGAAAAAAGAAAAGAAAAATGTACGAAACAGTAGAGACAATATTTACAAGATCGACTGTTGTTTAAATAGATGAAGGAGGTCTGCAGTTTAATGTAGGAGTGCAAAAGGTTTGACATGGAATGTGCAAAGTCACAGTACGGGAGGATACTGCAATGTGCAAAACAGATGTGTTAGTTATGAATGAGTAACTCAGACTCAGTTAGTTTAGTGCGGTGCTGCAACGTCGCTCGTATATGTGGACAGTCGTTTGCTCGCATCGCTTCTAGTTGGCGTCCAGCGGTGTAACTCACTATCGACTGCAGCGAGTCAGCTGAGTTTGGTCAACAAAGGGACTACAATTATTTCTTGTCATGACAGCGGTAAGATCTGGCTTCGTAACTTTCGACTTTGAGCGCAAAAGACGACGTCCTCAAATGTCCTATTTTATCCGCAACCAAAGATATTCTTCTAGCTGTCAGAGGGGAGTAAAAAAAACAGTCTGGTGTGTGTAGAGGTGTGTGTGGTTATACTGAAGCAGCCTGGTGTTGTTTTCAGATGACTGGCTGCAGCTTTATCAACATATCACGTCTCTTTTTACCGGTACGTGTGCACAAATGTAATGGATATTTACCTAACCATGTATAATTAAAAAGAGAAACGTATGAGCCAAATTTTCCTCCCTCTTACTTGGGAAACGTGTCCCCCAGTCCCCCACGGCAGTTACACACATGTACAGGAGGACACAACAGTACAATAGTCCAATAACTGGAGGGGACTGGATTCAGCCAGTTTCTCAGTTTCTGCTCACAGATTTTCTAAACCCACCGCTGGCTGCAGATGTTGCCCCAGGTTGCACAGCTGCACACTGCAGCTGTTAAAGGTTAAATCAACACTGGAAGCATTTGTCCTACTGTTCATGTTATAAATCTGTTTAAATCTGCAAAGCTTTGGCAAAATTAAATGTTGTACGTTTATGAATCCTGCCACTTCTACGGTTCTTATTCTTTTTCTTCTTCTGTGCATTTTTTTGGGATCACTTCTACTCACACATTTTTGCATATAAAGCATGTTTACTTTTCACATATTGAGACATGAATTTTTTACTGTGATTTCTTTTTGAATGGCTGTCAAAGGGAATGCACACATAATCATCAAAATCTCCAGTTCTATATGAGCTACAGTCATCATTTCTGTAACACAGGAGCCCCATGGAGGTGAGCTCAACATCCTCTCCACATGTATGTGCATGACAAACTGAAGCATGGCAAGGAAAGCTCCACCTTGTGGCCATCAATAAAATACTATCACATCTCTTGAACACGTTATTCGATTACCTGCGATTTTGGGTGGCATCTTCAGGCGTGAATCACCAGCACCACTCTTTTGTCTTGGAATTAATATGAACCAAACAAACATGTTTTCTCTCATCTGAGGAACAGGACTTCTGGTTCTGCGATTTGGATATTGCACTTTGCCATATTGCGATTTTAGTAACATTGTGATTAATTGTGCAGCCCAACCCCCTTTAATTCACAGTCTTTAGATGTAACTCGGCCTTAAAACCAGAACATGTTTAAACATTTAAGTCTGAGGCTAATCACAGACCAAACTCCAGTTACTGCAGCATAATAAATCATCAGTCAGAGAGCGACTTCAGATAGGATTTATTATACTAATCCTTCATTATCTCCATCTGTAAGTGGAGCTTATGAATGGGATGTGGTAGCCCTTAAAGGCCTCCTGTCTGTGCTGAAACTGGGATTAACAGCAGGTGATTTCTCTGTACATGGATCAGAAATTTAACAAAAGATGATGATGGCTAAAGGTTTAAGAGTTTGGGCTCGCCGTCTCTGGTGACGTGACTCCTCTTTCAGTTTTAATATCTGACTCTCCTGCCTCTCTCTTCCTCCTGGTGTTTCTGCTCGGAGACGAAACAGCACACTCAGGAATAATGTCAGGCTCTAGATGTGGGTCAGCAGCAAAGATGCCACTCAGCTGCATTATTTCTTCCTTTACTCATTCATCATCATCTCCTGTTTTTTTTTTTTCTCTCCATCTCTGCTATGCTTTGCCTTTATCAATCTTTCTGTCTCTATACTGCTGATCTAATGCTATCCACCGCCTGCGGCAAACCGCTCAGTGCACACGGCCATGAAACTGCAGTTAATCAAGTCGTGGGAAGTGTGTGTTAGTGTCCCCCACAGGGTAGAAACAAAACTGCACTCCGCAAGGATGAACACAGCGTGGCCTTGAGGGGAAATCAGAGGCTCATTTCATAAATGGAAATGTGAATATTACAACACAAATACGAAAAACGTCATCATGCATTTGACCTGCAACCACAATAAAAACAAAACTGTGATTGCAATTAATTGTGCAGCCCTAGCACTGAAGGTTTATGCACAACACAAATGACAAAAAAGCCAACGTAAGTGCTACAAGTTGAATATTGAACCATTGATTGGTTATCAAACCAGCTGGCATTTTCTCTCTTCTGACCAATCTCCAAAGCTCCAAAAGTGTATAAAAACTTAATCCCGTGAAACCTTAAACACAGACACTACTAAACACACAAGTGAGCACGCAATCGTTCATATCCACGCACACAAACCACTGTAATTCACTCTACATGCAGTTCCTGGGGCGTTTAATACGGAAAGAGCTGATCAAAATGTCAGCAAACATTCCTGTTTGACCTGCACACAGTCACACTGCACACAGACACCATATCATCTGCAGGCATGGATTCAAATGTGGACAGCTGGTTGTGTTTGTTTGTGTCTAATGGATCGGGGACGGGCAGGGAGGAGACAGAAAGGGTGAGGAAAGATGAGCGAGGGTGTGTTTATGCATGTGAGATGCATTAAAAAAGATTTGATTGAATGAGGGGGTAGTTAAAACAGTTCAAAATGGAGAAATACGCATAAAAACCTCCTGATCCACTGAGAAAAAAAACTTTAATTCTGCCTTTGTTGATGTTCCCATTTATTTTTCCTGTGGCGTCTGGCTCCATCTAGTGGCGATCTGGGCCTTTCACATGCTAAATCCATCAGGTGTTACGAGCCCTTTGAATTATTCATGTATACATGAGTGGGAGGATGGATGCAAAGCAATTTCAGGCACTGGCGTTACAGCTCTAATAAATACTAGAAGAAGAGGCTGATATAGAGGGTGTGAAACTGCCTCTGAGCTGAAGAATACTGAGAGATGATTTTGATCCAAACAGATGAGAGCTGGACGTTTAGTGTGCGTTTCTTTACGGCCGTGTTGGCTTTGTTGTGTCTGTGAAATAAAACATGTTCCCGTCTGTTGAAACGGTACAACATGCAGTTCTTCTTCTGACCATCTCGAGGCAGCATCACGCAGAGAGAACAGAGAATCACAGTAGTTTGGAAGCAAGTTGATGCCATGTTGTTTTTTCACTCACTTCAAAAGACAAACTAAAGGGACAGTTCACCCCAAAAGCTGGTCTGTAGTGCTGTTTATCTATCCTATAATATTCTGGTGTGAGTTGCAGAGTTTTGGGGATAACAGCCATAGTGATGTCTGTCTTCTCTCCAATATAATGGAACTAGATGGCACAGAACTCCAACATGGTGTCTCTTTCCAAAACTCATGCCACAGTTGCTCAAAATAATCCTTCTTTCGGCAGTAAAAATTACTGGAACTGGGTCTGCAACTAATGACTTTTTTCACTGATTAATCACTCCATTATTTTCTTGATTGATTGATTTTATCTGTCAATAAAATATCAGAATGTCTTGTTTTGTCCACAACCCCAAAATATTCAGTTTACTGTCAGAGAGAAGTAAAGAAACCAGAAAATATTCACATTTAAGAAGCTGAAATCAGAGACTTTTTATATTTTTTGTCTTAAAGTATTCAAACCAGTTAATTGATCAATTAATCCTGTCACAATCATGTGAGTTGATGTATGTCTGTGTGCTCCACATGTTTCTTGTCACAGTTATTCTCATTATTGATCAATCTGTTGAGTATTTTCTCCATGAATCAGTTAGTTGTTTGGTCCAAAAATGTCAGAAAATGGTGAAAAAGCTCAAGATGACGTCCTCAAATGTCTGAGAAATATCAGAGAATTTTGACATTTTTAAATTAAAAAATGACTAATGATTAATCGATTATCAGAACAGTTGGCAATGAATTTGATAACCGATTACTAATCGATTAATCATCGCAGCTCGAACCAGACCTACTTTTCTCTACTAGAAAGAAAGTAGTTCCTACATGAAATTGCTCACAACAAGGTCTGTGGATTATTTTGAGCAACAGGGTCAGGATGATTCAAAAGAGACACTAGTTTTGAGTTTTTCAGATTTATTTTTAGTACTTTGAGCAGCACAGAGTGATGTTCAGTTCCACTACACTGGAGAGAAGACTTACATCTCTGTGACTGTTATCTCCAAAAAAATAAAAATAAAAAATCTAGATGGATAAACAGCACTACAGATTTTGAGCTGCCCCTGTGGTGGTTTTGGTATGTCAGTGACATTAAACATTTTCTTGTCTGTTGACACAGTACAACATGTACAACATGCAGATCTTCTTCTGACCACTTGGAGGCAGCATCACACCGAGAGAAAAAAAAATGTTTGGATGCAAGTGGATACAAACTGTATGGTAATTCATAGAGTGAGATTATTCAGTACATTGAGTTACTTTTCAGGAAATGTGGTGCAACTTCACCATTAAAAATGTATCTCAGTCTCCATTAGGCAATTTTTCAATCTCATATTTAGTCCAGATTAAAATCTGCTGCACCCATTAGACATTTTCATGCATCATCCCCAGCAGTCCCTCATTACTGATGTTCTGTAAATCAATTTAAATCACACTGGATGTCCAATTTAATTGGACATTGTGCTGCAGTTGGTGCTTAATCAGGATAAAGAGGTCAGACCTGTATCAATAAAGCAGTCCAGTTAGCGTCCTCCACCTGGACGTCAGCCCAGCTGACAAGAACACAAAGTGAGCTCAAACTTTTCTTCTGGAGTTCCTGAGCAGCAGTGGTCTGTGATTTACAATCTTTCACCTTTACTTTTTCTTATTATTATAGTCATTTCTACCATTATTTTATCCTTATTTATTCATTTTTGTCCCCCCACACTTCCCCCAACCCGTCTCTCTTCCCTCATGCTCTTATTCCCCTCCCTCAAGTAAAAGTACTGTTACACTGCTAAAATATTACTCAATTACAAGTAAAAGCACATAAAGATACTTAACTAAAAGTACAAAGTATTCATTGCAAAAACTATTCAGAGTATTAGTTACTTTTAACCGTTGATGTCACATCAGCTCTCCAAACTAGGGTTGTAAAGTTTGTGCATTTTCCTGAACCAGTGATCCAAAATGCTAACAATCAATTAATTATTAATACAATTTTTTTTCCTGTTTTTTCCCCTCATTTTAGTTTAATTCTCCTTATTCAACAAATGGCCCCACCAGCTGAAAAGACGTCAAATGAGGTGCTGATATATTTCATGGTTTTCATTGGCCCGTTTGTGATCAGATCATCTTACTAGCTACTAAAATGCAGATGAAAAGTTTCGATATTAATTTAAATTGTACTCAGTACTCAACTATGATTTTAAAAAGTAACTAAGTAGATTACATGGTGTAATGTATACTTAAGTATGAGTAAAAGTACAGACTTAAAAATCTGCTCATGATACCCCCCAAAAAACTACGTAACTACAGTAATTTGTGCATTTGTAATTAGTTACTTCCACCCTGATGATGTTTTTCTTTCTTGCTTCATGCCCAACTGTCCTGTCCTGTGTTTAAAAATGTACACTGTTATTAATTATTAATGATTACTTGATTCTTAGCATTTTCAACTATCGTTTAAGGAAACCTGACTTTGTACACAACATGGGCTGAAATTCCAGGAGTGTCATTTATTTGACACCGTTTATCAGCCAAGCAGCACGTCTGCGACAGAAGGTAAATATCCTGTTATAACAGCTCAGTGACAGCCAGGTGTTTGCAGACGGTGGAGAGCAACTGTGGCGCCCGGCTCTACAAACTGCAGCCGCCTCGATCTCGTGAGGTTATCGTCGCCGTGCGTCGATCAATCCTGTGCAGGCCTGGCTCATCTCAAACACACCTAATAAGGGACTTGACACAGAATCAGACTGATAATAACTCGATAATGGCGCCGATTTTGCAACAAACAGCACAATGAAACACGTAAAACACCTCCCATTGTCTGTAGGGTGACTGTGTGTGCATGTGAGCAGTCTGTTCCTCTGAAACTCTGTATTCTCCAGTCTAATTACACCAGCGATCCCCTGCTACAACGGGACTCTGATGAGCTCAAGTTAAGACACATACATGGACATGAACAAGAGGAAGTATTTAAGCACTGAAAGTTATTTTGGAAATGTGTTTCCACCTGCACAGAGCACCAGGTGGGTGAGGATTACAACATCGGGACATTAGTGTTGTGTAATTTGATGCTCCATTAAAGTCTTCCTCGTGGGATTCCTTTAATGTGATTCTCGATGTAAAGTCCTTTGTGGTGCCTTTAATCTGTTTGAAGCTCAGCTCCATCTTGTTGGTCAAATTTCAGCGTCCCACTCGTTTACTCTGCATTATGTCCCACCACAATATCCTGAATCGTTAGGAAAGTACATCAAATTAGATCCGCTGCATCACCGTGACTCCAAAACTGCACTTAGACACAAGCTGAAATTTGAGGACTTCAATACCCATAAATCCCTCAGTCTGGTCGGTAATTAGTGACATTAATATCTAACAGGAGTGTGAACACAAAGCTGGGATGCTCTTCTCTTCTGCAGCAGGGACACAAACAGCAAACACACACACACACACACACACACACACACACACACACACACACACACAACTAACTGCACTCACACACTAACAAATATTACGCTGATAAAGTCAAAAGAATCACTTTGCTGGTGCCAGATAATGTAGTTCTCTCAAGACAAAACTCAAAAGCTGAGCTGGAAGAAAATTAAAACATCTCACCGAGCCAGCAGATTTTAGTCACTACTGCTTGGCAGGATTTTAAAGGGACAGTCTGGAGTTTTTAAAGTGAGGTTGAACGAAGAATTGCCAAATCGGCACATCAGGCCCGCCCCCGACTAAAGATTATACTAATCAACCAGGAGTTTGCGATGTTGATTTAATTATTAAAAAGCCCGAAATCTGAATGCAGAGTTGCAGTGAAAGGACAGGACAGATGCCGCTGTGTTTTACTTGCCTCGAGTGAAATCCTGACCACGACTTTGGCGTTTTCATGGGTTAAACTGTGCTGTTGTCATAGAAACAGTTGATAAGATTGTGATATTTATTGAAACTATCTGCTTTCTTGACTACTGCAGTGAATCCAAAGTCATACAATAACACCCAACTTCATGATTTGATTTAGCTCATTTCGATTGATTTTCAATTTAATATTGAAATCACTGCACCCCTGATCAGTACCACATACAACCACACTTTAAAAAAATCTGAATTATGCCTTCATTTTATATATTTATTCAATTTGTTTATTTGCCAGAGACGGTAGATGTGGGCGTTCTTACATTTAAATAAAAAATGCAACCGATGCAACGGCTTTTGGGAACTAAAACACACAAAAAAACCCAAAATATCCAGGATTTTGTGATGGTTATCGAGGTGTTTCCCTGCACCGCAGTGATTTATCTCTGTGAAGCTCTGAGTTCTCTTTTGTAAAAGATATTAAGCTCCGTTTGTTCCTTATCTTGTCAAAACACCAGTAAACCAGCTGCTTGTTGAGTCTTATCACTGAGAACAGGACACACGGATGTCCTGGTGCTCCTGCGCCGCTCGACCCTCGCCGGCCTTATTCCCTCTCTATTTGTACACCAGCGTGTGAGGGCACAGACAACCTTGCAACTGATAAGCTAATTAACAGAAACAGAGACGTGGATGCCGGCACATTTCAGGCCGATCTGAGAGGCTGCAAGATGCTTCTGCCCTTCAGCCCTCAAACCCTAAATTACTGCAACATCGTCTGACATTTCGTGAAGGAAAACGAGGCAGGAAACGAGCCCTTTGCGTCTGAAATGTGCTTGACAGGTCCCGTCAGATCGACGTGTGTGTGAACATGAGGGAGAAAAACAGGCTTCAAGGAGTGCGGCGCGTCAAACACGCCAGGATCACACATGAAATCTGTGTGTGAGGTCATGTCTGATGAAAATATCAATGAACAAGGTGTCATTTAGATCACCGATTCAGCTCATCCACACCTTTTAATTAAACAGCATAAAGCCAATACAGATATAAACTGCTCCTAAAAACAAGAGCTGATAAATATTGGATTTTTGATTGATTAAAATGTTTTGAACCAACAATTTTTAAGTATTTTGAGGGGTTTACTGTCTTTATTTGATAGTAGAAAGTCAGGACTTGACAGTAAAAATGGAAGGGAGTCCTCATCTTATTTAGTATTTTTGCTTAATAAATTGTTTAAATGAAAAGATATAAAGATATTATAGCTGTTGAAGCATTATTTGACAAAAACATGAAATATCCTACATCTCATTAATGTCTTATATCTTATATATCCTGACACCACTAAAACCGTAATTAATTCAAAGCAGCACTCCAGTGTTGGCCGATTGGACGAATATATCGTCTATCGCCGACTGCCTTTTGTGGGCGATTTTTAGGGCGATATCTGTCACCTGCAGAGTGACAGCCTCCGCTCTGCACCGCGCTCTCGTCCAGCGATGCAGTTCACACCCACTCAGCCGGGTGTGGAGTGAGAGGAAAACACTCTTACTTTACACTCGTTTCACGCGGTGAATTAAAGATTTATTTTGACCAAACCAGAGCTGGTGCCTGTTGGAAGAGTGGACATTCTAACAAAGACGGTTTGGGTGAGTTTTACGTGTCTTTCTGTCAGGTTTGAATTAAGTGCGTTTTCCGAGGAGTTAACGAATCAACTAAGTTTGTCTCAGTTCGGTAAAAGAGAGAAACTTGAATTCAGAAGGTGTACGGCAGCCGATTCTTCATGTCTCTGATACTTTCTGTAAAGTCTTCTCATGTAAAAACAAATGTGTTTGTGAGTTAGCTTTGATTCAAGAACTCTTTGCATTAGTTTACATTCATAAAGCTCAGATGATGATATTGATTCCTGATACCTGATATCACTGCAAAAATCTTTAACAGCACAAGAACTCTATTTATTTCATTAAAACCACAAATTTGATAAACAATGTGTGATGAAGGCTGTGATTCATGATGGGATGTGAATGAGGAGCTCATTTCATGATTTTGTTTCTTGTCTTTTGCTCTTGATTAATAAATGCATGCTTTAATTTGGAAAAGCAGCCTTATATTCTTGTTATTTAGCCTCCATGAAATATTATTGACAGTATAAACTGTTGAGATCGCAATGCTAACCTCCATTTGCATATTTATGAGAATTCCCATTATGTGTTAGCATTGAGCTAATGGAGTAAGATACAGAAAATCAATTCAGGAATCATCATCAAAAAGAATCAGAAAACTTAAAGTAAGACAGGATTCTCTCTCCCTTAACTATAAACTATCATAACTCACGTTACCTGCACGTAAGGTGAGCCATATTACATTGTCCCAGATTTAACTTTAAGAGCAGAATGCAATGCGCATAAATGTAATTACAATTAATTCAATTGTGTAGACTCAAAATTACAAAGAGAGAAAAATAAGGTAATCTACTGAATACGTCCTAACAAAAATAAATCTCTTCTTCCATTAAAATGTGTCTCTAACAGCTAAATTCCATCAGGCGCGGCTGCATCATGTCAGCGCTCTGCTCGGCTTCAAATACACGCCGAGTCTATTTTTGACGGATGCTGCGTCAGTTTGCACAGAGCAGATCGAACGGGCGGGAAATCAGACGCAGAACAGGCAGGGAGAATCCGGTTCATTTTCAAAATAAAAGACCCCATGCAGACTCACGAGACAAGAAACTATTTAATCACATAGTCTGATTATCCATGGTAGAAGCACAAAGAGCAAGGGAAGAGGAAGTAATCAACAAAATTTGAGCGAGTAAACATAATCAGGTTACTCCTTACTAGAAACCTGCTTCTTTTAATGTTACATGTTCATTAATCAGGTGATATGTTATTCTAAATAATTTTTGACTCTCAAGCATCACTCATCTCTATTGGACTCAAAAATCCAGTATTGCTCTGTCTCTCATGAGTATACAAATAAATGATGGAGTGCAGGCCTGGAGGTGCCTCTCAGCTGTCATGTCTGTGAAGTGCTCTTATTGTTTGGACGTAACGTGGCCTCTCTCTCCTCTGGCTGTTCTGTCTGATAGCGTCTCTGCAAACCTCTCTCTTGCTGTCTCTGTCGCTCTTTATTCCTTCCTCTCTGACTCTATCGACACTGACAAAGCAGAACGCAGACATCCGACACACTGTAAATGGACTTAAAAACTAGATAAGTACGAGTGCGTAATATTCTGAAGTGTCTGCTGGATGATGGTCGCAGTCTGCCAGCCTGCAGGATCAGCCGGGCAGATTTAGATCACATTAGGACGAGAGGGAGTTTGGGCGTGGCTCGCTCAGACGCTCCATAAAAAAAGATAAATGTCCATTAGCAACACGGTTCAGTTCATGTAGGAAGACCAGTGGTAGCCAGCGAACATGCACCTCCATTAGCGCTGCAGCCGATCCCTTCTCAAATGTCACAGCAGAACCCGATAATCACATCTGAATCCAAAACTCTGCTCCTTTGTATTCACAGGAGACGTAACGATGGAGGAGGCAGAGCAAGAAATGCAACAGTTATATCCTGGTGACTAATTTCCCTGACGATTAAACGCAAAATTTAATTCAGACTAGTCGACTAGTCTAACAGTAAGAAAACGCTCAGAAAGCAGTTAAAATTTAGCACAAATATTAATGGATAATGTTGCACGCTGTTGGAAAAAATACTGTGTGTATTAAAAGTCATTTGAAGCCATTAATCACAGTCTACAATCGCCAGATCAGATTTTAAATGCCGCTGAAATGCGTCACTCTGCGCTGTGCAATACAAACATTACATATTAACCTAGAAAACATGACAACAGCTCATTAAACACTTCAACTTTTCAGACTGCAGAGCAGGACACTGCAAGTCAACACTTAATCCACCAGATCAGCTTTGTTCGGACCAATCAGACACCATCCAATCAATCTGCAGGAAAAAAACATCAAGATCTAACATTACATCATCGACTCCTCCTCAACTTTACGCTGATAAACAAAGAATGCATGCAGGTCGAACATTTTTCTGTACTGATGGAGACACAACAACTTCCAACTTCATTCGACATTTGAACTTGCAGAAAAAACAGAAAGATGCTTTGTTGAAGAACTCATTACTCAAAACCCAAAGTTTAGCCTGTGAATCTTTAGGACTTTGGGACTTGAGGGCAAAGACTTGAGACATACTTGTGATTTACAAAACCATGATTTGATCCCACCCCTGCAAAAAAGTGCTGAATCGTTTTAAACAGTATCCATTTAATTGAAAAGACGTGACTGCGAGAAAAAATCCTGTCAACATCTGCAAACCCCCTCTTACACTAACATCCTCCTAATTGTTTCTAATTGGCCACAAATCTCATCAGGACCAATCAAGGAGTACATACAAGGTGCTGGTGAAGATTAGTGTGTTATCGCCATGGAGACTGATGAGGCTGACTGCAGGAATGCAAGGGAGACGTGGATAAATGTGCCAAAAGGACGGAGGAGTGCATAACAACACTACGTGAGGTGACATGTGAGGATATTTCAATACCACCTTAAATCACATGTCTTCACCTGTACAACACATTCATCCACACTTCTAATGAGAGCAGAGAGGAACACAATGGAAAGGTCAGCGCCGCCATGACGACACTTTCGTCTGGACTGAAGTGACCAGAAGCACCAGAGCAATGGAGCAAAATGTAAAGTTTGTACAGAAACACGGTTTATCTTTATGGATAATTTTGATGCCGAATTAACAAGAAGGCTGTCAACATATGTTGCCTTTCAGCTCGAGTTTCTAGAGTAATGTGTTTTTCCTGACTTGTAAGGAAATTGTTAATATACCACATTTCTTAAAGGGAGTTTGGTGTAATATTTTCCCTGGAGAGCACAGAGAGATTTAGTTAACTTAAAGTAGTAATATGTTTATTTCTTAACATTTTGTCATCACTGAAGAAACAACTTTCAGTGAGAAATCTTCATTCTTCTCCCGCTAAATTAGTGCAGCTAACCAACGAAGGCTGGTAATGAGTTGCAGCGACAAATTCCACAATGTAAAATTTGTACAGAAATACAGTTTATCTTATGGATCACATTGATGCCACATTAACAAGAAGGCTGTCGTCATATGTCACCTTTTAGCTCGTGTTTCTAGGGTTACGTATTTTCCAGACATGTAAGGAATTGTTAATATGTCACATTTCTTAAAGGGAGTTTGGTGCAATATTTGCCCGAGAAAGCGCAGGGAGCTTTAGTTAACTCAAACTGGTAATATGTTTATTTTTTAACATTTTGTCCCCCAATGCAGAAACGCATTTCAGTGAGAAATCTTAATTTTAGAACAGTTTACTTTTCACTCCCACTGTCTTCTCCCACTAAAATAATGTAGCTAACCAACGGAGGCTGGTAACAAGTTGAGGCGACAAAATCCAAGTTTATACAGAAATAAAGTTTATCTTATGGATTACACTGATGCCGAACTGACAAGAAGACTGTCAACATATGACGTCTTTTATCTTGTGTCTCTCTTGTAATGTGTTGTTCCTGACACATAAGGAATTGTTAATATGTGATATTTTTTAAAGGGAGTTTGGTGTAATATTTTCCCCAGAGAGCACAGAGAGTAATAAGTGTATTTTTTAACATTTTGTCACCATTGCAGAAAAAGAATTCCTGCCGTATGTCCTCCTGCCTTGCACTGATCTTACACCCTGACTTTTAGCCATAAACTTGCTGAACATGGAGGTGACTGAACTTTGTGGAGTTGTATCAGCTGAAGAGGCAACAGTAACCCCGTCTCAGGTGTCAGGTCTGCTTTTACCTGCTGAAGTCGACACAGAGCGGGGCGCAGCTTGCAGGCCACGCGCACGAGACGAATGAGGGTTAATTGAGGGGCTGAGACCACAGTCAGAGGAAGAGAGAGACCATTACAGCCACTTACCTGCAGGAGAGAGAACAGAGATACAGGTCAGAGAACATTTACGTGAACAGGAGAACAAGCTCGTCTGTTTACATGTGCATGTTCGGGCATTTTATTTATTTATCTGTAACTGTCTGTCTGTCTGAGGTCAACTTCGGTCTCCTGCTGGCGCTCTGCCAGCTGTCTCCAAGGCAACCGGGTACACGAGCCACAAATAGCTCCTCTGAGCAGAGTATCCCTTCGCCATATCAAACCACATCACACCCCTTCACATTTCACATCCCTCCACAGCAACAAATAGACCTCATTAAGACATGGGAAAAACTCATCATATGCAGTTTTGAACTCTCATAATATTTGTTTATTGTGTGTTTATATTTGCAACAGAATGTCTGATTCAGCGTTTTTACATGTGGAATATCCACATAAAAATAAAAAATTAAATATCACATTTGTGCTGTGTCAGTTTCTTTTCAAAAGGGAAAAATTACATATTATATTCTATATTAAAAGCTTTAGCACTTTATCACTTTACATCACAATGATGTCAAATATACAGTAATTTATATATTACATACTTGAGCAGTGATTTATTGTTGTTTGTACCATGAATACTCTTTTCTGATTAGCTGGCAGGTGTGTGTTAAAGCCAACTAACCCACACGTATTCTGGCTCAAGTTTAATCACCACTTCCTAGCTGGTGGAGATGCGAGCGAACAGCTGATTGGTTCAGTTTTCCTTAAATGAGGATGTCCTAACCTGCCCCGAGCGTCAGCCAACAGCGACGTGGCTCTATTTCAGCAAAGTTTCACGCACCTCTAAAATACTTTACCTGGTCTAAAAATCGACATGACATCCTCGACGTTCCTGTTTCTCCTCATCGAAGAAGTTAAAGGGAGGACGAGAAGAAGCGGCAACCGATCACTTATGGACAAAACAAAATATTTGAGGATGTCATCTTGGACTTTGATCAGTGTTTCTCACCATTTGACAAACCAAACAACTAATCGATCAATTGAGAAAATAATCAACCGATTAATTGTGAGGTGCAGACCTAAAAACACTGTATTATGCTAAACAACACCATATTTTATATTGAGGTGATGCAAAAGTAACGGAAAGTAATCAAGTTACATTACTTTAATATTGTGATACCTGGATTATATTACTGACTACTTTAGCAGAAGTGGCCCCTGCTCTAAACACTCACAGAAGCAAAAGATTTCATGTTTATTTTATGTTTTACAACCACAGGTTTCATAACTTCAGGGTCCAGGAGCCGCGTCTGCCGGGTTCCCTCATAACAAGAGAACCAGTAGTATGTTTTTATTTTTAGCCCAGCAACAAGACGACGCCACATTCAATAAATGTTTCAGGCTCAGCGACGCCGTGGAAGCCCCAGCGATGGTTTGTGTAATGAGTAAACCTAAAAAAAAAAAAATCTCCTTTAGGATGATCTGAAATTACACTTTGATCTGGTCGTCTTTGGAGAACAAATCCTAATATGTCCGCATGTGTGTGTGTGTGTGTGTGCGTCTTGAAGCTGTGCTCTAATCCATGTGGAACGATAACCCTCCCTGACATTATAAAGGTTAATTAGACGTGAACTTTCCATTATAGATACTGATAGCTCGTCCTAATCCACACACACACACACACACACACACACACACACACACACACACACACACACACACACACACACACACTCGCAGAGAGAGCATACTCGAGCTCAACAGGATGCAGCCACTTCAGGACGGGTATCCTGACCTAACTCTGGTGGGCATGCTCAGTAGAGCTATGCAAATGACCCTGGCGATGACACCTTGGCAGGCTGTCATGGCAACACATCAAGTAGCAGGCATGTGGCCACTGGCAGGAGACGGAGGGAGGATGAGGAGGAGGAGGAGGAGGAGGGAGAGGGGGTGAAGGATGGAGGGAAAAGAGGAGTAAAAATAAAAAAAAAGATGAGAAATGGGGGGAAACGGAAGCGAGGTGATGAGAAAAAAGATGAAAGAGACAAGAAGGGAGGTGAGGAGGTGATGGAGGAGTGAATGAGGAGGGTAGAGAAAGAAAGCAGCTAATGATCTCGTAAACTGGGTTAATGTGTCTCCAGGTGTCAGACAGGGTATGTTTCTCTATTAGAAACAGCTGTGAGTAATAGATTACTTTATTACAAATCATACCTGATTGATCTTTTTTTCTTGTATCTCATAACAGTGAGCTGTGTGCAAGCCTGCCTCACGAAACAAGACGACACTAAAATACATTAAAGGGATAGTTCACCCAGAAATGAAAATTCAGTCATTATCCGCTCACTTTCACGCCGACTGAAGGTCAGGTTTGGTTATTCAGTCCACGGGTTTCACAAGATAACAGTGTTGCAGAGTCTCCCAGTTTCAAAACATAAAAAACAACCAAAAAAAAAAAAAAAAAAAAAAAAACATAAAATGCTGCAGCTAACAATTATTTTCATAGTCAATTAATCGCATGATTATGTACTTGATTAATTGATTGACCGTTTTTAAAAATGTCAGAAAATGGTGAAAAGTGTTTCCCAAAACTCATGATCATGTCCTCAAATGTCTTGTTTTGTCCACAACCCAAAGATTTTCAGTTTACCGTCAGAGAGGAATAAAGAGACCAGAAAATATCCACACTTAAGAAGCTGAAATCAGAATATTTTTTACTTTTTAAAAAAAAATTACAAATGACTCAAAACGATTAATCAATTAATTAATCCCGTCACACTCTTGGCACTTGTAAAAATAGGTCCAAACGTTTGGTGAACATGGACATCTTAATTAAAAACAGATTAATAATTGCAGCTCTAAGTGTTTTTTGTTTGTTTTTAGGTTGATTAGTTTGTCCAGCTGTTTCTTCAGTTGTTTTGCATAACAAATGATTTAAATACAAAAAAATTGTGAATTGTTTTCTTCATTTTAAAATCATAATCCTTCTAATAATCCCCATTTTTACTAAATGCATTTGTAATCTGTTTCTGTCTCTTTTTATTATCTGTAACTGTAATGGAATACAGTTACCTTTTGTGTGTAATCCATTACACTCCATGTCTGTCAATTAATCGTTGCAGCTCTGTATAATTAACATCCCTGCCGTCTAACACGTCATGTACTGTTCTTATTAAAAAATACATTAGAAATTTAAAAACTGATCTGAGTTTATACAGCAGCAAAGTCAAATATAGACACACACGCTGCACTGACATTAATATTATTAGTGGTCGTATTAATAAAGCGGTTGGTCTTACAGGGTGTAGTCAGCTCAGAAATGTGATGTTTGCACACGTTTGTGCTTGAACTGTGTCATGAAATCAGTTTTATTGTACATTTCTGCTGTTTTTTGTGCTGATTTTACACAGTGAATGTTGGTGTGGTGTGTTTGTGTTAAGCAACAGAGACAAATAGACTAAAACAGCAAAGAGGGCATGTTTGGTTCTTTGATGATGTTCTGCGAGGTGTTCTGTTTGTTACGAGGATCCTGCTCATATGGTGCACTAAACAAGCAGACGGTGTGTGTCCGTCTGTGTGTGTGTTTGTTTTCTACCTGCACGCTCAGCTGTAGTGGTATAACATGACATGACTGATGAGGGCACGATTAAATGTAAGCATACACAGTCTTCACTGTCAGCACACACACACACACACACACACACACACATGCAGACAATGATGACGTGCGTCTCAGTGTGTGTGGGGAACAGTCTGGGTATTTCCAGCAGGCGACCTGCCAGTACTTTCAATGTTCTAGTTCAGAAACCCCTCTGCCTTCTGCCTTTCCTCATCCTCCTCACATCATCGCTGCACCGCTTTCTTTCTTTCTTTCTTTCTTTCTTTCTTTGCCATTTGTACACTTTAATCTCGTTGAAGCACTTAACCCTGACAGGAACATCTGACTGATGCGTGTTGGGTCAGAAATCTTTGTCATTACTCAGTCAAACCGGAATACACAGATTAATTTAGTGACTCCATGGCAAGACTGCACTTCCTGTTTACATCACCCAAAGCATGATGGGAGCCACTGTGCCAAAAACATATGTAAACGAGAAGGGCACATGGAGAGCGCAGACCTCTGCATGCCCCATATCACAATGTTAACAAAAGTGAAAAATAATTGATGTACCATTAGGATCAGCTCAATGAATATGTTTTTTTGTTTGTTTGTTTTTTTGATCAATGTTTTTGTGTAATATTTTGTCAGACTACTGTGTGTTTGAAGATCAAGTATATAAAAAAATTGTTAGCTAAAAGATGCTTGGATTAGGTGACTGACTACATTTTTGTGTTTTATTTTAGCACCAAGGAGGTTCTACTGAGAACCTTCTTATATTCCAAGGATTTATCTAGAACAAACCCAAGGGTTTCTATCAAGAACCTTTTTGCATGTCAAGGGTTTTATCTACAACCAACCAAGGGGGCACTGCAGGGAAACTTTTTGTGTTCTAAACATTTTATCTAGAACCCACCCAGGTGGTTCTACAGAGAACCTTTTATAGTTCAAGGGTTTTCTGTATTGCACAGTCAGGGGGGTTTGATAGAGAACCTCTTTATAATCCAAGGGTTTACCCAGAACCCACTCTGGGGTTTATTTAAAGCCAACCCAGGGGGTTATATTGGGAGCGTTTCATATTCCAGGGGTTTTATGTAGAACACAGTCAGGAGGTTCTACAGAGAACTCTCTGATATTGCACAGGTTTATCCAGAACCCGCTCAGAGGATTCTACCAAGAAAGTTTCTTTTATATTCTAAGGGTTTTATCTAGAACCCATCCAGGTGGTTTGACTGAGAACCTGTTTTTACGATCCAAGGGTTTTATTTAGAACACAGTCAGAGGTTCTACAGAGAACAATTTTATATTACAAAGAACCCATGACAACCTTTCTTTCAAAAGGTTTCTTCGGATGAAAAGGGTTCTTTATGTAACCCTTTCTTTAAAAATGGGTTCTTCAGAAGCAAACGGTTTATGGGCAGAACCTCTGCCCTTCAGGAAGAACCCTTTTGGAACCTTTATTTGTAATAGTGCAGCATTTCTGAGTAACCGAATTTATCCTGATAACCTGATAAAATAACTTCAGACACTTGATTAATGACTATTTGCACTAAGTCTATAAATAAGAGGAATGAAATCAGATGTTGGTTGAGAGAGTTAAAGAGTCTGAGCCAGTTTACTTCTCAAACATCCGACCTACATCACCGTCTGTCCGTCCCTCTTCCCTGATAGACATCTGCCTTTGTCTGCCTGTCCGCTCTACTGTAACTAATGGAAGTGAAAACAAGCAGCAATCAGCTTCTCGGCAGCCGAAAATTCAGAGAGAGCAAAGAAAACGAGAGAGGAGAGGAGAGGAGAGGAGAGGAGAGGAGAGGAGAGGAGAGACGGGGAGGGGAGGAGGATAATGGTGGGATGTGTGAGTGAGACAAAGGACGAGACAGGAAGACAGACAACAACACATAAACCAGAGACAGAGTGAAAGAGACAAAATAAAAGTGGGATTCAACAGAAGAAATGAAAGTGAAGGAATGATTAACGGTGACAAATATGAAAGGAGAGAGATGGATGTTTCCCCCTGAAACGATTACATCACCTCCTGCACACTCCTGTTGCCATGGCTACAGAGTCACATTAGCCTCATCATACTACCGTCTGACACCTTCACTTAGCCTTCATCCTGAGCTCCGTCCCTGAACTCCGGGCTTTGTACATTTGACTGTGTCAGGCTCGTCTCGCCTGCCTCTTCCCGTCATGTTGTCTGAATAAAAAAGGTGGTCTATTTTCTGACCGCGGCGGCGGGGAGTTTCCCCCCCACCTTCCTCCCAGGCCGACGCACGACTGCTTCAGAGATATGATATGAAAGCACGCTGGAGATTGAGTTTGGTGACTAATTAGTTCTGCCAGGCAGGATTCATCACAGGAGCACATTTTGGTAAGAGGCCAGTGATGTAATGGAGTGATTCCCAAACACTGGGTCGGGACCCACAGGTGGGTCACAGGAGATTTTATTTGGGTCACCACATAAACAAAAGACCATAGAAGAACTTTTGCAGCTTTTATAAAGCATTTATAATGTGTATGTTGTTTTACTGATGAGAGGAAAAAACAAGAGCCTGTTAAATTTCAAGGCAACTTATCTCAGATTTTTGAGTTTTTGAGCCCAGCTGCAACTCTTTAGTTTTTAAAAAAAGTTTTATGTTTTGTTGAGATAATTTACTTTTCTTCTTTAGATAAACTTCAATCTTCAAGTTTTAGAACCCCCCAAAAATGGATTTCAAGGATTAAAACTCTGAGTTTATAAACTAAACACTCAAGTTCAAGTAAATTATGTCAATTTAAGATTATAGGTCAGCAAAACTTTAGAGAAAAAATATTTCAAAACTTAGAGTTTGATTCAAGACTTAAAAATCCATTACAGTAAGTTGAAAATTGTTGAAATTTTGAGTCGTCTCAACTTTTTTTTAAGAAGTAATAAAAACTATTTAATGTGTGTATCAAGATAATATAAAGTGATGTGGAAATGTCCGTAAAAATGGTCAGGAATGTTCATTTATGCACAAATTAACTCTTCCCAATATTTATTGATATGGCCTGGTGTGAATTGGGTCCTGATGGTTTGTTATTTTTAAAAAGTGGATCCCTAGAAAATTAAAAATTGGAAAATAATTAATACTAACAATCCAGTTTTGGGGAAATTTTATTCTTTAAAGTTATATATATATATAAATATATATATATATATGCTTTCATTTTTTTTTCTTTTCTTTTTTTCTTTTTTTCTTGCTCTGTGCCAGAAAACACCAAGAATGCACAACTTCAAACATTTCAAAATGTGTTAAAAGCCTTCAAAATTTAAAACTAACAGCACCTACTGATAACAGAGGTATAGAAATGTGCTCTAACTATCATCTTTGTTTTGAAATATATTTTTTATGAACATGTTGACCCTTTAAATTTGGGTCCCAGATTTCTCCCGGCTCCATCAGATATTTACAAAAACATGATTTAATCAGGCATAAAAAAGATTGGGACCCTTCATCAGCCTGAGGGACACTGTTTCATGTACTTATATACTAATGAAGACATACTTATGAATATTATTTCTAGCCACAGATCTTACACACCTGACCTTCAACATTTGTCAGTTTCCCTAAAAAAAAATGGTGCTAAATGGGTGCTAATGCTGCTCTGTCAGGCCCAACAGGCAGCTGGACGGCTGCGTCTCAGAGGAGGTCGTCCACTAATCTGAAGATTGGCGGTTCGATCCCCGCCTCCTCCACTCTGCGTGAAAAAGTGTCCTTGACACTGAAGGCTGTGTGAGTGTGAATGAGCATTTGATACACCTCTTGATGAGCAGGTTGGCACCTTACATGGCAGCCTCTGCCATCAGTGTATGAATCAGTCCCTCCAGGATTTTGCAGCCTTTTTTTTTTTTTCGGATTGTTGCAGTCAAAAATGCCTGATTTCACAGCAGCTTTTCTAAAGAACTGTGATGCATGATGCAACGTTTTTGGGCACTTTTTTTGTGCAATGAAATGCATTAAATTGATTGATTGATTAAAAAATAACTCTCTTCCATACCTTACCAAGTTTACAAAAATGAATCTGGTAGCTCAGTTTGCAGAGGTGTGCTGAGGTTGAGTCCTCTGCAGTGGCTGTGGGTTTGACTCGCACTTGCATTTCCTGTCATATCCTCAGCTATCCTATCTGAATAAAAATATTAAACATATCTGTGCTTTATTTATAAATGAATAAATACACTTGCAGGGTATTCCACACAGAAGAAAAATCTTTTTTGAGCTCCATCTCCATCAAAACAGAACAACGGTATAAATACAGACCATTGATAAATGTCAACAACAGTAACAAACCTTGTTTTCTTTCCAGTACCCATGACGAAACAAAAAAAAAGAGGAAAAAATAAAACATGGAGTCGTTCAGTGAGACGTACGTGTGCGATGTTTGTTTGGGGGAACTCGCAGGAAGCTCTGACGATTGATCAAATTTGCAGAAAAGTGGCAGTGATTGGACAAAACTGCAAGATCAGAATGCAGAATTTACGGAGATTGGTTGAATTTGCGTTAACTGTTGCAACTGCAGCATCACAACTTCCTGGAGGGACTGAGAATGTGTGTGTGAAAGTGGCGAATGTCGTGTGAAGTGATTTGATTGGATGAAAAACTAGAAAGGTGCTAAATAAATGCAGGTCATAAAACATTTTAACTGCTGTTTTGCTGTCAGCACGTGGCCAAAAATACATAAATAAATGCATGAATACAACTTTAAAAGCCTGCGAACTTAAATTTATCTGGCAATTTACCAGAAAAGAAGAAAAGATCTGAGTAAAGTTGAAAACAAAACGTAATTCCATGTTGCATTAATATTTTTTCTGCTCCTGTTCATCGTCTTGCGATCCCTTCAGGGGATTCTGACCGCCGACCTCCATAAAACCAAACCTGGGAAGAAATTAATTTGAGTGGAGCTGCTGTATTGCTGGTGTAGGTACTCAACGGTGATCTATAGCTGACACTACGCCAGCTTTTCTGCAAACCGCTGCTCCTTCTGAGGCTGCCGCTGCTTAGTCAGTCGCTCCAACATTAAGCTAATTCACCCGCTACCTATATGATGTTTGTGCACATTTTACATTTCACTACAGTCTTTGAGACCGCTGAGAGGAAACTCACTCTCAGCAATAACCTCGATCAGCAATGGGATTTATTACATTCATACCTGCTGCTCTGACTCCACACATCAAGTGAAGAACTAAATTGAAGCTGTATGTTTGTTTTTAATATACTGAACCGAGTCGTGGGAATAAGCCATAAAAATGACTACTAGCTTAATATGTTCACCATGGAAACATACGCTGAGACCTCTAACTGTGTAATACTAAATTATATTCTCTAATACAACCCTTCCAGTTGTATCTGTAACATTCAAAATAAAAGCATTTTCTCTGCTCACTATTGATCACCAATAACATCACTGTCATTGCACAAGAAGGCAGAGTAATAAAACAGAATCATGATGATGTCAGCAGTAATTTAACTGAAAACAGAAATAAGACGATAACAAAGACAGAAAGCAGATATGAAAAGTGAAATAAAACCGAATACAGGTGTCTTTCTGGAGGGAAATATGATGGCAAATTTTGAATTTCCTAGATAAAGTCATAAATTTATGGGAAAAAATATTGAATATTTGCTGAGATTTAAGTTGTAACTTTAGAAAAAGAATTAGATAAAGAAAAATCAGATATTCGCAGAGATTTAAGTCTTATTTATTCTATTAATATTTTGAGAAAAAAACTAAAAATTTTCTCAAATTAAAGTAATAAATTTACGAGGTAAAAAACTGCATATGCTCTAAGATCAAAGCTGTAAATTTACAAAAAAAATTGATATTGTCTAACATTAAAGTTATAAATTTATGAGAAAAAAAATGGATGTTCTCTAAGATTAAAGTTGTATATTTATAAGGAAAAATATCTGATATCTTCTCAGGTTAAAGTTTTTACAAGAAAAAAAAGGGATATTGTCTAAGGTTAAAGTCGGAATTACGCTAAAAAAAAAAAAAGAGGCTATTCTCTGAGATTAAAGTTGGAAATTTACAAGGAAAAAAAGTCTCTGCAAGAAAAAAAAAAAGAAAATTCTCCAAGATAAAAGTAATAAATTTATGAGGAAAAAAATCAGATATTAACATTTTGAATTTACAAGAAAAAAAAATTGATATTTTCTAAGGTTAAAGACAGAAATTACACACATACACACAAAACAGCTAATCTCCAAGATTAAAGTTGTAAATTTCAGATTTTTTTCATACATATATTTATTTCAATTGACGCACATCAATTAAATCTTTTAGTGCGTTGTAGCCTTAACTGTCGTGAAAGCCTTAGTTTTAACACTGAGACAAAGAAACAGCCTATAAGGCCTCAGGTGGTTTATGTATGTGGGTACAGATATTTCCTTCAGGAGTTGGTGGAGACCAAAAACAGAGCAAAAAGACAGCGAATACTGGACCACAAACAAAACTCCAAAGGTGTAGCCTATAATATATCTCATCCTGCATCCTCACACACTCCAATAAATTTATAAAATAGTTTTGCTGGTGATAATGTGATTTTATCCCAATAATTAAAATATGGCAGACTGTTAATTGACCTGATTTGTGGCAGCAAAAGCTTTATGAGATCTCTGCAATTAAAAATGGGTGTTGTACAGATATCCTGTCTTGCTGAGGATTAGGAGTTGATTTAAGTGCAGATCTTAGAGAGAAAAGGTCTGCAGTCCTGGGTCCCAGTCAACTGCTGAGCAAGGCAAACACAGCAATGTACATTTGGAACTGAATCATCGAGTCCAGGCCAATAAGTAGTACCGTCTCTCCGCCTCGCTCAACCCTTTCACTTTATCATGTTCAACGAACTCATCTTTGTTCCTCTCTCAGTGTGTGTGTGAGAAAGTGAGCGAGCGGTAAACAGGGGGTAAAGAGAGAGACCCGTACATTGAACAAACCATCCTAACAGAGCAGAGCCTCATCCTGTTCCCGTGAAGTGTGAGAAATAGAGCCAAGCGCAGCATTCTGCTCCACGGCTGCCTCAGCAAAAACACAATATGTTGGCTCTAAAGGCCCGCGCTGGCAGGAACTCTCACCCCCAAAGAATATCATCATCCTCATTATACTGTGTGCTGCTTATTTGGCCACAGTATCTACCAGGACAATATATATATACAAGGGAGGGGGTGAAAAATCGCTGCATGATGAATTGGGAAAAAAAAAAAGTGCAGCACGTTGTATTATTGCTGAGTCTGCTCGGTCCTGCTTCACGCAGCTTTACTGGAGAATTTCCTACATGTTTGCTTTTCTTATCACCCGGGCGTCAAACTGAGAGTGAACTTTTTCATGTTCCTCTTTAAGTTAATAAAATTTTAATAATCGCATTTTTGTGCGTGGACTTTTCTCCTGGGATTCAAGGACATTTCTGTTGACTTTGCAAAGAAAAGGGCTTGAATAAAGCTCTTGACCTTTGATGCATATTATTCCTGTTACTGTAACCTTTGCAGCGCAGAGGAGTCCTCCGCTATTAAAATGATCTTTTGAAAAGGTAACCTGATATTTACACTGAATGGCCACTTTGTCACCACTCCAACACTGACTGTAAGTCACTGCCTTCTGTTCAGAGTTTGAAAGCCACATATAAAGATACACAAGTTGTTTCCTTTCTTCTGTTACCTTAAATTATTAACTATCCTTAAATTTATTAATGTGTGTCGTGGCCTGGAAAAGACTTTTATTTATTTAGCGTTAAACCCATGTGATGATATGTAAGAGAACACAGAGGGCTGTCATGATCATGCAATTTTATTTCATTGCAATTAAGGATTTAACTGCTTGTTTTTTGCTAATTTTATGCCACTATTATAGCATAAAAGCCTATCATTTTAGGCTTCATATGCAAAATTTGCACAGGGCAGATATGAAAGCTAACGATTATTTTCATAGGAGATTATTCAGTCGTTTTTTTCGATTAATCGATTAATAGTTATTTAGTCAATAAAATGTCAGAAAATATTACAAAATGTCAATCAGTGTTCCCCAAAACTCAAGATGACGTCCTCAAATGTCTTGCTTTGTCCACAACTCAAAAGACATTCAGGTTACTGTCAGAGAGGAGTAAAGAAGCCAGAAAATACTCACATTTGAGAAGCTGAAATCAGATAAATTAAAACTTAAAAATTACTCAAACCAGTTAATTGATTAATCAATCCTGTCACAATCTTATCAGACCTATTTTTCAAGTCTTTCCTGTAACAATTATTCTCATTTCTGATCAATCTGTTGAGCATTTTCTCCATTATCAATTAGTTGTTTGATTGAAAAATGTTGGAAAATGGTGAAAAATATTGATCAGTATTTCCAAAAGCTCAAGGTGATGTCCTAAAATGTCTTGTTGTGTCCACAAGTCAACTTTATTCTTAAAAGTTTGGGATTAAAAAGTTAATTTATCTTCATGTTTGCCTGTAAACCTGTGTGCAGCAGCGACCATGGAGGTAAGATTTTCCATGTTGACTGCTGACCGGAGGACAAATGTATTTGAAAGTCACGCTGTGAGAGTAAAGAGAGACAATGCTCAAAGTTCCCTGTTGGCTGCAGCGCCCCCTGGTGCTGCTTCACGCTCGCCCTGTTTTCACTCCAGTGGCACATCATGCCGGGGGTGTGACTTGAAGCTCACATTGCAGAGTTTCTGAACAAGCCAGCAGAATTTCAGAATGGGCAGCTCATCGGTTAACTTTAAACTTTACAGCCAACATTTCCTGCAATATGGCACCCGTACTACAACCTGGCCAAACTCTATCAATGGCTCGTACGAGTGCCGGAGGAGTTATCAGGTTTCCTTGGCAACGTCCGTCAGGAGTGATGAACTGTACGGGAGGGCAGCCAGCTCCATGCTCATGAAATGCTGTGCACCGGGCATTCCAGCTGGGATTACACCCCGGTATAGAGTAACCTGTCTGACTCCACCCAGCACCACCCTCTGGAAGACGAGGAAACTCAGTCCAAAGTGGAAATACCCTCATGGTTCGCCTGGAACCATCATAGTCTGTGAGCAAGCATATGGTTCAACCGCAGGCCTGCGAGATAAGTCTTACTCTGTTTACATACTCAGGACATTTCCACTGAAATGGTGTGACACCTGTACAGAGGATATGCTGAGACAAACAGTAGGCAGGATGGGGGTCTATTGTGCTGTGAAATATCGTGGACTCCTAACATTATGAGCTCTACTTTCATGTTAAAGTGACGGCAGATGAGGGAGAAATCAAAATAACTGGAATGACCACCTCGCCGTTTGTATTCCTCCGCTAACCAGTCAAGTTGCAGTTTACATACATGTCTGTCCAGACTCCTCTAGTGTATAAAGTGAAGGCAAAATGGAAGTATTCACTATACATGTATACTTTCAGTTGATGCCCTGAGGGTAACGATATAACTATGTGTGGAAAAGAAATGATTAAACTGCAGGAATTCATGCACTTCATAATGCTGCGTAACTTTTATTAGCCCACATTTAGGCTACTAGGTAGAATCACTCATTGCAGATAGT
This sequence comes from Lutjanus erythropterus, assembly GCF_056507025.1. Classification (NCBI taxonomy): domain Eukaryota; kingdom Metazoa; phylum Chordata; class Actinopteri; order Lutjaniformes; family Lutjanidae; genus Lutjanus; species Lutjanus erythropterus. The sequence continues at coordinate 25,933,084 of NC_139333.1, forward strand.
GGTAATGTGCAGTTTTTTTGTTCACTGTCGACTAATCAATAGTTTGAAGAGTGAGCAGAAGATTTTTTTTTGGTTGACTACATCCCTACTATTTTCAGGTGATCACACACTAATGAAAACATGCATATGAACATTATATTCAATTTCTGCCTTATTCTGCCAATAAATAACTGTAAATCTTACAGACTGGACCTTTAAGTCTGGTGTTTTGTGTATATTAGAGTGAATGATTTTGAAGAAATATTTAATTGCAATTATTCTGACTGATACTGCAATTGTGATATGCTTTGCAATACTAGAGAAAAGGATCATTTTACATCATTTTCATTAAAAAAAAACACCCAGGTAATTTTATTCAGTCGTGACTAACAACTATTTTGTGTATTTGTTTGTTTGTTTGTATTTTCTAAGATGAAACAGACAGAAGGGCGGGGCTCAGAGAAAAACAGCACCATGGTTTTATCAGTGCACAGTCCACCTGCTGATATTTCAGAGTTGTGGTCGGGGCCATAGATTTTAACTCGCACAAACGTCAGTCAGATGAAGTATCATTGACTCAGACAGACGAGACTAATATTCACCCAAACAGTAACCCTCTCTCTGCTACTAGAGGATGGAGAGAGGGTCATTTTGGTCATTTGGTAACAAGAGGAATGCCATGGTTTTTTTTTACTGACATGAATCTGAGCTGACCACTGCCTCAGTTCCTTGAGAGGGACCGGCCACAAATGTTTTTCGGCAAGAGTTTCACACTGAAAACTGAGCTCAGTTCCTGTTCAGAGTACACCAACAAAGCTGCTGACAGTAAAAAGAATGAATGACTTACAGGTGCATTGATCACTTACAAATAAAGAGCAGCCAATGAAGATTTCTTAAAAGACAAACGTATTGATCCAACATGACAAAGTATAATTTCAGCTAACGGCTCTGTCTATTTTCTTCCTCTGCACTTGGGATAAATCAGATTGCCAGTGTGCTGAAGCTACCACTTCATGCCTATTGAAAGCATTGACAGTATTGACATTGGAGAGGGTGTGGGTTGGAAATGACTGAACGTGGGCAGTCATGTTACATAAGCAATAGTCCACTTCTCTCACTAAAACAGCACAAAAACACTGATACATCATGCATATATGTGCTGCTCACCTCCCTCTGACAGATGGGATGTTTTATTAAAGTGCAGCTGTCAATTTTAGAGGTTTTTGTGAGCTGGTTACAGGAATAAAAACAGTTAGTTCTTCAAAAATAATCATGCATTATGAGTTTTATTCTAATTATTAGCACAATTAGGTACTGTGCAGCTGTTTAAGTAAAGTTTCCATCCATTTTTAGATAAAAAAAGTCAACCATTTTAACAGATTATTTGCCATTTGGATGCCGTCTACACCTCTGCGCTCTCTTGAGATATTTCTCGGCACAAGCGGCTCGCCTGACAGGATCGTCTGTGCCCTTCTTCCTGTTTCCCTCCTCAGTTACAAGACTCAACCGGACGGGCTTTGAGTTACAAAGTAAAAATGTAAAAGGCATACCAGGCCTGTGCACATGCGTGTACACTGGACACACACACACATGCACACTCGGTGCAGGGTGTGACGGCCCGTATCAATTTGTTTTCATCCTCCTCGACTCGAGTTCATCCGGTTCAATGAGGGATACACTCGCTCTGAGGGTGTTTACGTGACAAACTCAGTCAATGTGAAGATTTCCAGCTCTAAACCAGCTTAAAATTCAATAAAACAGGATAATAAATAGAATAAAAGGTGGCAATTCGTCTCCAGAGTTGTCAGTGTTGAGCTGCATGTGATTTCTCTACCTGATGACTAACTTCCACAGCTCAGATCTGGTTCTCTCACTTCCTCCTTCTCCCAGCGGGTCTCTGGTTGTCATAGTTACATCCATTAACACACCTGCTAAGCTCCGAGGTCCCGCGTGTCTCTTTTTTTTCCCCCTCCCTCCCGTTTCTGCGATAGTCACAGAAGACCGCTGGCATGTAATTACAGAGGTAAACAAAAAGGCAAATATGGAGGATGTGTCACAGTCTCTCATATTTTGTTTGTGACTCTTTAAAATATTTTTTATCTTGTTCAAAATTTTTTAAAGACATACTGCACACATATAAAATGCACATGTGAGGTCATGGATCGGATCATCCATTCTTTTAATCCATCTTTCGCAAGTTCCCCAACTTTGTGGAAACGCAACAGTAAAGTGCTGGAATACCCCTTTAAATAAAACTTCATGGCTTAGTTTTCCACCAAATTTCAATTAAAACTCTTGACAAGTTTTGGACCAAAAGCATAATGGCCATGGTGGAGTTTATAAAAGACGTTTTATATTGTTTGCAGCACTGGTATTTATATTTTTAATTATCACAATGTGAGCACAAATTGTTTCCTGGTTTTAAAAAAAGAGAGAAATGAATTGCTTAGTAACCGCTCAGCTGGGACGACAGTATGTTTGTTGACACGTGAGCTCCTCCAGCTGAACTGTTACTGCACTTCTCTCAGTAAACATCTTCACTACTTGCACGGTTCTCACCTTAAACACACCCACACCCAGGCATTCAATTGTTGCTTTTTGTAGTATGTGATGGTTCTTCCCCGGTTACTCACACACACACACACACACACACACACACACACACACACACACACACACACACACACACACACAGACACCATTTTTACTGTGGTTTCATCACCACGGATACCCTGTGTGCCTAGCAACAGGTGGAGAGAGGAGAGGAGGCAAAAACATGTTCCTCTCCTCTTTTTTTTTCCAGATTACTTTCTGTTCTCCTGATCTCTCTACTTATCTTGTCTGCTCGCTCCTTTAATAGCCTTCCTCTTTATTTTTCCTCCTCTTCACTCTCTGCCTACCCTCCTCTTCATCTGCCTTCCTGCTTCGCCCCTAAAATAGAGCCATCAAGCTCCTTTTTTTTTTTGTTCGTCTACTTTACTCCACTCCTCTTTTTCATCTGCTTTTGCTGTCTTCTCCTCCTCCTTCCTCCCATTACTCCCAGACTGTCTCTTCTCTGCAGGATCACGGCGACACAACAGTCATCTCTCATCAGACGAGACGCCGGCTCTGAACAGCTCCCTCTCCACTTTATCATTACATTCTCTCTCTCTCTTATCTTCATCCCCTCCTCACCTCCAGTCTCCACTTTGACATTTTCTACTCCTCCTTTTGCTTTTGTTTAACGTCGCCACTCCATCTTCTCCTCCCCACCCTGTTTGACTCCTCCTCTACTTTTCTGGTCCTTTCCAGACTCTCCCCAGCGCCTGTTTGCATCCTTCAAATACAAAAGGAATCATTAATCTCAACATATATAAACTGTGAGAGCCCTTCAAAAGGACACAGCATCAATATTAAAGGATGCACTAAATCATATAGACTGTATGTCATCTGCTGGGAGAGAAAAACACCTGTTACACTGAATAAACAGAAAAAAGACTGTACTGTTCTGTACTGTGTGTGTGTGTGTGTGTGTGTGTGTGTGTGTGTGTGTGTGTGTGTGTGTGTGTGTGTGTGTGTGTGTGTGTGCAGGGAGACAATTAAAAAGTGAGCTGACTGAACATAAAGCTGAATCTTATAGAATAAAGATGCTGAGCCAGCAGCCTTCATACAGCAGTACACCCCGAGAAATAAAGGTGCTAACTGGAACCATAAAGCGTTCTTCTGCCCGTTTTGGTTCCTGGTAGAACCTTTTATAGAGATACCAGAACTTTACCACCCACTAAGGGTGCTAACAAGAACCCACCCAATGTGTTCTACCAAGACCTCTTTATTACAAGTTTAATCAAGACTCAGGGCGTTCTATCGAGAACCATTTATATTCCAAGGTTTTATTTTAACCAGAACCCACGGAGAGGGTTCTACCGAGAACCCTTTTATATTTTATCTAGAACCCAAAGAGGGGCTCTACCGATAATCTTTTCATATGTCACTGGGGGGTGGGGGGTTGATCTAGAACCCACCAAGGGGGTTCTACTGAGAACCCTTTCATATTCCAAGGGTTTTTTTTTTATCTAGAACCCACTATGGGGGTTCTACCAAGTACCCTTGTATATTCCAAGGGCTTTTTATCTAGAACCCATTGAGGGGGTTCTACCAAGAACCCTTGTATATTTCAAGGGCTTTCTATCTAGAACCTACCAAGGAGATTCCACCGAGAACCCTATTATATTCCAAGGGTTTTTTTTATCTGGAACCTACCCAGAGGTTCTATCGAGAATCCTTTTATATTTCACAGATTTTATCTAGAAACTAACCAGGAGGTTCTACCAAGGACCATTTTTATGTTACAAGGGCTAATCTAGACCCCCTCAAGGGGTTCCACCAAGACCCTTTTATATTTCAAGGGTTTCATGTCAAACCCATCCAGAAGGTTCTATCAAGAACCGTTTTATGTTATTTTACAAGGAACCCTTGATAGGTGAGTTCATCAAGGATCTCAACAATCCTTAAAGGACTATTTCTTCCAAAAGGGCCCTTTGGATGAAAAGGGTTCTTAATGGAACCCTTATTCTTACAAAGAATCTTTAACAAACCCTTTTTTTAAAAAAGGGTTCTTCACCACCGAGTGACCACTTCATGTTACCCTTATTCCTAAGACTGTAGGTTCTGCAGAAACACGCACATACCGTTAACACAGGGTCATTGATGTATAGAAATACAGAACCACAGAAACCCAAGAGAACAGCAATTTATATCATAAGGCTGGTTATCAAACTGAAACTGAACTCCTGCAGTGAGTGTGTTCTCAGAATCTTGTTTATTTAAATCAGATTTAAGTCAGAATTTTTCTAGTTTCTGAGGACCAGTTTCACCAGGATTTACAACGTCCAAAGGTTGGGGTGAAATAATTAAAGGAGCGATATGGAGCAACGGAGCATCCAAAAATGAGAACTGCAATCCAAATAGCAAGTTGGAGCCAAAGACTGTATATCAAATAGGTTGAAGCTCTGTTTAATACATCGTCTGTGGTTGAAGTGAGTTTTTTTCTCTTTTGTACCCCGAACATCTCGACAGTGCTGACATCTGAGGGAACACAGAGACAGTTATAAGACTGCATAAGGATGATACGAATACATCTTTTGAATAAACTATGTGAACTCATTGTTCTGTTATGGATTGAGCTAAGCTAAAAAGCTAACTGAGTCGGACACTTGTTGCTAACCTTCTGTTAAAATTTCACTTTAATTACTAATGTCTGTAATGTTTCCAGTTAAATCAATGGTGTAAAAGTAAAGTCTAACTTCTTACTTTTCTAACTGAGTATCATTTACTTTAGCTTTGTCTTTACTGGAGTTAGCAAAAGGACGATGTCGCCGGCATTTAGCCACAAGCTAACTCTTGCCCGAGTCAGACCCTTCTCTCCTCTCAGGAAATACTGTGTGCTACTGGTTTTGTTGGGATATTAAACGGTTCCTGGGTCAACCAAACCATCATAAACGCTGTTCACACATTCGGAACTGCATTTCTCACCTTCAAAATAAGATAACAGGCGTCAACAACTACAAATTACACAGCAAAGGCTTAAAGAGGAGTAAAGAGCGTCACCGAAGAGCAACATGAGCCGTCTTTTCTCTCATCATAGTCACTTGGTGTTGTATTTAGACATACATGTTCATGTACACAAAAGACAATTTGACATGTTTGATTCTTAACATGTGTGTCCAACACAGGACACCACCTTGAAGTTAGCAGTTAGCAAGCTAATGAGCTCGTTCACTCCAAGAGCTTTTGTTCCTCTTTAAGAACTGTTTGTTGAATGAAATGACGTAAATCCTGAGAACAAATCACAAGATGGGAGAAAATATAAAAGTACAGATGAAATAGAAAGAAGCTTTTGTGTCTGCTAGCATTAGCATATTCCTAGCACACATGTTAACGGTTAGCTCACCAGCTACAGTAGGCTAGTTCACTAGCTAGCCTTGTGTGTAGACACTATGTCGCTTTTAGGCAAAGTTATTGTGAGGCTGCTTGTGTTTAAGCAACATTTTAAATCAAATGAATTAAATTTAAAACGAAGAACTGAAATTTGTAAGAAAAATATTTATGTTTTAGGTATTAGTATCAAAAAATGCCAAACAATACCCAACCTCACTCCTAAAATTAAATACTAATCTAGAGCTGCAATGATTAGTCAATTAATTGATTAATTGTCAACTATTAAATTAATCTTATTACTATTTTTTATAGTCATTATTAAAGAATGACAGTAAACTGAATATTTTTGAGTGATGATAATTTCTCAGTTTCTCATATGGACCAAACATCTGATAGATTATTCAAGAAAATGATCAAGAGATAAACCAATAATGCAAATAACTTTCAGTTGCAGCTCTATATCTGATTCTCATCATCTAATTCCTTTTCTCCTGATGAAGTCCAGCGAACATTTACTCAACAGTGATCGCTTTTCACTTTGTCAAATTCTCTTTCTTGTGAAGATTTCTGTGGCATAAACAAAGGCTGCACGCGCTCACACACACACGCGCTCACACACACACACACACACACACACACACACACACACACACACACACAACTCCACCCACTCCTCCAGACAGCCAGCTAATGTAGAACTATAAATCCTAATGTCTTTGCGCAGCACAGGAAAGAAAAACCCATTTTAATCACTGATCGGGAGCTGAGGAGACATTTTCTGCTTTATCATCATGACAAATTGTTGCCATGTTGGCTCATTCATGTTCCAAGATGTTGCTGTGGATTCATCACAGCTGTTACTCAAAGGAAAATAAATTTCCCCATGAATTTAAAGTAGATGTTTTCAGAGCAGCAGAAGCAAAAATGGATGATGGGAGTTTCTGATCGTGACCTCCTCTCTTTCACTTTCACCTCTTGTCCTACTTTTCTCCTCCCTCTCAGTCTTTCACCTTTCACCTCATCTCTTTCTCATTCGCTTACGTAATGTCTTTTCTCCCTTTTTCCGTCCTTTTATTATTTATTGCCTCATTTTTTATCCTCTCCTCTGCTCTCACTGGGTATATTAGCAGGTTAACAGGTGCTTGATGCCTGCGGTCGCACTTTGTGGTGCAAAAAAATTTGATTTAATGGGAACAAAAGAAGGAAATATTTTTGAAATATGAGGCACGTGAAACATGAGACAAACAAATCCAAATACATGGAAACATGCCAAAAACATCAGGAAATCTCAAAGGTTTGTCCTCTATGAGTTACTCCTGAATAATTTAACAAAAAGCATCATATTTAGAGTGAATAAACAGCCCTTTTTTTAGTGAATGAGTGAAGCACAAAAGCCTAACTAACCATTAGACTCCCTGCAATGCCATGATAGTGCTCTGTCATCAAACCACCAGTTAACAAAGGCTGACAGCCACCACAACAAAAGAGCTGATCTCCATCAACAAAATCCACAGACACAACTTCCAAAGGCAAAAAAATCAGAGATAAACACGTCAAGAAACTCAAATAATCATCCTCTAATATCAATATTCTCTAACTTTTGTGAAATAGATAAAATAAGTGAGACCACGGCGTTCGTTTTCTGTCAGAATCACTAATAATAAAGCATTTTTGTCTCAGCTGAAGCAGCCACACCATGTTGTTTACAAACCCAAGTCAATTCTTTTACCTTCTTTCCTTTCTTCTTGCGATGAGCTGACTTCCCCGTAGCTTTCTCTTTAGCCTCCTCGCTCATTTCAGCAGCTGTCAGTGTGTGTGTGTGTGTGTGTGTGTGTCCCAAACAGCTGTGTGTATAAGTCCCAAAATTTAGAAAAAAAAAATAAAAAGGCTTTTTTTTTAATCCAGCATGGATGAACGGAGAAGAGGAGTGGAGTGGCGGCCACTCTCAACGTGCACAGCGACCAACTCGCTCAGTTGCTCACACCCACTTTCACACACACACACGCACGCACACACGTACGCACGCACGCATGCACGCACGCACGCGCACGGTCCGCGAGGAGAGGAGCCAACAAGGCTGCTGCCCGGCTGGAGAGATGGAGACACACACATTCTCGCTCTTTCTCTTTATCTGTGTGTGTCTCCGTGTGTGTGTGTGATTCTGGCTTTGTCTTTCTCCTTCACACACACACACACACACACTTCATTTCTACCTGGTTGCCTCCCACACACTCCACAAGTGAGAGCGGAGCAGCAACAAGCAACAGGGGCTCTGAGTATTAATAGCAATCAATATCAGCTCATAGGCAGTTGTTTGTGTGTGTGTGTGTGTGTGTGTGTGTGTGTGTGTGTGTGTGTGTGTGTGTGTGTGTGTTACTGTGTAGACAGAGAAAAGATGGTGTGTATTTCCTCAACAAGTTACAGCAGAAAGAAAATGCATTTGTCTATAAAAAAAAATAGATCTATATATAGATAGAGAAATAACCGTTTTCACAGATTAATCTTGTGTTCATGTTTGAACATGTGCTTCTGTTATTATTTTAGACATTTTACAAACTAAAAATAACTGCTTTGATTCGAGAAAACAATCAATATACTAATCTATAATGGAAATACTCTTGGGATGGAGGTAGACCTTATTTCTATATCACTACCTAAAAGAGTGCAAGATCCAAAATGCAAATGGTTTAATTCTAATGTACATTATATTTATAGGCAGCCCTTATTTAAATAAAACTACTCAGACCGCACTGCAGAGATACTCTGTTACAAGTAAAAGTCCTGCATTGAAAATGTTACTTGAGTAGAAGTATGTTGTTGTATGTAATTAGGGGAAGAAGTACTTAAAGGGATAGTTCACCCAAAAATGAAAATTCAGTCATTATCTGCTCACCCTCATTCTGATTGAGGGTCGGGTTTATTATTTTAGTCCACAAAACACTGCTGGAGTTTCACAGGAAAACAGTGTTGCAGAATCTCCCAAACAATGGAAGTGGATGGTGACCAATTTTCAATTTGCACGTGTATGTGGCTCCAAGCTGAGGATCTACAGTGAACAGAGACAGAAAAGCCCAGAGCCACAGGACCTAACACACCCCCAAAACACCACAGACACTGGCCTTGCAGTAATAATACTAGTAATAATAATCTGGATTGTCTTTTTCCTCTTTAGCCCAAGATTTCCAAAAACAATCTGAAATGTGGACGCATCAAACCGCGTCACACTTTTCTACGTTGCATCTCAGGCTCAGAGATGTCAGCAGCATTTCTGGATGTCGATTGCTGATTTTATACCCTAAAAAAGATTCCTTTAAAAAGCAAATTCCAGTTTTTGCCGTGGCATGACACATCAAAGGCCCTGATTGATTAACAGCTTATTATTTTTTCCTACCTGCTCTCCAGAAACTCTGCCGCTGATTGGCTAGTACTCGTTGCCTCAGCTGGTTGGGTTTTCTATGGAAGCTATTTTCCAAGGATATGAATATGAAATTGGCTTAAGACTTTGGCTCGTCCTTTCGTATGTATTGGGCAGAAATCAGTTTTTAACACAGTGCTGCCTGAGGGTTCAAAGGTCACAGGCATTCAACACTGGTTTTAGACTTATAACAGAACTAGACAGGGCTCAGTCTCTCAGTCTTGCATCTAATTTTTCCTAGTGGCCACTCAGAGTATTGCAGCAAAAAAATCCAATCTGGGCCAACAAACATTTTCCCCCATAAGCCGCCATTATAAAAGAGAAATCTGTAAAACAAGGTCAGCTCTGACTCTTTCTATACTGCATTTTTTTTCACAAAACCTCACCACATCTATGCTTTTGAACGACTGAGCCTTTCGAGAACGCCCCTTCATGATACCGTCACCTGTTCTACAACTTTCCCAGTCTTTTGTTGCTCCTGTCCCAACTTTTTTTTTGGAACAAGCTGCAGGCATCAAATTCAGAATGAGGTCAAAAAGGACTTGCAAACCCATCAGTCTGTTTTTATTATGTGTGACACAACATCACAACTTTTTTGGAACATTGGTTGAAAAAAACCAAAAAAAAGTCGCAATTAGATGCTTTGATCAAAACGTTTGGGCATGAATTCTTAATTTAGCCTCTCATCCAGTCACGGAGAGACATTCAGGCACAACACGGGGACACAGAGTGGATGAGTTGACTTAAATGCTCCCGATGAATCACTGATTCCCCCACAGTCTGTAAAGAAAGCTGTCTGACATCAAGCCGTCTCTTCACTCACACAGATCTCTTTGTACTCTTCCTGAGAAACGAAGGAGGGAACTGGTAGTCAATACATTTATTAGGAAGAGTGTCATAAGAAGAGAAAGAGAAATAGAAAGAGTAAAAAAGAGTGACGGATTCCAAGCAGGATGAAAATGCCTCAACAGCCCCATCACACCTCCCTCTGCCTCTCCTTTATCAATAATGAACAAAGATGGGCAAACCCCTGGTGGCAGATCACTGTGGATTATTGCTCTTTGTGTGTGTCTGTGCGTGTGTGTTGTGAGTGGATTATGTCGATGTGAGCCAGTTTGCCCAGTACAATTATGACTATATCATCCATTGAGAGGCAGAGGGATTCAAGGATTGTATGCAGGACTATTCATTGTCACCCTCTGTGGAGAAGAAGGGCACACACACACTCTCTGCAAAGCCACACACACACACACACACACACACACACACACACACACACAGAGAGAGTCTGTGTAACTGTCTGTCTCTCCTGCTGTCTGTCGCTCACATCAGGCTGAAATGAGCGACAGTATGAGGCGTCTGTGCAGAGATCTCACTGTCAAAGTAAACAAAACGCTGAATTCTGTTCTACATTTGACCTGAGTTTAGTACAGGTGAAGTTAATCATTTCAGGTACTCTTACTGTTAATAGACAGAGAAGCTTTCCAAGTTTTACTGAAACGCTTCCTGTTTGTACTGAAGAGACCACACTGACATCTGGTGGCCATTCCCTGCTATGACAACAACAACCATCTGTGCTCTTTTTAACATCCTAAAAACCTTTAAAGGCACAATTTAATGGATTTTCTGACCAAATTGCACACTAGATAATAATTGTGCACAGTGCATACAACATTTATTATTATAGGCTTGTCTTTTTTTTTTTTTTACTAATTTGTTTAGTTTTTAACTTCAGTTTAGTTTCCAGAGTTTGTTTGCTTGTTTCATTTTAGATTTTGTTTAAAAATGTTTAGTTTTACTTTTTAATAGTTTCATAATTAATTTTAGTGTTGTTTTATTATAATATAAGGTACATTTGTCAGGGGTGAGATTTAAAAAGTTCACAGTGTGTATTGTGTGTACATGATCATCGCCTTGGTGGCTTCTAGATGCCGACAGTTTTAGCGACCATGTTGCTGTTGCCTAGCAGCAGTGTCGTCACGACTTAGCCGCTCAAACACCAAACATATCACGCAGATGTATTATAATGAGCTGGATACAGTGTGCAAAGATGGCACCCACTCAGTCCAATTAGAATTGCTTGCCTGGTGCAAACACCAAAAAAGTTTTCCATCTTCCCGGTTTACTTCCTGGTTGTATTCCATTCAAAATAGAAAGAATCAGTATTGAGCGTGTTTGCAGTTTGAGAGGTGTCTCAAAATGGTTTTTGGGCCGTAGGGGAGTTTTTTTTTTGCTGCGATACCGCAATGCCCACTGGGAAAAATTGGAGGCAAGACTAAGCAGCAGCGCTTTACTGGTTCACATATGACAACTAGGTTGCACAACTTCCTGTGTCGTAACCATGAGCTCGCAAGTTCCATTTAAAAGCGGCAAGAGATTCAGGCGTGTTTTGCTCGTAGCCACTGGAGCGAGGATGAGGAACAGGCTGCAGAGAAACTCCACACCCCCAGACTTTTCTTTTCACTTTCAAACTCGCAGTCCTCAACTCAAACCGATATTATCAGACCAAATGAAGATTTTTTCTTAAGTCTGTATAATCTAATGTGCAGGACAGGACGTCTCTTCCTCACCACATCCATTAATTTAAAAGTTTTCTTGCCACAGTTTGCCTTTAACAAATATCGCACCTCCTGCGATTTGAAAATTACAGAAAGCCATATTGCAATAAAATTTCGATTAACCGTGCAGCTCTACCCTGGAGCCAAACAAGGCTTTATACAACTCAAACGCTAAATATAGCAGTACAACTCACCAGGACCTGTAAAATGGATTTTAATGTGTCAAAGGAGCCCATTAGCCCTTTAATTTAGCTTCTTTCACACAGTACAGAGCCTACTTACTGAATTGTGGCCCAGCTGGACACTTTAATTTCCTAAAAAGTTGTCACTTTCTGGAAATGAGTCTTCAACAGTGACCTCATCTTGCACTGGTAGGTGTGAGCATAAAATAAAAACCAATAAAGCATCACAGATTTTTTAAGTCATCCTGCCCTCCTGCTCAGCCTGTTAAAATGAAAAACAGCCTTTCTCTACTTAATATTCCATTGATTTCCACTTCGCTGCATTACGGTCCCCTCTTTAACAAGAATTATATCATTTTAACGAAGTGAAGGTGCCTTTTCATGGTGTCTTTAAAAGGTTTACGTGTTTTAAGTAAATCATTTCTTTTCTCGTGTGTTTAATTTCAGCTTGTGTATCACTGTACTGTCTTCTGCTGACATCCACCCCTCTCGCTCTCTCTAGCCTTGTCTCTCTGATGTGTCTCCTCATCTTACAGCCTGAATTCAATATGACAGCCAGAAAACACACACACACACACACACACACTCACAAACACACACACTAATGTGCCTCCAAAACATCCATGCACCCAGAGGTAACACAATACTTTCATAGCTAATATTCTCTTTCAGTCAGCCATTAAAGGCCTACTGGAAAAGGGAGTGGCTTTATAACCCCACAGTGAGGGCTCCATAACCATAAATTATAATAATAGGCAAACAGAACCGGTGGTTACAGGAGATAAGGCCTGGTAAGAGCCGGTGGGTTGCTAATGGGACCAAAGCAATCAGCTCGGTGGCGAGATACGGGCTACGGCAGAAGTAGGTTCATATTTAAATGATCATGGAAATTCACAGAGAGACAGAGGAGATACACGCTTTCTTTCGGCGTGACGTCTCAGAGTTGAGAGGAGACAGATGGGACGGATCAGAGACAAGAGAGACAGCAAAGGAGTAGAGGAAGAAGAAGAAGAAGAAGAAGGCCGCTGGTCTATATTTAGCTGCATGTTTATACTGTGAGATTTGTATGTTACATTCCTCACCGCAGCGACGGCGATCACGTGCAGGTTGGCGGCAGACAAAACAGCGACGTTCTCACGCGCTGATTGGTTGATTTTAGTCAGGGTGGGCGTGAACTTTGACCACTGAAGCTTTTCAAAGACAGCCGGTTTGTGTGTGCGTGTCGGCAGGTTGTAAGTAAGAACAGTAAGAGGCTTTGACTCATGATGAGTGCCTGGAGATTTTCTTTAAAATACTGTTTCACTTTCATTTTACTAAATATTTCATGATAAAAACTGACCAGTAACAAGTCAGAAAAAAAGAGTTTTATTAACTCGCTTTTTCCAAAGTTTTCAACCACATCCCATAATCCTCCTCAACAAACAGAGGTTGCCCTGTTAGGAGTTTTTTTTTTTTTTTATCAAAACACACAAAAGCTATTACATTAACTTAAGGCTAAGGTGCAAAATGACAAAGACACACACCATTTGGGACCCGCCTCTAATTGTCTTTCAGCTATTTTAAACTATTAAATTCTGCATTTTTCTTTTTTTTTTTTTTTTTTTTTGCATTTAGTATCATTAGCTTGCCACCATGATACACAAAATGTAGAGGAAAAGAGGCTGACAGCATTCACAAACATTTTTGCTACTTTTCTTGAATTAAATTGGATGTTCAAAATAAAGCACTGACTATTATATAACTTTAAAATTTCTCCAAAAAGTGCTCCAGATTACAGCCAGTCCTTACTATATTATTAAATTAATATTATGTACTAAAGGGACCCAGCTTGCGTCTTGTGGGACGCGATTTCACATGATCTCATGAGGAAGCAGATGTAAACAAAGCAGAGACGCGGTGCAACAGTTTGCTGCAGTAAAACTTTGCAGTGAGACAAACAGAAGCAGAAACGAGTCTGGATGAGAAAATGTTTGAAGAGACTCATCAGCACAGGTTGTTTATTCTTCAGCCAGAACAGGAGGTGAGATTTTAACTGTCAGTCTGTGAACAGCAGTCTGCTGCTGGCGAACATTAGCATGAAGAGCTAGAGAGTTTACGGTTGTTTGGCGACAGCATCAGCTGCTCCGTCTCTGTTTTCTCTTAATCCTATTCTTAGAGTCTGTCGCTGACACCGACTTCATGCATGCGTGCGTCTGAGTGTTCGCTGCTGTGATCGGCGCTGTGGTGGGTGTGATATCATGGTCCACCTCCAATCCACCAGAACGACACCCAAAAAAGAGTCACACCAGACTGAGGAAACATCAATGAATCGCAGCAAAATACTGTAAATTCCATTTAGGTGGAATTTTTGTCATGATGTAGTCACATGACTCGCAAATTTGCTCAAATCTCCCATCCAGACATATTTAAAAACACTCTGCTTGGAGTAATAATTCCAAAATTCCACAAAAAAGTTTTATTACTGACCTACAAACTGTTAAAATTACATCTACTTCCTCTGATGAATCCAGAATGTGTAAATACGCAAAATATTGTTGGTTTCCAAACTGTTTGTGGGGACAAAAATCTTGCATAAGAACACAAGTTAAGCAGTGTTATGCAAGAATTAGTATTTTCTGCAATTTGGTGCTCCGGAAGTACAGCTGTACATGTGCATGGGACAAAAAGTGCAGGCCTGACCGATGAAGGTCTGTGATTTCTCCCTGATTCAAGCAAAGTGACATGATCCTGCAACAAATAAGCGAAATAATTCACTGTAGGGCTGCAACTCATGATTACTTTCATTGTAGATTAATCTGTCAATTATTTTCTCGATTGTTTTATTTGTTGTTTGGTCCATAAAATGTCAAAAGTGTCCTCAAATGTTTTGTTTTGTCCACAACCCGAAGAAGAGGCCACAGAGCATTCAGCGTACCGAAGAATGATTCTGAAGCTGTTATTTAAAGGAAGCAGATGAATGCGAAAAACAGCCTCCATGTGTCAAACTCTGCACATGGTTTTGTGTTGAATCAAAAATGTGCCAAAACGACTCTCCAGTTTGTGCAACCAATGGGCTTGTGTGTGCTTGTCTGAGTGGGTGTTATCAACACCAAACACTTCATTATCACTGCTGGTAAAACAGAAACTCTGATACAGGATAAAAAGCAGAGGAGCCGGGAGGGTTTGAGTTTCTTTAAGGGATTTCTCACAGTCGTTTTATTTGTGTCAAAGTGTTTCTATGTTTTGTCAGCAGAAATCAGTTTCAGCTGGTGTCCACTATCTGACACACTGCTGAGCTTCAGCCATCTGCACACATGTACTCATGTCTGCATGTTTTTATGAATGCTTGAGGGTTGTGTGTGTGTGTGTGTGTGTGTGTGTGTGTGTGTGTGTGTGCGTGTGTGTGTGTGTGTGTGTGAGCCTGTGAACATGTCAGGTGTGGTTCTGCACTAAAGCCTGTGATTTGTGTGCAGAGTGTCTCTAAGAGAGGAGGCCTACAGTAACTCACCACGGGTTTGTTGTGACATAGATGCTGATGTGAGCTAATAAGCGACTGGCTGTGATACATGAAAGGAGACCAGATTTGTACTCTGAGATTCTGTAAATCATAATTCTGAGATGTTCTTTGCTTTACTGTATTTTGTAACCATGATTAGATTTAGAGTCTATGCACTTCCCCTGCCAGGGGTTTAAAATCAGGCCTGAACAAAGAAAAAAATCGTGATATCTATTGGAAATATTGAAAATAGTAACATATTTGCTCGCTTCACCTAAATGCATTAAGTGCAAACCACAATGACAGGACATAACACACGCCCCAGCTCATAAACAGCCTGTCATTACCACTCATAATATAGCACGTTACAAGTGACAAACCCCAAGCATGCACCCTACCTGGCAGCAGCCTATCATATCCCTCAGTACGATGAGTGACACACAAACAGCCAGTCATCTAACAGGTGTGCAGCTTCGACACTTGACGCTTACAGAAACAGCGTGGAGTGAGAAAATGTGTGCAAACAGAGGAAACTATGAAAAAAAGCTGGAAAGTGTTTCTGAGGAGAGGGAGGTCTGCTGAGCCCGCTGCAGCTGTGACCCAACACCGGACAAGCAGAAGAAAATGGACAGACGGACTGCAAATCTTTATAACAGCAAAGTGTTGCACCACGTCTGTCTCTAGTTTGTTTACATCTGCTTCCACAAGATCTCATGAAATCCTGTTTCCTACAACATATCGTGAGATCGTGCTCCCCACTGCGCCTGGCTAAAACCTGGAGCACTTATGGAGAAAATGTAAATGTTATTTGTTACATAAATACTCCATTCTGATTGGTCAGCTGCAGTATTCTGTGGTCTGTCATTTCTTTGTAGCAGACCTTTGCTATGTATAAAAGGTCTTGCTATGAACTCAGTTTTAATCATAGAACTAAAGCAGCAAAATATTTTTTTAATCAATAAAATCTCTTTAAAATCACAAATTTGTGTCAATTTATTAATTTATTTTGGTAAGTTACCATGTAATAAGCGAGATAATGTACAGTGAGCAGGTCATTATTGTGAAATAATCACCTTCAGGGTGATTCAATAAGTCCTGCATCATCTGTCGGGGTTTATTTCACAATAACGACCTGCTCACTGTACATTATACCTTATTTGGTAGTCAATGTTTTATTATGAACATCCAATTTAATTCAACATTAAAGAAAAGTTACAAAAATGTTTGTGCATTCTGTTAATTATATACATCTCCAGCTCTACTATAGGCATGATGGTGCTTGTTGACATCCATTTAATTTCACCATCCCATTGGTTCAACCATAAGGAATAGTACAGTCTGGTCTTGCAAACTTGTTTACAGGCAATTATAATGTCGACAATGGTCTGGTTGCACAGCAGCAGACATTTTGACTTGTCACAGCAGGAAAAACAGATGGACTTAATAAAAGCAACGATGGCTCAGTTCCATTAAGTCTCAGTGACAGTGACAGTGAAGCAGCATGCACCACAGCAGGACCTCCCAAAAGTGGAATGCAGCAATAATTATAATACACCTGTGAGTTTCCTGCTATGACATGTCAAAGTGCCTGCTGTGGAACTTGTCCATTTAAATATTCGATTTTTGACTTTTCTGTATCCAGACGTATAGTCTTCCAGCAGAAAATTGCGATTTCCCCCCACCCAAAGTATTCAATCTTTTACATTTCCCACAATGCCTTCTGGTAAACCTTGGAGGACAGGTGTGAACTTGCAGTTGTGTGTTACGTGCACATATTGTGAAATCCAGCAATAAAAATAGACAAAGCAACAACAGCGCATCCCACTTCCTAAACTTTGTGTCAGCTGTCATTCTGTGAACAGAACGGTTTTTTTTCACACGAGATGATTTCTGACGGACTAATTAAAGACATAAATCACAGCTACAATCTCACACAAAGAAAACAAAATGTGTCTTTTTGCAAACTGTTTTCTCAACCTCTGCGGTATCTCTGGTTGCCTGCGATGTAGGAATGTCGGTCCAACCGCAGCCATCTGATAAGATCAGTGTTTCACGTTTCGATGCCAAGAAAGAAAAAGCACTTGTCCATTCTTTTCCTTTTCTCGCATCAAGTCACAATCCTTCTTTCCTGTAATCTGCTCCTCCCTGCTCTTCTATCTGTTTTTCTTTTCTTTCTCCTCCTTCACCTCTCTCCTATCTCTGATATTCCTCTAATCACTTCTCCCCCAAAAAAGAGTAGCTTCAACAACAGTTTAGAGAGCGCAGACCTGAATGTCCAAATATTTCAGCACAAAATGTTTTTAAAAAGCCTGTTTTCATCTGTAACCCTGAAAACTAACAGTGATCCTCTCTGCATATTAATGATATCTTGATAATGACCAGCCAGGAGGAAATGAGTCTGACTTCATACTCGTTTGCCAAGGCAGTGCCACAGCGATAGATGAATCCCCATGGAAACAACCATAATGTGGCATGATTTCACCATGGCAACCCCATAAACTGTGAGGATTCTGCCGGGTGAACCAATTGGGGCTTTGGAGAGGAAGTTTTGGCGTGACCACCAGCGTCATGTCACAATCAACAGAGGCTACAATCTGTCTTTCTCACACACAAACATTTGGAGAGTTTGACCCACTTTTTGTGGAGTCATGTGAAGTCCAAGGTGCTGAAAATGCAGCAGATAGTCGGAGTTTAAGGTCAACAGGGGTGAAGCAGGAATACAACGTTTCAACCACATAAACTCATCAGTTTACTGATCTGACTACTTCAGATCAAGAGTAGACAGTTTTCTTTAGACAGCTGCATGAGATGAGATATAACGTGAGAAACCTCATGGTAAAACGTTGTTTGTTTAGAGTATTTAGCAGTTTCACTGATTTTTTTTTTTTATAGTCTACACGGCGTTGTGTAAAATGTCAGTTAAAGGCACATTAAGTATTTTATTAATGAGTGATGAATATAATCTTTATTTATATTTGACCATGATTTTCCTGCTAATGATCTTTTAATCAATCAAGAATCACTGTAATATATATAATGTCTAGGGATGCTTCTGGTGACTAATTTCCCTGTCAATTAAATGCAAATTTTAATTTAGAGTAGTCAATTAGTCTAACAGTAAGAAACCACTCAAAAAGCAGTTAAAATTGACCTCAATTTATCAATTGATGATGTAAAACCGTATCAAAAAAAAGCACTGCGTGTATTAAGAGTCATTTGAAGCCGTTAAACACAGCATACAATCGCCAAGTCATGTTTTAAATGCCGCTGAAACGTTGCGCAGTGCAAATGACCTTTGTATGTTAACCAAAAACAAAACATGACAACTTATTAAATGCTCCACCTTTTCAGACCAAAAACGATCACAGTGTTGGGAGGTAAATGATATAGTTTAGCTAGTTACCCTGTGCTTGCACACAGTATGGCTAATGTTAGCAGTGCTAGCAGCAGCAGCTGCTCTGCTTGCAGGTTAACGTCCGTGTCTGAGTTGATTGTGGTCACATGTTGCTCAAGTTGAGTGATTATATATAGTTTATTCTGTCACAGTCTATATTCAACCTTTTTTGCATTTTCTAGATTAAAATGCCGCCAAACCGCGCTGGTTTTGCATGCAGGGTTGCCTGGACCATCGGGGCAGACGTGCTTGTGGCGTATGGCGAGAGGGGCTGCCGTCTGATGCCGGCTCGTGGCAGGCAGCTGCATAACATCTTAGAGGCAACAGTTAACTGGCATTGTGCATGAATAAAATATTGATAAATAGTTTAAATGACTAGTATTTCTGGTGTAGACTAGCGAGGGTGACAACATTAATCATGCAGTCGACTAGTCGCACACATCCCTACTGTTGAGCATAAACATTTCACAGAATCTGCAAAAATAAAGGAAAATAATAAACATGTCCAACAGTCCAGGCTGGGAAAACTAAGTGGTGTTCTGTCCCTTTTAACTGACCAATCAGATGGGTGTGTTTCTGCAACTCCCCAGAGGAACACAAGTTAAGTGACAGATGAAAAGGTTAACTAACACTCGTAAAGTAAGAGAGACAGAAGAGAAGGAATCCCTCACACACACACACACACACACACACACACACACACACACACACACACGTCTATTGAGAAAGAGCAGACACACCAACACCAGTCACAAAGAGACGGATTTTCCAACCTCCCCCTGATTTACAATCTGTCTTTGTCTCCCGAGACCGGCGCACTCACACAATGCTAATGGCAGCAAAAAGGACGCGGTTCCACGCCTAAAATGGTCTCATCGCCAACCCCAGCGAGCCGCGCGGTGACAGGAGCAGAGCTGGAAAGTTGGATCCTGACTCACTTTCTACCACCACGCTGCTTTCCCCGCTGCCCCCGGCTTCAATTTGTACACAATCACACGGCCATTATTTCATCGTAACGTCATCGACTCTGAAGACTCCTCTGCAGCTACTATAAAAATATATGATGATGTTTAATCTGCTGTGGCGGCCTGTTGAAATCAGTTTATTCGACAGCTCTGAGAGCAACCAAGGCCTTGATGATTTCAGTGTTTTTATTTTCAGATAGACGGCCGACGGTCTGCTTATCTGATGTTTAATTTGGCTCCTTCAAATCACTAGTCAGATATGAAAAGTTGTGCAATGCGTCTGTAACGTTCACCCATGGATCTTAATCTGTTAAAAGGTAGATTTCTGTTGGAGTAACTAAGATGTTTTATGACAGATATTAAGCTTATTTAGAAGATGTGATATAAATAAAGCATATTACACCACGCAAAATAAATCATAGCTGCTCAACTGGAGTAAAAACATTTCAAGTGATCTACTGCGTCCTTGCAACGTGTATTTATCACACAAATTTAAACTTGATGAAACATGTAGGGCTGCAACTAAAGATTATTTTCATTGTCAAGTCCTCATCAAATGTCTTGTTTTGTCCTCAACCAAAATATATTTAGTTTTCTGTCATAAACAACTCAAGAAAACAGAAAATATTCACATGTAAGAAGCTTTTTTCTTAGAAAATTACTCAAACTGATAATTGATTATCAAAATAGTTGATAATAATTTAATAACTGATTCATAATAGATTAATTGTTGGCTTGTCGGAGGTCTAGAAACATCTGTTGTGTTTGGAGTTTAGAGCTGCAACAGTAAGTCAGCTGGAAAAAAAAAACTGCCCACTATTTTGATGTTAGTTATTTTAAAAATATCAAATATTTGCTGGTTGCAGCTTCATAAATGTGAAGATTTGCTGCTTTTCTTTGACATTTATGAGAGCAAATGAAAAGATTTATGTGACTGTTAAACTGTCATGAGTATTTTTCACAAGTTTTTTTTTTTTTTTTTTTTTTTTTTTAAGCCAACAGGGAAGAACATTAGTGAAAAAGACGTGAACAATTAACTTTACCATCAAAGATGACAGCAACACAATTTACAGAGTATATCATGACATCTATCATTGACATTTAAATCATTTAAAACAAAAAACACAAATAAAATCACATTAAAGGTCCAGTCTGTAAGACTTACAGGGATCTAGTGGCAGAATATGGTAAACATGGAATATAATTATTGTTGTTGTAAAATAATGTGAAAATAAGAATTGCTGAGCTGTTAATTGTGCACCACCACGTTTCTACAGTGGCCCAGAACGGTCAAACCAAACACTGGCTCTACATACAATCTTTCGCGGCCACTGTTTGTTCCCCTACATGCTTGGAAGGGGAGGGTTTAGACGAGGGTTTTGCAAACTGTAAGCTCACCACGAGATGCCATGAAATCCTGCACACTGTTCCAAATAATGCTCCCAATAAAACACTGATTTTTGTACTGCAATTATCTTTTGGCACATCTGCCGACAGATCAGATGCTGATAATCGCCACAGCAATCAAAATAACAGTTCCTGCAGCTCTTTGCATCCTGATAAAACTCAAAATGTGTCCAGAGAAGATGAGAAAATGGCAATAAACTGAGCCGCATATGTGGGATCAAAACTGTGGTATCAAAATGTTGGTTTCTGCACCATTTGGTTAAAAAGTCATATTACAATTATTTTGTTTTTGCAATTGCAAAAGATGCAATACAATTAGTAGAAATTATCAGTTTTTCATTACAATTTTCATGTTTACTGAATAAAAAAACTATTAAAATCATAATGATGAGCCAAACAAACATGTTTTCTTTCATCTGGAGAACAAGATTTTTAGTCCAGGTCATCTATGTAGCACGACAGTACCTCATTATAATGCTGATTTCTCACACATTTTTTCCTTTTCAAAAAATTGCAATTTGGTTCAGTGATCTGGATATTGCATTTGGCCATATTGCTATTTTATTGCAATTGCGATTAATTGTGCAGCGCTAATGAAGACACAGCTGAGACTTTAAGGTGGCAGACAGTGGTTAAACATAAGATCTGTATTCAAAGACAGAAAGAAAGCCAACCAAAAAATAAAAGACAGAGAAAGTGAGAGTGAGAGCAAAGAAAAAGAATGAGATGTAGAAGGGCAGGCCGACATGGAAATCTGGCCTCAGGCATTAAGTGAGTCTCAGATGAGAGAAGCGAGAAGTGACACTGGAGGAGAACAAAAGTCCAGTTAGACCAGCGTTTATGACAGCTTAAGATCAAAATGCATTTTAATGGCACCGCTGCGATCAGCGGATTCTGCTGAATCAGCCTGAGTTGCACCTCTTCATGTGAGTCACAAGTTAAAAAGGGTCCACGGACTCCATCAGAAGAGCTTGTCGGATCATCAGATAGCTTCGGTTTTCCTCTACGTCACGCTCAGGGTGGGGAGCTCAAAAGCTGTTAGCAAAAGTATGGTGCCGTACTGACGCTTTTACAGGTTGTAAATTGGATAAAAGTTGATAATCTGACAAATCATGATGATTTTATCTCTTCCCGATTGATCAGCAACTAAAAAAAAACTTACTAGCTACCATTAGATGTTTAATACTGGTTCTAGTATGACATGTTCCGACCTTGCAACATGAAACCGGTGATCATTGATGCAGGATATGAAACCATATGAGGTTAGCTATTTTCTAACATCTGCACAAGCCGAAAGATTGATTTATCAGCTGACAAACTCAGTAAAGTCATGATAATTTTAATTGCCAAACTAGAAATACAGTGTTTCCAGTGCGGGACGGGCCGGCGCCAGGTCTTACCTTAAACATCGTGGGTGTGAGCTTTAACCCAGTTGCTGGCATCCTTTCTTTTTAAATCCTTTCGGGGATCCCGGCTAATTCATCCACCCATTTATCAGTGTGGTCAAAGAAAAAGTGATGGTAGTCAAGCTTTTCAACCATCTTGCCCAGACTTTACTTGGCAGTGCTGCAGCTTCCCACCCCGACTGTGACGTCAGAGGAAAATAGCCACTGTGTGAATACGCTGAATTGGCCAATTGTGCAGAGGTGCTACAGCTGTTTATTGTGGCACTCGACATTATGAAAGTCTTCCAAGAGAGAGTGTCTGAAAATGTGAGCCATAATATCAAGTCTCTCCTTTCTCTATGATAGACGTCTTTTAACCCGCCTTCCAGTGTGACCATTCAGAACAACGATTTTCTATCATACCACGGCCTTTAAAGGAGCTAAATGTAAAAAAATCTAGACTAAAATATTCAAAAATGAAGAGAATTTGAAGAAATAACCACTTTGATATTATGTCAAAGTCACCTTTGTATTGTGTTGCAGACATATCCTCTTAAGTTAGCATGCTAACCAGCTAGCCTCAGCATGTCTTGTCTTTAAATAACTCCTTGTACCTCAAGAGACGCACTGTGATGTCCAGTCGCGTTCGAAGACAGAAGTGACATTGGCGTTAATTTCCACCGCTGGAGACAGCTTGTGGTGAGTAGAGGCAACACGCAACAGTTCTTCTAAACTGGTAAGTAAACAGCTGCTAATGCTAACATAGGCTATTCAGCAGTAGCTTATAAAGATAGATAATTGTACAACAATACTAATAGTACTAATATACTTACTAAGTTTGCTTATAGAAATAAAGACAAATGTGCATTTCCTTGTTTCTTATGATAGTGGTGGACACCTTAAAAGGAAAAGTTCACCCCAAAATCAAAAAAACATATTGTTCCCCGGCCTGTAGCATCTTTTATCCCTCTAGATTGCTTTTCGGTGAGTTGCAGAAAAATATCAGAAAATATCAGCCGTAGAGATGTCTGCCCTCTCTCTAATGTACTGGAACCAAATGACCCCATTCCTCTATTGGACAGAAAGTAGTTCCGGTAGATTCTGCTGCAGCAAGAAAGTAGTTCCTACATGAAACTGCTCACAACAAGGTCTGTGGGTTGTCTTGAGTCACCAGGTCATGATTTTTGTAAAGAGACACTGGTTTAGAATTTTCCAAATGTATTTTTTGGTGCTTTGAACACCACAGGACTTATTCCATTTAGTCCCATTATATTGGAGCAACGGCAGACGTCTCTATAGCCGATATCTCCAAAATATGAGTGTTTAATTCTGGGGTGAACTGTCCCTTTAACTTTCTGGTGATATGCTGCCCCCAGTGTTTTTAATCTTTGATTGTCTCCATCAGCAGAGACTCCAGTCTGCAGTGCAGCTCCACATACTTCACTGAATCACACAGAATTACACTGAAATGACCAGTTTAATTTTGATTCTTCTGTCCAGATTCATCTGCTCGTTTTCATTTCATCCAATTTATTTCAAACCTTAACATTTGTTGTAAGAGACAGTAACCTCACATTACAATCAGACAGAGCCCTGGATGACGAACTCATTCATGGAAACGTTCAGTCCAGGGAGGAGGGTCAGCTGACACACACAGACCCATTAATATATGACAGAATACACCATTTACTGTCCAACACCCTGGTGTCAGTCCGTGCTACGACCCTGCATGTAGTGACGAGAGCGTGCCTGAGTGAAATCGGTCCTATTCTCAGTCATTCCTGCTCACACACTGGCGCTCATTCATTCATTCATTGATCCGTCCTTTCTTTCAGTGTGCAGATGTTCAGACAGTAACAGTCACACTGCTGCTGACACGCAGTGTCGTTTCCATCTGATATCAAATCTATTTTAAACCCAGAAACCAGTTCCTCCTCTGCCTTCATTCCTGAAGTGGTGCTGCAACATCATTTTAGGAATAAATTTGTGAAAATGATCAACATTAGTTAATTAAATCATGCAAAGTCATGTGCGCGCTCCAGGCACGGTGTCATCTAAATTACATAATCAGATCCAATGACCTACATGGAGCTTTGCCTATACTTACATGATTATTGTTTCTATATCTTATTGTCCTTTTGACCTTTGGTATCATAAATTCAAAACAGAATTCGTAAGTTTAGATACAGTGTATGCCTTAGGACCATTAAAGCACATATAAATATTATATAAATTATAAAAAAAATTTACTTTTATATGTAATAATAAATACCTGGAATCAACTAAATCAACAAAACTCTTTTGTTAATGTGTAAATACATTTCTTTGGAATTGAACCTTTCCTTATTTTGTCAATGTTTAACAGCTAAAGCTTTTGTGCAGCCAACAAGTGGAGTAAAGTAGGTTAATTATTTCTGTCTGATTTTTATCTGCACCTTTACGAGCTCATTTTATTGGTGTTAGTAAAATAACAGAATTGACTGTGTTCTGAAGTTTGATTTTTATATGAAAATATTAATCAAGTGTCTCGTCGTCATTAATAATCTAAGAGATGCTGTGCCATGTAGACGTTTGGCCAACAGTCCATCATGTCTCGTATCAATGCAGACCATTAAAACCAACATTTCCATCAAACTAGACAAACAAAAATGTAAATGTGTCAGTTACAGAGTGAGATCTGTCCTGTTGCAAATTACCACCAGGAGTGCAAAATTTTAACCCCTTACTCCGGCTTTAGATCTAAAAGCGCCACAGTTCATCTGATTTGCATGAAGTTGTTAAATTAGTTTCCTCAGTTGTCAGTCTGCGGTGATAGACTGAGGATATTTGTTTAAATTTACATTCCCTTCTGAACACGATCATCACCAGATACAGACTGAAACGAAGTTAAATAAATATTATTCTTGTAGGAGAAATAAATAAACGAGTTTGCAGATATGCGATCATGTTAATCTTTATTTCACAAAAAGTTCAGATTGAATTTTTTTTTTTATCAGTTGCTTCCCCAATTATTTAACTTTTTTCCTGCCAGAAAAAGCTCAGGAACTACCGCAACTTAACGTTCGCTCATTAGGGATGGACTTACTGAATGTTTGCCGATACCCAATTCTTTCAAATTCAATTTAGCTGCCTGACGTTGCCGATACAGATATACATGCATATTTTTTCATTCGTTTTAACGGCCCACTGGCAGATGCAGACATAAGATACAATGATTTTCAAAATGTAAACATTCACAGGGCAAAATCAGAAAACTATTGCTGACTGTCATATGAGCATAAATGTTCATTTCAGGCCATATACGATGTTTTATCTTAAAGGCTTTACCGGCTGATACCAAAGACGTGCTGATATTGCATCCTCAAACGAAAGCACTTGTTTGGTTTGTCAGGGTTTAGTTTAGGAAACTCAAGTCTGAAGCGACTTGAGGGACGAGGCCCGACATGATAATTAACATTTAACCAAGGATCTGTCCTTTAATGCAACCACAGTGCTTTTACTGCCAGACTCTGATGTCAAAGTCCAGCACTTCGTACGCAAACCATCAACCCCGACCACCTCCAAGAAAGTCCACCGCGCTCCTGAAATGTATCACTTCATTTACTTCAACAAAAAAACTAAATCAGTGGCACTGCTGTTCTTCAGTTTTACTTGTGCAAAACCATCAGTGTGGTTCTTCAGTTAACAAGGACAAGCGCATCAGTATGGGTGTTTGATATGTATTTTTTCAGGGCCAATACTTCCTTCAACCACAGACCGTGTGTTAAATATGATTTCAACCTATTTGATATCATAACAATCTATGGCTCCATCTCACTATTTAGACGACAGTATTTTTGGATGCACAGTTGTTCCATACTACCCCTTTAAAGCAGACAGTTTGCAGAATATTGTAGAACAAAAAGTGCAGGGAACATCCAGCAGCATTTCTTTAAATTAAAAACAAAAACAAAAGAGCTCCATGAAGTTTTGTAAATGTAATGTAAAAATGAAAATCAAACTAGTAAAACTTACATTTGTACTGAAATTTGAACTGAAATGCCTTTAAGAATATGTTTTCATGGCTGCACAAAAGTATTTGTAATTAATTTATCTTACCAGCAATTAGACTTTTAAAAAAAATTCTGCTAATCATAAAAATGCTGGATATAGCATCCAATAATATTTGTTGACCCCTAATTATTTCTGCTTAAGGTTGCAAATAGTTAAGTTACTAAATATCCTTCTAAGACTTCATATACTGACGTCCGTCCTTCTATCTGTGAGTCCGTGTCAAAGCCTCCATTCAGATATCACAGGCTGTGGTCTGTCTCACCACGGTCTGCTGTGTGTCTGGCTCAGCTAGTCACAGACCAGCACACACACACACACACACACACACACACACACACACACACACACACACACACACACAGAGTCACGGTTCCATTACTTCAGATGTCATTATACTGCCTTACATTTGTTTCCACGAGACAAACCCTAATCCTTAATTTAAATCCAGGTTTGGGCAGTAACAGATTACATGTAACAGGATTACATAATCTGGATACAAACAGAAGAAAACTATATGCCATGACAGTTACAGATTTAAAAAAAAAGATGTAGTCAAATTACAGATGATACACTGCCATACACACTGCACACTCATCATCACCTCTATCAATAAATTGTGCACAACAAAGGAAGAGTTGCGACAATTAATCTATTATTAATCAACTATAAAATTAATCTGCATCTGTTTTAATAATCCATCATTTTGAGTCATTTTTTTAAATTAAAAAGAATCTAAATTCTCTGATTTTTGGTTTCTTTACTCCTCTCTGACAGTAAACTGAGTATTTTTGAGTTGTGGACAAAACAAGACATTTGAGGACGTCACCTTGGACTCTGATCAACATTTTCCATCACTGACATTTCATGGACCAAACAACTAATCAATTAATTGAGAAAATAATCAACCAATTAATTAATGCTGAAAATGACAGCAGCCCTAAAAACACTATATTAGGCCAAACAATTTCACCTAATTTTATACTGAGGTAATCCAAAAGTAATGGAAAGTAGTCAAGTTACATTACTTTAATACTGTGATACATTACATTACATTACTGACTACATTTTAACGGGTGATTAGTGACTGTATCAGAATACATTTTTTAAGTTGTAACTCAAGTTTTCACCCTTAAATTAAATTTTAGTTATGGGGACTGGTGTTTGGTCCCCATAAGGAAGGGGTGTCCCCACAATGCGAGTCTGTAGACTTATGTCCCCACAACAGGAGTAAGACACGTTCACATACACACCCATCAGAATACACCCACACATCTATACACCCGTATACACCCATGCTATCAGACATTTACACTGAAGTGGAGATACATGCTAATGCTACTGACCTGATATCGGCTCATCGTGACACGCACTATGTCATGTTATAACCATCGTCTGGTCTGTTTACTGAATAACAAATCATCTTCTCCACAAACAAACCCTAACTGAGTGACTTGTTGTTACCTCACCACGACTGAGGTCATGTTTACTTGCTACAACAGCCCGCACTGAGAGCCAGAGTGAGTGAATCAGTAAGCTCGCTGCCCACATGCAGCTCGCTGAGTCAGCTGAACGAGACTGTTCTCATTACAACGAGAGGCTCAGCAGTATAAATTAATACAAACACTAGAATGATTGAACAGACGAGGCTGAACTTTTGTGCTCTCGTAACCTTTTTAGTTGTTAATCATTACAAAAATAGTATAGTGACAAACTACCTATTAGAGCTGAATAATTTTGAAGAGACTAATTGCAATTATTCTGACTAATACTGCAACTGCGATATGGTTTGCAATATTAGAGGAAAGGATCATTTTCACATCATTATTCTCATTTCCTTTGAAAAATACATTAAAATGATTATAGTATGTTTTTTTTCAGGGATCTAAAGATGTTTTCTGAAGTCTGGAGAATGATGTGTTGGCCAGGACACCTCTGCAGCACCACCTTCAACAAACATTGTGCATCCTGCGATTTGAAAATTGCAGTAGATCACATTGCAATTTCGATAAAATTTGGATTAATTGTTCAGCACCACTGCCTATGCAGTAAAGATGCACTGATATGCAGTCATACAATCATCACAATTTCCCAGAATTCAAGGTGAGGTGTGTTTAAAAATCAAGATAGTCTAGGGCTGCACTGACTGATTATTTTCATGGTTAATAATTCTCATGATTAAAGGGATAGTTCACACAAAAATAAAGATTCAGTCATTTTCTACTGAGGGGTTTAGGATGCTTTTCCTTTTTGCATGCGAATCCACTGGTGTAGTGTGTTTAATTACTTTATATTTAAGTTAAGGTTGGTGGCTCGTAATCACATGTCCTAATGAGAGATACAGACATTATCTATCCATCCCCTGTGGGGTTTTTCTGAGATTTCTTTCTATTTTATTTTGCAAATGTAAAGGTTTGCCTCTGAAGAATGAGTGAGAGCAGGTTTTAGCCACAGACTCTTGTTCAGCGAGTTAACCCTGTAGAGGTGGAGAGAGAATATGTCGGCAGTTGTTAAAATGACAGTGGGCAGCTGTAGAATCTCAACATATCATCCAGCCCTAATGACAATATCCTGAAGGAGTCGTTTTCTTGCTGTTTTCTAAAATGCACCTGTATGTTTTTATTTGGGTGACCTGAATATATCAGCAGAGCGTTTGAAGTGACCAAGTCTGCTTCTCCAGACCATATAAAAAAAAGCCCAGACCTCCACCTTGACTCAGTTTTACAGGAGGATTAAAATATGAGCAGGCACTGCTATCAGGCCAAATGATGAATAACGTGTCAGAACCAGTCTGCAGATATCAACATGCCCGTCTGTCTGCTCAGGTGTCTTTCCTTCAGTCTGACAGGTTGCAGGTTGTTCTCTCTTCACTTAGCCAGGTCAGCACTTTTAGTTTTAGCTGATCTTCACTCTTAACTGGTTGACTGCACAAGGCATGGCATGTCTGCACCACGGTTTTAATCCATCCTCCTGCAGCCCCTACAAACAGCGCTTTAACACCAGAACACACCTAATTACTTTTACCTGCCCAGATTTGGTTCTTCTTCGTCTCTGTGCTTCTACTATGGCACACTACATAGTTAAATAGTTTTGGGGTCTTTTATTTTGAAAGTAGCTGGGTTCTCTAGGATTCTTCTGTATCTGGCTGTGTCAGAGAAGTCTGTGTATTGTGTTGCAGAGATATCCAATGATGTTAGCATGCTAACCAGCTAGCCTCGGCCAGTCCTGTCTTGTTACACTACTTTGTAGCTCAAGAGGCGATAGTGAGTCACTGTAGCGTCCAGTCTGACCTGAGTCCAACCATGCTGAGGTGGTTTTATTGCCAGGTTTGGCTCTAAAACACTTTGGGAAGTAGGTGCTGACCTCTCGCTCCTCCCTCACCGTGTCTTTGTTGTCCCCGGAGTCAGAGTCGTGGTCGGAGGTGCTGTAAATCACCTCGGTACTGTATTCCCTGTCGTCACACTAGCCTTCGACGGTCTGGGAGACTGTTTTCAATTCCGGCCCAGTCATGTTCACTGACAGGACTTTTCCTCCAACATGGAACCCGCAATGTTCTAGTTCAAGCACAATTTTGAACCTTTCTGAGCCTTTCCACCAAAAATAAACTGCTTCAGAACCAGAAAAGTTTCCATCTGGAACCAAAAATAACAGGTTTTCCTTGGGAGCCAAAGTGGGCATGTCATTTTCTACAGGTTCTTAAACACTGTGCAGCGCCTTCTGTTGATAATACCCTTGACGGGCTTGTTCACAAAATAGCACCAAGAATCCAAGGATCTTTGATGGAATAGTTCAAGAACCAGAACCAGTTTGGTGGAAAAAGGCCCTGGGAAGCTGACTCAGCTCCTGCATTGCTACCTGAGCTCACTAGCTAATTGCAGCTACATTTAGCAACAGTTAACTGTTAGCAGAGAGACTATAGTTCTGTATTTTTCTTTGTTTTTTGTTTTTATTTGGTATTTAGTTTTTGTTTGCAATTCAGTTAAGTTTTAGTTAGTTTCCAGAGTTTGTTTGCTCATTTTGTTTTTGTTTTTATTGTTTGGATTCAGTTTAGTTTTTATTAGTTCTAGATTTTTTAAATTATATTATGGGATATTAGTCGAGGGCAAGATTTAAGAAATTCAGAAAAGGTATTACGATATAAACGCAACGCTATGAGAAGACAACTGACTCACAGTCATGTAGACATCTCAGTCTCAATAAACATCAGGAGCATAATTGCTCTGGAAATTTAAAGCCTGAATATTGAGAAAACTTAAAATAAAAGATAAATAATGTACTCTGAGCTGAACAAAAGATTTTGCACCCATCAGAGATGGAAAATCACACCCTGGTTTTGCTCTTACAAGCCAGTTGCACTGCTTCAGTCCCACACTATTTACTGATACCATAAAGTACAAACAACACGCTCATGATTATGCACGACTTTGGCAGGTAGCATACAAGAACTTGACGGACTGCATTGTTTTGTCATTCCAGTAAACAATACATGCACTGGCAGACATTAAACTAGTCGCAACTTCAGAGGATAGCAGCTGTTTCAAACTTAAACATGACATGAGTAGCTGGTAAAATTAGCATTTCCAATGATGTATTAATTTCACTTCTACTGTGTTTTTGTTTTCTCATTTCTCTGGTGTGTGTGACAAAAGAAATGCTTAAAACACAAAGACGGGTTTGCAAATTTGGGCTCTTCTTGGAGCCGAGTCAAAGTGATGACATAAAACTGTGAAATGCATGTCAAAGTTCAAACAATAACCTTAAAACTTTAGCCTGATACAATTACTAATTAAAAAATGTTGTTCATTGAAAGTTAAATAATTGCTTGTCCAGCTGCTCCTTTGTTATGCATGAGTATATTTTTAGATAGCACTAATTATTAACATTTAAATGTAGCAGTATAACTATAACAGGGTAGTTAGCAAGCTGGATTTCTGTGTAGCTAATGTTAGCAGTTTGCTTGTGTAGCTAACGTTATCAGTCAGCTTGTGTAGCTAATGTTAGCAGTTTGCTTGTGTAGCTAACGTTATCAGTCAGCTTGTGTAGCTAATGTTAGCAGTTTGCTTGTGTAGCTAACGTTATCAGTCAGCTTGTGTAGCTAATGTTAGCAGTTTGCTTGTGTAGCTAACGTTATCAGTCGGCTTGTGTAGCTAACGTTATCAGTCGGCTTGTGTAGCTAACGTTATCAGTCAGCTTGTGTAGCTAATGTTAGCAGTTTGCTTGTGTAGCTAACGTTATCAGTCGGCTTGTGTAGCTAATGTTAGCAGTTTGCTTGTGTAGCTAACGTTATCAGTCGGCTTGTGTAGCTAATGTTAGCTGCCTAACATTATTGGTTATTCTGTATAGTTAATGTTATGAGATGATTCGTGTTGCTAATGTTAGCGGTTGGTCTGACCCATAAATGTTTATTTAAATTAGATGTTGGTTTCTTTATTTTAAATCGAATTATAAAATTGCAACCAGTAATCCCCACTTTTACTAAATGTACCTGTAATCTGATTACATCTTTTTCTTTAACTGTAATGCAACACAGTTACCTTTTTTGTATCCTAATTACATAATCCCATTTCAGGTAATCTATTACTCCCCATGCCTGAGTATAGGGGCCTTCAATAAGTAAAACAATGAGGAGAAATTTGAGTTTTAACTCGCAGCATTTTGCTTTTCGTTCTGTCTGAACCTTTGGTTTAAATTCTTGAGACATGAGGTGGCGCTTTTTTAAATGTTGACTGTACTGGTGAACATATGTCCTTTCAGAAAGTAGGTGTGTGTGCGATGGTTTCTTTTAGCCGTGCTGTCTGTTGATCTGTGTGTGTTTCCTCTGATCTGTCCATTAATGGTTGACCACAGGTTGTAATGTGAAGTGGAAGGCGGTTCAGTTTCTCAGTGGTGGTAGTAATAACTGCCCGTTGTCAGGCCACCATGCAGGTTTATTGTGTGAGAGCAAACAGACAAACTCCACCCTGTATCCTGGACAGTGCACACATGACACCTGCACCTGCAGCGCTGTGTGTGAACGTACAGAGTAATATGACAAGTTACAGACAAACAACAAATATAAACACGTGTATGTGCCTGTAAGGCTGCACGGTTGATTAGAAGATGTCAGTCGTCACTGTCAAAACAGACATTGGTGTCGACAACCACGATCTGTGTCTGCAAACGATGACACTGAGCTGACGCTTAAAAACACAAAGGAGAAAATCTCAGATGTTAATCGCAGGAAAGGTTTGGATTTATAATAAACGAGCATGACTCATGCTGGAGCTCATGCCAACGTGTGATCTGATTAAATCACCTCTGGCAGCGTCGGCGCTGAAACAATCAGTCAATCAACACAATCAACATCAACATGAACTGACAGCAAATATCATGATCATACAGGCCATGTGAGGATTTATTAATCCTCTGTTTTTAAATTCAATATCTGTTGATTATGGACTATTTTAGAACAGCAACGATTAAACAGTTATTAATGAATCCAAAACTATTTAGTTAATTTATTCATTTTTAAGGGAAAAAAGTCAAAATTCTTTGTTTCCGGTTTAAATGTGAATATTTTCTGGTTTGTTTACTACTTTCTGACAGTAAACTGAATATTTCTGGACTGTGACGTCACCTCGAGCTTTAGGAAATAGTGATGGACATTTTTCACCATATTAGGAGACTTTGATTTCACCAGGCGAGCAGTATGGAGGCATTCTGTTTGTTATTTATTATTTATGTTATCTTTTTTGTCTTGTTACATCCTTTTTGTCGTTTTAATCTTGTTACGTCTTTTACATTGTCTATCATCTTGTCACACTGTTTTTAGTTTCATCACAACTATTTTGTCCTGTTTTTTGCTCGGCTTTTTACAAATTTTTCTTCATTTTTAGTCTTTTTACATTGTTTTTAATCTTGTTACATCTTTCTTGTCTCGTTACATCTTTTACACTGTTTTTCATCTTGCTACATTGTTTTTTTTAGCCTTATTACATCTTTTACAACACTTCATCTTGTTACTTTTTTCATCTTGTCATA
Organism: Lutjanus erythropterus; assembly: GCF_056507025.1. NCBI lineage: Eukaryota > Metazoa > Chordata > Actinopteri > Lutjaniformes > Lutjanidae > Lutjanus > Lutjanus erythropterus. Next base: position 25,966,830 of record NC_139333.1, read on the forward strand.
TCATTTTCGTCTTTGCGTCTGTTGTGCCTGATCTGCACTGACAGATACACCAAGGAATTGTCCTTTAAATGATTTATTGTTCTGTCCATTTAGGCTGAAATCAGTCTTGATGTTGGGAAAGCAGCACACAGTGATGCCAAATAAAAAAAATCAATAATTATCTTCAAATGCATTAAAGCTAAAGTAACAAGTCTGCTTTGAAAATGTTGGGGGTTCAAATGTGGGGAGTGAAAATAAAAAGTTATAAGAAAAATACTTGAGTAAAGTACAGATACATGAAAAATCTTAGTACTACTTAGTACTTAGTAACTTTCTTAATGTGACTCTCTCAGTATTTGTTACAGTATTTCAGGTGAAGACAGATGTTACTTCAACAAATGAAAGTAAAAACTGTCCCGTTGACTCACAGGAAAGCTGCTGAGATATGAATGAATCACAAACTAACGTTCACCATTAAAACTTCACATCACAACACTAAAAACACAACAACAGTAAAAACTCTGCACCGTTTGCATAAGAAAGCAGCATAAATGAGAAGTATCGATAGATTTGTAATGATTTTTGACTCTTTTTTTTCTCCACAGTAAAACATAAAGACAACAACCTCAGAGAAAATCGTTCCACCACGTTTCTATTTCACAGTTTCAACAAAGTCTCACAAACCGAACGGGGACTTTAATCCCCGCATGAAACAGTTACTTTCAGGTGAAGTAAAGTCCGCTTACCTGCTCCTCGCGGTCACCTGTGGCGGAAGAAGCCATGTTGAAGAAAGCGTGCGGTGCAGCTGCTCCGGCTCTCAGGTAAGTTTGTCCTCAGGACGACTTCAAATCCACAAACCGACTGTCGGACAGTTTTTATAAAAACCACATGAGAGGAGGAGACATCCGCCTCCAGCTTCAGGCTCGTCACCGACCGGAGGACTCGCGCCGTCTGAAGGTCCCGCAGCGGCGGTTCGTCCCGGTGGAAACTCCAGGTGGAGCGGAGGAGGACCCGGCTGCAGCCCGGAGCGACACCAACGAAGAAGACGAACACTAGGTGGCAGCATTACATCACTGACACATTACAGAGCACATTAGTTGAAAATTATTTATTTATTCCACAAGGACAGTGCATATGAATAAATCTAACTGTAAATATGCCAGGATTAGTCAAAAAAAAAAAAAAAAAAAAATTAAAAAAATTAAGGATTAATTATAGAATATTTAGTATTTTACTTTATTTAACAATTTAACTTTAAATGTAACTTTTCAGATTACAAACTTTCAGACACCTTTATGGAGGGTTTTAAGGGTCAAAACTATATATATAAATGATAATAATAATAATAATAATAATAATAATAATAATAATAATAATAATAATAATAATAATGATAACTTTATTTATACAGCACCTTGACAGACAAAACAAAAAAGCAGGATGCAGTGTGAAAATATAAAACAATGAAGCCAAACTGAAGCGAGACAGAATCTAAAACTGAACTAGACACTAGAACATAGTAAAATAAATAAATAAATAAATAAATAAGACGGAGCAGGAAGACAAGCAAACAAATAGAAATAAAAACATGACAATAAGAATAAATAAAATAAAGGGCTAAGGCTAAGACAATATCACTTAATGTCAGTATAAATAAACACAAATAAAAGGAATAAAAAGAGTAAAATAATTGTCCAATTAAATTGTTAAATAAATGAATTAATATACCTAAAATAAAATGGACCTATTAATAAAATGCTTAATTGAATTAATTAACAGATAAATAGGGAAGTGAAGAGGGAGGAAGGCGGAGAAGGAAAAAGAGAGAAAAATAAAAAAGTTTATATGATCAGAAGGAGCTGCTAATATTAAACCAAACCCACCCTGAAAAAAATCCATTACTTATTCATTTGTATACACAATAATTTATTTGAGTTGTGTACTTATGGTCAGACTCAGAGAAATTTGTCATTTATTAAAGGTAACGGTGGTAATGGTTTCCTGCTCGCTGCTGTAACTTCCATGAAAACATGAGATACATCAGAGAACATGACTGAACATAATATGAATAAAACTTTATATATTGTCTTATTACCCCCGTCAGATTAATGTTCATCAGCTGTGGTGTCTTTTTAAGTGAAGGCAACAACTCCCATGATCCCACACCACTTCATGACATCATCAAACTAAATCTTTTGTTGTTGTTTCAATGTGAGAGACACTGAAAGTCAGAGCTTTTAAGCATTTTATTATTTAATAATGTTTTTCTTTTTATTTAATTATATAAATATCTCATATGTATTCATGTTTAGTTTCCCGTGTTTGACCTGCAAATCACAAAACTTTATTTACTCATATTTATTTACTGATCTCATGTCTAGGAGTTTATCTCTATTTCAACAAAAAAAAGTGCCCCATAAACTTCCTATAAAGAATCAAACAACTTTTGTGTGACATGTAGACCAATATTTCATATTACATATTAAGCATATTTTCACTTACAAAACTTTCTCTTGAAAAATTAAGATATGTAACAAGATAAACTTCGTTCTCCATGTCAGTCAGCTTTATAACACAACAAACTGTATTTTTTTTATTTATACAGATGTATATATATATATAAAGGGCCTCATTTTTCCGTTAATTTCTTCTAATGATGTTGAATATTGCAGCACAGTAAAACCTCCTTACCTGTAGTATTTGTACTGTAACACATGAGGGCAGTGTTGACAAACACAAAGCAGAAACTCTTCTCTAGTTGAACTTTATCTGAACTTACTTGTTACACCGATCCAAATATAAGCTTCCTGAGATGTTCGACCAAAAGTGAAGGTGTGAACTTTTATAATTAGTCACAACTTTTCATTGTAGCGTGAATGTGAGATTTAAAATATCGATATTTTCCCTTAAGACTTTTTTGATTTGGTATCCATAGACAACTTATGGAGACGAGTTACCATCAAAATTTACAAGAAAAGTCACATAGACTGACACACATTTTAGTTGACAAATTATTAAACCTTATTTTAAAAAAAGAGTGCACTGGCTGCATATTTGTATTTTTACAGTTGGAGATTATAGGGATCATTTTAAACTGAAAAAACAAGTTGAGAAAACTCGGCAAGGAAAACGGCAAGGAAACGTACTGCAACAGATTTGAGATTTGAGTCCAAGTCAAACTTTCTTCTGATTTCTTCTTTAAGTAAACTCTTTGAGTTTTAGAAATTAATAATAATCAAAAAGTTTATCCAGAGAAGAAAAGTAAATAATCTCATCAAAAGATCAGTAGTCGATCAAACTGAATGAGAAGAAGAATGAGTTTGGCTCAAAACTAGAAAATTTATTGTAGTTTGTCTTGAAATTTTGAGTTTTCTAAACTTCTTTGATAAATGAAAATGTTAATAAAAATTTATGCATTTAAAACTTCAGGCAAATTTTGTTCAATAAATGCCTGATAATGGTTTTACCTTCTTTACCATTATAAAAACAGTATTGATCACTTCCTGTAATATTGACTATAGGTTAAACATTTAATGTAACATCAATGATTTAATATAGGAAGTTCCATTTACTTATAAGGAGTTCTACTCATCCATGAAAAAACAAAGAAAATTAGTCACAGACAGTTTATTTATTTACCTGTATGATCTAATGCAATCTAACAACAGTTCTGCATAAATGTGTTCAATCAATTATGTTGTAAATTTCCTTGCATGGAAACTTAACGTGACTGAAACTTAAAAACAGCTGATCTCCTGACTGTGCAGTGATTCTGTGACACTATCAGTTTCAACAAGAAGAGCACTCGAGGCTTTTGTGAAGTCGACCACCGAGCTCTCAGTGGTTAGTTCTTCCCGCCTCCGACTGGACTGTAACAGGATGAGTCGGTCAGGTTGTAGCCAGAGAGTCGGTCCAGCTCACCCCCCCGAACCCCCGAGGCTGCGCTGCTGTATTTGTTCTGCAGGAAGATGACTTTAACAGAACCTCATTGTCTCAGGTGACTCTGAAGCCAAAACACGGAGCAGAGCCGAGGTGTTTTTTTTATCTGTTTTTAATGGAGGTTTAAAAAAGCTGCAGCACAAGAGGAGAACTGATTCATGTTTTAATCAAAGACCGAAGCAGATGAGCTGTTGCTGTTGTTGTTGTTGGTTCATTCCATTTATTGCATGTTAGCGTACAGTTTGTCGATCTGCGGCTGGAACAGAGTTTTGAGCTCGGCCCTCTTGGCCTTCAGAGTTGGAGTCAGCAGGCCGTTCTCAATGGTGAACTGCTCCGGGTGGAGGTAAACATCTTTCACCTGCAACAGGTCGAGGAGGAGGAAAAAGTGCAGATGGTTCAAAAAAAAAAAAAAAGTGGGTGGATACAAGATGCAAACCGAAGAAAAAGTTAAAAGTATTTGTTCAGAAAGTAAAACTTCTCTCAGGGGGTTTAAAGAGGACAAGAGGAGAGCATTTCATTTGAGCAAAAACTGCTAATTTTAACCACTAGATGGTGAACTGAGCCAGGTTTAATGAAATGTGTGGCAGAAGATCTGTGCTCAAACTTTAGAACTAGAAATCTCAGGTTACCTTTTAAAGTTGTCAAAAATGAGAATATGAGAATCAGTTCAAGAAGATCAGAAGGAAATGACTGTTCACATGCAAAAATATTCCTGTTTCTGCTTTTATTCCAAAACACATCACTGCTGAGTCGCTCTAATATTCCTGTTTTCATGCAGCCGTGTATTAACATAATGATAAACCTCCTACAGCTGATATTATAAATAGTACCAGAACTGATACATGCTCATTGTGCAATGGTCTGTCACTTTATTTCTCCTCACACAGTCCTACTCATATATTTTTTTTGCCAATATGCAAAAGGTCTGATGCATACCTAATGTTCAGTATCCTCTATATACTTCTTTCTTGCACAAATCTTCATAAAAAAAAAGGTGCAGTTCACCTCAAAAATCAAAAACACATTTCTCCCTCTGGCCTGTGGTGCTGTTTATCCATCTAGATAGTTTTGGTGTGAGCTGAACCGAGTTTTGGCGATATCAGCTGTGGAGGCGTCTGCCTTCTCTCCGATATAATGGGAGTAGATGGCACTCTGATTGTGGTGCTCAAAGCGCCAAATAAATACTTTGAAAAACTCAAAACCTGTGCGTCTTTCCAAAGTTCACCAACGGGTTACTCGAGATAATCCACACACCTCGTTGGGAGCAGTTTCACAGAGGATCTATTTTTAAAGTAGTTCCAGTAGATTCTACTGCTAAAAGAAAGTAGTTCCTACATGAAACTGCCCACTACATCATCACTCATCATCAGCAGTGTCCCGTACGCCATGACGGGCAGGCCAACAAGGGCTATGTTCACATGCACGCTAGTTTTCCACTAATAATCAGAGTATGTCAATAGTCTGAATTTGATAAAAAGTCATGTAAATGTGCTTTTTTTAAAAATATATGCATAAATATCGCAATGCTGACCTTTTCAAGACGGTGGTTAAATGAATGAAAGAGGGAGTCTGCATTTGCACGCCAATAGAAAATTTTGAAAATATACTATTATGACAAAAAGAAGCATCTATAATCACAGTATGCAGAGCTGCATGTAAATATGAATATTGGAGGAATATTCATTTTCATCAGGCATGTAAACAGCTTAGTAGGAATATTGTCTTTTTCAGAATTAGGGGGAAAAAAACAAGAATATTGTGTGTATGCAGCCACTGATCGCAATCATATCACATCCTTACACAGTGTTAGTTTAGGAATAAGCCTTTTACATGACCAGTATCAAATTCAGAACATTATTATATTCAGAAAACAGCGGAAAATTAGCGTGCATGTAAACACAGTCTGTCAATTTGCCCGATTTGATCAATTTATTTACAGTAGACATTTGATTTGCTGTACAGTTTCCATTAACTGCATGTTCACCTGCTAACAGCAGACTTGTATGTACTTTACACACAGTTGTGTCATTTGTTGAACTCATGAGGAGCTGTTACCTGCTCAAACGACTTCAGTCCTGCTTCTTTGCCCAGTCTGGTCATGTCAGACAGAATGGCTTTCTTAACCTCCTGCAAACAAAAAGAAAACAGGTCGCCACTGTTAGAAGCATTCCGATAAAGCTGAAATCAAATTAAACCTGCTCTACTTTTAATATTCAATCTGATTTGCAGACATCTCATGAGTTTCGCAGCGAGCCTGAAGCACCGGTCCAGCTGGCTCCTTTTAGTGTTAATGATCATGTTTACTGCAGATCGTCTTTGCCGGAGCAAAGGAGACATCTGTGTTATAGTGACCCCAGATCATCTGCCCGAGATGGATTTTATTTTCTACAATTCGAGAAGGAAAGCCCCTCCTACACACAGATGTGCAGGATAGAACCAGACAGAAACATTACTGTGTTTTTGCAGAGTTCTTCAACGGAGCCGTGGCAGCCCAGGTTTTTGGTAAACTCCGGCAGGACCTCCGGGTCAGGGACCACAATGGCAACCAGGCACGACTACAGACACAGAACAAAAGATCATCGGAGGACGAGTAGAGTGCACGAGCTGCATGCGCACAGACTGCAAAGATGCAAACGTACCTGCAGACTGTCCCCGTGCACAAACACTTGGGCCACAGGTCCACTGCGCACGTACACGTTCTCAATCTTCTCTGGTGCGATGTACTCGCCCTGAGCCAGCTTGAAGATATTCTTCTTCCGGTCAATAATCTTCAGGACTCCGCTCTGTTAAACAAAACAGTCAGATAGGAGGAAAAACTTAGAGTAAATCTGAACAGTCAAACTTTGGTCAAAGTGTGCATGTTATAGTGTCAAAATGCCATTTTCCTGAGCCCTTCCTAAATGTTTTCCGTAGGTTTCTGCATGATGACGTTGCTACATAGCTGAAGGAGGAGAGGACATCAGCGCCGCAACCTACGTCAACGCTTTTTACTAACGGCTGAGTTGACTTTTAATTAACGCAGATGGAGTCACAATTTAAGATCTAATGAGTGAGGGATTGTTGTCCTTAAGCAATTGTTTAGTGTTTTGGGAAATTAGTCCCTTAGATACACGCCACCCATGTCTGGCTGTTAACGTGAAGCACAGCGAGCAGCCAGTTAGCCTAGCTTAGCAAAAAGACTGGAAATAGTTTGCCCGGCTCCAACCTTGTTTGTTTAATTCAAACAAGTAAAAAAAACAAGATGTGTGTTTATGCACCAGATTGTTTCTTCTCGGTTGCCTGGCGACATCAGTGATGACAAGACTGCATGAAGTTACAGCTCCTGGCTGAGAAAAATGCAGCACATAACCCCCCAGTAAAACCACAACTTCACTTTTAATACAATTAAACAAACTACATATTTTTCTGCAGCTTTGTAGGGCTGTCCTAGATACAATTTTTTAGGCTTCAAAGCTTCAGCAGGGGGCTTAACGCAACCTGTGTTCATGGGGCTGCATTCGTGCATGTGAGCTGCATCACATGGACTTTCCTGCTTTTTATGCATGCACGTTTTCAGTCAAATCATAAACACCACAGAGGAGCTCTGTTTCTCCTTTGCCTCAGTTTTGATGCAGCTGATGCAACGTCTACTTCCTTTGTAAAACGGTAGAAGCGTCAAATCATTCGGGTCAGCTACGTCTTTCCATTTGCTTCCAGCCACCAGATTTATATTTGATAGAGTGGCATCTCAACAACCAAAATGTCAAACTATTCCTTTAAAACTGCAGCATCTCAGCTGACAAGTCCTCTGGCAAACAAAGAAAATTAACCAGTTTTTTTAAAACCTGATTCCACCTTACGTCCCTTTGTTCAAACACTGAACTTATCATATCTACCGATATAACTGGCCTCCGTCCATGCAGACGAGCTCGTGGTTGTTCTTCTTCAGTCGGTGGTAAACTCATTTACATGTAATAGGAGGAAAACTTTATTTGGGTTTTGGTTTCTTACCGGAAGCCATTTTCCGATGTCCCCGGTGTGGAGCCAACCGTCTTTATCCAGAGCCTCTGCAGTCTTCTCTGGGTCTTTCAAGTAACCCTTGAACACGTTTCTACCCTTGATGCAGACCTGAACAAGACCAAGAAACAATAAAACAAGGAAGTATCAGCAGACCATTTAATAGGTTTTACTTAAAAAAAACTTCTAAACCGTTAAAAATGGTTATAATCTTCATGATATTAGAGATCATCTTAAGTCTTAAATTTTTATTTTTATTTTTTTATTTACCATTTAAAGTTTGATTTCATTCCAAAAAAACAGGTTTAATGTGTTATGTGGCTTTGTTCTTTGCAAAATGCAGCAACAAATAAAAATATTACAACTAACTGCACCTCATCCCTTCAGAACGTGCCTGAGAATAATCCAGTTTTTAAGTTTTCTTCAGAATTAAAGTAATCTGGTGACAGTTGGCTGTACATTAATGGATTCACTGCAAACAAACTGCTAATAACTAATTCGGCATACTGTTAATGGTGCCATGTAATTATAAACAAAAACAGTCTCCAAATTATGATAACTGTAGTTGCCAACTTGATTAATTTAGGGATAAACCATGTGTTGCTGATGTTTGTATAATTTATGGATGTGAGACTCGTCCTCCTGGGTTTGATCCTGCTCTTTAATGTTTCTCTGGTCAGGTGGTAATTTAAAATCATTTCCCACCACCTCACCTCACCTGTTCAGTTTCCTTCGTCTTACCTCCCCTTCTCCATTTGAAGCAAAGTAGTTCATTTCCTCAACATCCACCAGCTTCACAATATTACACGGCAGCGGCACCCCAACGTGTCCTGAGGTACGAGATCATTTACAGATGATCGTTTTAAGTCTGTTTATTTTGACAGACATGCCACAGACAATAACAAACTAAACTGATTATTAAAATACCAAATCTGAAATCATATGCAGTGTTAGTCAAAACTGAAATTAGTCTTCAACACGCATTATTGTAATGGTACGTCAATTTGATGATTATTCTCATGCATGAAGTTTAAAATGAGCTCCAGCTCAATCAACAAATGGTGCTTAAACTCTTACATCCTGAGACTAGTGATTATTCTCATCATGGATTAATCTGATTACTTTAAGTTTTACAAACTGCACAATTAAATGGATTTACTGAGAAAAGAACTGAGACAAAACCATCACAACTAGAAGAGGTCACTCAGAGTGCAGATCACTGATAAGTGACGGATGAAGCACCTACTGCAAAGTTTTGAATAAAGTTTATTTTGTATAGCAGTGTAATTTTCTTACACAAAAAGTATGCAAAGTTTTTAGTGAAGTGTTTTTGTGCAGTCTTCTTAAAGATGCATGGAACGGTGTAACTGAGCATCCTGCATTCAGCTAACTAAAGTTGACGGGATAAACTTTCCATCTTATACACTGGGATTTATTCAGGACTTTTGTTGCAGCACTGCACAAAATAAAAGCCCTCCTCGCCTTCTTCTCTCTTCCTGAAAAACAAAGAGTTGAATCTCACTAAATTGTCCCCTCCAGGCTCTCTTGAAGTCAAGATGACCATGAAGATAAGAACATATTTATCTTGTTTTGTGCCTAACTTTAGTGGATCATTACATATCAGGCATGGAATTTATCTGCAGATGCTCTGGTTTAAGATGAAATTAAACTTTGAGCCACGACAGAGGCCAAAATGTGGCCTGTAACAGACTACAAAAGCCTTGTTGTTTTGCAAGGTTTGTGCTTTGAGTTGTCATACAAGACGAGGAAAAGCAGCAAATTTTCACGTTTAAGAAGCTGAAAATGTTGATTGAAAAATAACTTAATTGACTAATTGTTTAAACACAAATATAAAAACTTATGTAAAATCTTAATTTGTAAAATAATATCTGAGATAAATATTGTGGGGTAAAAAGTACAGAGTAACAAAAAAATAGAAATTCTTAAGTACCTCAAACTTGTCCTCAAGTACTCTGAGTAAAGGTACTCTAGTTACTTTTCACTGCTGCTTGTAGGGTAGGTCCTGTCACAAATTTGGGGACAGTTTCAGGTTGAACAACATACCTGAGGTGGCGTCTCCCGGCGTGGTGAAGGTGCAGCCGGCAGTGCACTCTGTCTGGCCGTATGCCTCAAAGATCTGAGAGAGGTCGAATCAAAAACAGTGGAATAAGATCAGAGTGACCAGGTCATCACGACAACATGAAGCGATCAATAACAGCTGGACACTGTTGTGCAACCTCTGCTCTCCCTAAACACGAGAGTGACTGTAGCAGTGTCGTTTTGTTGCAAACACCTCAGAGTTTACCGAGGTTCAAACATTGAACAGAAACTGGGTCAACATCATTGTCTTCCAACCCAAATTATTTACAAATGAGCTAAATTAGATCCAAAAAAATATTGCATTTAGTGAGCCGATTTTAGCTTTTTGTGCGTGTTCAAAAAGATTTCCTGATGTGTGATTCAAGGTTGAGTAAACATGACCCTCGCCAGTAACATTTTGAAGTCAAGAGATCGCATGGATATGGAAACATTTATGAAGACACGGAACAAAGAGAGGATAAATGTTTATTACCTGGCAACCCAGAGCAGCCCTGAGGAAGTTGAGAACAGATGGAGATATGGGTGCAGCTCCCGTCACCATCACCCGCACTCGTCCCCCGAAAGACTCCTGCAGTCGAGATAAAACATGTTTAGATTCACCGACTTCCTGTTTCTATAACAATCTTTCACACATAGTTTCTGGGAGTTTATTGGGCTAATATTCCAGGCAGCGCTAGTTTCACACATGTTCCTACTTTGAGGAACGTTTCCATCTTGTACTTTTTCCACACATGCATGTCAGTAACAGAATAGATGAGGCAAAGGACTGACCAGCAGATGGCGGTAATGATAGTCACAAGGCAAGGTAATGGCAATGTATTTAATATTCATCAAGTTTGCGAGACACTTATTTTTTCCATGATCTACAAGAAACATCCAATACGTTAAACGAGGGTTGGATTAAGGCTCTCTGAATAACCGCAGTTTCCATGGGCATGGGATGGCAAGCAATCGCAGCAACCGCTGTGTTCATTCTTTTCTTCATGAGGCTCAGCCATTCTTGTTTTACACATCAGTGTACGTTAAATTAATGAATCAATGCAAAACCAAAAAAAAGAAGAAGAACTTGTGTGTACAGGAGAGCAGAGAGAAAGGCATTTTTAAAAGTCTCTTTATGCTCAGATCTTAGTACTGTTGTAGCTTCTAAATGAATCTTGCTGTGAAATTAATTTCTCTCCTCTGTCGCTGTTTGTACTTTCAGGTATCTGCTTTATTCATTGTCTCATTTTCAGCTGTGCCGGAGTCGTGGTAACTTACTGTTGATGAAACACCTGACTGAACACACTGATTGTGCTGCTTCATAATAAAAGCATTTAAATCACTTCACACAACTTTTATTGTGAAGAATTTTAAGGAAACAGCATGTTTAGCAACCTAGAGAAAAACAGTGCTGCAGTCGCCCTTTAAAGTGCACCAGACTGATGCATTTAAATTTTAAATGCATGCCCCAGACCACCTTAGAGGATTCAGGTTTACCTCACTGTAATTTCACAAAATCAGGGCTCCAAAACAACATTTTGCTCAGAGCCCCCAAAAAACTAGAAACAGCCCTGATTTCAGGGATGGACTGTATGTATAAAAGGGCTGTAAAGTGTGTTTGTACAAACAGAAACAATACCTGCACTTTGTGGAAGATGAGTTTGTCCCATATGCTGTTCTTCCTGATGATTCCTTCCTTCACTTCAGCATATTTTCTCTCCACAGAAAAGTTCAGCAGCCATTTCTTGAAAGGTGATTTGGCTCCACTCTGAACCTGGTGACAGCAGTTTTGATTACAGCATTTGAAGTCAGAAACTAGACATGCAGGTTGATGTTTAAAGCAGAATGAGGGGAAAGAGGGGGCTGTTGTGTCCGCCACAAATCACTAACTTTGTCATAGACACGGTTGAGAAGTCGAGGCACGACTGGGAAAATGGTGGGCTGCAGGGTTTTCATGTCATCTGGAAGCAGTCTGATGTCACCCTGGAAGAATCCCACCTTAGCCCCAGCACCGTACATCACTGTCTGCAAGAAACAGACAAAACGTCATTAAAAAAACACTTCATGATATCCTCATTACTCTCATTTATAAATAAAAGGATTAATGGAGTCTGGAGCTCACCTGTACAACTCTCTCGAACATGTGTGCTAGAGGCAGGAATGAAATGCTGACGTCCTCGGTATTTGGAACAACTGCAGACTGTGAGACACACAGAGGATCTGATAGCAACAGGTCTGTGACGTAATGCACTCAAAATACTCACATCAGATAATTAAAGTGATGTTAATGATTATTTATCCGAACCTCAAAGCCTCTGATGACACCTGCAGCATCAGCGACCACGTTCTCATGGGTCAACATCGCTCCCTTGGGGTTTCCTGAGAAAGACAAACTAAGTATTTGACCTCTGACAAATTTCATACCTTAGAGACACACATTTATAAAAGCTTAGTTGACATAAATAATCAAATCTGCACTAATTTTATGACCTTAGTCAAGTAATAAGTGATTTAAACAGACAAGTAGTGGCACTACTACAGTCATGCCATCAGCTGTGAAAGTCTGTCTGCTTTGGGCTAAATTCATGCTAACATGCTAATGTTTAGCAGGCATGTGGACCATATTATCCATCTTAGTTTGCATGCTAATTAGTGCAAGACACTCATTTGAATGGCTTTTTGTTTTTAAACTGTAGCACAGCCCTAGCAATATGGAGCTTTTTAAGCTCTTAATTTGGGAGCATGACTCATCCATTTCATGTTCAGATTTGATAATGCTTTCCTTCAAAACCCTTCCATCGCACTCGAATACCTCCTGCTTGCATTTTAGATTTGCTCTGCTTCTGCTCAAACTGTATGCTTGCACAGATGTATTGTTGTTGGCAAAAGATTTCCTTCGCACGAGCTTCAGCCAGTCTCCATGCACTCAGGCTGCTTCTGTGCATTTGTAAATTTCAATTTTCAGCTCTGTTCTTGGATTTTTTTTTTTTTTTTTTTTGTGCAATAACACCATCAAGATTCCCTGCACTCTTTAACCGTGTTCATTTACCAAGGCTTTATTAGATGTATAAGGTCCCACAATAAGGTAAGAATTGTGAATTGCATACCTGCTTTTCAAGGACGTACTACAGCTGCCTTTACAAAGTGAATACTGTTGCATGCAGTATGCATACATTTACAATATACTACTTCATCATAACAGTGCACCTTGAACTTCCCCCTGAAGATAAATCCAGTCTGTAGTAAAAAGAAAATTAGTAAAAAGAAATTTGCAAAGGATGCAAGCTGTCATCGGCCTCTCAGCAGCTCAGTCGATGCGACGCATCTTCCTCTGGGCAGAGGATTGTGGGTCAGTATAGCTAGAAAAACATGTTGACTTGCATACTGTAGCCACATGCAGTACCCTGTATTGGGACATACTAAATCGTTTCCTGTCATCAAATAGTACAATATGATTGGAATGCACCCAATTTATATCTGAGTATGAGCACATGGTTTGAGCAGAAGCAGAGCAAATATAAGTGCAAACAGAGTCCATTTGAGTGTGAGGGCAGCGTTTTGGATGGAAAAAGAATAATATGAAATCAATGAGCCATGCTCTCAAACTGAGAGAACACTCTCTTGAATCAAGACAGGAAAAAAAGTCCCATATTTAGGAGGATCAAAATTTGTAGGATTCATCATGTGGGATTCATGAGTGCATGTACCAAATGTCATAGCAATCCATCCAATAGTTAAATTTCACTCATGACCACAAATGTGAACTTCACAGTGGGACTAGAGCAAAAAACAGGGGATCAAAGTTATAAAGGATTCATCCTCGGGGGATACAGGTGTACATCTCACTTATTCAATGCATCTCAGAAACTTTTGTCGCTAACAATTTGGTACAATTGAGCCCAGTCACAATGCAATGTGTGAATCTTTACATTTTGATTGTATTAATGCTCTTTTTGTAGGGTACTTTTAGTTGCAAGACGAAATTCTGATAGTTTTACTGAATCCAGTAACAGAAAAGACAGAGAGAAGGGAACGTTACAGTGGTGTTAACATCTTAATATGAATGTGTAGATGAGATGCTGTAGCCTAAATGAGAATCTGTGAACAAACTGTTTAAAATGCATTTTTGCAGTGAGATGATCTGCTGCTCTGTTTAATATGAAGAGTTCTGTGGTTTTGATTGAATTTGACCGTGTAGAGGAAGTGAGGTGTGGAGGAACAGTAATGCTACGTGTTACCTGCTCTCCCTCATATGACGTCTATGTGGATCAGGAGACTCGTGGCTCTGTACTCTGCTGTCAGACACGTTATACATAAATCTTTGCCATAAAACCCAAACTTATTCCACACTTACGTGTTATGAAAGTTTGATGGTGCAATGCGACGTCAGAGTTAGTTACAGTGGTAGTTCCTTGATGCCAAAAATGAAACCTATGCATGTCCTAATGACATGTATCAATACACTAATGCTGTATTTATTTTTTTTCCAGATTCACATTTAGCTTTTACTCACATCTTATGCATTAAAGTCTGATATATTGGATGCATGAGTGAATCATTTCACCCCTATCAGGAGATTGTGGCAATCCATTCAGTAGTTGCAGAAATATTTTAGTCTGGAACAAAGTAATGGACAAACAAACCCACATCACCATCCCGAGGCTGGTGTGGCTACAGATCAACTCAACCATGGCTGCTTTGGCTGCTCATTCACATGTAAGATTCAAACATCATGGAGGCCTGAGGAGGACTGTTCTACTCTGCAGATGATAAATCACCTGTAGTGCCACTGGTGAAGCAAACAATACTGAGGTCCTCTGGCTTCGGTGGCTGTTGGGACACAAAATCAGCACATCAGAACAGCATGTAGCTTTTTAAATCTCATAAAAAATGTTAAATTGATTACATGAGTTTATCAGAAACAAACTTACAACTGGTTTTTGAAGATTACTTTTCCCCAGAGCCTGGAGAACAAAAAAAAAAAAAAAAACATGTGTTTTCAATCGTGTTTGTGCTTCTTTTAACAGCATTAGTTGCAAGTACAGAACTAAAACAATTGTTCATGCTTGAAATGAAGCCAGCATAAATACAAGCAGTGACCTCCCAGTTCGTTATTTGTGTTCGGCATGCAAATACCTCTACATCCTGCATGGACACGACCTCCACCCCACACTTTGCTCCTCTCTCGACCAACTCCAAGTCGAAAGAGTCCATGACGACGATGGTTTTGAGGACCGGGGTCTGGCCTTTCTCCCTGGTCTGCAGCAGTGTTTCTGCTTTGTTTTGATTGTCACAAAGAACCGTGGAGATCTCCGCTGAAAGAGGAACACTTAAGCTGCATTACTAGTAAAATAAACAGAAGCAAAGGTTGGGAACAGTGCTGCTGGTTTTAGCTTAAATTATTAATGTTGTAGAGAAAGATTAACAGATAAAAAATGGATTTTTAAAGGGATTGTTTGGATTATTTGAAGTGGGCTTGTATAAGGTAATTAACCACAGTCAGATTTGGGATGTAAGAAAGTACAAATACTTAATTACTGTGCTTAAAGTCTTTGTAAACCCAAATCCACAAAATTCTTTTAACCATATAATTTAGGGTCTTATGTACATAATAGGAAGCATTAGAAATCCAACTCGAAATATTGTCATCGAAGTTTTTGTACTGTCTCCTATTTTTGGTTTGAATTGGACGCGTTTGTGCTCGAGATTTATAACAAAAATTACACAATTAGTTCCACAAACCAATCATAAAAAATCCATGTCAGTTGCTATGTGGAACTTCTCTTCTCCTGCTGCTGCAGCTGCTGTCTGAGTCTGCACAACTCAACAACAGGGAGATGAAGCTGTTACGTCACTTCTTTTAACAAAAATAGTGGTTTTAATCTGGATGGGATCAGTATCAGTTTAAGTGTACGTTATATTTAGAACATTTTCCCTGCTTTACTTGTCTGTTAGACAGCCTTTACGAACGGCAAACTGTGCTTTCTTCACAGCTGCTAAACTCTTGCCGGACACCGGAGCTGCCGGTCGACCGCTGCCTCGATCTGCTGTAACATTAGTTCAGATCTGTACAAACATGTTAAAAACACCAAAGTCAAACAATAAGACAGGCCAGCTTATAAACACAAACGCCCACACGTCCTGTGTCCTGCAAGATAAAAGGACGGTTTCTGTCCACGGAGTCTGAAGGCTGTAAAGAGAGCTGAGACCGAGTCTTTTTGCTAAGGTTAGTGAGAACACTCGAGTGTGGTTTTGTTCTCCCTGGAATGAGTTCCCTTTGATTTTTAATGAATTATACAAAAAAATTGCAACTTTCTTTTGCAATTTTCACATGGCCCTGCAATTTCATTGTATACTTCTGCCTAAAAGTATTGCAACTTTTTTAAAAAGCTGCTGTGACATCAGGCATTTTAGGCCGCAACAATCCTAAAAAAGGCCTCCTGAAGCAGCTGTCAATCAAACGTGAGCTGACACGCCCACATACATGAAAAATGTTCTAAACAGCAAAATTAGCCGAAACCAGGTTTCCTGATAATTCTGAACATGTATCTTCATTCAGATCTTTGTGGATGCTTAATGAGAAACTAAACTTTGGTATCATATATGCATTTTCACTATTTCAAGCCAAGTTTTCAGGTTTTTATTTTTCTGAAAACTTTGTACTTTCTCTCCCCACATTCCTTTCATTATATTTTCCAAACCAGCTCGTTACTGCAGTTTTAATGCATTCGAGGAGAACCATGGCTTTTTTATGTTTCCATCATTGCACAGATTGAAGGAGCAGGTGTGATAAATAAGTGAGAAGAGATTAGAGTGCTGCAGAGTTCACACAGATCCCTGTGGGGACCAGCCAGTTACTGGACTCAGACTCTGTAATTAGCAGCATTATGGTGCAAGAGAAGCTCCAATTACCTTGGTCAATAATGAACACCAGAGCCTCAGGACCCAGGGTGTCGTACAGGGGAACCGCTACCATGGAGTAGGTGTAACAGGCCAGCTCGCTGATAATCCACTGTGAGGGACCCATGAAACAGAGAGGCAGCGTTTACATGTTGTTCAAACCCGCTTTATAAAACACCAAGACATCAGCAGCAGCTCACCTCGGGTCTGTTCTGAGCAAAGATGCCGATGAAAGTGTCCGTGTTCGGCTTCAGACCCTTCTGGAGAAGCCCTGAGCCCAGGTGCTCCGCTCTGTCAGAAACCTTCACGGAGGAAGAGGAGTAAAGTTAAGCTGGAGTTGGCAACACTTCATCTTTAACATATTTATCTAATGTTGAAGGTGTTTCTTGAAGTTTTACCTGTCTGTACTTCAGCCACTGGTACGGCCGGCCTGCTTTTCTGTATCCCAAACACGGTCCGTTACCTGCAGAGGAGAAATGAACCAACATTAAACTATGTGTATTGTAGTAGAATATTTTCAGAAATTAATAAAAAGCTCCACAGAAATACATTTAGTTGCTTTACGCATAAATGCATATTTTCCCCAGCCTGTAGTGCTGTTTATCCATCTAGATTGTTTTAGTCTGAGCTGCAGAGTTTTGTAGAAATCTGCCGTAGAGATGTCTGCCTTCTCTCCAATATAACTGGACTAAATGACACTCACTCACTTGTGTCAATTTAAAAACGGTCACTCAAGATCAAGGTCTTCAATCTGTGGCTCCCTGTGGCTTTGGCAAAAAATTATATGGTGATGAATACGTTTTTTTTTTCCATTTATTTATCATTGTTGTATGTCTACGCTGTAAAAACAAAAAAGCTGAGAAAACTCAAACTTACTGCAATAGATTTGAGTTTTGAGCCAAACTCAAACGCTCAAGTTTATCAAATCTTTTTTGAGATAATGAACTTTTCCTCTTTGGATAAACTTAAATCTTTGAGTTTTAGAAACCCAAAAAAGTTGCATTTAAAAAAGTTAATTAAAAATAATTGAAGTGAAAGTGAATGATGGTTAAAACTTTAATGTTTTCAATTAAAACTGTTAAATTTTCTGGCACCAAAATAAGAACAAATCAGGTTCACAGCTCACTGTGACCAACAGCAATATATTCCATGATCTGGTTTCTAAAACTCAAAGATTAGTGGCAACACAAATTCAACAAAAAGGATGAAACCTTTATTCTCAAATCCATCACATTTCTATCCTCACTATTTGTTTATTTTTATTAAAGTGGCTGCATGTAATAAAGGAAAGGTTTCATAAACTTCAGCATACATTAAATAAAGTTTTCTTCACCTGAAACTTTCAGTCCCCTCTGAAAAACCTCATAGATGGTCTTGGCGTCATTGTAGTGATACGACGTCAGGTTGTTGTTATTCTCGAGTAACGCAGTCTTCCTCGCTCCGTCCTGAGGACATGAAACACCCAGAATGAAAATCATGGTTACATTTCACTGATAAAAAAAAAAAAAAAAAGTCCAAGACTCTTCCTCCAGCACACTGAAGCTGTATAGTTACATATTTCTCTATTATTTTATGTTATTAAAAACTCTGCACTCTTGACCTTGATGCCCACGGTTTGACACTTGAGGTCGATGGCGGTCCGGACGGGACTGGGCCGCGAGTTGAGGTAAAACAGGGTCGCAGCTGCCACGGCCAACAGGGAGATGATGGCTGGCATCGGCAGAGGGGAGAACAGCAACTGGATGAGGAAGTCCATGGTGCTGGGACGCAGGGAAAGTTTAGTTTTTATTAAAACTCAGAACTCAGACATGGAGTCACTCAAACTAAAACTGTGCTATCATTAAAGATATGTAGTCCTTTAATGCAATGAGCTCATTGACGCTCTTCATATCGTCTCCATAGCAACTTCAGGTCAAAGTCGGCATGACTTGTGCAACAGTTGTTCCTAATCACTCGAGATAGAGTCCAGCCCATAAATGCTCAGAACATTACAGTCCATACATACAGCGATAATGTGTTTACATACACAGTCCCTCAGTGGTGAACTGAGGTCGAGGTTAAAGGGATAGTTCAGAGTTTTTCAAGTGGGGTTGTATGAGGTACTCATCCTTGCTCAAGAGTATCAGCTACACCAGGTGGCGGTCGACACAGAAGCTAAGACATATTTAAGCAACCTAAAAAGTCACTTTGATTGGGTTACTGATTACATTTTTTAAACAGGTAATCAGTTTTTGTACCAAAACACATTTTTGAAAGTAGCCCTACCAAGCTAGTAAACCACGTTATACAGCCCTTTCTGGCAGAAAGGTTTGAAGGCCAAATTCTCACATGTGCAATTGTGTCACCTGGGATTTTTTGTTTTGTTTTTGGTTTTTTTTATCAGGGGACTAAAATACGTTTTGTCCGCAGAGCAGTGGGCTGTTCATCAACTACAGATCAGAACCTCATACAATCTCACTTCAGAAAAAAACGAACTCTCCCTTTAAGACATGTCTGAAGAGGTTAGGAATGATGTTCTTCCTAATGAAATATATCAAATTAGGTTTTCTGAAGCTTTTGCGATCTATTCAATTGTGTGTCATAATTGTTAACAACACAAAGGTCAAGATTAATTATATTTTATGAGAATATACCATAGACTGCATAATAAGAGGAGGGTCTCATGTGAAGAATATGGACTCCAACAATCCTGCATATTCTACCTTTGAAATGTTTTTAAAAGATGGTTGATTTTTGTCACATTTCCTGGTCGTCACATTCTGTCTTTGGCACTATCTGATGTTTTAACTTGGCAAATTAATGATTAAATACAGGCAGAGAACAGTTTCTGCAGATACAGACACCACCACGACTTCAATAAGGTCATAAGTCTGCAAATTATTTATTTATTTATTTAAATCCTGCACAGTATACCTTTAAAGTTAACAGGGTACGGTGCATGCATTTGGTGGAAAAACTCATGATAATGATTAAAATTATTTCAGAAAGGTAAAATATATATTTTGTCCTCCTTCCAAGACTCAACTGACAAATCCATTGTTACTTTGTGTGAACAGACAATTAAAAAACAGAGAAATGTCACTGTCCTACCTGCTGTTGATCCTCTCAGGTGTTCCTTTCTGCTCCCAGCTGACAGGATGGCGGACAGGTGTGTATGTGTGTATGTATGTGTGTGTGTGTGTGTGTGTGTGTCTGTGTGTGTGTGTGTGTGTGTGCAGCAGATCTTTTTCCTCTGCTCTGCACGGAGAACGAGAGCTCATAAAACAGCCTGACAGAGTTAAAAGAACCTTTGAACTTTGGCCACCATCACTTCCACTGATAAAAAAAAAAAAGAAAAATACTACAAGCACAGAAGTAGAAACTGCTCTGTCATGTCATAATATTAAAGTGTGTATGGTGCAATTTATTAAGCTGCTTTAAAATGATTTTTTTAAAGCTCTACTGACCAATAAATGGCTTTGATTTGAATCCAGATAGATGAACTTTATCTGAGACGAGGCCGAGATGCTGCAGCTGATGAAAGGTCAGCGGCCTTATCTGCAGTTTATCACATTCAAAGTCCTTATATCACAGAAATGTGTTCACAGTGTTGAAGCTCAAACGTGCACAGTTCTGTTGCCTCATCAGACAGTGAATCAACACTGAGACAGATTCAAGAAAAAAACGAACGTTATAATCTTCACGCTGGAGGATTTACTGCAGGACTGTTCTCATAAACTGGCCACTTGACGGTTTTGTTTATCCTGAGGTGTTTCTGTTATTAAGCAAACCTTCACTGACAACTAATTATTCAGAATTTGATGCAGCTCAAGTAAACAGAAAAGTTTGTTTGGATATTATTCAAGTTTTAGCAGCATTCTAGTCAGGCTGCGACTAACGATTATTTTCTCGATTAATTAATCTTGTCAGTTTAAGTTTTTCCTGTAAAGGCTATTTTCATTGACAGATGGTCTAAAAATGTTGATCAGCGTCTCTCAAAGTCCAAGATGACATCCTCAAATGTCCTATTCTGTCCACAACCTAAAGATATTCAGCTCACTGTCAGATAAGAGTAAAGAAACCAGACATTTTTTCTCATTTGAGAAGCTGAAATCAGAAGAACGTTCCTTTAAAAAATACCTTAAAGCGTTTAATGGATTATCAAAATAGTCATTCTAGTCAGTCAAAGTCATTATTTTAAGAAAGTTTCTCATTATTTTGTGATATTAAATCATTATTTAGAGGAAAATAACTAATTTTCAGAAAGTTTCTCATTATTTTGAGATACTATGTCATTATATTTGGAAGGTTTCTCATTATTTAGGGATAATTTAAAGGTACTAAAACATTTCATTTTTCATTAATTTCATAAACTATGTCTTTATTTTGAGATACAAAGTCATTCTCATAAGAAAGTTTCTAATTATTTAGAGGTTATTTTCTTATATTCACTTATTATTTAGAGAAAAGTAACTCATTCTGACAGTTTCTCATTATTTTGAGATACAAAGTCATTATTTTAAGATTATTTAAAGATACAAAGTCATTATTTTAAGATTATTTAAAGATACTAAGTCATTATTTTAAGATTATTTAAAGATACTAAGTCATTATTTTGAGAAAGTTTCTCTTTATTTTGGGATTATTTTAAGACACTATCATTATTCAGATAAAAATAACTAATTTTGACAAAGTTTCTTATAATTTTGATTTTATCAAAACAGTTGATGATTAATTTAATAGAGCAGCACATTCAGAATATGCGCTTCCATTGGGATTATTAACTGCAGTTTGAACATGCAGCTTCTTTCCTGTTAGCTCTGTGCATCTGAAACAAAACTAGCTGACAGTTTTCAAGGCTGGAGTAGAGATGAATGCACAAAATAAAAGCTCACATTTCTGGTCAGAAGAGAAACACACCTACTTTTAAACATTATGAAAAACAGGTTTTTGGATATAAACAGGAATATTAGTAGAACATTCATTTTCATTACCCATGCAAACCGTCTCAAAGGAATATTGTCTTTTTCAGAATAAAGACAAAAACCTGAATATTTTGTGCACCTTAATGAAGCCAGTGATTTAAATGGGTTGGAAAAACTAATAGAAAACACCTGTCAGTATAATACAATATGATTCAACACACAGCTGAATCAACATCTCTCAAAAACTGAACATTATAACCTTCATAAATCAAGTCAGTCATTACTTTTCTTCATTAGACCAGTGTCTCCAAAACTGCATTTTGCAAATAACCTCTTTTGCATATCCCCAATGAGGGCTGTAAGAAAATATAAAAAATACTGAGTATCATCATATCATGTTTTTTGATGCTTGTTCGATTCTCAGAACAATTTCTCAGGACATTTTGATGCCCTGATGTGTTTAAACCACAGTGTTCTTAATCTTCCCTGTTCTGATTGCATAAAATTTACTTTAACTCAAATGTGTAATGTTGGTGTGTTCTTTATACAATGAAAGTTTTCCTTAAATTGGATTTAAAAAGTAATAATATATAATCTTGCTTACAGTATTGCAATATATTGAATCGTAACTCCTGTATCGTGATACGTATCGTATCGCTGTGGTTTATTTTTTATATTTTCCACAGCTGTCCATTATAACAACTTGATAATTTTGACTGAAGTGGGCGGCTCGTGATCGCTTTACTTTGCACAGAAAAAGAGTCAAATGATGCACCAAACGCCCCTTTTTATGCGAGTGCGCGCACAGTCTGAAGAAAAAAGCCTGAGTTAACAAAGCAAGTTGATAACCACCGTGATGATACCGGTTATTATCTCTGAGGTTTTTTGTCAAGCAGCTCATGCAAAGAAAGCTTGGCTGTGTTGAGCCTCCTTCGTAGTTCAGCCCTCTGTACAACTCAGTAGATTTAAATCCACCGCTACAGACAGCAAAAGATGTTTTTTATTAATTAACTTTGTCTAGTTGCAACTCAGCCTGACTCTTTGTTTAGTTCAGAAACATTTACATCAGCAGATTGTTGCAGCCTTCCTGTTTTCGTGTGATGCTTCTTTACACTAAACTGACAAAGATAAGCTGAAATTACACCTCGTATCTGATCGCACTGATTAAAGTGCAGATGCAACGTTTTCTGGTCGGCAAATGAGTCATAAAGATAGCAATCAAGCTCGATTATGTCATTATATCAACCACCATAAGCTACTCATCATACAAGAAGTTGTTTTGGTTTTAACAATAACATTTTGACAGAGTTTTGACTTTGACATGGTGCATTTTCCTGCTCAGGACTCAAACTTTCACTTGCACAAGGAGGACTGAGATATTTCATCTTTTAAAATATAAATACTTGATTTAATGCTTGCAAAACCTGAAAGATTCCTCTTAAACTTTAACATTTACTAAATTACAGATACAAGACTAAACTTTATTAACTCACTCATCAAAAAATAAACAACTCTGAACTTCTAACATGTTTTCTCGTGTGAATAATAGCAAGTTTGTGGCTGTTTTTTCATGTGTGAGTGACTTGATTTGAGCTGGACGGCGAGCTGAAGGTAAAAGATCATTAGGAGAAGATTTGAAGGGTTACCTGGTGGGATTAGCAGAGGTAGTTTGAGGCCAGGCTGAGCAGGGATCCCCTGAGGGGCACCAAAAAAAAAAAAAAAAAAAAAGCAGCTGAAGGCAGCAACACCACTAATGTACAATCTGCCCACCTGTGGTCATTAGCACCTCAAACTGCACACAGGTGCTGAGAACCTGTGTTCAACAACAAGCAAGGCTCAGCCTGCCTCTCTGCAGGTCGCTCTCCCACGAGATCCACTGCAGTTTGCACCTTATTCTGCTGTTTGGACTTTTGATTTGTCTTAATTAAATTAATCCACATTCTTTAAATAAACATTTCACACTCCCCCGCAGCAGTGCAAGTGTGTGTGTGTGTGTGTGTGTGTGTGTGCGTGTCCCTGTTTAGAGAGTGTGATGAACTTTGACTCTGGATTTATGAACGTTCAGCGATAACTAATGTGGTACCTTTGGAATATAGATGATAAAATCTCTGCAGAGACAGAACACACCCACATCTGTCTTTAATCGAGTCAGATGTTTCATGTTGTTTTTGGATTTTAGACAGTTTGCTAACTTTTCTCTAAAAGTTTGTTTTAATGAGACGTTCTCAAAACAATGACTCGAGAAAGTTTCCCTTATTTAAAGGTTATTTTAAGTCATTACTTCAAGAAAACTTTTCATTATTGTCATATGCTACGTGTTTATTTTGATACACAAAGTCATTTTCAGAAAGTTTCTAATTATTTTGAGATATTAAATCATTATTTAGGGAAAAGTAACTCATTTTGAGAAAGTTTCTCATTATTTTGAGACACTATGTCATTATATTGGGAAAGTTTCTCATTATTTAGGGACAATTTAAAGGTACTGAAGCATTATTTCCAGAAAGATGTTTATTAATTTCATATACTATGTCTTTATTTTGAGATACAAAGTCATTCTCATAAGAAAGCTTCTAATTATTTTGAGATTATTTTCTTACATTAACTCATTATTTAGAGAAAAGTAACTCATTTTGACAGTTTCTCATTATTTTGAGACACAAAGTCATTATTTTAGGATTATTTAGAGATTATTTAAAGATACTAAATCATTATTTTGACAAAGTTTCACTTTATTTTGGGATTATTTAAAATCACTATATCATTATTTAGATTTAAAAAACTACTTTTGACAAAGTTTCTTATAATTTTGAGATACTAACTCATTATTTTGAGAGAGCTTTTCACTATTTTCAGATGCTACATCTTCATTTTGAACTACAAAGTCATTATTTTACAAAAGTTTCAAATTATTTTGTGATTGTTTTAAGATGTTAAGTCATTATTGGAACACAAGTAACTCACTGTGACAAAATTTCTTATTATTTTGAGACACTAAGTATTTATTTTAAGATAATAATTCATCATTTTTGCGAAGATTTCTGATTATTGCAACAAGGTTTATCATTATAAAGACTTTTTTTGGTGGAAATGGGCTTCAACAGGAAATGTGAGTCATGAAATCACATAGAAAAAAAAATCTAATCATCATCTATCTTAAGAGTAATGCTCTGAAAAGAAGTTCAATCAGTTTAATGACAGACTGAAGCATCGGGGCTTCTGAGACACTGAAGGACTCTCTGATAAAGGATCACACAATAGAAAAGAGTAGAAAATGATGGACTCTCCTCCCACTCTCCTCCACATATTTACATTTTCTCCTCCCCAGCCAAGTGTCCAGCATCACCAGGGAAGTTGGGTATTTAAGCTGTGTGACATGAAGGATCTAATAGGATTAGAGTGATGCTGACGGCGGAGCGTTCCCCCGGCATGAGCCTTGTTTTGGCGCTTCACTTCACGCTCGTGTTCACCGCCGCCGCTGTCATCAACAACAGCAACAATGGCTCTCAGGCGCACAGGCTGATCATTGGCTTCCAGGCGCCCTGGAACATGTCCTTCCCCTTCAGCGCCCTGCGGCTGGGCTCGGCCATACAGATCGCCGTGGACAAGGTGAACACCAACCCCTCCTTCCTGGGAAACTACAGTCTGGATTTTGTGTACATAGACACAGACTGTAACCCCAAAGACTCCCTGGGAGGATTCATCCACCAGGTGTGGAGGGAAAACGTGTCGGCGCTGTTTGGTCCGGCGTGTCCTGAAGAAGCCGAGGTACGATTCACTTAATGTGATGTCATGATGTTTTGTTTTTGTTTGTTTACAGAGTATGTTTACAGGAATCCCACAGGTTTCTGTCTTCAGTCCACTTCTCTTCAGTTTATAAGTGACTCACAGTTTTCAGATGTATGCAGACGACACTCTTCAACTAAACACTCAGCTGCCAATTTATTAGGTACACCTCAGTAAAACTAATGTGTGTTAAGAGCTGGCTTGGAGAGTAATGGATTACATGTAACTGGATTACATAATCTGAAATAAAAAAACAGCAACTCTGTTCCATAACAGTTCAAATAAAGTTTCTCCTTATAATGAGATTATCTGAAGATCATTATTTTGAGAAGTTTTCTCATTATTTTAAGATATTAAGTTGTTATTTAGAGAAAAATAAGTTTCTAAGTATTTTGAGATACTGGGTCATTATTTTGGTAAAGTTTTTGTTTTATTTTGGGATTATTTTAAGGCACTATATCATTATTTAAAGAAAAGTAACACATTGTGACAAAGTGTCTCATAATTTTGAGATACCAAACCATCAAAGTTTTTCATTATTTTTTCTTTATTTTGAGAAATTTTCTTGTTATTTTAAAATATTAAGTAATTATTAAGTGATTATTTAGAGAAAAGTCACACATTATGACGTTTCTCGTTATTGTGAGATCCTAAATCATTATTTTGGGAAATTTCTTCTTATTTTAAGATTATTTTTATCTCAGTATAGTTATCAGTTACGGATATTAAAAAAAAGACAATCAGATTACAGTTACGTTTAGTAAAAATGTATATTAATAGTTGGACATTTTGATCATTAATTTGGACATAACAAAGGAAACAGCTGGAAAAACTAATTGACTGAACAACAAACATAAACATTAAATTAACGAGGTGTCTTTCCATAAAACTTCTGGACAGATGTTTTCTTCCATTAAACCCAACAGGTTACCGGTCTCATCGCGTCCACATGGAACATCCCCATGTTTGGCTTCGTGGGACAGTCCTCCAAAATGGACAACGGCGACATCTACGACTCCTACATCAAAATTGTGCCGCCGCTGAAAAGGAGCGCAGAGGTCCTGGTGAAGACGTTGGAGTTCTTCGGCTGGAGCCACGTGGCGATGATCGGAGGCGGACTCGAGTCGAACACCTGGGACAAAGTCGACGCTTTGTGGAAAACCGTTGAGAATCCGCTGAAGGCTAAATTCAAACTGGTCGCCACGGCGAAGTTTGACACCAGCAATCCTCAGCTAGTTTATCGAAATGTTAAATACATCGCAACAGTCGCTAGAGGTAAAGAAAGTCCTTTTTTTGTCTCTTTAAACCACATATAAGCTTGATTTCTTTACTGTTTCTATGTTTGTCCTCCAGTGATCGTGGTGCTCACAAACCAGGAGGACTCGATGTCTCTGCTCCTGGAGGCCGAGCGACAGGGTCTGATGAATGGCGACTACATCTTCTTCCTGGTGCAGCATTTTGAGGTCAGTGGCAGCGTGGTGAGTAAAAACTTTAACACATATTAACAGTTAAACACTGTTCAGTTAACTCCTGCCATTATGTAAAATCCAAACTCTGGATAAGGTTTGGAAAAATATCAGAAAACAAAACATACAGCAGTTTGAAAGACCAAGAGAGAGATCAGCGAACAAAACTGTGCAGCATCCTTAAGTCATCACAGTGAAGTTGTCAGGTTTGCAGGCATGCAGTTTACAGAGAAACCTAAAGTTTGTGCGTCAAACTTTTCTCAAGTGCTGTGTGCTTAAGTGAAAAAAACACGATTTGACAGACAAAAGTCTCCACAGGGATTTAATAAAAAGATGAAAGACTTTGAGCCTAATGCAAGAACATTTTCATGTTCTTGTCTTAAATTTCTCATACTCGTCTGCATGTAACATGTGCACACTTGGTATAAACGCATCAGAGCATCCGCAGATAAAAGGCACAATAACCTTTAAGTTTTTGTGGGAATGTTCAACAAAGGTGGCGGTCAGTGACACAAAGACTCCCCTGCCTTTGAGTTCAACAGGCAGGGAAAACAACTGTTGTGAACCACTGATTTCGGACACAGGCTGACAAAAGCAGGCTCCTCATTTCTGGTCCGCGACACTTGATTTTGTCGGCTGAAATGAGCTGTCGCCGGCAGATTTTGTGAGCTGTGACCGGCGAGCTAATTGAGCTTTGAACGTTTGTGCAACGAGTCGGTTGAAAACGCCATCTCCAGCTGACTTTGTAATGTTTCCAGCTGACTGTTTTTTTTTTTTTCCAAAAAGGGGTCATGCCTGAGGCTAAAGAGAGAAGGTCACAGGCAAAATGGTCAAACGGTCAAACTTAACACTTCTTTTCTTTTTTTCCTGAGCAGGACAACATGTGGAAATATACCCTGAACAACAGGATTAACCAAGAAGCCATAAGAGCTTTCGACATGGCCTTTATCATCGGCCAGAAATCCTACGACAGCTACGAGTATTATGACTTCTTTGAGCAAGTTTTTGAGAGACTAAAAGGACACCCGTTCAGGAGCAACCTGACATCTGAGAGGGAGGTCAGCACCCATTATAAGAACTAAAAATCACACGTGAAAACTTAAAAGTAAAATCACTTATCATTTTATTTCTTTTTTTCTCCTTTAGGTTAGCCCTTACTCAGCCCACCTGCACGACGCAGTGCTTCTTTATGCTCTGGGACTGAAGGAAGTCCTCAAAGATGGAAAAGACCCTCATGACGGACGACAGCTGCTACGGAGACTAAAAAATAAAAACGACATTCGATTTCATGGTTTGTAGATGCTTTGATAAATGTATTGTAGGGACTGATCTGTACTGCAGTGGAAAGCATACAAAGTACTCAGAAACCTTTAACACTAAACATGCGGCGCTTTTTTGTTATTAATTAGTGCGTTTATAAGGATTTTAATTACAGAATGTTCAGAAGTAGCTTGTGGTTTGGTATTGTGGTTAGCAGTCTAAGGATAGCAATTATGTTGCGCAGCTAACGTTAGCAGTTGTTCAGTGTAGCTAATATTGGTGATTATTCTCCAAAGCTAATGTTAGCAGTTGTTCTGTGTGTTGTTGTTTTGTGTAGCTAATGTTAGCGGTCTACTGTTAGCGATTGTTCTCTGTAGCTAACACTAACAGTTGGCATGTGTAGCTAATATTAGTGGTTGTTTGTGTAGCTGCTAGCTGTCTAACATTAGCAGTTGTTGTCTGTAGCGAATGTTAGTGGTTTAATGTAAGCGGTTGTTCTGTTTAGCTAATGTTTGCAGTTGGTCTGACCTGTAAATGTTTATTCAAATTAGATGTTGCATGCTTTATTAATCCCCATTTTCACTAAATATAACTGTGATTAGATTGTCTTTTTCCTGATGGAATACATTTACCATTTTTGCACCCTAATTAAAAAATCCCATTATATGTAATCCATTAATTCCCACCTGGGCCAAAATTGGTATATAAATTTTAAGTTTTACGAAATATTAATAAAATATTTCTTAACACTCATTAAGTTATCTGAGCTGTGTGAGCACATTGAATCAGAGGCAGTTTGATGCAGGTGTGCTGATCACTGCAGGTGCGTCTGGACTGGTCCACTTTGACGAAGATGGGGAGAGGAACCTGGACTACTCCATTTATGACCTGCAGCACGCAGAAGACACCACCAAGTTTGTCCCCATCCTGCATTTTGACAGTCACACCAAAAGTATCCGGTAACAAAACGCTTTTATACAATCAAACATGATAAGCACTTTTTTTTTTTTTTACTAATTAACAACCAAAAATCATGTGATTTCAGTCCAACGCCTTCATTTTCTTCTGTGGTCTGGCCAAAAGGAAGACCCCCCTCTGATAAACCAGAATGTGGTTTCAACAACGAACTCTGTGAATGGCTGCTTAATGGTAAAACAACACTTACAAGTAAAAAATAAATTGAAAAAATGGCCACTCTGCAACCAGCACAACTATGGACACTTTTAAGTCCCAGCAGTGAAATTTTAGATTCATGTTAAAATTTCTCATATGTTGCCATCTGCCCTTAAGATCAAGAAAGAAAGAAGTTTATTGTACTGTTGAATTCATGGATATTAGATGCTCAGAGTCAAAGCTAATATAGCAGACCTTGCTAGCTGCTATTTATCTGCAAAATTAGCAAAAATGTCATTCCTGCAGCAGTTTTAGGTGACAGTTTCAGGACAAACAAATGGTAATGTCAGTATTCTTCAACCTGGAGCCTAATTTTCCAGATTTTTGTGTTAAAGTGACTGATGGGAACAACAAGTTTTGAATACTGATCCCGTATTGAGCGAGACTGCAATGGAATCCAGCCAATGTTAACAGCAGCTTATTGTTAAAGATTACATTATTAACATTAACCATTAAGACTGTGTCCTTAACAGCTTTATTTTAGCTACAAACATGATTTTTTTTATTTGCAAACATTATTTTAGCACTTAAGTAGAGATGATGTGCAGGTTAGAATTCCAGTATCTTTCACTAAAAGCAACATATTTTCATGAAACGTATCGACATCTAACATTATTTGTCTAAATTGAGCAGAGAAAATCAGGAAATTCTCATTTTTTTTATTATTTCAGTATTTACAATGATGCTCAACATTTGAAAAGATTACATTTAAAGAATAAATGGTGAAAACTGAAAAAAATAAACATACTCCAGATTAAAATCAATGCATTTTGGGTACCTATTTATGTTTATGTATTGCAGACTCTGATGCTTAAAATTTAAATTTGCAGTAGCTGAGTTTTACTAATTTTGGAGATTTAAAAATGCACCCACATGCACCAGTTATCTCAGTTTTTATGTCCAGTCTAACCACCTTCTTAATTTCTTGTGCAGACATCGCCCTGCTGGCTCTACTGGTGACCTTCCCTGTCATCGGCGTGCTGGCGGTTTTGTTCATCTGGGTCCTCATTCTGCAGAAGTTGCGACTGCAGACGAGGCTCGACGACTCCTGCTGGTGGCTCATCAACTACAGCGACATCACCATCATCAGGGAGTCCTCGGTATGAGCTCTACGACGCACGAAGAATTAAAAAAAGCGTGCGTTTGCTTGCTGGGTTTTGCGCTGCTCACCGGTTTGCTCGGTGTGTGTGTGTGTGTTTTTGTTTTCTCTTCCAGGGAGTTCAGGCGTTATCTCTGAGCACCACGGGGAGTCACAGTGGGAGCA
This sequence comes from Lutjanus erythropterus, assembly GCF_056507025.1. Lineage (NCBI taxonomy): Eukaryota > Metazoa > Chordata > Actinopteri > Lutjaniformes > Lutjanidae > Lutjanus > Lutjanus erythropterus. The sequence goes on from NC_139333.1 coordinate 25,997,576, forward strand.
GGAGCAGCGGCTCTCAGTCCAATTTCTCCACCAACAGCTACGGCCTGAGGGACAAGGCAGGGAAAGAGCACGTCTACACCACCATCGGTCTCTTCCAGGTACCAGATTTATTCAGTTAAAAGTGAGCCCATAAAACTTTTCCTGAACAGAGGCCACAAGTTGATTATGTGATTATGTTTTTATGATGTTTGTATACCTGAGCTACAACTAAATCACCCCTGGTGGGATAATAAAGTTTGTCTTGATAAGTGGAAATTACAGATTAATGATGAAAGCAGAGTCTTATAGGCCTTTTCCCCAACAGGAACTTAATGACCTGTGACTTTTAGGAGAGAACATTAAAAGTATATTCCAGATTATTTGAACTGGGCGTTTACCCATAGCATGTTACCATAGTAATCGGCAGTCGACACGCCCCCAGTCTGGAGAAGCAGGCGGAGAACCGGTGAGGTTAACAGCTGGTTGACGCTCCACGCTCGGGCAGTGTGAGTGTGCGTGGCGTTAACCTGCTGGTTTTCATTTCGCCGCCCATATTAACAGGTTAAGCTTTATGAGTTTTTTCTCTCTACGCTTTATAGAGTCGTCAGACCAGATGTCAGTTAAACATCTGGTCTCCTCCTGTCATCATATGCTCCTGCAGCTCATTTCATTTTTGTGCATTTGTTTTTAAATCCAATTTCAAAAAGAATCTACTCCTCTTTATAAACATATCATATATAATTATGTCATACGAAGTGATGCATGATGTTCCACTCATATCTATACTTATTAACAATAATTCACAAGAAACGTTTTACACAACAGCAAACTTGAACGCCAATATACTGTTGAAATTTCCAAATGGGAACTCGAAATTCCGAATTTCCAGTGCAACTTGAAGTACAACTCCAGGTTAGGTGTTATGTTCCTGTAGAGGAAAAGGTCAAATAAAGTCAGCAAACTGATTCAGTTGTGTCAAATTCACTGCAAAATCCAGCTAAAGGTTGCTAACATCAGCTGACATTAGATCACTGAGCTCCTGGTCAGACCAGGCAAAGTGAGGCTGCAGCAGAAAAACCCCGGAGTGTACTGCATCAAGCAAGTGTGCATTTTATTGTTTATGAATGTGAGATTTCATGTTGTTAATGCAGAAGATTGTTTTTTTCTTCTTTCAAACATTACAGGCTTACTTTAAGACATTTAATGTGCATTTTGAAATTTTATTTTCTTCACGAGGGACGATCAGGGGTCTGCAACCTGTGGCTCCAGAGCCAGTTTTATTTGAAATGAATAATTGCTTTTCTCTCATTGTATTTTTTGTTAATTCCATACAGGGAAATCAGGTGGCCATCAAGTACATGAAGAACAGCGTTAACATTAATTTCCAGAAACCTTCAATAATCACAGAGTTAAATCTGGTAAAGTTCCTCATGTATTTCTAGAATAAAACATACTTTGTTTTGGTTTCACTGTTTCTTGCATTTATTCTGATTAATACAACAGAAGTAACATAAATATAATTCTATATGTTAGTGAATGATTGCAGTGTTTTCTTTCTGTCGCTCCTGATTTGATCTATTGTGTGCCTAACCATCGTAAACTCTTTAAGACAGATGAAAGAGATGAAACATGAGAACTTGGTGCAGTTCTTTGGTGTTTGCATCGAGCCGCCAAACGTCTGTTTGGTCACTCAGTACTGCAGGAAAGGCAGCCTGAAGGTCAGTGTCTCCGTCTGTGCTGCGTGTTCTCACACACTGTTAACACTTCATACTGTAAATCATCACTGTAAAACTCACCCAGTTTGGATTAAACTACCCATACGGTGTAGAGAACCACCTAAAACAAGGGCTCTTTATTTTCATTTTCCAGACGCCATAATTCCGTAGTAAATAGGTGGTAATTACCAAGTAATATATTTGAAATTTCTTAGACGGTACCCACAAGTACTGTCTTCATGAAGTAGCTGGTTATTACAAACCAACATATTTGAAATTTCTGAGAAATTACCAACAAATTACCCCCATATTTCATGGAGAGTATGTGGTCATTTGCAAATGTCACTTTCAGGCATACTAACCATGAAGTTTGGTTGTAATTTATGGGTAATTTCTAAGTAAATTCAAATATATTACGTGGTAATTAAAACGAAAAAGTTGCAAAAACTCAACATTTCAAGGCAATGAACTGCAATAGCTGACTTAAATTCTTAAGTTTTGAAAAAGTTTGTAAAATTTTTTACTTTTCTCCTCTAAATAATTTGAATTTTAGAAACCGAAAACACTGTCTTTGATGTTGTTAATTTCTCCTTCAGGATGTTCTGAGGTCTTCAGACGTCGAGCTAGACGGGATGTTTAAGCTGTCGTTTGCTTATGACATCGTCAACGTGAGTCATTTTTTTAATGCAGCATGTTTGAGTTATCATTATTTAGTGGTGGAACAAAGACATTAAATATAACCAATGTTTCACTCATGTACCCAAAACAAAAGCACAACAACTAGATCCACAAAATAAAACTAAAAAAATTGGTGTCTGACTGTTAAAACACAAATTGCTGTTAAAGGCGACGGCCAGTTCATGGTTTGATCCTGTTCGTTTGTGTTTCAGGGGATGGAGTTCATTCACAAAAGTAACCTGAAGTTTCATGGGAACCTGAGGCCCAGCACGTGTCTGGTGGACAGTCGACTCCAGATAAAACTCTCTGGTTTCGGACTGTGGGAGTTTAAACACGGGACCAAAAACAAGATGATCCCGCTGGACAACAATAATTATGACGGTCAGTCGATGCACAGGAGTGACAAATGTGAGGTGATCGGAACCGTTTCGTAGTTACCGTCTGTTTGGCTCGCTGTGTCGTAGAGATGTACTGGACGGCTCCGGAGCTTCTGAGACAAGTCGATCTCCCGGTCAGGGGAACGCCCAAAGGTGACGTCTTCAGCTTCGCCATCATCATGTGGGAGCTCATGTACAGGTCTGGCCCGTATCATGACATCAACCTGGAACCCAAAGGTTAGCACGATACACACATTAATTTTCTTTAGCAGAAGGATTGAAATACTGCAACATACTGAAAATCAGGAAGTAGACAGAAATAATCAGCCTATTGCATTAAATTAATCTTCAATCTATCAGACTGACTGACTGCAAATGAAAATCTTACAAACAAAGAGACATGAAATACAGGAGCACACACGTGGTGAATGGATTCACCTCTGTCTGCATCTGCTCTAACATAGGCTGCGAACGTTAGCATGTCAGGCTAGTAGCTTACTAGCTGATGTTTGTATTGGACAAATTAAAAATTGGCTTGATGGTGGCACTAAAGGAAAACTCGGATGATCACTTAAGTCAGAGGGATTCAATGTTTAGGGGCCATAAATGAACGTTAGGACAAAATTTCATGGCTATCCATTTTTAGTTTGGACAGATGTGAGGGACAGGCCTACACACTGTTTGCAAGCCTAAAAAGATCTCAAACCAAAAATCCCCAAATTCCAACACTACGATGACTCAGTTCGTTTCAAAGGGGCCGTCTTGGCATGGGAAACAGATGCCGAAACAGGCAACAAAATTAAAGAGGTTCCTGCTTCTTGCCACATCTTTTTTCCAGAGATCATCATGCAGCTGCGGACGCCTTTCCAAGGGGAACCCCTCCGACCGATGCTGTGCGAGCAGCTGTGTGATGAGCACATCAACTCACTACTGAGGGCCTGCTGGAGTGAAAACCCCGACCACCGACCGCCGTTTGGCTCTATAAGGAGACGGCTAAGGGAGACCAGCCCAGACAGGTCAGACCTCTGACAGACATACTGTAAATAAAATGCTCCAAAATACTGTGAGAAAGTAAATTGTTCTCCCTGTCTCTCATTTGGGCCCTCAGATGCAGTTTGTAATATGGTCACAAATTTTACTAATAAGAGAATGTAAATGAGAATCAGACAAAGTGTTGTCATAAATTAGAAAGCATTCAGCGATCAAATGTCTTTGCCGGGGCTGTAAATCCTTTAAATCTGTGATCTGCTTTAAAAATGAAATACTTATAGTGAAAATATCAATGTTAAGTTGCACCAAATATGATCACTGATTAAGTTGCGACCAAATTTCACTGACATCTGTGATCTGAATCTGAATATCCTGCTAACTAACTAACTACCAAACCAGTCTGAAAACGCAACACTCCTGAACCGGGGGGTGATCATGATGATTCTCTGTACTGTAGTCATGCAAATATACTGGATAATATGGTGGAAAAGTTGGAGAAATATGCAAATCACTTGGAAGAGGTGGTGGAGGAGAGGACCAATCAGCTCACAGCAGAGAAGACCCGTGCAGACAAGCTTCTCTCCAGCATGTTACCAAGGTACCGGATGTAAACGGCATCAAAATGATCAATATTGTGCTTTTTCTTTATGCTGTGTCAATCATGAAAATAGACCTGAAGTCTAGCAATTCATGGCAGCCCATTCAAATCATGGTGCCATCAGTTGAATGGGTTTCCATGACGACACCTCTCATCTCGCCAGTGCTGTCGCCTCTTTTGACGCAGGTACATCGCGGATCAGCTGATGGCGGGGAAATCCGTGGAGCCGCAAAGCTACGACACGGTGACCATCTTCTTCTCTGACATCGTGGGCTTCACCTCCATGTGCTCCGTCAGCTCCGCGATGGAGGTGGTGACGTTCCTCAACGACCTCTACAGCCTCTTTGATGACATCATCAAGATGTACGATGTCTACAAAGTAAGTCACACACACCGCTATTATTTCTCAAAAAATATTCAGGCTAGAAGAATTTGATGAAATACACTGCTGAGAGTTGGATGAGAAGATTGATAGCACTCTCATGTTAGCTTACCACAATAAGTGGAAAAAGTGAGAAACCTGGCCTAGCCTGGCAGTTTCCAAAGGTAACAAAATCTGTAAAGAAAGATAAGAAAAGGTCAGAAAATCTGCCTCTCAAAACTCTGAAAGTTCACTAATTATCACTTGTAATTATCACACAAAACAAGCGCTCCCTCCTCCCTCTCCTCTTCATTTCCTCAAACCAGATAGCGAAAGAATTGATGTCACTCCACCAAACGTGGAAAAAGTTTGTTTTATAAGAAAGATGAGAAACACAGCTGCAAAGCATTTATGCAAAATATGTCTGACAGCAGAGTAGAAAGCCACGAGTCTCCTGACCCACAGAGACGTCATGTCTCTGTGACAGCAGGTAACACGTAGCATCACTGTTCCTCCACACCCCACTTCCTCTACACAGTCAAATTCAATCAAAACCACAGAACTCTTCATATTAAACAGAGCAGCAGATCATCTCACTGCAAAAATGCTTTTTAAACAGTTTTAAAGTTTGTTCACAGATTCTCTTTTCTTTTGGAATAATTCACATATAAAACCTTTTTGATTTATATCACCATATTTTGGTGGATTAAGTCCAGGACTGAATTTCGCTGCTGTCCTCCTCTAAGCTGTACTGAGATCTGCATCCTTACTGGCTGTAGCTTCATATTTACCCCACAGACATGACAATTGCGTTGATCTTATCTAACTATTGTCAAGAAAGCAAACAAGCATATTTCCCAAAACGTAGAACTAATATTTTAAAGTTAAGATATTTTTCATTTAATCATATATTGCATCGTTTTTTAATTACGTTGTGCTGTTTTGTATAAAAAAGGTTCCCACTCTGACTGTAAAAATTGTTAGTAAAACGTTCATCTTGGCTTCTTTGACAAGGTGGAAACAATCGGTGATGCGTATATGGTGGCCAGCGGTCTACCCATCAGTAACGGTAATAAGCACGCTCTGGAGATATCTACGATGGCTCTGCATTTCCTGAGCGCCATCAAGGTCTTCAGAATCCGTCACATGCCCGCTGAGAGTCTCGCGATTCGCATTGGGATACACTCAGGTAAGAGACAGAACAACTACAGGTCAACTAAACAGATTCATAACTTTTAAAAACTTGCTTTTAATTACTGGTGAAGTGCTTAAAATGGGGGTCCGCAATCTGTGGCTCTTCAGACGCTCTAAGGTGGCTCCCTGTGGCTGTGCCAAAAAATTATACGGTGATGAATAACAGGTATTTTTTGACATTTTAATTTTCAGTTATCGTTGTCGTAGGTCTACACTGTAATAAGGAAAAAGTCTTTTTCTTCTTTAGATCAACTTAAATCTGAGTTTTACAAACTCAAAAAAGTTGTATTTAAAAGTGAAAAGTGAAGTAAATGATGGTTAAAATATTAATATTTTCACTTTTAATTTTCAGGTATCAAAATAATGACAAACCAGTTTCACAGCTCAATGTGACCAAAGTTTAAAAAATACATTATTTTGAGTTTCTAAAACTCGAAGACTCAAGTTTATCTAAAGAAGAAAATTATCTCAACTAAAGATTATAGGTTGGCAAAACTTTTTAAGTTTATTTCAAAGCTCAAGAGTTTGCGTTGGGCTCCAAACTCAAAGATGTATTGCTGTACATTTTCTTGATATGTTGAGTTGTCTCAACTATTTTTTTTATAGTCATCTGGTTCCTTTTAAGGCCACAGGTCACAAGTTTATGGTTCTGCAGGCTTGTCATGCAGACTTAATGATGCACAAGAACATGAAATAAGTGACATTTGAGAAGCTTGAATGCATGTATACAAACAGTATGTTCTGGGTTTTACAGGTCCGGTTGTTGCTGGAGTGGTGGGCACCACGATGCCTCGCTACTGCCTCTTTGGCGACACAGTGAACATGGCGTCTCGCATGGAAAGCAACAGCTTACGTGAGTGAGCTGAAGTAAAATCTTAGCAAGCGCTTTTCATTAAAGACGATCAGTATCACAGTTTTATTGTTTGAACTTTCTGGATTCAATTTAGGTAACATACATGAAGTGTTTAGTCAGTGCAGAGGACGTCATTAGTTTTAGGACACCTTTAAATTGTTTGGTACTCTCTCTTCTGTATATTTAAATTAGCCTTGAAGATTCACATATCTCAGTGCACAGCTGACATTCTTGTTCTGGCTGGATCGTTTGAGCTGGAGGAAAGAGGGGAAATCGAAATGAAGGTGACATTTGTTTACCCCCCTATATGTTGAACAACGTACAGTATGTTTTTGACATGTTTTTGACCTGCGTGTGTGTGTGTGTGTGTGTGTGTGTTTGTGTGTGTGTGTGTGTGTGTGTGTGTGTGTGTGTGTCCATGGCAGGGCAAAGGGTGTCATAAGACCTACTGGCTGCTGAGCAAACATGGATTTAATCCTCCTGTTATTGCTCACAGCTCTCCACCAGCTGACAGTCTCAGAATACAAACAGAGGTACAGGTAACACACTTTTTTTTCCTAATAAAATCAAGGACTCTTTGTCCAACCGCAGTCAGTATACAACGTATTCTTTGTAAAGCTGTGTTCTAATTTGATCTGTTTTGTGATATCTCTGCTCAAGAAACTGGGAATGGCCAGAGTTGCTGAGAAAAAGGCCCATAAAATCCTGAACAAAGCTCACATAACAGATGCCATGATGACTGCAGTGCACATTTAAAGAACAAGGGGATATTCTGAGCATATTCTGGAGAAATTATCAGGAGTATCTGTTCTCACAGAACTGCAGCCAAAATGTGCACAGAAACTGGAATGAAGAAGTAAAACACTGACTTCATGAGAAGCAGGATTACAGCACCTGTGTCTTTGGACTGTTCATGTTATTTTGGTACAATTACAGGTTTATAATTTCACACAGGATCATTGATTCAAGGCTAACTCATTCTTGCAGCTGTAAAGTTGAAGCTTGTGCTAATATTAATCATCCATCTGTGCAAAACCATGATGTCTGGAGAGGACCAACTACAAACAAAGTGGGGTTACATAACTACGCCTAAAATTACCACGTGAACCAGAGTATATTGCATACATTTTTCACACAATAACTTGAACAACTTTCACAATCAAATCTACAACAAAATCCATAAATCACTGGAAAAACATATTTTATATACAGTATAATACTGGAGGAATCAGAGCTGATACTAGTGAAATAGACCACATTGTGTTCTCGCCACGCTTTGAGTCGGTAAAAGTAAATTAAAATGAAAAAAATACACCAGAATGTATCTTTCTCAACAATAATTCTCTGCGATGATCAAATCTAATTGCTGTTAAGAACTGAAAGTCGCAGTGAAACATCAGTTAAAGCGCCTTTAGTTTCAGCAGTGTGACGTTTTTCTAAGTGAAACAGAATATGTGAGCTGTCTTTAGTTACCACAGAGATTTAAATAGTAGAAATACTCGTACTATTAAAAGTTCTGCATTTATACTTTTACTTGCGAAAGTATTAGCATCAACTTATTCTTAAGTACCAAGAGTAGAGGTACTCATTATTCAGAATAACATCACATCATATCACTGGATTATAATTACTGATTAACTGATGTGTATATTAGTTTAATTTTCTGTTAAAAGGTGGAACTAATTTTAATGACTTGTGAATGAAGTCTTATCTTACTCTATAATAACACATCATAAATTATTTTCTATATTAATCTGAATCTGCAAAGTATCTTATAAATGTAGTTGAGTAAAAAGTACAATATTTTCCTCTTTAACGTAGCAGACTATAAGTATGTAGTAGCATCAAATGTAAATGTTACTTTCCAGCACTGGAGGTTTGTCAGTCGACCAAAATCATATTTGAATGTATGAATTTATGTAACTGCTCTTTAGTTCATGATGAGTCACATGAAATATTTTTATTATCAGAAAAGAGAAGGAGTTTAATGTAAAAATACTAAAAAAAAATAGTTTTTTATATATATTTAGCATATAAAAAGAGATAAATGAAGGATTAGACAAAGGAAATAATAATCATTCCCTCCAGGAAGTTGCAACAGTTCACGCAAATTCAACCGATCCCTGTGAATTCTGTGCGACGCTGCAATTTGGTTCAAACTCTGCATCTTTTCTGCAAATTTGACCAATCACTGTAGCTTCCGTGACTTCCACCAATCACAGCAGTCCATGTACATCTTAATGTTTTGTTTTATTCTTGACTACTTTTTTGGATTTCTATATATATATTTTTTGTCACATTTATCAAGGTTGTTTGCACTTTTGTTTTATAATTTTCTGCTGTTTTGAGTTTGAGCTCCAAAAATATTCTGCTTCTTCGTGTGCTCTCTTCATTGGTTCACTTCTTCATTTACAAATAAAGCTATAATTTAATTAATTTTTGTAATTCTGAGCCTTTTTGTCATACGGTTAGTTAGAACAAATTGCGGTTTTGGAACAAGTTGCCTTTGATTTTTAACAATTTATACAAAAGAATCACAACTTCTTTTGCAATTTTGACTTGGTCCCAGAATGTCATTGCAAAAAATGCTACATTTTTAGAAAAGCTGCTGTGAAATTGGGGATTTTAGGCCACAACAATCCCAAAAAAGGCCTGCAAAATCCTGGAGGGACTGAATATTATACTTACCTGCCCTTAATTTCTAAGATAATTTTTTGCAAAATAGTTTTTTTGTTGCACTTTGTATGGAGGTCAGTGAGCAGAGAGCCTCATCAACAGACTTTTATTTTAAAACACAAATGTTTAAATATATAAAAAAGAAAAGATCTGTGCCTCTGATGAATTTATAATAATAGCATTTATAATAAGTTCATGTTGGTTTTACTGGAATAGAAGAAATATGACAGTATGTTTATCATCTGATTTATGTTTGTTTATGTATTTTGTTGTTGTCTTGTTGAGAGTCTGATTTTCATTTCTGTATTTAATAAAAAAATAAAATATTTATTTATTTACTAACTTTGAGAGAATTCCTGAAGGTTTGTACATAATTAAAAACAAGAGGGACAAAGATGATTTTTGGAAAATTTTCAAACAATCTTTATTGGAGAAAGCAGTGAAGTTTTGTCTGTGACACGTTAACAGATTATCAATTCACAAGAGGATATGAGAAGCTCAATAAATGTGATAACAAACTAAAAACAAATATAATTTGTGAGAAAATGATTGATTTGAACGTGGGGAGGAATGAATTCATACACTCCCTGAGTCCTGGGTGACACTCCCCTCTGTGTGTGTGTTTTTATGTAAATGAATGATGATATAAATGAGACTGAATGAAAATGTTTTTTTTAACTACATTCTTGATCCATTTACTAAATCCAAACACGTGTTTATCAGGACCACCAGCAGGATGAATAGTGAAGTGCCTGTGGTGGAAAAGATCAAATGTTAATGAACGAGAAACAACTTTCAACAGGATGAGAGAAACAAGTCCGAAAAACAAAAAGTCTGATCTACGTGGTTTTCTCTCTGTGACTTAAGATCGGTACTGATTTTAGCTCCATGTGGAGTGAAGAAACTCGATGTCTCATTTGCCTCCTCGGGCTTCTGTATTTTTGCAACACATGCAGCTGGTGGGTAGTTTGTTGGCTGATTTGAGTTTTTCTAGTTTCACTAAGTTTCCATTTCGATTGTTTAGTTATATTTAGAAAATCCAGAAGAGGGAAGTAAGTAAAATATGATTTCTGGTGCAAAATGTATCAATTAGATGCATGTAATAAGACGAAAAATGACATAAAAAATTGAGAAGACAAAAAAAGACACAACAAGGCTGAAAACAATGTAAAAGATGTAACTAAACGAAACAAGACGAAAAGACGCAAATAGACAAAATAACAAAATAAAAGATGCAAGTAGACAAAAAACAGCAAAGACATAACTAGACAAAAAAAAAACAATGAAAAGACATCACTAGTCAAAAAAACTACATCAAAGCCATAAATAGACAAAAAATAATGGAAAAAAGATGTAACAGGACAAAAAAATGACACACAACAAGACAAGATACAATAAGACAAAAAACAACATAGTTTGGCTCTGAATATTGGAGTAAAATACATTTCAATCACAGTTATCATTACATCACGTGTTTACCTTTTATGTGTCCGTTATTGGAGGACCCATTTCCTGTCAAAAGATAGAGACAATATATCATAATACAAAATAAAAGCTTAAACAATAAAAAAAAACTGTCGGAAATTTAACAATCAGTTATTGGAGTCTCTTAATTTGAAAGACGAGAAAATAATGATGCTAAAGTTTGCTATTTATTTAGTTAAAATCTACCCACCACTCACAAATGACTGAAAACAAATCTGGAGGGGATGTTTGATACTGTGAGAAGTTAAAAACACCTCAGCATGTATGGACCACATACATGGTGTACTGTACCTTTAATGTGAAACTCGGCGGTAAGGATCCCCCCACTTGGATCTGTCTCTGATGACAGACTTCTGTAGGAACAGGGACCCTGGAGGAAAGACACAAAGAGGAAACGTGGATCCAAAGTAGCACATTTTGTCACGTTAAACTAAGAATAACTATAAATGTAAGTGTATGAGCTACACAAATAGACAGGAAGGATGAACGCCTGTTAAATTCTTATTTAGGTTGAGGTTCTCCCCCGTGCTCTGCTCCATATTTATCTCCTCCCTCCCACCCAGTATGATCATTCTGGCATAAATATCTCCACCTCCGTCCGCCAACTGATGCCATATATTGACAACACATTGTGTTATATTCCTCGAGGGAAGGTTGGATTGTAACAGGAAAGAGAGAAATAAACAGAAGTAAGATGATGCCACAATGCTTTACTGTTTGATATCATATGTAAATGTTGTCCTCACTGGTTGACAGTTGAGCCGGTCTCCGTCACAGACCTGGACCTCACAGTGAAGCCACACTGTGGACACCTTCTCCAGCCGCTGGAACCGGAACGAGTTGAACTTGAACATGGAGCGGCTGTCTTTGGCGTTCTCAAAGATGGTCACAGTGCTGTCAGAGGAGCAGCTGTCAGAGGACAAAAACAGAAAAGTATTATTTTACCTTCATTCACTAATTCATTGATAAAGCTTTCTGAGCAGCAAAAAAATGAGAAAATAAAAAAGGAAATAAAAAAATGTAAAGAAAAACAAAGTGAAAAAGATGTAACAAGACGAAAAACGTAGAAGACTAAATATACATAAGACAAAAAAGGCGTCACACGACAAAAAACAATGTAATAAGATAAAAAAAACAACTTAAAAGACATATTGAGACAAAAAAGACGTAACAAGACAAAAAATATGTGATGAGACAGAAAACAACGTAACAAGACAAAAAACAATGGAAGACATATTGAGACAAAAGAGACATAACAAAACCAAAAAAAGGAATGAGCCAAAAAAGACAAGACGAAATATATGTAACAAGACCAAAAAAGATGTAACAAGACAAAAAAAAAAGCAAAAGACATATTGAGACAAAAAGACGTAATACAACAAAAAATATGTAACTAGACAAAAGAGAATGTAACAAGACAAAAAACAACGTAACAATGAAAAACAATGTAAAAGACGATGAAAAATACGTAAGGAAACAAAAAAAACATAACAACATGGACAATACATAAGACAAAAAAGACATAAGACGAAAAACGTAAAACGATGAAAAACAACATAAAAATGTTTTCAGAAAAAAACGTAACAACACGAAAAAGATGTAACTAAACAAAAAAACAACGTAAAAGATGTAGCAAGACAAAAATGATGTAAAAGAAAAAAGATGTTTCTGAAAGGTATTTTACAAAAGAAGTGTTTGTTCATTTGTTGTCAGCACTAGTCATAAAGTGCAATCGTGACAAATTATTTACTGTTTAGTTCAGTTAACTTGTTTTTAGGTCAGCGGGGGGACTTTTGTTTAATAGTCGAACCAGCTGAAGAGGTTTTAATCGTACCTATTGATGATGAGGCTCCACCTCTTCTTGTCTGTTGAGTAAGGAGTGGGAGTGGCCCAGCAGTTGTTTATTACAACTTTGAATCTAAGAGGTGGTACAACAAATCATAATAAGATGATGGGTTTGAAATATACAGTACTAAACTAAATAAAATTTTATGTGTAAATTTGAAATGTGTTGACAGACCTGTTACTTAGTCCTTTTGCCTCGATGCCGATGAAAACTTCAGAGCCGATCTCAGACGTGTCGATCACATAGGGAGCGTCTTTGGCATACAGGAACTTTGAATTCTACAAAATATATAATCTGTTGTTGTATTTTCTTCATATGACTGTGCCAGGAAATCTTTCATTTGCATCTAACAAGCTCTATACTCTTGTTTTTCCACACAGCTATCTGCACAGGATTTATTTAATATGTCTAAAAGTGGCATAAACATGTTGCAAAAGGCTTCCACTGGAGAGAGTGAATCTGTGAGCGTCTACTCACCGTGAACACATTCATAGACAACTGTGATCTAAAAGTGCCTAAACTCCCGTTGTTGACATAAACTGTAGCCACTCTGGAAAAAGCAGAGGGTTTAGTAAAAACGCTGCAAGTCATTGGGTTAGAATGCACATCATTTCCACGCAGTAACTGTGTTTGCCTCGTGTCCTGGATCGATGCTTACCTTTGGCTGAAGACCGCGTTGTTCACCAGGTAGGCTGCTCGGTACATGCAGCTGAAGGTGTAGTTGACCGGCTGGTTTCTGACGGTGAGCGAAGTGTCGTTGGATACGATGGAGTTATAGAAGATGTACTTGGGGTCTTTGCCGGGCATATACTGCGGAGAACAACGGAGATCAACAACAGAAGGGACGTGAATAAAACAGACTGTGCAAATGGTAATAAATCTAAAGTCTAGTATTGAAAATGACTCTGATACAGCCTAAACTGCTGGATTGGGTATCAGGGTGCATGCAGTTCTTTATTAGACCCTGCTACTTCTCAGCAGCATCTTGTACTTTTCTTCAGTTCTTCAGTTTCTTCAGTTCGTACAACAGTGACAGCAATCGTTTCACTTCCTTGCAGGGTTAGACGTATACATATATATATATATATTATTATATATCTACTTTTAAAGGCACTGAATTGCAGTATCTGCTGATACACAAAGTTCAGGTATAGGGATTGGTATCAGGGAGGAAAAAAAAAAAGATACTGGGACATCTTGAGCTTTAACCACCACAAACTAAACTGTATTCACCTCCTTCGTACTGCAGTGGTTCGATATGTACATAATACGTGCTGGGCGTCTCACCTCAGACTGCGTGCCACAGTATGAGTGGTTTTTGGGCGTCAGGTCCGAGATGATGAAGCGGTAGTAGCCCGGGCTGTGTATCCCAGAGTAACAGACGCCACCCAGGGACAGCTGGTCAATCTCCCAGCCGTAAGGACACTCTGGGACGTTGGCAATGATGGCGTTTGGGAAACATGACACCATAACATAGTCTGAAATAAGACACAATCACCAAGACAAACCAAAAAAATGACTTAGTCTCCCCAAACACTAATATTTCTGTAAAATGTACTTTCTTCCGTCGTTTCTGAATGTAAACATGTACGGCACATCATTCCACTTGAGCTTTCTCCCTTTTATCCACTTTAAGTTTTTTGGTAATCCTTCAATTTCCAGGTCCCATAAGTTCATTGTTATCTAACAAATTACCCACCAGTTATCTCCAAATTACCCCCAGATTTCATGGTAAGTATGTGATAATTAGCAAGTGTTGCACACTTACCATGAAATCTGGGGGTAATTTGTGGGTAAATGTGCTTTGTAATTACCACCCACTACATGAAAACGGTACCTGATAATTATCACATAATTAAACATGAAATTTGGGGAAATCTGGAGGTAATTTCTATAAAATGTATCACATTCTACAAAATATATTCCTTGGTAATTACACCTATTTACCATGAAATTATGGGACTTAGAAAGTGAAGCATTACTGTTTTTCCTTTACAAAATCTAAGCATGCAAGAATAGAGGGTAAAGTTTGTTTTGCATGAAGTCCTACAGGACAGATTTCAAATTTTTGGTGTAAATAAACTATACTTTCATTAGCAGAGTCAACTTTAATGTGTTTTTTTTACTTGCCTAGTTGTGCAAGTGGGTCAGAAATCTACTTGCTTGAAGTACATTTTTACTTGCCCCTGTGCAAAATGTTTATATATCAGCTTTTATCAAATAACCACAAAGATGTGAATTGATTGTTGTGTTTAATCTGGGGCTGCAATGTCTATAAAATGTCAGAAAAAAAAGTCCATCTCAGTTTTTTAAAGCTCATGGTGATGTCCACAAATGTCCATTGTCCAAAAATGACACAAGCAATGATATGACACAAGCACAGTGACGTTACCTGCTTTCTGGGGTGCGCATGTCCATGCAACAGGCAGAAACATTAATAATGCACTGACAGAAGCCATACTGTGATGCTGCAGAGAGAATTAACAAATCCACTTTAGCAATAAGGATTATATAAAATGATGTGAATCTGTCATGATGTGAAAAGACTCACCTGTAGGGAAACCTTCGAATAGTTTGATGTCAGAGGATCCTCATGGCTCTTCAACAGTTTTCCAGCACCAGTGACTCTACAGCTAACACCTTGACAGCTTGTGGAGGTATTTTATACTGTCACAGGTGAAGGTAATCAACTTTCCCCCATTCTCCCGGCTCCACTGTTCCCCCTGGCAGGATTAGTTTAAGAGCTCCATTGTGGAGCTGCTCACAAAAAGCTCTCTGTGCTGCTCGGACATTGACTTTCAAATGACCAGCGTCTCACGGGATCGGCACTCAGGGTGCCTAAGTCACCTTTTATAGAGATGGGCACACAGGATATTTGTCAATTTTATACAGTGAATACTGGACACTTATGACTTACAGGAGAGCAATTTGTGTATTTATATAAGCAGGGTAACCGGAGGAAGAAAAGACAGAATCTCAGTGGAGCTCACAGACTCACATTGTGTAACATGACTAATTTTGCTTTAAAAAATAAGCTGTTTGAGTAGATTTGTTGTCTCTTTACAACCTGTTACAGTTGATCAAATTATAATTACCAGATTTCTCCTGCACCTGTCCATTTCTTATCCTGTACTTAAAGGTCCAGTGTGTCAGATTTACAGGGATTTATTGACTGAATACGGCAGAAATGGAATCTAATATTCATGAGCATGTTTTCATTACTGTATAATCACCTGTAAGTAAGAATCATTGTGTTTTTGTTGCCTTAGAATGAGCTGGTTTGATCTACAGAGGGTGCAGGTCCTCTGTCATGGAGGTCACCATGTTGCGCTGCCATGTTTCTACAGGAGCTCAGAACGGACAAACCAAACACTGACTCTAGATGTGTCCTGTTGCCACACAGCTTAAACTGTGTTTTCTCCAACATGTTTGGAACAGGAGGGAGAGATGAGGTGTTTGCAATCTGCAAGCTCACTGCTAGATGCAAATAAACCCTGCAGACTGGTCCTTTAAAGCAGCAAGTTTGATATTTTGGGAAATACACTTTCTGGTGGGGAGTTAAATACCACTTTTCTGTCAATTTACATTTTGGTTTAAAAAAAAAAACTAGATGTAAAATGTTAGTTATTCATTTGTTTATCTAAATTACTTTATCTGCGCACACAAAACTGTGTAAAATCCAGATAATGAAAAAATGTGAGATATAACGCGAGAAGTCACAGACTTATATAAAGGACCTCGTCTCCCTTTGTGGAAAAACAAACAACAATTTTTCCAATTTAGCATAATCTAGCATGATTCGTACTCATACCTCGTGCTCTTTCTCACAACTATTCTGAAATTTGACTTTTTAATTTTTAATGAGACCTCATTCTGTTCCCAAATTGCAACTCATTTGTATTGTTTAAGTCAGTGTGTGATAAAAGTCATATTGATATCATCACCAAACAAAATAGGAAAAGAAAATTTACAAACTAATGAAAGATAATTAATATAAATAAAAAATAAGGGTCCAAGAATAGATCCTTGTGGTACACCATATGTTGTGTGAACTGTGGTAACTGTGCATAAGTTTTGAAGATGTTGCAGGCAGATTTTTTTTTATCCTTTGAACAGAACCAGGCTAGCTGTTTAACCCTGTTTCCAGTTGTTTATGCTAAGCTAAGCTAACTGGCTGCTGGCTGTAGTCTTATATTTAATGGACAGAGGTATCTATCATGTTATCTAATGCCCTGCAAGAATGAAAGTGTCAAATTACTCCTTTAACCAATAAATATCTTAACATTCAATATCGTTTCTCAAAAATACATATCTAAACATGTAGTATCACAGATGTATTCTGAAGACAGAAACTGAGGTGGGCAGAGAAACCGACAGCCCTGTTCCTTCCCTCTGTCCTACTGGGACAAAAGAGGACAAAATGTCCAGAAACAGAATACCATTTAAGAAGCTAAATAGTGAAAACAGACATGTATGGATACCTTCAAAATGTGATGGCAGCTCAGATAAGAGCTGGCACACACTAGTAACTAGTGTTCTTCGGTGGAGATGATAGGCCTGTGTTTTGCAGCATTCAGTAATATAAGGTTTCTCACAGTCTTGTGCTATTAGATATCACTTTTGTCTCACCAGCTTTTCATATGTGACTGAAATGTGTTCTCATTGATTTGTTTGCATCATATTTGTTGGTTCATATCATGTTGCCGAAAGCCTTGGTAGCTTTGGTTTTGATGTAATGAGTGTCCATTTTTTCTGATGTCTCTTCAACTGACAGTTTGTTATATTTTTTCTGCTCTAAATCAAATAAAAAAGGATGGAATTTACACCAGAAAAAGACATTGTAATCAAAATCTGCTAATCTAAATATGCCACCAATGCACCAATAAAGCTTGAAATCTTTTCATGCAGCTCCATTCACACAATCGAAAGCCTCCTTGCAAAGACTTAATGATGAGAGCTGTAAAACGATAGCAAAGAGGTTAGACACTAATGTCCTTCACAGAACAATTCAAGTCACCCAACAATTGAAGGGGCAAACTGCAGACGATTAGCATCTGAATGGAGCGGCTGGGGAATTTGTGAGAGGTAGTCCGAGGAAGATATCAATCTAAGAACGGGTCAGGGGACAGCTAGCGTTACAGCATCTGATGATGCTGACAATCGGGAGCCGCAAGATTCCACCATGTTATGCAACCGCGGCCTTCGATCCAAGAAACGTGCTCGAGAGGAGACAGAGGCTGTGTGCAACTGTCTGTACGGTCCATTGAGTTTTAAAGTGATACGGCACCCAAAATCTATCCTTTGAGGATGAAACATTTACTGAATCTACACTTGAAAGGTGTCTGTTAAAGGTTTGTTGTTGGTCTCTCGTGCAAAACACAGTCAGATTCAGAAATCAATGGATTCTGACTGTGACAAAATTTCACAGCAGAGAAAAGTCTAAGAACTTCTTAAACTACCTCTGCAGCAAAATACACGTCTCCACTATCCACCAGTATGAACAAAGTCCTTTTTACACTGGAAAAAAACCTACTGGCTATTTTCTTCAATAGGAAAAGGTAGAATCGGCAACGGCTCTGCAGCAGACATAAGTATTTATCATCGCCAGCTCCAACTGGTAGTGACATAAATACAACACTAGGGTAGACGCACTATTTTCATCCCTTTTCAGCAAAGGCAATGAAGGCTTTTATTATGAAGCAGCAAAATCAGGAAACGTTTTCACCAGCCGCAACTTGACACAACTCCTAACACGTGAAAGCGAACACAAACAGTAAAATATGGCAGATAACCAAACAGCAACACAGAGAAGAAACTAAACCACAGAGTCACAAAAGTGCTCAGAGCCGAACGCACAAAGACTTTAAAAAACGTCTTTCTCTCAGTTCTCCTGCACAGACATGAGTTGAGTCTCAGTTCCAGCACACATAAAAAAAAACAGAAAGGCAAACAGGTCTGCTGGCAATGGGAAAAGGGTCAACGGGTTTAAAAATTCTGCATATACACACTATTGATGTACAAACAGTATAATATGTTCCAAACATGTTTTTTGTTATGATGCATTAGTAAACTTAGTTTATTCTTGGGAAAATCAAATCTGAGATTGATTTTTAGACTGAAATATGATTTCTTTCTGATAATATTCTAAAAAGCATAATTTAATTATCATGATGTTTTTAGTTTTGACTTTAAGTTGACACTAAATCTGTTTTCTCAAACTTTTACCTCTCTCTCGATCTTTTTCTCCAATAGTGGCTCAAATACTGAGTAGAAACCAAACTTTCTCCTGCTCATGAATACACACCCATCAGACCTCTCTTGTCTTCAGACATACCCAGAATGAAATCAGGAGCTGGCCGAGGTGCTTTTAGTTTCTGTGGACATTACCTCTGGACGGCTTTGCCTGATGAGCTGTAAGCTATAAAACCTGTATCTACTTTTAAAGCGAAGTTTAAAAACTTCCAGTTTTCTCAGGCCCATGAGCAGTGTGAGCGTCTGTGTGTGTGTGTGTGTGTGTGTGTGTGTGTGTGTGTGTGTGTGTGTGTGTGTGTGTGAATATAGTTATGGGTATGTATGAATGTTGTTCTCTATTGTTGTGCTACTGTGTTGCACACACTTCATGTTTGTGAAGTGAAATTCACCTTTTGATTCTGATATACTCACTGTAGATGAAAAAATGACATTTACATTTGAGTTTATTGTTGTCTTGCTACTTCCTTATGTGTATTTTTTTTACTGATAAAGAATGATGTTGGCAGAATTGTTGCTTTTGCAAAAGTTTTCTTTTTATTCTTCAGATGGAATAGATAGCTGTAATCAAAGATCACTAAATGCATTGAGGTCGACACTGTATGAGACATAATGGCATTGTTGAGCCCAGCTACACACAGCAGTGCTTGTGTCAAAATTTACAAAATGAAACCATAAAGAAAATCATCCTTGATGTAAGACTCTAATAAGAACATGTAGTAATACAGCGTATTTTGAAATACATACATTTTTCTATACAACATATTTACATAATAAATAGCTTTAATGTTGAGGTTGGCATCAAGGTTTGGGCACTTGGCAGGTCCAACTTGTTCGTTCTGGTTGGTAAATAAAATCTCTCCTGGAAGACAAACAAACTCAGGTGAGATCATGTGAACCATGAAATTCACTATCAAAACCAACAAATATGTTTTTGAAAAGGATTTTAAAAGCAGAGAGATCTGCACTGAGATCCTGCAGAGAGTTTTTACTCCTCTGTCATGTTGAATGAAAGAAAAGTTCACACAACAGTTGGAAAGACTGTATACTGCAAATTTTACAAACATCCAAATTAAAACTGTAGTATATGTTACATTAACAGCTATTTGTTTTTCATAAGATCAGGACTAGTGGCATTGCTAAATTAACATAAAACACACTCTTCATGCCAGCCAGGTTTTCTGAGTGTCAGTAAAGTTTTCTGAAACAGAACAATAACCCCTGGACTGAAGGTTCTCTGATTACCCCTCACCCCAATCAAGTTTGTTAGCTTACACTTGTGTGCAAAAAACAAAATAATTAACTTTTATACAACCAGGAAATGATTTAATCATTGCATGTCAAATAAAACTGTGACTGTGGAATTTCACTGCCAATTAAACTTCACAAATGGACGTCAAAATGTTTTTTCGAGGATTTAATTGCTATTCTTTGGCTTTCTGAGCTGTTTTACTGACATCTATAATGTGTTTTAAATTTTTCCAGATTCTAAATTTCCTTTGTGTAACGCTCTGTGGGACAATAGTGAACGTAAAGAGCATATTTTAAAAATCAAGATTTTTTTTTAATGTTCATGACGTTTTGCTTAGATTTGGTGTGGCAGTGTGGATTTAAGACGCAGTTTGTACCTTCATTTTGACACAGCGTCCTCTGTAAGACAGGGCCTCACTAACGCAGGACATGTCTCACTTGATCTTGTATATAATTGGCACAAATTCCCAAACACATTTACAATTAATCAGCTGCTGTAGAACCATTTGACAAAGCTGGGATCTGGGCTCTGTGTTCCGGTGATAGTCGAGCCTCAGCTTTTGCTATTTTGAGTAAATAATTTTAGATGAAAAAGTTTGTTTGCTGTACTCACTCTCTCTGGTGTGATGCACCATTTTCACGACACAGCAGCCCCTCGTCACACGGACAAATCTGGTTAATGCTGAATGCCAGGCCGCCATCAGGAACGTAGCAGCTCTCACCGCGGATCAGACGTCTCTTGCACACCTGTTCACCGTGGTGTCGAGCGCAGCACATGGACGCCCCACAATCCCTGTCAACTTTACATCTGGCACCTGCATGAAGGAAACACCAAATGTTTGTTCTTTGTTGCAATGCATTCAATTCTCATTTATAATGTATTTAATGTGTGTATGTGTATGGGCTGCAAATTTATTCTTTTTTTGATTAAGTAATTAGTTGTTTGGTCTATAAAATGGTGAAAAATGGTGAAAAATATCAACATCTTCCTGAAACCCAAGATGACATCCTCAAATGTCTTGTTTTGTTCACAACCCAAAAATATTCAGTTTAGTGTCATAAATGACTAAAGAAACCATTACATCTTGAAATTTAAGAAGATGAAATCAGAGAAATTAATTTTTTTTTTCCTTTAAAAACTTCTCAAACCGATTAAGAGATAATTAAAATAGCTGGCGATTAATTTAATAATCCATTAATCATTTTTAAAAAGTAGGTCACCAGGAAAAAAGTTTGTGAATCACTGGTCTACAGGACAAGGGGTGTCGCACACTGTACAGACTGTAAAACCCCCCTGAGATAAATACATTTTGATTTGATTGATTGATTGACTCTTACCCTCCTGTCCGTTGGGGATGCTGCGGTGACACTTTCCAAACATGCAGCTGAGTCCGCGGACACACTGGGCGTCCCGCCGACAGTAGTGGCCCTCCCCTCGCAGAGGAACACAGAGACCAAAGTGACGATCGCAGGAGAAACCCCGCCCACAGGCCCTGTCTTGATCGCACACAGCCTGGGGAGAAAATGTTAAATGTGAAAACTTTATTTATATATTAACTTTAAGACTTAAAAAAAAATTGCTCAGTTTTAAACCAACTGCATTAACAGCCCATTTTACATCTAAGTATGGAAAACTAACAGGTTACAATTATTTTTTAACATAGATTTTCTAGAACTGGCTTTTGCTCTGATGATTTCTCAAAAGTTTAAATAAAAGTTTAAAAGACAAGCTTCATATTCATGCACAGAATCCAGAGTTATCTTACCGTGGTTGCTTTGGCTACAGGGAGGATTTCTCTAAGGGCCTTTGCTCCTTCTTTGGGTGGGCTGTGAGGCATGTTGAGCATCCAGGCCCAAATCCGAGCTTCGGCCCAGGAGAAGCAAAGACACAGGCAGACTATCCACAGATTCCCCAACATTTCCACCGACCGTTCAAAACAAATCAAATAAATAAATCAAATAAAAATAAGAGCAAGAGAGACTGAAAACGATTAAGTAAAGTCAGGGTGACTCAAAGAGAAAGAAAAAATGAGTCACTGGTCTATCCGAAGCATCCACAGCTCAAAAGTCCCAGTAAATGTGCAGAGGGTTCAGGCTTGCAGGATCCGTGTACTGACAGTGGCTGCCTCCTCTTCAAGCATGACTTTTATAGGTCTCCGGGGCTTGACTACCTCTCACCAGGCTGTTTGTCCAAGCAACAGGGTAGGAGGAGACAATTAGTTGTTAATGGATTAACTAAATTGCCCAGGTCACCCCCCGCAGCCAGAAAATAGTGTCAAAGTGACCAGTCATGGAGTGGGAAGAAAAGAGGGGAGAGAGGGGAGATGAGGGCCGGGGAGGGGACGGACGGACGTGATGGGCTGACAACAGCTTCACACAATAGAGCCGAGACAAGCACCACCTCAGCGTGGTTATCTCCGCCAGACAAACAAATGAGGAGGACAAAGGCAGACAAATGCATGACATGTTTCACTGCTCCCTGACTGACAGGTAGAGCCGCCGCGGGTCCTGGCCCCTGAACGCTGGGCAAACACTCCTGGCCCCGACCCCGACTGCCCCGTTGCCCCCTACCCTATCCCACTTCAGACCCCACGCTGAGAGCAATTTGCAGAAGTGCACCCTGCAGACGACCCCATGATCTCATTAAATGTAATTACCATCAGCCATTAGTTCTCAGGGGGAGAAGGGGAGCGAGTGGAGGGGAGGCAAGTTGCTCGAGGGAAACAAACATTCATTTTTGCACATTTTTTCAATAATTTCTGGTTTCTTTTAACCTGCCAAAAAAAGTAATAACTATAAAGTAATAAAAGTAAAGTAATAACTTTATATCCAGAGTAGGTCTGCAGCTAATGATTATTTTCACTGCCGACTAATCTGTTGATTATTTTCTTGATTAATCAATAAGTTGGCCAAAACTCAAGTTGAAGTCTTGAAATATTTTGTTTTACCCACAACCCAAAGATATTCAGTTTACTGTCAAAGGAGTAAAGAAAATTTTGACTTTTTTTTACCAAAATAGGTGACGATTAATTTTATAATCAATTCATAATGAAGTATTTGATTAACTGTTGCAGCTCTAATTCTGAGGATCTTTTACAATTTGCATTTTGCATTTTAAAGTCAGGTGATTTAACTGCAAAGTTTGGTTATAATTTTTCAGTATAATGCGAAAATAAGCCAAAGAAACAGACACAAAAAACAAATTGTTCTGGTGAAATGCTTCAAACATTCACATGGAGTAAAAGTGAAGTTTGTCTTTCATTTACGAACGTGTATAACCTTCTGCTGAGTAATAGGGCTCCTCCACCTTTTCAGAAGCTGAAGTCAAATTCAAGCACTTTTCAAGCATTTTCAAAGTGGATTTTCAAGCTTTCCCAGCACCTTACAGCTCTGTTAAATGACATCTGTATACACATGCATGCTCAAAATGTTTAAATCAGATGTTCCTGTGCTATAAACAACCAAAATTATATTTCATGATAGAATTCGACAAATTAAAGGAAAACACAACAAAGCCTCATGGTTAAAAATGTGACACCTGTCTGTAAATAGACTCTGCACTGTGAGACAGTATAACAAAACAACAGAAACAGGAACAGTGGATACGGACCAGTTTAAAAAATTTGATTATGGAATAATAGCAAGTTAGTTATGTTGTTTTGGTGTGTGGGTGTGTGAGTGTGGGGGGTGAGTGGGGAGTATGCAAGAGAAAGGAGCAAAGAAGAAGAGAAAGAGAAGTTGGACAACTAAGCACAGGAGAGGACAGAAAGGTATACTATACTTTTTCACCAACAATTCTACAATAAATACAAATAGTAATAATAGTTAAATTCATAAAAGCAATAAATTACAGAACAAGTCTGGGGTAACGTCGCCCCATCCGCTGGCTGAGGAACAAAATCAGGGCAGCATTAGCGAGCGGTTCAGCAGGGTCAGACCATTTTTATCTGTTTTATCTTCCCCCTAACAACTGTTGGCTGAACTTCCGTTGAGGCACTCAAACTGAACAATTTCAGCAAACACACAGAGATCACATATCACACTTTCTCTGCACACTGGCATAGAGCTGCTTAGGCTTGAGTCCAAAGGTTTACTCTTAATGTGCATGACACATCATGACATGGTCAGGCCCATTCATACTTTAAGGAGGTACTGCAGCCTTCGACCCCTGAGAGGAAACTCAGGTGTTTAGAGCAGGAACTTCTGGTAGTTTCAGGGTCAAGGCTGAAAGGTAGTGTAAGGGTAAAGTAATCAGCCGGGAACGTGCACGTGTAATGATTGGCTAACTGGTTGCTACATGAAGTTATTTTGCTGAACGCGTTACGAGAAAGGCTGAACCTTTTTTGCTGTCCGACCCTCTCTGTTGGCACTGCCTCTGCTTTCATACAATGCACTGCTTTCAAATTAATAAGGATGCCTTTATCACACAGTACTGGTGTCTCATTTACTGTTGCTGCTCTTCAACATGTGATTTTATAAATATTATAATTGCATAATGTGTATTGTATTGTTTGAATCATTATGTGTGGCTTGTTCACTTTGTTTTGTTACGCGTCTGCTCTCTTCGTCCTTTGGTAAAGCACTTTGGAACAGCTGAAAAGCACTACATAAACAAGATTTGCTTGCTTACTTTGCATGCATATTTTTGATTAAAACCTACTTAATAAAAGCCAGCAGCTTTAAAAATTATTTGCACATTTTAATCAGCTTTAGTGCTTTATTGATATGAAACAAAAACATGAGTGAACCCCCACTGTGCTGCTGGATGAGAGCGCAGCAGCTGTCACTCTGCAGACCAATACATTAAAATTAAACCTGATATCCTTGTCAGTGGTCTTTATAAAGATGATCACACTGGAGATGTGATGAGTCTTATGGTCTCACCAACTAAGACTGTAAGGTTTAGAGGATCTGTACTGTCAGAAGAACTTCTGTGTTAAACCGGCACTAGCCTTCACTGTTCCAGTATCATTCAGTATTTTCAGTCAGACTTAGATGCCTGCATAATTGTTTGTAATTTACATGTTCTCAGTGGCAGACAGCACAGATTGGTTGGGCAGATATCTGAGCTCCAGGTAGTTAAGTCCTTATCAAAACAGGCTAACACAGACTAATGACGTAATTGGCGGTCAATTAGTCGGCACAATAGCAGCAACGGGATCAATTAGCAACATGTAAATTAGTGTTGTATCGTGATTATGCAACCGGTGGTCTAACTGTTGTGATTCATGTGTATTGAACACTTAGTGGAACGAAAGAATGGAAAAGTATTGGGATGTTAAAAAAAAAAAAAAGTGGTAAAGATGAATTTATCAAATTTATCTTGTTTGTTTGTGTGTGTTTTTTAATGTTTCACTCAATTTTTTATTTTTTTCCACAATGCTAAGAACAAAGTGACGTCCTATCATCTTCACCAACATGACCTGCATATCCCTATTTGAAATTGATTGGTTTGAGATGTGTAAGTTACAACGAGCTGAGTTGCCAAGTACTTTCACTCTGACTGACGATGAATCTGAAAACCTTGGGACTCTGAACTCTGAACCAAGGTTCACGTCTTCATTAGATTGTGTACATTTGACCCAATTCGATTAGTTTTACTTTCACATTGCAATTATGCAAGCACACTAAAGAACTATACGTGCCATGCTGTCTACATCAGCTGCGTATCCCTACTTGCAATTAATTGGTTTGTAGACGGGCGTCGGTGCGTCTGACTTCAGCACGTTGTCAGTTCAATTCAATTCCTCTTGGTAAATACCTGGAAAATAAAAAGTGTCTGAATTTTTGTGAGGTTTTTTTTCAGCAGACTGTTTATAAAGTCTGTTAAACATTTGGTTTCCAAAATGTTGGTTCTATTGCATGGATTTTCCTTTTACCGGTGCTACCATGTCTCCAAGGGGTGGAAGCGGCTCAGGTGATAAAATGAGCAAAGATCACATTATTTTTGACCAAATAACTCCATGTTGTGACAATACTGCGAGGCAGAGTATTGATGCTTTCATAAAATATTACAACCAATGAGAGACTTCAGTCAGGAATGTGGATATTATGACTAAGCTGGTAAACATAAAGTGTAATCACATAATTTAAATGTGGAAGCAAAGCTAACCAGATCAAATGTATATATGCAACAAAAACATGAACCTTGGTTCAGACTTTCAGGTGTGGAAGCAGCCAGCAGACTCTTAGAGATTTCTCAGTTTCAGTGTTTGCAGGTTCATGATCATCAGTACTTTGCAACTCTCAGCCTTTGTGTTGAAACTAATAAATTGGAAATCTGAACCTGGTTATTTACAGATGAATTATTTTTTTTTCCACAGCGCTGTGTTTTGCATTATTAGAATTACAGCACATCTCCCACTCCTTTTCTTTATCACACTCCTCCAAACACGTATTCTTGTTCTACATCCGTACTTAACCGAGATATCCCACCTTTTTATTTACCCAATGCCAACAGCAGATAACTGTCTCCAAACACTCCTTAACATGCTCCCCCAGTGTTAATGACTCTGCTAATGACGGTCGTAATGAATGCGCTCACTGTCACAATCAACATTGCTGTGGGTCTTGCAATTAGGGACTAACAAAAACAACGGGCAGGGTGATGTTTGTCCATTGTAATGGACCTTGACCCCCTACAGGGAGCTCTGAATGGTGGAGGTCGTGAGGAGTCTGCCTTCCCACCACCAGAAAAAACATGTTCAGTGCAGGAATGGATGGATGATTGGCAATGAGTCTCACAGACTGAATGTGTATTCAAGGAACTGGAGAACAATGAGGTAAATGTTGTTTCTTCAGGATTCAATACGTAGTTTCAATACTACTCTGCTAAAAAAAAAAAAACACACAGTCGAGGGTGTTATTTTTCTGAGACAGAAGACACCAAGCTAATGAATAATTATAGACAGGGGAGGGTAAAGGGATTATAAGCAAGTATTGTTATGTTGATTGCAGTATTTGTTCTTCTGTAATGGTGCAGTATGTTTTATTCAAGAACAGGGAATTTTGAAAATGCACACTGAAAGCAGTGAGTAGATGTTGTATGAGTGGAAATCATCAGTACCAGTGGTGGTGAAAGAGGTAGAGCAGAAAGTTTTAGAGATACAGAGATAATCAGCTGTAATTACGACTTAATGATTATATAATAAGCAAAAACAGGGGGCTAAATGTAAATGTTGTCGCCTGTGTACGGTGGCAAATGTCTGCTGATAAGAAAGAGATTGTGTACAGTGAGCAGGTCTTTATTCTGAAATAAATCCTGGCAGGATGATGCAGGATCCCGACACGAAGCGGAGGGGGTCTTGAATCGTCATAATTGTTACCGAATAAAATGTAGCAACACCTGCGAGCAAGCTCAGACAGTCAACTCGAGCCACACCACAATCACACCTTACACGCCTCACTCTCTGTAGAACAAACCGAACGCACCCTTCCAAACTGGCAGTCTATTTAAACTGCTAAAACCTCCCATCTCTCCCTCTGCCTGTCAGTGCCATTGCTGCTTTGCACCAGCATCACTGCCTGTTCATTCAGCCCCACCACCACCCCACCTCACCTGCAGGCTCCGACAGGGGGTCCAAGATATGTGTTCATGAGGCCTAGACACCAAACTCTATGTTCTGCCGCTGCAATAAACATTCTTAAACATGAACTGTCCGACTGAACTGAAATTTTGATTCGATAATGCTTGTATACATGCTTGTACATTTGTTACATGTCGAGGCATGCAGGAAAAACACCACGTTAGACCCAGAGATGGGAATCAGTGTTTTTTTTTTTTTTTACCACTGGGTCTTTGAACAACTTCTGTAAAGTGAAATGTATTTTAATTTTTTTGTTAAAAGTATTGTTAAGGAACTGATATCAATGTCACAGTATTAGCAAAGGTATGAGTATGGAAAATTTCTGAACAATACTCATCCCTTCATACAAACACAACTTAAATAATGTCTCAAAAGTAAGTCAACATTAACTACTGGATTCACACGGGACACTTTCTCCTGAAAGTCATGTTACTCTGACCCATCCATCCACACGTGGACTTTTTATACCATTTTATACCACATCACCTGACTTCGATGGCACATTAAAACAGTAGCAGGGTCTCTCCAGGAATGACGTACCTACAGCATAATACTTTGAAGCACAGGAGTTAAAACCGACTGACCAACCAACCCAATGATGGAGACACAGAGCCACACAGACGTCCATCTTAAAACATAAGCACTTCATTAAGCTTGGAGCTTGGATGTATTTAAATGTAGAGTCCTGAAGCTGTGTGACCACCCAACAAGCAGTTCTGACAGAGTGTACTGGCCCCTTAACACACCTGGGGATATGAATGTCCAAGTACAAGCACACAATGTTCTAACATTTACTTCCTGCCTTACATCTACACTGAAGTCACATTATAAAATGTGTTAGAAAAGCCTCAGAGCTGTTTCTTAGTGTTAGTGGGCAGACATTCCACACCTTCCACAGACAGGCCTGAGGTTTTATATCACTCCTCGTGAAGTGAAGCGAGGGGTGAAATGAAGCCAGCATTTGTTACCACAAACAAAACATCACCGTTATAATTTGGACGGCATACTCTTAAAATAAACAAAGAAACAAAAATTGTGCTTATGCTTTATTTTCAAGCAATGTGGAAAAGGCCAATAGGCAAAATCTAACCAGGTCCATTTTATTAGTTTACTTAAATTTACTTCAATGGAAGTAAAAAGCTGAGTGATAGTTACAGCTGAATGATTTTGAAGAAATATTTCATTGCAATTATTCTGACTGATATTGCAACTGCGATATAATTTGCAATATTAGAGGTGATGACAATTCTTACAAAAACAGACCATCACACTAATTTTAAAACCTTGTAAACTTCAGGGTTCAACTAGCAGTTCTTTAGTCTAAAGATGATCATAATTATAACACCAGTCATATTATTACTATTACTGTGACAATGGTGGCAGTGATATTAAAAGCAGAAATAAAACAGAGGGAGAAATGCATCTACAAAATCTTAAAATCAGAATATTCTGGGAGTCTCCATTTACCTGCTTCATAGCTCTCCTTGAATTCCCATCATTTCCACTGTATAAAGCAAAAATAAAATGCCAAAACATTTAAACTAAATTACTTCTCTTGGTTATTTTGTCATCACAGTCAATGAATCTGTGAACACACTTGAGCCTCCATACCGCATCCGTCTGGAATGATGAAGTAATGTCTACTCTTGTCATTTACTGTGTATTATCTTAAAAGTGAGGTATCTTTATTGTTGGTGAGACAGATGTTAACTCAGGTTAAATTTAATGACACCTATGTTCATTGTCATCCATTGCTGTTTTAGAGAGCTAAAGATTTGGCAGAGACCTTAGAGCTTTTTCTTTTTTTAAGTCTGGTAAAACTCTTTATGTGCAGCATTTTAGAGCAGAAAACTGCAATAAATGTACAGGGATGACTTAAAATAAGGTCTTAAATTTGATTTATTTTGGATTGGACAAGTACACTGCGTGCCCAGTCCAAACATTCACTGGGAAATCACTACACATAATGGCTTGTCAGTTTCCAATGATGGTAATAACCCTGCCTCGCTGACTCATAACCAACTCCACATCTGTCCTTTATGATTATTTAGACACGGTGGCGGTAATCATTTAAAGACACACTTTTGATAAAGCCTTGTTGTGCTAAAATTAACTATAGTAAATCGTCCCATTGTTTTGAGTCAACAGGCAAAATAAACACACTTGAACATAAATATCCCCCCAAATAAATCAAACCTGTCCTCAGATGTTTGAACTCCATCTGTGCTAAGGTTTAAATAATGGTCTCTATAAGCTGTTTCCAATTGGAACAAGACAGGAGAGTGTGACTCCTTCGATAATGGGAAACAGCCCTGTGTCTTCTTCATGCCAGGTTTACAAAAAAGGGGAAAGACGAAGAGGGCAAGAGGAGAATCTGGAGCAAGGGTCACCGGTGGCCACTGGTCACTGATCGGCCCATTCCCCTTTATTCCAGAAGGAACACATCAAGTATACAAGATCTAGAGTAGGAAACATACTTTTTATGAACGATAGGGGGATTCTTCTCCTTTTTCTCTCCATCTGCGCTTGTTTTCTCCTCACCACTGTTCCTATGCGACTGGGGAAGCCCCCGGTTCTTGTAGCTGTTGTTGTTTGTTACATGGCGTTTTGTCAATCAAGCCTCCAGAGAATTTGTATTCCCCCAATCTTTGATTTCATTTAACTTTATTTTCCCTGTTCAAATTACATTCCACATCTGTACATGAGTCAGCAAAGGCAACTTGGGTAACCAGCTTTGTACTGTTTCTATTGCTGTTTTTCGAAAAACATTCTCATCAGGGGTTTGTTCCACCTACATGTGGATGACAAACTCAAGCAGCAAACAACATGACTTGTCTTAGTGAAGCCTCCAGAACAACTTCTGTGCTCCCAGACATGTTTCTTCACGTCTCTGAACTCTAATGGACTCAACTCTCATTTGGTGTTTTGATGATGGTGGTGAAGCTAACTAAGCACAGAACGAGATTCACATCATGTAGGCATCAGTGTTTGTCCCTGTATGTCTCACCACTCATTTATTCAAGTTTTTTCTTTCATTTCTCACCTGTTACTTTGTCTAAATAACAGCAGGGTGCCATTCAAAAATATGGGCCACCAGAGGTCAGTCTCTGCACTGAGAAACATGGTGTCTGGAAGATAAAGTTACAGGACACAAACACTGCAGACTGCTGACTGGTCAGAGTAGCGTAGTGAGTGTGAGAGCGGGTGAGAGGCAGACTGCTTACTGTCTACAGTGGCAGAGGTGAGCGGTGAAGTTGTTGGACTGGCAGTAAATGTACAGTTGTTGTCCAGTGCTGGTAGACGTTATTCTCCTTCCTCTAGCATTTAAACAGCAGACTAGAGCCATAAAAACAGCCATGCTATAAAAACTGTCCCTGTCATGTCCAGAAGAACTGCATCTCCAATGCCTATGGTACTGTAAAAAAGTGAGTACCGACATGTTATTGACATCCCCATCCTGGTAAAATGTCAGGAAGGTATGAAAGTCTGAAAAAATACAGGCAAAGTCAAACTGCAAGAAGTGCAGAGAAACGTCATCGTCTTATTGTAACCCTCAATTTATGAAAGGGGACTTTATGGGCCAAATGCCCATAGCAATGACAGCGCATCAAAACTAGTATACTGTCAGACTGCTCTGTTACTCATTTTCATGCTTCTTGTTAACAAGAACAAATTTTAATACCTTGTCTTTTACCTCTAAGTGCATCCAAGTGGACAGACAGCTAAATCCAGTTTAAATTAAAATCATGTATGCCCTGATTTTGCGAAAGCCCAAAAGTGCCCCAAAATCCCCAAACATCCTGATTTTTGACACAGTTCACTGCTGAGTTTAAAACATAAATACTAATTCAGCAGGAAGTGCTGAGATTTGGCAAAGCTGCTGGATGCTGTAATGAAATCTGTGAATGTACTTTTAATGAACTTCTCACATCAATCGGCAAACTAAACAGTCTGGAAAGTACGGGGCGGGTAAAGTCTAGTCATTTGGAACAATTTTACTGGACTCATAAAAACTGTTTAGCTCCCCACACTGAAGTCATTGTGTTTGTGTATTAAAATGTAGGAAAACAAACATTATGTAAGTTTATGAGGAAGCACAAGACAAACCTATTTTGGCAAGTTTGTGTTGGCGGATGTCCAATCAGACCCAGCAGATCATCTCCAACAAACAGGTTTTTCCAATTTATCACAAATGCACCCATTTATCGGATTTGTCAGGTCTGCATCTTTGTCTTTTCACCACCAGGCTCATTTGACCTTCACCCGAATATCAAGAGCAGAAACGATAAACAAATTAATTACAAATCTAATTTATTAAATTAAGATTAAGTTACGGCAGCAATATCAGATTTGTTTATTTGTTTAGCTAACTGTAATTTAGGGCTGCACAATATGGTAAAAAAAAACTCATATTACAATTATTTTTACTGAAACTGAGATTGCGATATGTGATACAATTAGTGGGAATGATATTTTCTGCATCGCAAATGATTAACATCATGATGATGTGATATTTGTTGGGGTCTGTCCCAAACAAACATGTTTTCATGCATCTAGAGAAGAAGATTTTAAGGCCAGGGCATCTCTGCACCACTACAGTACTTTAATGTGATGCTGTTCTGTCACACATTTTTCCCTCATCAAAAAAACTGCAGGGTTCTGTGATTTGGTTACTGCATCGAGGCCGCCATGTTTCTACGGTAGCCCAGTAAGGATCTGCAAGCTCACTGCTAGATGCTACTAAATCCTACACACTGGTCCTTTAAGTCAAAGAATTACGTGCCTCTTCCACCTCTGCTGATCACCAAACAACACCAACAACAGTTGCTAAAACAATCCATCTTTACATTTTCATATTCTGTGATAGCTATGAAGAGAAGAAAAAAAACATGTTCTTTGTGAACCTGTGTCCAGTTGTAAAAAAAAAAAAAGAATAAAAGATAAAAAAAAGAATTAAACAAAAGTGCAGATTAATTGTACTATTTCTTCAAACCAAAGGGGAAACTTTTCTCTAAATGTCATCCATTTAACAATATCACATTTGTTTTGGTTCAACATGCTTCCACATGGGGGAGACATGCTCCTCCCAACTCCAACCCTCTTTTCTGTTTGGAAGGAAAGAAAAAATGTAGAAATACATAAATATTTCCTCTTTGTGGAAGTCTTACACAATTCCAGAGCTCTGTCAGAGAGAGAAACAGAGCGACAAACACAAGAAAATAGGCAAAGAGAGGAGGGAGAGGAGTTATTTCAAGGAGTAGAAAATATTGAGATTGAGGTAAAGGTAGAGCAAAGAGAAAACACCTCACTCTGAAACACTTCAGCTCTTTTCTTTTCCTGCCATGGATCCATCATCCCAGAAGTTACTCTGAGGGCAAAACAAGGACGTAACGCAGAGAAGAGAGACAGACAGAGGAGGGAGAAAAGCAGTAAACCTTGGCTGAGGTGAGGAAAAAGCAGTTGTGTGGGAGAGCAGAGGCGACCAGAGAGCGACGAAAGGCGGGGGAGTGGAGGAGTGAGGCGCCCCGTTCTTCCTGCGAAGTGAGAAGGGAAATAGGGGAAAAAGAAGAAGAAGAAGAAGAGAGAGTGATAAAGAGTTGGGGAAGGAGGGAGAAGAGTCGGCTGGACATGGGGCTTTGTGCTGTTCTCCTCATCTGTCTCTCCCAGGCTGAGCTGGGGAGAGTCTGGGCTCAAGAGCATGAAGGTAAGACCCCGTTATTCAATGCAAACTGCAAATGCACACAGGTATTCACACGCATTTCTAATATTAACACCATTTTGACTGCCTGTCTTCAGAGTAGACTGCACAAGACAGCCTCCAAACATCTGAATTCAGATTAAAAGTATAAATATCATCTGACCTGAATTCTTGCCATCACCTCTGGCAATAGGAAAGCTTTTTTTGCACTTTTATGGGGTGGATTTGCATGTAAGAGTGTGTACATATGTATGTGTGAAGTTAACAGGTCTCTTGACATTTCTCTCCGCCAGTCACAGGATTTTCTTAGCATGCCGTTCCAAAAGCCTCTGTCTTTCCCTTTTGAAAAAACAAAAACAACAAAAAACAAGTGTCTGGCGTTCATTTGCTTAAAAAACTTGAATCATGTGATCGGAAATCCTGCATTTTAGCAGATAAATGTTTGAGGTTAACCAGTGATTTCAGTTACGACTGGCGTTTTCATTCCAGCAGGCACTTTATGAAAGTAGAAAAAGTCAATGAGAGCAGCAGCTGAGCCTGGAATACTTACAGTTGGAAAATTCTTTGCTTTTCTATGTTGATTTATCTCATCACAGACTGTGTCTAATCACCCAAAATAAGTGTTTGGTTGTTCTGTGCATCTCCTGTATATGTATGCTGTATACTCTTCTGTCTATCCCGTGCGTGTGTGTGTCTCTGTATGCGCATGTATGTATTTTTGTTCTCCTTGGAGATACAGTATTTTTAGCCAGCCCCCGTTCTTCTGCTGCCGCTCCTCCTCCAACAATCAGTGGTGCTCCACTTTCTCTGGCCTCTCCTGTGGTCCCAGTTCCTCTGATCAGGGGCCTCGCGCTGCAGAGGACAACCCGACAGACCAGAGAGACAGATCCCCACTAGCATCAGACAATTTAAAGTCCAGCAGAATGTCCACGCTCATCTTCACCACTAAAATACACACACACAAAAAACATCAGGATTCAGCTAAAGTTATCAACAGGGTCTCTACTTCACACAGCCTGATAACTTCATCTGCTCACTCACACCAGAAAGTGGAGCAGCTCTTGTCTAAATAGGTGGTGCTGGTAGGTCGGTGATGTCTCAAGCCTGACCGCAGACGATGCCACATCTCTTTTTGCAGAGTAGTTAATGCTCTGGCAAAGTTACATAAAATTGCCTGAATGGCTGTTCCCATTCTCTCAAAGGTCAACATTGTCAAGACTTCCTGAAATTGAGCAACAGCACAAATTCCAGTGTCAAATTCCAGATTTACTTCTTCATAGAGAGGAGAAGCCCCCCCTTCACACAATGGGACCTTATTTCGGAAAAAATAAGGTTGCTGGATAAAACACACCAGGTTAGACAACCTTACAAGGGACGGCCATGTTGGTCTTGGGAACGTTGTAGTAACTGAGCGGTTTCACATAAAACTCAATGGTGTTTCGACAAACCTACAACAAACTGCGACTTTCTTGTCTTGCAGTTTATTCGCCAAACATATAAATAATTCAAGGCACAATTCAAAGAGGAAAAACATACATACTTTTTCCACAAATCCCAAACTGCTGGTGGTGCTATAGAGTCAAGGTCAAGTTATCACCAAAGTCAGTAGAGTGCTTCGTCTGAGGACCATGAACATCTGTACAAAATTTCATTGCAACCCATCCTGCAGTTGTTGACATATTTCAATCTGAACCACAGGCTGACACTGCATGGCTAAGAATCCATACTACCACCCTTTTTTTAAATTTAAATAATATTCTGTTCTGTAAGGGCAAAGCCTCAAACTTTGTCACGCCAGTACAGGTTCCCCACCTCGAATGTGTGAGTATTCCTACTGTTCAGCAGGTCACCAAGATCTCTATTCACTGTATGGAGTCTGACTACCGCGGTGTTTATGACCAGAATCTGGCCTTCTGGCCACCAGATGTGTCGTCACCTTACACAGATGGTGACACATCTGGCAACCAGGTGTGTCACTGTTGTCTGTTTGTTTGTTTTCTCTCTAATTATATACATGTTGGGGCTGAACAATTTTGACAAAATATCTAACTGCGATATTATTTGTGATATCAGAGGTAATGATATTTTTTTTACATTATTATGCTTATTTTGATTGAAAAACATAAAAATGACCATGGTGTAATTGTTTTTGCAGGAATCTGTCTTTAACAAATATTGCACCTCCTGCGATCTGAAAATTGCAGAAAGCAATATTGCGATTTTGATTAGTTGTGCAGCCTTAACATGTATATATATATTTTTTTTTGTTTTGTTTTGTTTTCTTGTTGTATTCATTCTGTTCTAAATGTCCTCTCAACTCCCTCAGTGATTCCTCAGGATTAAATAGCGTTTGAATGAATGACTTATAATAGTATCCAATCTGGCATGGCAACAAAATGACAAAATAAAATTGTTGCATGTGACTTTCTGGCATCATCAAATACATGATTCATTTCATATTGACAGAAATAATAAACGATTTGTCATGGGTTGTTTTTTTTGCAGCTATCTTATTCAAATACAATTCAATGACCCTGCTGTCCATGTTGATTTATTTTCAAGATTAAAGCTTGAAAAGAACTGAGAAGCCAGGAGTAAAATGGAGACAACTTGATTGACACTGATAGTGATAGTGTCAGTCTGATGCAGACATTAATAGGTTTCAAACTGGATGGTATATATAGACAATTCTGATCTAAATCTGACAGACTGCAGTGATCAATGGTTGAGGTGACCCTAAAGTTGCAGACAGATTATCTAAACCAGCTCAAAATGCCATAACACCAATATTTCCTCATAAACTTTTTCTAGGTTGACACCAAGATAATATCTTGGACTTATTGTTGATACCAAAGAGGACAGAAGCAGCTCTGCAGTCCAGCTCTTACTTTCTGCAGTGCAACACAGAAAAGACCACAAATAGCCAAAGAATTCCGTCAGCTTCCAAATATAAATCTGAACCCTGGTTATCATCACACATCTGTCAGATTAACAGATGTGAGATGACATGTATGCGATGTGTGACCATTTCTGGAAGAAAAAATCCACAAAAAAGATTTTCCTGACAGATTATGAGTTGATTCATAGATTATTAGTGTTGGACTTTAGTAAGAAATAAATGGATAGTTCGGATTGTTTGAAGTGGGGTTCAATGTTACCTACAGTCGATGGAGGGCGATGCCAGTTTGGAGAAGCAGAGAGGAAAACCAGGGCAGGAAGCTAAGCAATAAACTGCTGTGGACAGCAGTGCTAACAAATATTTCAATCAGGAGAGACTAAGAGTAAAAGAGAAATGGTTTATTGGCACGTGCATGATATATGAAACATGAGCAGACTTTGGCGGTTAGACCCCATTGAGGTGAAACAATATGTATATATATAAATGGGGGTGATGAAGCTGTAATGAAGAAAACCCCCCGGGGTCTAGACACTGGTGGTGGTGATGATGAGGTGCAAAGCAGAGACTGGTGAGGTGAAGTGGCTCCAGACTCCTGCTGCCTGGACCTGAAGACTGGAGGAGAGGGCGTCAGGGAGGATCGAGGTGAACATCTTGTGGCTACCTGGGTCCAATGACTGGAGGAGAGAGGGGTGGAGGAGGGTCGCGCGACTGACTGAATGAATGACAACTGATGGAGCAAAGACAGAGGCGATTTAAAGTTTGGCAGCAGCAAATTGACTGGCTATCGTGACCGTGGCAAAATCTGATTGGATAGTAAAGATGAAGGTGACGCCCACAAACAGCTGGTTAGAGGGAATAGGAGGAGAGAGACGGAGTAAAGGAAAGTTGTGAATGAAGGCAGCGTAATAGAAGGTCTTCCTGATTGAACTTACGCTGAGCTACATTAGTTTAAGCCATAATTAGAATATTTTCACCTATTTACCTTGCTGTCAGACAGCCAAAAAATAAGCCTCTCTCCAAAGCAACCAGGCTCCTTTGACAAACATAGTAATTTCATCTTGCAGAACATGAGAGTTGCTCGACTACTGTTGCGTCTGTCAGATAGTTCATTTGTATTTTCGTGCCACATCAATGCTTTAAAATGTTAGTTCAGATTCACTAAGGTCACATAATCATGGAAACAATACTAACAGTTGGAGGCAGTGGTAGACCAGTGACTCCTGTGTTCTGTGAGGTAAAATTAGTGATGCCAGTGGAGTTTGGTTGGTTTGGAGATATCTGGCTTATATAACAGCAGTTTACCGTTTGGAAAACGCTGTCTGATAGCAACGTAAACCAGTAAAAGTCTAATCTCATCTCTTCACACTCTTACTAGGGTTTTTCCTTAATTGATCACTGGTAACATTAATGATTAATTACCTGATTAACCATAATTACAAAAACTTCAAGATTTTACATACATATAAAGACATTTTCCTTAAAATAATCATAGCAAAGTGTTCAAATTCTTAATGACCAATTAATCGATCATCAATTAATCATTATCATTTCTACTGCTGACCCTGTCCACAGTAGTACATTGGTTAGCCTCCTACTACTCCTGCTTGTTCTCTAAACTGGGGCAACTGCAATTTCCTGTAGGTA
This sequence comes from Lutjanus erythropterus, assembly GCF_056507025.1. Lineage (NCBI taxonomy): Eukaryota > Metazoa > Chordata > Actinopteri > Lutjaniformes > Lutjanidae > Lutjanus > Lutjanus erythropterus. Next base: position 26,035,655 of record NC_139333.1, read on the forward strand.
ATACACTGACTATTGATAAGTACCTCATACAACTCCACCTCAAATTATCTGAACTACCCCTTCAACAATGAATTCCCATTAAATATGAGCCAGAAGCTACTGTACATTTCTTACTGTAAAATAATCTCCTGTTGCGAAAACTATTAATACTTTAACAGTGAAAAAACTAAACTGAAACTGCCTGTCAGCTGCACTAAAACTGGGGAATAATACTCCAAAGTGTAACAAAAAACAACTCCATGACAGTAAATCAAATGTTTTTCTAAACTCCAGCCCAATCCATTTGTCCATATTTATCCTAACGCCACATTTTTCCCTTTCTTTTTTAGGTCCTTATCAGTCCAGCTGCCAGTGTTTGTGATTGTGTGTTATGGTTACTGCTGTTCCTGAGTGTAAGGTGCCAAATGGCTTCCTCCCACGCCATAAGCCCCAGGCTGGTTTTAACACAGATCGCCCTTTTACAGTCCAACCACAATAAAACCACTGTGCTAAACTGCAATGACACATACTGACATACATAACAGTGACCTCGCGCTGTGATTACTGTTCCACTGATGATTCTTCTGCCAGAAAACTGCAGGTGCTTTGCTAATCCCAGTTCTGACACTAACGCTGTGTCTCATCACCAACAGCACACAAATCGGGATCGCTGCAGGGTCAACCGTTTGTTTGTATCTTGAGACTTAATCATCTCTCCTCTGCTGTGTTTGGACACAGCATAATGGTTCACTCACTTCAGTGTATCTGTCTCTGGAGCAAAGATGTTGGCCTTTCATTCTCCTTCGTTGGGCCTGCAGATTATTCTCTCTTCCTTTGTGCCCTCGACGTATCCTTGATTAGATTTGAACTTAAAAGTGTTGTGGATTTACCCAGTATGAGATTATTTTCAGAGGAAATTTATTTTTCATCCCTGGACTGCCTCCAGTTGAACAGATTGAAAGACCATTTAGCTTTTGTCTCAGTTGAGGAACGTAGTTTAGTCTCATTTGCTGTCTAGCCCTCAGTAGCTGCTTTCAAATAGTAAAAACGTGACCTTTAATGTTTCTTACATATGTGACATCAACAACAAGCGATTAAAGAAAAGATATGTGACGATGCACACTTTGAATTCTGCTAAAAATACAAAAACAAGTAACAAAACAATGCTTGGGAGTTACTGTATGTTTCCAGAAAACGACAAAGAGATCAGGAGGATGTAAAATAAGCATGTGGGAGACGATAATGAGATGAATGAACACAATGTGTATATCCATAACACATTGTATGTGTGCTCACAATGCTGTGTCCTAGTTCGATGTGACTCTCAACACCCACTAGAGGTGCAATGCAGACACATCTGAAGCAGCAGATACAGTGGACACTGCTGCCATGCAGGCACATCATCTAAACACAGCTGATTTATATTTGTTAATCACACGGTCCTGGCACTGCAAGATATGTTGGATTAAACAGCAGGAAATCTGACATTCTGTGGATGTACGGGTGTGAATTGACACCATCCTGGCAGCAAACGGGAATGTTCTAAATTTAAAGGTCTGTCAGGATTGTTTCATCGCATTTTGTTCTAATAGAGGGGGCATCACAGTTTATATTTACAGTTAAACCGTTTCGTATTCACGAGCAGATTTGTCACATCTGTCACTTTCAGTCACGGATTCTTGGGCCCTTTTTCAAATTTACCAGGATGTTTCTTTTTTTTTTCCTGCTCCAGTTTGCACATTCCCAGTGTAAGTTCCACATACACATGTGTCTGCCAGACCTGACGCCACCAAGGTCAGCTTAACTCGAGTCCTAATAGAAAGCCAAACACACTTTGGATCTATTTTTTGCCCTTTTTTGTTGGAAGTTCATCCAAGCCCAGACTCCTTTGGTAAAAGAGGCAACAGCAGCCTGTGCTCTCTGAGGCAAAATTACCGATTTTGTCATAGGAGGCTGCTTTGGAGAGAGCGATATTTAGCTTACATAATGGCGACTCCCTGCCTGAAAAAGCCATCTGACGACAAAGTAAAGAGCTGAAAATATTCAAAATATAGCACACTCTTAAAACTGATGTTGATCTTCTAAGGTGGGTCTATTTTTAGGTCACTAAAATAGGTTTTGCTGCTGACCCTGTTAACAGCAGTACATTGCTTAGCCTCCTACACCAGTACTCCTGCTCCTGTTAGTCCCAGTGCAGGTTCCACGAACACATGTGTCTGCCAGACCTGATGCTACTGAGGTCAGCTTAACTCAAGTCTTAATGCAAAGCCCGACCCACTCTGGATCCATTTTTAGACCTTTTTTTTCCTTGGAAGTTCGTCCAGGCCCACATGCAGACGGTTAAGTGAGGTTAGAGATCTTACTGGAAAGAGGACAAGCTGAACGCTTGAGAAGTTTGTAAAACAAAATCTGAAAAATATCTATAAAGTGTAAAAGATGCAGAAAAATATATGCACTATCATATATGAGATGTCTGCACTCCTAATGGACTTGACATTTACAGACAATTTGTGATAACTAATGCATAGTCCCTGATCTGTCATTTCCTGTCTTCCTCCTCCTCTGAGCTCTCCCCCATCTCTTGTCCCTGCTGTTTGACGCCTCCTCAGCTGTTTTGCGATGATGATGATGAGCGCTGCCAATCTGACCCAATTAGGAGCCTCTTGTTCTGAAGCCGTGGAAATAGCTTCCACCGCACCATAATCAAACAAGATTCCTCATTAGAGCCGTCTCCCCTGTGTGTGTGATAACCTCTCCGCGCTTCTTTTTGTCTTGTCCCATTTTGTTTCTCAAGTCTATTTTTTTCGTCGCCTCTGTCATTGTGTTTAAATTCTCAAACAACAGGAATTTCACTTCATTCAATCCTGATGCAACGAGAGCACCACAATGCTCTCAATGAACCTAAAAATAACAGATTCTTACAGTATCTTACAGCATAAGAGCCAGGTAGTCACAGTGAATGGCCAAGAAATAGTCCCCCAGTCTCATATTTATACTACAAACACGAGAATGATATCAATCTTCTCATCTAATTTTTAGCAAGAAAACAAACGAGCAGATTTCCTAAAACTAGGGCTGGTTATCAGTATCAGTGCCTTTAAGGTATCAATTAAAATAACCCAGTACCAAGTATTATTGAAACTTCTCCAGTCAATGGCAGCTGCTTTAGATCCTTTTTGTACCCAAATCTAAAATAAAAAAATTTCATTTGCTTGGAGTCAATCACCTGAAGTGTTCTTCGATAAGGCAAAAATAAACACAAAAAATACAAAAGGATTATTCCAGGGTGTTTCTGTTCGCTTTGTTTTGCAACTTCTGCTCCCATCTCCCCACAATTCCTGTTTTGTGTAAACAATTTAAGAAAATCATGTTCTTACCATCAGACAGTTTTTGTTTAACCCCACCCTTTTCTCCTACAGCGACATAAACACAAAATTTCAGCTTGTCGACCCACGTTCACTGACTCTACACACAAGTGCTCACGTCAATGAGTGCTAAGCAGCGCTTCACTGGCGTCTCGGCGGTAAAGTAGCTTGCCTCGCTACTGCCCCGCTGTGAACATACAGTTAGTGAGTTGGTTGATCAGGTCTGGTTTTACAGTCTGTGCTGTGGTGTTGGATGGGGTTCTGTGCAGGCTGGTCAGGTTCTTCCACATGAAAGTGGGAAAAACACTTCTTCGTGGACCTGGTTTTGTGCAGTTTGAAACAGGAAAGGGCCTGACCCAAACTACTGCCAAAAAACTGGAAGCAAACTATTATCTAAATTAACATCAAATGCTGCAGTCTATTGTCTACGGCAATTTTGGCCATACTTCTGCATGTTTTCTGAAAGCTTTCAGATATGGACTGAACGTTCGTCCTCAAACAGGCAGTAAAAATGTTCTCTGTCGACATGTTCTGATACATTTAATTGTGCATAGACCACCTCCGTCTACAACGCTGCCTCCGCTTTTGCCTTGTCAAGAGGTACATTATTACAGCCTCCTCCAGCGTCCAGTTTGCTGTTGTCAGAAACTTTAACTCTTCTTCTTCAGGGCAACTTTTCACTCTTTTTGGGGTTTGGCTCTGAGTGGCGCCCTCTCGTGGATGTATTACTTTTTATCCATGCCACGCATCAAAGTGGGCAGTGACAGTTATATTGTTTAAAACATTTGTGTCTATTTTTGTGTGTGAAAGGAGCATAAATGAGCCGTACTTGGAACAAACAGAACTTGCCAAAACAAGAAAAACAGCTCCAGACCTAACAAAAAACTATGTGGACAGGATCCAGGGTGTCCACATAGTTCTGATCATATGTTGTAAACACAATTTAAAAAGAAAAATGCAGAGAGGGAGGTCTGAACCCCAGGCAGGCTTTTGTCCTTCCTTCTGTCAAGATGATCATAACATGCAGTTACTTAGTTGCTTGGTTTAGTGAACTAACAACTTACACCAGATCTAGACACAGGAAACTGTATTTAATCCCTCAACTTGTTCTCCAGTAAAAAAACAGCTGAGACCTTCACCCTGCCGAGTTCTGCTGATCCTGCAACTCTGTCGACCGAAAAAGTGCACGAGACAGTGAGTCATGGATCGTTTTACTGTCCAGAAAGAAAAGAGATGCATTCCTCAAGAAAAGTAAATGTGAAATAATATAAACATCCATCTCTGATCTGTTGAGCAGATGACCCACACTAATGTATTTGGTCAGCAGAGATGAATACACACACATGCATTGTGTGCATGTACAGGAATATGTGTCCAAGAATGTTGGCACAGAAATGAAAGGCTGTTTTCATGCTGCACAATTAGTTAAAAACCACCTTAGGTCCAGCCAAAATACACATGGCACATTATTAGTGTAAAGACAAGGAATTAAAAAGACATCATGGCACTATTTCTGCATAGCAGATGTAAAGAAAATGCATTCATTAGTCTTTTTTCTTGATTTTGTGTGTTGGGTTGGGTTAGGGTTCGTGTGAGTTACTGCTTTAAATCCTCTAACAGTGGATTTCATTTTCTACAGACACGTCAGCCTGTTAATAATACAAATTATGGTAACGATAAACAGCAGATGTGTCAGATTGAAGACATTTTACCAGATAATTTGACACATTTTTTGTTTTAAATCAAGGGGAGCAACAAGTCAACAATCATATTTTTCTCAAAAGTCTGGAATCTTGATCTTGGAGCTTTGTTTTTTTGGGGAAGTGACAGCGTGTATCCATTTGATGGTCCATGAAGAAAACACAGCATGACAAAAACATCTGCAGAATTCAACAGAAATGTGTTTGTTCATGTAGTCAGTCCTCCAGGATGTCTCTACATGCAGGGTCCACATGTGTGTTGACTCTGCTCAGTCACCATAATACCTGTTTTGTTCTAGATGCACTGAGAGGGACTCCTCTGCGGACAGATGGGGATCCGTCCGGTCTTCACAGAACCAGGAGGGACCAACAGACCCCACACAGACACAGAGAAACCCGCAACGCACAGGCTGAAGGAGGAGGAGGACTTGATATCAGCACCCTGCCTGACAACATGACCCGCATAGTGGTGAGATCCAAATAACAGACCGGTCACTAAGTCATGCCTCCATTAGTTACTCATCCTTCGCCTCTCAAGTTTTCCATTCTAACACCAAACACCAAGTACAACAGGTGAGCATGCAAAATAACGATAACAATGAAGCAACACAGAAATAGCAAAACTTACAGCTTCAAAGTTTGAAGTTGGTATTTACTGGTCTGAAGCTTTCTTTGTACTGGCCCTTGTTAAGAAAGCAGTGTGAAATAAAGTGGTGAGTTTTTCTAGTTGTTTCTATTAAAAATCACCTTCCACATCTTCCAGCTGCATAGTCTGCATGCTGTACTGGAGTTGGCGTTAGCGTTAGCATGTAATGTTACAGGATGTAACTCAAGTTCTACAAATATGTGCGCAGCCCTCATGTTATCGCAGCCACAGTAAAGTATGTTCATTTTAATTATGCTAAAGCAGTTACCCAATAATGACAGCATCGCTAAATCCATGTCGTGGGAGAATGTACCACTGGTGATGAAACCAACCCTCCCTACAACACAGTGATTAAATTTACGCTTGTCTTTTTAAATACAGTGTCTCACTTTTACAAGAGAACAGGCCTCGAGGATGTGTTTGGCAAACATAATGCTTTGGCAACAAGTTTGGCTGGTTTTATTGGAGTCTAAACTTCTTCAACTCTACAAAAAGAGATGCTCACATTAGCCGGTTGGTTTGGCAAATGTACGCCTGGTTAACTGCTTCAACTCCATTAAAAAGCACTCAGATGCTTCCCTGAGCTTTTCTGAGTAACATCTGGGCCTGTCTTGCACTCAGTGGATGAGAAATTCCCAAACAGAACTCTGACATAGTGAAATCCAGAAGACCAGCCAGGTCAACCTCCTACATAACCAGCTAGCTACCTTGATACTGCCATAGCAACAGAAAAATGTGACCGGCATGGATGGGATCAATGTGCCGTAGCTCTACAGGTTGTTCTAAATTTATTTACAGACATTGAGAACTGGCATGTCTTACATCTTCATGAAAAACACTTTGTTTACTGCTCCTAGCAACTGCTGCTGTAGCCTTTGTTTTGACTGAAAAGGATGTCGGCATGACAAAAACGTCACTCACTCCTGATTATTTGGGGAAAAACTAAACAAAATTTCCAGCTTCACAACAAGAAATCAGCAAACATGAACACAATGTCAGGCTGAATGAATGAAGTGACACTAATAAAATAATATTAGGTTAATGTAGAAGCTTTACAGGGATAGTACACCCCAAAATCAAAAATACATATTTTTCTTACATATACATATTTCTCTTTTCATAAATCATGACCCAGTTATGCAAGATAATCAACAGACATCGTTGTGAGCAGTTACATGAAGGAACTACTTTCTGCATGAAAATTGCTCATAATTATCTGTGGATTATCTTGCATAACAAGGTCATGATTTATGGAAAGAGACACTGCAGTTGAGGTTTTCAGATGTATTTTTTTTTTGTCAGTTTAAGCACTATAAGCCGAGTGCCATTTAGTTCCATATGTTCGAGACATATCTACGGGTGATATCTCCAAAACTCTGCAACTCACAAAACTACCTAGATAGATAAATAGCACTACACATATGAGGAAAACTAGGCAAACTGTCCCTTTAACCTTACTATGGATGTGTTATTGTAATAATATTGTGCTGAAAGGTCAATTGAGGCAATAATCTTTACACTCTGCCAAGCTAGAGAGGCTTTGGGTGGAGGTCATTGTTATTAGATTTCTGTCAGGTGGACTCGTCCTCTGCCATTTTCCATTCATTACCTTTTACGTGTGTGTGTGTGTGTGTGTGTGTGTGTGTGTGTGTGTGTGTGTGTGTGTGTGTGTGTGTGTGTGTGTTTGTTTGAGTGTGTATGATGAGGTCTTATTTGTGTCCCAGACTCTTCTTTCACTTGAATCAGCCTCAGTAAAATTCAACCCAAATAAATTGTGTTGTACATTTTTTTTTTCCTCTCGCTACAATTGAAATTGAAAACAGACGACAGCCTCGTCCGGCCAACTTACAGTGTTTGTTTAATCGTGGGTGCGTGTGCGCATGTGCGAGCGTGCACATGTGTGTGTGCTTGTGAATGACTCATTTGGACAAGATCACAAGTAGCCCTGTTGCACTGCTGGTGTTGCCTTTTTTGGGGAGCGGAGGTCTGATCCCAATTTCCAAGACCCTCCACCTCTTACCCAAGGGGAATCTTTTCAATAAATCAATCAGCTGTGAGGGAAAAGTCTGATTGTTCACCCTCTCCTCACCTAGAAATCACCACACACACACACACCCCTCCATCAAATACAAGCTGGTGTCAGGCAGTGGAGATGGGAGAAAAAAGTGGGTCACTTGCTGTATATGGAGCAGCCGGAGAGGCAGCGAGAGCTCTGCATTTAACTGCTCCACTTTCTGAGCCCACACTAAACCCCAGAACCATTGCTCTCTGTCACCTTGAACTGTGGCATACATTAATAATGCCATCAAGACTGGAGATTTGTCAAAGCACTGTGGAGTAATGTGTAAACAGCTCCCCCAAGTGGAACCGTATGGACGGAAATAGAAGAGATAAATCCCAAGTGCGGTGGTTCCCAAACTAGACTTTAACATGAAGCAGTCTCCACTTATAATCACTTTTGACTGGTTCTATGTTTTTGATTTGTGATTTTCCCTTCTCAGATTGAATATTTTAAGAAGAGCAAAAGTAAAGAAAACACTTCAAAATAAGTACATGAATTTTGTGTAGCAGATTTTTTTTTTTACCTCACAACTCCTGCGACTCCTCGTGAGGTGCTGACCCCAAGCTTGGGAACCACTGTCCTAATGTGGCGTCAACCATGATCCTCTCTGACTCATCATGACAGGGGCCAAGAAATGTGTCATGGCAAATGGCTGAAAAAACCTAAAACAAAACACATAAATCAATTAAATTCCCTTGTTAGGTATTATTAATGTAAATCAGTGGATTACAGACTGAACAGAAATATGCAGAGGTTTATACACCAAAGAAACCCGTCTATTTAGAAAAATATCAAAAATAGAGAGTGCAGACTTTGGGAGATGCTCCCAGATCTTTGTCTGGACAACATGTCTATGAAATATATCTTAGCACAACAAATAAAGATTATTGGAACATTGGATTATGGATTGATCTGCAGATTATTTTCTTGAGTAACTGACTGTTTTGTCTAAAAAAGAGTCAAAATGCTGGTTATAATTTCCAACAGCCTGAAGTGATGTATTCAAATGTTTTTGGTTTATTCAAACCAAAAGCCCAAAATACAAAAATATTCTGTTTAGTACCTCAAATCTATGAAGCTGAAACCTAAAAATATCTGGAATTTTTGCTTAAAAAATGATTAAAATGCTTAATTGATCAGAATTACATTCAGAAGTATATAATTTTAAGCATATAGACAATATGGGAATGGAAATGGAAATCATCTGTAAAAAGTATGTAAAAAATGTTTATTATACTATTATATACAACAATGTAGAAAAATAGAGGTTTAAAATGTGTTAACAAAATATACAATATATACAACAGTCAATCCAAAATGTTGTTTAAAATAAAAACTAGGGCAGAACAATTAAAGGACCATTGTGTAGGATTTAGTGGCATCTAGCAGCAAACTTGCAAATTGCAAACATTTACCCTCACCCTCCCCTTCCTAGTGTGTAGGAGAACCTACAGTGGCTGCAGAACCTGACCAAAATGGGAAAGGCTGTATCTAGAGGCAGTGCTCGGTTTGTCTTTTCTGGACTACCGTAGAAACATGGTGGTGTAACATGGCGACCTCAATGGAAGAGCTGTGGCTTCAGAGCTGCATGTGGCTCTTTTTCTCCTCTCTGGTGGCTCCATTGGCTTTTGAAAATAAATTAAATGGAAATAAATAATCTTATTTTTCATTTAGCACTGTGGCAGGCCTAAAGTGATTTTTACATTCTCCAGTTGTAAAAGTGTGTCTACATAGCCTATATATTTAACAAAAAAAAAAAAAAACTTTGATATTTCTTCAACTAAAACGTTGTCTTAGCCTCTGTCTGCAGCTCTGAATCTTTTCCTCTACATTTTGGCTAGTTTTAAGTCTCCCTAGGATAGCTATGGATGCCAAATCCAAAAATATCCAATATAGTTATTTAATAGTTGCAGCACCTGCCAAATTTTTTCTTTTCTTTTTTTTTGGGCTGTTTTGATCATAAAGGTTGCTGACCCTTGTTCTAAGGTACCAAAAACAGAACGATTCTTATTTTCAAGTTATTATACACTAATGAAAACACATTTATATACTTAAGCATATTATATTCCATTTGTGCCATATTCTGCCAATAAATCCCCGCAAATCTTGTACATTAGACTTCTAATGTTTTCACTCACAATCTGACACAAAGTGTGCAATTTTCAAATTGTAAGACATGCAACTTTAATAACACTATTAATAATATTAAGCTGTAAAAACATGTGACAGTGTAGTCAGGCTGTCAGGATGACTGTTGCCAGCAAATTCTCACAGCTGTGGCTAATTACTGTTGTTTCTGTGAGCTGACAAAACTTCAAAACCCTTGGCAGTTGTCTTGGTTTTATGCTCTCTACATGACGATCCCAGCCAGAGATGGATTTTTCTGAGAGAAACGGCATGTTGTGTGTTTCTGATGTAACTTTTAAGATGATTTTTCTCCAACTGACTCACCAAAGCAACAACAAGTACCTGCAAATAAGTTTCTGATAATGCTTGGAACAAATCTACTGTTTTTTTCTTTAGGCCTCCAGTTCAACACAAGCCTACAGGGTTTCATTTCTAAAAATACAATTGCAATCGTGAACTGGATGGATTTTCTTCAAATTATTAAATCCTGCTATAATTTACAGGGCAAGATTATCTGAATTATGAAACACACACCATTAATAATGCAAGTCAGTGGCTTTTAAACCTACACTGAACTATTTCACCATGAATAATATTTTCTGAAAACTTCACTTTCTTAATGAGTGTCCTCCTTCTCTCAGGAGGACTCCCAGAGGTACTACAGATGGCAGAGTTTTGGTCCAGCAGACAGACGGACTCAAGACTTGTGGGTGGATCTGAACAACCTGCACAAGAGCCAAGTGCAGATCCACGGCATACTGTCCAACACACACCGACAGGCAGCGGTGAGACGAGCACACACACACACACACGTGCACCCCCACGTGCACACACACCTGATTTAACAACCAGACACAGCTGATACTTCTTCTCTTCTACAGAGGGTAGCGCTTTCTTTTGATTTCCCTTTTTATGGACACTACTTGAGACAAATCATCGTAGCGACCGGTGGTGAGTTTCTCTTGACATTACTTGATATCACAGCAGCACTTGTCTACTTTGCTCCTCCAATCAGGAGATCAAACGTCTACCAGTGTGCTGAAGGAGACTTTGTCCTACCCTCGGGAAATATTCAAGCATACCAGGCTATAATAAATCTGGTTAATTGTAAATGCCTTCATTTTTTTTAATGATTTTAATTGCTTAAAGACTTGCTGTGCATGTCCTACATTTATAACCCAAAGAAAATTATCATGAGAGAGTTATTTGTTATATTCATTGTCCTTGCTTGGAATGAAAACCTGATGTACACTGGCATGAATCAGTGTGATTTTGTTCTTTTTTCACATTAAAATCTCAAGTAATCATGTCATGATGTTTACAACATGACTTTATACCACATGATGAACAGCCATGGACAAACTGTACTTAACACAACATTGCTTTAATTTGAATTTCAATGTTGAATGGCTGCATAATCTTTGTTGTTGTTTATCACATTATACATTACTGCTGTCGCACAAGTAAAATAAGACACTCCAGGTCCATGTAGAGGTACTTATCCTCTTCTTCCAGGCAGCCATTGGTTTCTGTTGTTTCCTTATGTCTGAAATTCAGTCATCAAACTCTTGAAACTTCTCAAAGTGAACAAGACACCTGTGTTTATTTAGTTTCACTATTATCGTGTTCAGTGCAACTGTAATAACAAAAACAGATTTGCACTGCTTCATCATCAGATAATAATTAAACTTGTTCTATGTAATGGATTTAAAAAAAAAAACTTAAGCTAGTCTCTGGAGTTGATTTATATCCAGTACAGAGATAAATGGAAAACAATGGCTGCCATCTTGATGGGTTAGATATTGACCCTTCCTCAGTCGAACAACATGTCCATTTCCTCAGAGGTCAGAGGTCGGAGCTGGGATTTAATTTCACAGCCAAGTTGATCGGGTTTGAGTACAAGTCATAAGAACCTATTTTGAGCTTGACAACAACACCGTCCACATATTTTTGTGTACGCAAACGGTGTCACAACATGTCCACAGACAGCACTGTGTGTGCAACTGATTCAATGCATCACAAGTACTACTAAACAGCTTTTCTATTGTTCATGCCCAGGGCAGCCATATTGGATTTTGAAGTTGGGGTTGGTGAGGTTTCTCTGAAATCCAACTTAAGGCGGAGTTACAGTTGAAATTTTTAACTTGGAAGTCACAATTTCTGAGTGCCCAGTTCAAATGGAGCGCACCAAAAGTCTCACTCTGCTCTGTGCTCCATTAACAGCTGAGCAAACTCTGTACTATCAAAATGTTAGCTAACTGGCCAAATAATGGTTGATGTAGATTAGCAAATGTTTTGCTAACATTACGTAACTTAAGATGCCTATATGTTGCTTTTACAGGTCCCCCAGCAACATCTTATAACTATCCTCAGAATCTCGTTTTCTTTTCAACAAAGACAAGCCTAGCAATTAGCATAGAGGCTCAAAGTTGAATGAGGTACCAACTTTGATCAACTGTCATCTGAGCACAGAACAAAAAGTTATCAAAAGTAAAATGTTATTATTGTAATAAAATATTTAATAATAATATAAATTTTCATTTTTATCTGATCAAAGACACATTTTGATCAGTATCAACAAAGTATTGAGCTTTCAAATATCCATGTCATATTTAAAAATATGACATGGGTAAAACCATGCAACATGTACTGCAATTGTCTGTTTTTATTATCTGTCCCTGCGTTTCCCGGGTTCTTCCCAGGTTTCATCTTCATGGGGGAGATTACTCATCGAATGCTGACTGCCACACAGTACGTCGCTCCCCTCATGGCCAACTTTGACCCCAGCTTCTCCAAAAACTCGACCGTGAGGTACTCTGACAACGGTAAGTGGGAGCTCTTCAGTGACGTTGGTCACTCATGGGAGCTCCTGGTCGACAAGCTGACCATGTTCTGTTTCCTGCCCTGCACAGGTAATCTGTTTGTGGTGCAGTGGGACAAAGTGCGGCTAAAAGACCGAGAGGCTGAAGGACATTTCACTTTCCAGGCAGCCCTCCACAGAAACGGAACGATCGTTTTCAACTACAGAGATGTATGTTACAGATTTCAGCTAAACTTTTTTTATCATTATGTATAGAGTTTTATTCGTACAGTTCATGAATGTGCTTTATTTACTTTATTTTTCAGATCCCTGTACCAGTGGTGAAAATAAATTCCACAGAGCATCCAGTGAAAGTGGGACTTTCTGATGCTTTCATGGCGTACCTCACCTCCTCACAGCCCTCCGGTAGGTTCTAATTTTTTTTTTGTCTTTTTTACGACAGGACATGATAAATGAATGTGTTGATGTAATGAGTTGTTTGTTCAAATTAAATAATGAAAATAATGAAAAAAGAAACAATATTGTTGATGTTTTAGTCTTGTACAGGCAGAAATGTTTGATTTAAAACACATGGAGCAGAAACTAAATCTTGCAAACAAACATACTAACATTTTATATTTGTCTTTAAGATTCGAAGCGCCGTACAATCTATGAGTACCATCGAGTTGAGATCGACACAACAAAGATCGTTAGCAGATCTGCCTTTGAGTTCACTCCTCTTCCTAGTGAGTATCCTCACAAACCGACCTTTAAATGGCAGTCCAGCCTCATTATTCACCTCTCTGACTCCAGGACACTGTGTCTCTGACTCCTCCAGCTTGTCTTCAACACACATCCTGCGATCTCTGCCTAACATCCAACCTGACATCTGACTGCGGCTGGTGCAACACACTTCAACGGTAGGACGAAACTCAGACAGATTTATCTTGCAATGAAGCCGTATGGAGGCTGTCTCGTCTCATTTTGTCCTCACTGAGTTTCAGATGCTCTGACGGCATCGACCGGCACAGACAAGAGTGGTTAGATTATAACTGCCCCGAAGAGGTGAGATACCTTTCCCATTTATACAACAGAGACATGAGCTGCTGTTTATTCTGTCTTGAGTCATTCCTGTGGGCGTTCACTCAGGCGAAAGGGACATGTGAGGACTACAACCCGGTCCTACCTGAGGGTTCAATGAGCTCCTTCAACAACTCTTCACCAGGTCCGACACCTTCTCCAGCAGTGTTCGAAGACCAGCCGGTCACTAGAGGTACGTTCCTCTGATGCAGAGATCTAGGGGAACAGATAGTGAGGAACGTCAGTGAAGGTTCTTCTCAAAAAATCATCCAGGTGATGCAAAACTGAATCCAAATTACTGGATTAGAAAATAACAATGTAAGAACTAGAGAACCCAATCATGTGACCAAACAAATGATCCAATTTTTCAGGGAGCAGACAAGCTAAAATCTTTGAAGAAGCTTAAAAATTAATGACAAGAGTAGCATGACAGTTCAAGATTCAACATTAATATATGATATTATATATATCCAACACCTAAAATCTGTAAAAAACTGTCTTTTAGCCTTAGAGTTTCAATTCAACATTATTTTTTTTTAATATCTCAACACTTTGTTGTGCAGATGTAATCAGTTTTCGGCTTGATGCATTTTTTGCAGTAAAGAATAATACCAGTTTATTACAACTTGGGTCTCATTTTCTTAGTTTTGGCTCATTTCTTTTTACTCTTTAAGGTAATTGCTGAGATTTGGGTACATGGCAACATCGTTAAAAAGAAGTCAGATGAGGCAAGAAATACAAGCAGTTAGACAACCAGACAGGTTTTATACTACTTTCCTGGTAAGATGAAGTTATTTAGAAGAGAAAACAATATACAGTATAATTATTATCCAAACTGTCGGTTGTAAACATCCATTACAGTTAATAGACCTACTTCCTGGTTCAAGTTTGGTTGTGCGCACTCAGGTTTCATGTGCAATGAGGGATCAACATTTCAGGCACGCTCAATTTCAGTTTTACCTCTAAACTAGAGATCATCTTGTGATGGGGTTGCACCAGCCGCAACACCCGCCAACTCATGGGTACTAAATAATCATTCCTATATTATTACATGAGTAGTCAGTACTCATGGGTCAGACCATACTCAATTTCACACTCAGTCTTTGTTTTGATCCCAACTACACGCCTGAAAAATGTTGTGATGGTTGTGATGTTATCATGTTGAAATAATCTGTCCACAGACATACAAACGCCTAACAAAGTACTCAAAACTGCCTCTGTAGTGGCTCGTGCTACAGTGGGTCCCTCCAGAGCCACATTTTGTCATGATAACACACAGACAGACTCACAAGGTGAAAACAATAACAGCCATGATGTCACAGCTGGTCATAAAGCACATCAGGTGTTGGATGATTTCCAACCTGTCCGACTGTCTGACAGCTTCTTTCTTGCCACGTTGGACTTTGTTGTTCCCACATCTGAGCAACCATTTTGGTACAATGTTATAATTATCTATAGGAAATGGCTGAGGCAGTTAAAATAAATTCCAGGTTGTAATAAGCTAGAATTATCCTTTTTACCATCTCATTGACTCTTCACAAGCTGGCTGAGGGCTGTTTTATGGCTCATTTGTAAATTCACTGGTTGACTGCCTTCGCTGCTGTTATGCTGTTTGTCAGAGATTTACTATCCTCACAGATAATGCAACACAGATTGGTAATTTCTTTCCCCATAAGTTTGTTCCCTTTCTTTTGTTTTGTTTTTCTCTATGATGTGCATAAAAATCTGTTTAAATAAAGTTGAAAATTAAGTTATAATTAAGCCAAAATTTCGGGAATAAAGTTGAACTTTGAGTGTTAGGGCCAGGCATAGGGGGAAAAAAATCAGAGGTAGAAGATGTTTTTGCATGTTGACAAAGCTGACATTATTCTAAAAATAAAAAAATCCACCTCCTCTGATTTATTTTTTTCTTTTGCCTAATGCCAAATGCTGAAAGTTCAACTTTATTGTCTTAAAATGGCAGACAAATGTGAAAAATATTGAACAGTGTTTGCTAAAATCTAAGATGACATCCTCAAATGTTTTGTTTTACTCTCAAGCCAAAGATATTCAATTTACTGTCATATGGGAGTAAAGAAAACAAAAAATATTCACATTACAGAAGCTGGAATCAGAGAATTTTTACTTTTTTTATTAAAAGATTACTCAAACTGATTACTCTGATTACTGATTATCAAAATTGTTGTTGATTAAATCAATATTTGATTAATCATTGCAGCTCTAAATAGCATCCCACCAAGTCAGACCATACATGCCTCTGTCTGTTGCTGTAAGGTTACAGTCACCTCTTAAGCCTGCCACTTCCAAATGGAGTATTACTTTAAAATGTCAGAAAATGGTTAAAAATGTTGACCTCTGTTTCCCAACACCCAAGATGACATCCTTAAATGTCTTGTTTTGTCCACAACCCAAAAATATTCAAATTATTGTTATAAAGGAGAAAAGAAAGCAGAGAATATTCCCATTTAAGAAGGTGGAATCAGAGAATTTTCAATTTTACTCTTTCAAAATATTACTCAAACTGATTAATCTTTTACCAAAATAGGTAGTGATTAATTTAATAATCTATGACTAATCAATTAACAGCTGCAGCTCTGTAATACTAGGACAGTAAAAACACAGCAACAAGGACATGGGAGTCACAAGTTTGCCCGCAATGCATCCTGGTACATGTAGGCACTGCTGCACGGCTCTGTGAGCTGGAAAACTCTCTGTCAATATAGTGCACACGGAGAAATGTATTGCTTCAATTTATTGCATCAACACTGACTGGACTTCTGCATGAAAAGTGCAAAATTTTCTCTTTAAGATTAACAACTATCATTTCTGTTTCCCTTCCATTCAGATCTACAGACGGGTCCTCCAAACCATAAGGGGATAACAGAGAACACAGCCATCATAGCAGGCGTAGTGGCTGCACTAATTCTGCTTGTAGCTCTGACCTTACTGGCTGTCTACTACATCAACACACACCCTACAGTGGCTCCACCATTCTACCTCATGCAGGTGAGTAAATCAGACCCATACATAGAGTCAACAGTTTATTCTGTTGTTTAAAGATATCCCACACGCACACTCATGTTTGTCTGCTGCCTGGCCTTTAGCAACATCTATCTGTTGTCTGTAGCGACGCACCAATAACTACTGGCCCTCCATGAAGTTCCGCAACCAGGGCTGTCACTCCAGTTACGCTGAAGTCGAGCTCGGGGGTCATGAAAAGGAAGGTTTCATTGAAGCCGAGCAGTGCTGCTAAAGGTCCTGGACTAGCAGGACTCAGTCAGGAGAGGAGAGGACACCATCTTGAGGACTGGAAAGGTACTACAAGGGGATGAATATGGACTATCAGGCCGACACAGAATGTCTCTACTCCAACCTCGGCGGCTGGACAGTGTTTACTGTAACTGCTCTGGTAGCTCTTTCCAGCTCTCTCTGTGTCTTTTGCTCTTTGCCATCACACAGGGGATTTGCCATATTATCCAAGGGTTGGAGGGTCTGAGAGGAAGCCGACTGTACAGAAATGATGAGATGCAAACGTGTAACTGTACAAAACCCATCAATGCAAGGGGATGTCAGGGAATGAATCAAACTAGCCTTCATACTGCAAACCAGTGTACAGCTCAACTTAACTATGTGTTTTTGTCTTTTATTCAGTTTATGGAGTTATTTTTGTTTCATGACACTTCCACGCGACCAATGATTGGTTCATAACATGTTATAATATCTCTGTGGACTTCACTATAACAGATATTTAGCTATATAACTGATAGTGATTATAATGACCATCTTGAATTTCTCTGGAGAAATATTGTTTGGATGAATTTTAGGGACATCATGTTACGAGAGTTTTCTTTGAACCTTTCTGTTTAAATGTCTTCTAATAAAAGCTGGTGGTGAGTGTTGATACGAATCTCATGTTTAGTGAGGAGCTGAAAATAAGTTGTTCAGACCATGTTAACTTATATTAACCAGATTATTGACCACTGAAAAAAATGACTGAGTGGAAAATATACCTGTGCTACTGTAGGCGAGTGCTTTCAGGTAACAAACTGTTGTATTTACATGCTGATATTCAATTTTGATAACTAAGAAAATGCACTTATTCATTAAAATCTGTAGGGAAGTGACATAAAGGTACAAACAAACTAATGTTTTTTGCTAACATGCACATGAATACTGGCAATATTCCTGCATCTGATTAACATTTAGACTTCAAAGTCTACATATAAGTTACTTGTATTATTATGCATAAAAAATAACAATATTTATCCCTTAGTGGCATTCACAAGCTACCTAGCATTGTATATAGTGCAAAATAAGCCCCACTTCAACAGCTGCAACATTAAACTTACGTTCATATGTCAATGCACCAAAAATCACACAATGCACATTACTCTGCAATTGACCAATTTGCAAAATAAGTGCTTTAATTTTTGTAGTTTAAGTATATACTGATACCAATACTTGTACTTGTACTGCATGTGTATAAAACAAAGGCTGAAAAAACACAATATAAAGAGAGGCGGTCACTCTCATGGATCGATGATAACACAACATATGACACTGCCACACGATGGAGCCAGAGACTGCAAGACAGTTAAGCCCACACACTGATCACTGGTGACAAAATCAGATCAGATCTTAAATCATACAATCAGTTATCCCAAAGCCACTGAGCAGGTAGAGGTTTGAAAACTCAGCTAGCATGTAACAAGGAAAGACAATTAGCTTAGCTATTCCCTTAATGGTTGTTTTAAAAGAATAACCGATACTCCAGCACGGTTAAATTAACATACAGACATGGTGACTGCTTATAACTAATTATATAACTAGTTTCCAACTCAGTTGTGAAGCAAAATGAAGGTTGGAAGACAGTGAATAAAGCCTGTGTATAAGGTTAGCTTTGACGCTAGCTAACACTGCTGTCAGTTGCTCTTAACTGGTCCTAATTAACATAACATATGCTAGCAGCCCACAAAAAGAGTCCAAATATCTTACCAAATGACTGAAAAATAAGTAATTATGTAAATATATGACTTACAGTTCGATGTACGCACACCAAAGCACAGGGAGAGTTAATAACACTTAAACTGGGACCTTAATTGGCCGTAAAAAAAACTTTTCAACGTCGTCTATACAACCGCAAATAACAGTCGTGTCTAGGAGGGAACCCTGGTTTGTGAAAGTCTCGCGGGATTTTACACGTTGGTTCTTCAAAGTGCATTAAGCACACTCTAATTATGTTTTATGAAGTGATAACACTATAGTTATTACCTGTTGAAGTTTGGGGACGAAAAACACCTGGTTAAGGTTAGTGAAAGCTAATTGTTTTGGGTTCAAAAGATTAATCCCGCGAGATCACTCACGGATTTCAGGGTCCCTTCCAGACACGACCGCTTGTAGCAGGTAATGGAAATGGAGCATACCATTCTAAAGTAAAGTAAAGGGTAGAACAGTCATGACAGTAATATTAGGTGCGTTCGAGATGAGCCAGGCCTGCGCAGAATCGATCAGCGGCGATCAGCGCACAATGCATGCCGGTTAGATTTGTGTCCGACTTGATCCCGACTTGCTCTGACGTCATGCACACGTGGGCAACGATAACCTCACGAGATCAAGGCGGCCGCAGTTTGTAGAGCCAGGCGCCGCAGCTGCCCTCCACCGACTGCAAACGCCTGGCTGTTACCTGATCGACAAGTTGACAGGCTCTGATTGGTTCTTAACTTTGACAACAAACACCACGTGATGTATAAAATACTAATTTTCTGTGTAATTGTAATATTTAATGCTCGACATATCCGTCTTCTGTTCTGCAATGAAGTTTTAATCTGTCAGCAAGCAGATATTTAGTGTCTGATAATAATAAAGGTATATATATATATATATATATATATATATATATATATATATATATATATATATATATGACTTATCAAAAGAACAGTTTAGTGCTTTACAAGGCAGATAAAAGAACAGATGTTACAAGCATCAAAAGGAGGATCTCTTCTATTTTAACTTCAATCAACGATCAAGAACGCACTTTATTTCTTCAGCTATGATCATGATCTGCAGACTACAGGTAACCTACAGGTGATCTAACAGGATGTTCGTGTCTCCTCCTCTAGTCTCTCCTAAGTCTGTTGAAAACTGTCCGACTTGACTGCAGCTTTTTGTCTCCACCTCCTGCTGCGGCCGCCTGATCTCGTCTGCTCTCCAGGCGAGGCGCAGTTCATCTCGAACGTACCTATTTTTAAAGAGTAGTAAAACATTCATTGAAATACTTTGAAAAAATAAAGGTGAGTAACACATAAGAATACGAGTTTAAAGTCTGGTTTTGGTCTCATGCTGCAAGGAAGGTATATGGTCTCCAAAGCCACCTTGGCATAACCCGTAAACCGTTGATTGGCAAATTACCTCATATAACGGTGCTTGTTCGCTGTGGATTCACGATTGCCATAACATGTGCAAGTGACCGAAGAAACAACAAGGTGAACGAGAAAAGAGGGGGCACCCGGATTTGAACCGGGGACCTCTTGATCTGCAGTCAAATGCTCTACCACTGAGCTATACCCCCGACGATGTCTAGAAGTAGAACTGCCATATATTTAAAAATGAAATAGTGTATAATTGCTTGGATTTCGGCGTAGCGCTTGGTTTGGCATTTTTACATGTGTACCACCGCGCTCGTGTTAACACGATACACTACGTTTAAACCATAATGTAGCATTTAGATACCCTCACAGTGAAAACATGGTGGTTATTGCAGTTGTAATTACAGTTCTTCCCCGGCAGAGAGCGCCAAAGTAGACTAAGTTTGACACGCTGTTGCTGAGGATTCCAGAGGGTCCTCGCTGCAGAACGTTAAACGGGGCGGGGTCGGATTAAAAAGCAGTATTACCCCCTTTTTTCTGAGATAAACTGCGCCTCGCCTGGAGAGCAGACGAGATCAGGAGGCCGCAGCAGGAGGTGCAGACAAAAGTCTGCAGTCAAGTCAGACTTTCCACAGACTTACGAGAGTATAGAGACACGAACATCCTGTTAGATCACCTGTAGGTTACCTGTAGTCTGCAGATCATGCTCATAGCTAAAGAAATAAATTTAACAACATAATTTTCAGTCTCCTCTTTCTTTACAGCATTCAGTTATGGCCTGATTATTCTGAGTACTCACATGTAATTATAATTTATTTGCCATTTCCCCCCTTTTAATACACTTGACCTTTTGGACTTTGGTCCATGTCAGTGTCTGTCTTTCTGTGGGTGTTTCTGGTCCTCTTGTGGACTGTTTGCAGAAGGATCGGTCCTAATCATATCAACACTAAAAGAAATAATAAAATTAGTATTTTGAGTCATTTGACAGAGTGTGTAGATAAACTGAAAGCTTGTCACATGGAAGAATGGAAAGGAACATCTTCAATAAGAATTATAACAACGATGATGATGATGCTGGTGATGAAGGAGGACTCCTGAAATCCAATTAACAAGACAATAGGGCTCAGAGTAAAAGATATAAATAAAAAAGCTAAAACAGAAACAAAATAAGACAAGTAGTGTCACATAGTAGTGTCCCCGACCTCCTGCTGGGTCAAAACAACCACAACGTCAAACACAAAGTCTGAGGCCTTTGTCAGATTAAATACACTGGATAAGAAAACTGTTGCACTGTTCAGCTTTTAGGAGCTCAGATCTTCTGGCTTGTCAGACGAGTTGTGTCGTGTGTATGTGAATCGACAATCAACATCGTTCCCAGACTCGAGGAGTAATAGATTACATGTAACAGGTAACTGTATTCCATTACATTTACAGATTTAAAAAAGATGTAATCAGATTACAGATACATTTAGTAGAAAATAGGGATTATTAGTAAGATTATAATTTTAAAATAAAGGACAACATACTACCATGCTCAGTGCACACATTCATTATGATTAAGACATGTTCCACTGGGTGTAAATTTCATGGTTTTTTTTGTCTTTAAATCAATCATTCAATCAATCAATCAATCAATCAATCAAACAATCAATTGTAAATGAAGGAACAGCTGGACAAACTAATACACTTAGAGCTGCAATGATTAATCTATAATTAGTAGACTGTTAAATTAATCTGCATCTATTTTGATAATCGATTAATTGTTTTGAGTCAAGAAGTTAAGTTAAGAAGAAGCTCCAAATTCTCTGACTTCAGCTTCTTAAATGTGAATATTTTCTGTACGTCTCTCTGACAGTAAACTGAATATCTTTGAGTTGTGGACAAAACAAGACATTCAGTGTTGATCGACATTTTTCACCATTTTCTGACATTTCTTGGACCAAACAACTAATCGGTCAATTTAGAGAATAATTGTTAACTGTTGGTGAATCAGAATCATCTGATGTAAACTGACAGGATCGTGCTCGCTGTCTGCAATCTGCATAATGGAAGAGGTGAAATCCTTGCTGCAGTGTTTTTTATCTCTCTGATTCACAAACACAAAAGAAGCTTTTGTGTCAAATTAATGATTTTATTTAGTGCATAACCATGTAACAAGCAGGATACAGTGCTGCCAATTCCTCAGTAAGGAAAGCAGCTATTGGCTGTCGTGTAAGTCACCAGAAATCACTAAATGACTAATTTGCATAATTGGCCATTTGCCAACTGCTAGCTCAATGTCCAGCCCTCCTCTTTTATCCGGGCTTGGGACCGGCAAAGTGACCCAAAAGAGACACTTTGGCAGAGTTACTGTTTATTATTATTTATCCATCCATCCATCCATTTTCTGTAACCGCTTATTCCGTAAGGGTCGCGGGTTGCTGGAGCCTATCCCAGCTGACACTGGGCGAGAGGCGGGGTTCACCCTGGACAAGTCGCCAGTTCATCGCAGGGCTGACACATAGAGACAGACACCCACTCACACTCACACTCACAACCTACGGGCAATTTAGAGTCACCAATTAACCTGCATGCATGTCTTTGGACTGTGGGAGGAAGCCGGAGAACCTGGAGAGAACCCACGCAGACACGGGGAGAACATGCAAACTCCATACAGAAAGGCCCCGCCCCAGCCGGGGAGCCGAGACCTTCTTGCTGTGAGGGGGCAGTGCTAACCACTGCACCACCATGCTGCCCCATTATTATTTATTTATTATTTATTATTATTATTATTATTAAGTTTGGTTTAGTGTCTAACCTAATGCTCTACAACAAGTCACAATGAAACATGAAGATGTCAGACATGTTTATGACAACAAATGTATGTTTCTGATGGTGTGGGGGAACCAGAGCACCTGGAGAAAACCCACGTAAACACTAGACTAGTGGTTTTGTTTGTTTGTTTGTTTTTTGTTTTGTTTTGTTTTGTTTTGTTTTGTTTTGTTTTTTTGTGGGGGAACCAGAGCACCAGGAGAAAACCCACGTAAACAGTAGGAGAGCAACACCGTGTTGTTGTTGTTGTTTTTTTTCTTTGTATGACACTAGAAAAAAAACTAAGAAATAACACATTCTTTATTAGACTATTAACAAACATGTTACCACAATAAGATGAAAAAAGCTGTGCTGCATATCAAATTAGATAGAAATAGTCTCTCTTTAAGACAATAAACAAACACGATTATATGAGACTTAACAAGCCAAATTTTCTATCAAATTATTTATTTATTAGACGTTCAGCGTCAAAACATGTCAAAACACTCGTAAGATGTGAATCAGAAGCAAAGTTTTCTGTCATTAGGTGGTGGCCAGTATTTCCACTTAACATGTTTCCTTAATCTTTGATGACAGGGCATAGTAATTTTATGATTTATTACAGTAAATATATTACAAATTTGTCCTTTACAAAAAAGCTATTCCAATATAGATATGCCCCTTATTATTTATTCACTTCCATGGTAGTATTTTGACTTTGTTTATGTTCTCTGCAGGATTTCTTTTCTTTGTAGGACTTCTCTCCAACTCTCTCTTTGAACTGTTTGATTTTCTGCAGAGGTTTGGTGAATAGCAACCACCGGTGGTTTCATTTGTTCTTGTATGACTCTGCAAGTGTAGAACTGAAGAGGACGAATTCACCTGGAGGAAAAATGAAATGCATTTACATCAGAATGAACCACACCTTCAGTGACACCCAGCTGCTGACTCTGTTTTGTTCTTAACAACTTTAGTATCTGCAGGTTTGACTCTATTTCTTCTTTCACTCGTTGTTTTTGTGCCTGTCTTTGTAACACTGTTGTTCGGTGGTTCTCAGACAGCCCCAGTCGCCTTCAATCTTTTCTTCCAGGATTCATGGTTTTGCTCTAACTTACAGTCTAAAAAGTCTGCTGTGTGGCTCCCTCTAGTGTTGAAAGGACAGATGTGTTCATTTGAGTTTGTGTACAGCTGCTGCCTCTTTCTGTCTGTTCCACCTTTTTATAACTTTGCAGAATTTGACTTTTGTGTTTGCAGACTTGGTTTGTAATTGTCTCCATCCTCTCCAGTGTGTGTCTGGGGCATCATCTCTCTGTGTGGCCTCACGCTCTCTGGTTCAGCTGTTTTTCCAGTTCCCTAGAAGGGTTTGGCAGTTTCTTCTGAACCAAGTCATCGTGGCTCTTCTTCCCTCCGTTGCAGCTTTGATCCTTCAGCTGACGATGATGAACATGAGCCTCTCGTCTGTCTGCCTCGTCATGTCTTCCTTCAGCCTTGACCTCTGAACGTGCACAGAAAGCTCTCTGGTCACCTTCATCAGTCTTTTCAGGACTTCTGCTCACTTTGAAAAGAAAAAAGGAGGTTATTTCTATCAGGAACAAACAGCAGAAGTATATAGACTGAGGCATTCTGTCCCAATCAATCATAGTAATTAGTGTGTCTTTAGTTATATTATGTTTTGGGGGAAAAAAACTCTCAAACTTAGAAAGGTTGTTAGACAAATTTACAATAACCTTTCCATGGACACAATATGCATGCCTCAGTTTCTGCAGCCCAGGGAGCTTTATTATTATTCTGAGTCACAGAAGAGTATTTTCTTCTTCCTTTCTTTTGTTAAAAAGAAAGATCAGACAGACAGAAAGACAAAACAGACAGTCTGATTAGAAGAAATACCACTTTGTAGGACTTAGCCAGTTATTTAATCTTTTTTTTCCAGCTCAATTGATTATGATTGAAATAATATAATTCTATTTAAAAATGTACTGTATGTATTTCTGAAGGATTGCATGTTGCAGTTTGCTGATATTTCCACTGTAATAATGACAAAATATAAAGTCAAAGATAAAAGTATGTCGATAAAAATCTCCTCCTGCTTCTGTTTTGTGAACACAGGCTCATCTGATTTCACTGAGAATTCAATGTGGTGACAGACATGAAGAAAAACTATATAGAAACAGTCAATTCTCTCACTGATGGTCTTATTAACTTATGTAGGTCATATAGAGGCAGCAGAATTAAATTCAGGCTGTTTCATAACCAGTTATAAAATCCTTGTACCAGCTTTGATCATTATTTTCTCTCTTAAAATGTCTCCTGTTTTATTTTATTTTATTTTAAATTGAGCATTTGCATTGAAGCTTTTTTATTTTTCACTGTAAAGCACTAAACTGTTCTTTTGATAAGTCATATATATATATATATATTTGTATAACCCTTATTATTATCAGACACTAAATATCTGCTTGCTGACTGATTAAAACTTCATTGCACAACAGAAGACTGATATGTCCAGCATTAAATATTACAGTTACACAGAAAATCAGTATTTTATACAACACGTGGTGTTTGTTGTCAAAATTAAGAGCCAATCAGAGCCTGTCAGCTTGTCGATCAGGTGATAGCCAGGTGTTTGCAGTCGGTGGAGAGCAGCTGTGGCGCCTGGCTTTGAGGTTATCGTTGCCTACGTGTGCATAACGTCAGAGCAAGTGGGGATCAAGTCGGACACAAATCTAACCGGCATGCATTGTGCGCCGACCGCCGCTGATCGATCGCTGATCTGCGCAGGCCTGGCTCATCTCAAACGCACCTATCATCACAGCCTTTAGCGAAAAAAAAAGCTTAACTGGGTGGAAATTTCGCCATTTTGTGTCCTTAAATCAATCAATTAATAAATAAATTGCACACGGAGCAGCTGGACAGGCTAATAAACCTAACAACAAACAAATAAAACGATTAATCAACTATTAATCGACTACTACATAATCTGCATCTAGTTTATAATTGACTAATCGTTTTGAATCATTTTTTAATATAAAAAGTCACCATTCTTTTATTTCAGTTTCTATGAATATTTTCAGGTTTCTTTACTCCTCTCTGACAGTAAACTAAAGTTGTGGACATTGTGGTACATTACGTTACTGATCATATTTTAACAGGTAATTAATAACTGTATTGGAATATTTTTAAAGTAACTCTCCAAACCATGTGTATGTGTTGCTTGTTGTTGGTGTGTAATTAAACTTTTCAATACTCTTTTATTATGTATTTTGTACTTTATTTATTAATATATTTTTTTTAAATATTCATTTAGTTTTCCCTTATTTATATTTATTTTTAATGTTGTCTTAAATTCTTTAACTTTATGTGTTTTACTGAATTTTTTTGATTTCCATGTGCAATTTTGTTCATAAATAAAAGAAAGAAAGAAACAAAAAAAACGTTTGTTTGCTTTTATTTTGAAAAGCGATGACATAGCGGAAGTAAACAGTAATCACGTTACAACCCGGAAGAATTGCCTTTCTCTGATTAACGTTTGAATAGACAAGAATGACCAATTTATCTTGTGAAGAAACGATTAAACGCGATGCTGCTAACATCGTACAGCCGCTGATAGTCATATTTGTGTCTTAATGTTTGGTGTTGGAGGTGGAGGCGGTCGAGTGTGAGCAGCAACGCCCTGATGTCAGCCACCCCGTCGGAGAGAAAAATATCACCCTCGCTCTGTTTACAAATCGGCTGAGAGAAATTGTTTCCCCGCAGTGAATCGTTAGCTAATCGTGCGGTTGTGTGTGTGTGTGTGGTTTTTTTTTTTTTTTTGAGACGAAGAAAACATGGCTGAACTGCATGTTGTGGAACCGAGCGGTACTGCCTCCATAGAGCAGCCGGAGCACCGCGACGTGCGGGGCTCGGTGCGCCTGGCTTCGCCCACTCTCATGGTTCCGCCGCGGAGCAGCCAGCTCAGTCCCGGCGGGGTGTCGAGCGGTGGTGGTGGCGGCGGCGGCGGACGGTCGGTGTTCGGGTTCCCGGTGAAGAGCAACCCGAGCTCCCCGTCCGAACCGGCGGAGAAGCCGGGCTCACGCTGGGTTCG
Source organism: Lutjanus erythropterus (assembly GCF_056507025.1). Taxonomy (NCBI): domain Eukaryota; kingdom Metazoa; phylum Chordata; class Actinopteri; order Lutjaniformes; family Lutjanidae; genus Lutjanus; species Lutjanus erythropterus. The sequence continues at coordinate 26,062,653 of NC_139333.1, forward strand.
TCTCAACGTCGGTGGGACCTACTTCATCACGACCAAACAGACGCTGTGCAGGGACCCAAAATCATTCCTGTTCCGGCTGTGTCAGGAGGACCCGGACCTGGACTCTGACAAAGTGAGTACACACTGCCAGGCGAACAGCTGGATCTTTAATCATCAAAACAAGAAAAAATGCATGAATGGGACTTATTTCTTTCATGATAATTGATAGCAAATCATTTATCAATTTATCTCATTGATAGTGCTGTAAGGTATTGCCTCCACTTCAGTTAGTATCACAGTATTAGTAATGATATTTCTAATATATCATGACATTATAGCAAATGTATGCAAAGTCGTGATTATTATAAATCACGCTTTAAAGCAAATAATAATCCTTTTTAAAAAAAGTTTGCAAAATTTATGTTTGGATCTTGTTTCCTTCTTGGTAATTGGTGGCAAATCAAATCAAATTTATCCTTTTGTCCCAGTTATAATCAGGGTTGGGAGGGTTACTTTAAAAATGTACTCTGATACAGTTACTAACTACCTGTCAAAAAATGTAGTCTGTAATGTAATCCAAGTATCACAATTTTAAAGTCAAATAAATGGATTACTTTCTGTTACTTTTGAATTACCTCAATATAAAATGCGGTGAAATTGTTTAGCCAATATAGTTCTTAGGGCTGCAGCTAATGATTATTTTCATAATGGAATAATTGGTCAATTATTTTCTCTTTTTTATTTTTCTAAATGTAGATTGTTTTTTATGTTTTTTTAATTACTTTTTTAAAATTTTATGTACATTTGAGTTCAAATTTAATATCTATATATTTTTGTTCTTTTTGTGATTTTTTTTAATTCATAGTTATTTATATTTAAAAAAAAATATCAGTGAGAGTTTACTGTTTCAGTCCCCTGATATCATGTCATAATATCAGTCCATATATATATTCTAATTCTTTTTACGTCCTATGATCAATAACAGTATTAGCCCCAAAAATCCAGTTTCGTTCGGGCTCTGTGTGGAGGACATTATTTTTACCTCTGAAAGTAGAAGAATAAAGTAGCATAAAATTGAGATATTCAAGTAAAAATAAACCAAAATGGATTTTAACTGTGTTTGGATCTTAAAGGTCCAGTGTGTAAGATTTACAGGGATTTATTGGCAGAATATAATATTCAGAAGTATGTTTTCATTAGTGTATAATCACCTGAAAATAAGAATTGTTGTGTTTTTGTTACTGTAGAATGTGATGTTTATACCTACAGAATGGACTCTAGATACGTCTTTTTGCATTTTCTGTGGTTTATGGCCGATGTTTTATTTGTGTCAGGTCGCCACAAATAAATGATTGTGGGAAATACTGACATTCAAGCCATATTTTTCTTCTTGATTGTGGAAACCTGCATGCAGTTACAGACAGTTCTCTTGTCTTTTAACTGCATGCTAGTTAACAAGCTGTCTTACTGAGGTGAGTCCAAGTCCACATCGTCCACATCGTCCACACGTCCAGCGTCCCTCCCCTTCAAATATTCATGTATTACCAACGTGCTCCCATGATAAACGAGGTCGACCTTACAAGTAATCCTTTCCTTTGCCATGTTGAGGGTGAAATGCTCGTGCACCTCTCAGCAGAGACGGGAGGGAACGTAAAGTCGGATCAGCTCCTTAAAAATTCTATGTAGTTCACCTCCACAGCGTTAATAAATGCGCAGTGACATAACCAACAAATTGTCGACAGTTAGATTTGTTGGCAAGTAATTTTTGCGATCGATTTTTGTCGACTAATTGTTGCGCCCCCAATTCTCCTGTACGCTTGGAAGGGGACAGTGAGGCGAGGTGTTTGCAGTCTGCAGGCTCGCTGTTAGATGTCGCAAATTCCCACCCTCTGGCCCTTTAACGTTGTCATGATATTAATTAAAACACTGATATCGATACTCATCACAAATGTATGAAAAATCATTATGAAACGATCAAAGTGACCTTTAAAACAAATGCTCTTCTGTCCTGCAGAGATACATCTGATGATTATTTTCTCGGTATCCGTTTATCGTTTCTTCCCTCCCCAAAAAAATGTCCAGAATTTGTGAGAACGGGGGCATCACAATTTCCTGAGGCCCAAGGTTATTATATCTTCGAATCGCTGGTTTTGTTGAACCAAAATCCAAAGATATTCAGTCTGAAGTCAAGGTCTGCTGACTCGCCTGTTGTCAGGATTATGAGAAGCTCATTTAAGTTTCCCATCAGACAAAGAAAAGCACCAAATCTTCACCAGAACTTCATAATATTTGACATTTGTGTTTGAAAATGACTTACAGGACGCGTGTGTAGGATTTCTACAGGCAGTAGAAAACACAAAGATATTTCATTTATAGAGATATAAGACAGAGAAAAACATCAGAGAGGCAAAACTGTTTGCTTGAAAGTGAACTCAAGCGATTATCAGAATTTGAAGGGACAAATATTTTTCCTGTCCACCTCCACCTCTGCAGTTTGCTCCCAGCTGTTTCCTGCAGTGTTTTACAGCCTGAAACGAAGACAAACCTCTGCTAACATCATGAAAAATTAATGCACCTCTACGACATAAAACATTAACTCTCTTGTTGTTTCTAAATGTAGCACTTCAGCAGTCCGGCATATTTGATGAGGATGATGTTCTTGTACGATTCTTGCCAGTTTGGGGTTGTATCCACATGGTTGAATGCACTTATTGTAAGTCGCTTCGGATAAGAGCCTTAACTAAATAAATGTAATGTAAGTAACCTTCAGGGAGAAAGAGCAGATGCTGTATTTTCAAGTACTTCATTTTATTTTCTCCATTTTCTACAGGGGCCATGTGGGAAAAACCCTCAGTAGAGCGCAGACAAAACTAGATTTATTAGTAAATCTCTACAATAGATAACAGATACAGATATCAATATTTGAGAGCTTTAAGAAAAAAACCCTGGCTGTTTACACCTTGTTTTAACATGCAGCTTTTTTTACACAAAGAAAGAAATAACTTAATGTATAACATCAGCCGAATTTACGAGAAGGCCCAAATAATTAAGAGTTTGTCACAGGCAGTGTTTCATGAAGTTCATAAAGTTTCTTCTAGTTCAGTTACTCACAAAATTGCAAGATTTCTTAAGGGAGTCTGGGAAATTTCTCCACAGGTGACCAAAAAAATGAGCAAATATTCCTTACTTTTTACTGTATTTGTAAAATTTGACAATCTTACAATCAATAAAATGCAGAGTTTGGAAATCCTTGAAAACACTTTTACAATTTGAATGTTTACATGGTTTCAAAGTGCTTGGATTTTGGATTAAGTGCTCTATACTGCTTCGTTACCTGACTGAATAGTTCACTTTTTAGATAAAGAAATAAAATAAGTCAGATATTTGCACAGCCTGGATGCCAAGTCTACTTACATATTTTGAAACATGAAACTTTGTTGTTCTCCTTTAATTTCTCACCCTTCTGTAGCACAATAACAACTGGATGTGAAAAAGAGGTGAAATATTATTATGAGTGTATGTCTACATAAATATGTAATTTACTGCAGTTGTAAGGTTGAATCTGACTTTGAAAAAGGTGTAGGAACCTGGAAAATGTTGTCTTCTTTCGTTAATGTAAAATGTAAATGGTGAAATCAGTTGAAACGGTTTGATCGAACGGCTAAATGTTGGCAGGTAGATGCACTTCAGACGGGACATGCCTTGACTGATGGTGTTTATTTTTACAAATAAACAAGCAATTTAATATGTCACATTTAATGCTGAATTTACAAGAAGGCATGAATAATTAAGAATTTGTTGTATGCAGCATTTCATAAAGTTTATAAAGTTTCTCCTTGCTCAGTAACTCACAAAATTGCAAGATTTTTAAAAGGAGTCTGGGAAATTTCTCCACGGGTGACACAGTAGTAGTCTATATTTCTCTCTGTTTACCATATTTGTAAAATCTGATATTTTTACTATCAGTAAAATGTTGTTTTCTTTCATAAATGAGAAACAGCTGTCCACATGTGTCCATGAGCTCCACATGTTTGGATCTATTTTTCTAATTAATCAATTAACCATGGGAATAATTGTTAGTTGCAGCCTAAGAGCAAAATATTTTTTTGTCCTGAGCTAATTATAACATTATTATAACTATTTTGATAATCGATTGATCAGTTTGAGTCATTTTTTTAAGAAGAATTCTCTGATTTCAGCTTCTTAAAGGTGAATATTTTCTAGTTTCTTCTTTTAATGAAAGTAAACTGAATATCTTTGGGTTGTGGGAAAACTAAGACATTTGATGACGTCATCTTGGATTTTGGGAAACACTGATTGAAAATGTTCACAATTTTTTGACATTTTTTAGACCAAACATCTAAACGACTAATAGAGAAAAAATTCATCGACAATGAAAATCATAGCTAGTTGTAGCTTTTATTCTTTCCATCAATTTTTTGTGGACATCATGTGACTCAATCAATTTCACCGTCCTCACAGTTTCTACAAAGTGCTCATGTGTCTCCATGTGTTCCTGCAGGACGAGACAGGAGCCTACCTGATCGACAGGGACCCCACATACTTCGGCCCCATCCTGAACTACCTGAGGCACGGAAAACTGATCATGGATAAAAACCTGGCCGAGGAGGGTAAAGTGTTTCGATCCCCGCTGTTCGATTTTGCTCAAACATCACGCGGAGTCGTATCTGTCAGGTAAAGGACGAATGATAAAGTCTGATGATCCGTTTTGTCACGTGTCAGGTGTTCTGGAGGAAGCCGAGTTCTACAACATCGCGTCGCTGGTGAGGCTGGTTAAAGAGAGGATACGGGACAACGAGAACCGGACATCTCAGGTACGGAACGCCAGAACAATGAGAGCAGGTCAGACGACCGAGAATAGAATGAATCTGTGCACCAGACTTTCTTCCAGTAAAATACAGCCAGAAATAGCTTTTTTGTTTGTTTGTGTGGAGATCATTGATGTTGTTTTCTGTGTGTGTGTGCGCGCGCGTGTGTGCGTGTGTGTGTGCTCTTGTCACGTCCCTCAGGGCCCTGTGAAGCATGTGTATCGAGTACTACAGTGCCAAGAGGAGGAACTCACACAGATGGTCTCAACCATGTCGGACGGTTGGAAGTTTGAACAGGTGCAGAAAACGCAGCTTCATTTTTTTATTTTTTTTTTTCCTCTTACCAGTTTTTAGTTTTTCCTTTAGTGGCTTCAGCTCTGTGGTTTCAAGCTTCAGTTTGGAGATGAGCTTAAAACATTTGTCAAGAAATGTTTCTAAAGTCATTCAATTCGAAGATATTTATAACAGTATAAGTATATAACTTCAAATAATTTGAACCCTGAGCGCTGCGGCCAGCGGCAGATCCGAGCAGTGCATCATGCCGGAGAGTGCGGTGCCGCTTAGTCGGGCGCCACCGCACTCTCCGTAGGAAAACAGTGGGTGGGACAGCCAGCACGAAGCGGTTTTACCGCTGATCATGTGTTGCCAGTTAGTTCCATTATATTGGAGAAAACTCAGACATCTCTACAGCCAGTATCTCCAAAACTCTGCAACTAACACCAAAACTATCTAGATGGATAAATGCAAATATATGTTCTCCTGATTTTTGAGTGAATTGTCCCTTTAAGTGTATCCCAGGGCTCGAAATGAACGCTTTTCTTAAGTGTCCCGAATTCTGCTTTCAGCTGTCCCAGACTTATCCCAGATAATCAGTGAATCGTTTTGAATCATTTTTTTTAATTGAATCAAAGTTTATTTACTCCTCTCTGACAGTAAACTGAATATTGTTGAGTTGTGGACAAAACAAGACATTTGTGGACGTCTTCTCGGTCCTTTTTCATCATTTCCTGGACCAAACAACTGACAGATTAATTGAGAAAGTGATCAAGAGCTGTTTTTCAAGTGTCAAGATTGTGACAGGATTCATTTAAGTTAAAGTTACATCACTTTAATATTGTGATACTTGGTATAAGTTACTGACTACATTTTTTAATGGGTAATTAGTAACTGTATTGGATTTATAATGATATAAAACAGAGGAAACTTGTCTCATTTCAGAGAAAAAAAAGAAAAATCATTATTTGTTCCACTGAGTCAACCTGACAAGTTCCTGTCTTTCGTCTTTTTTTTTTTTTTCTTCTCAGCTCATAAGCATCGGCTCCTCTTATAACTACGGCAACGAGGACCAGGCAGAGTTTCTATGTGTAGTTTCCCGGGAACTCAACAACTCCACCAACGGCATCGTCATCGAGCCCACCGAGAAGGCCAAGGTGAGCAGTCTGCCGAACACGAGTCTCTCCAAAAGATAAGGCTGCAGAGGTTTTAGATTCTTCTCATAGTCAACAAATCCCGTGAAAAGCACATTGATAGTATTAACACAAGGATTTCACGGTGCATTCAGGGCCATCTCGTAAACTCAGAAATCTTTAGTCAAATGTCCAGAAAACATGTGGAATTTTGTCTTGATAAATGACTTCAAATGTCACACCACCTTTTATTGTTTTCCTTACAGAAAGTTTCTGTTTGCGCTGACGTATTTTTTCCTTCTGTCCCCGCAGATCCTTCAGGAGCGAGGCTCGCGGATGTGAAGAGACCCGCAACCTGAGCTAAATAACACTTAATCAACAAAAACACAAAACAATAACGCGAACATTTCCTCCAGTTTTGTCATCAAGGTCCATGAGTTTACCCCCCTCCGACGCCACCTCTCTCTACCATCACCGCCACCGCCGTCATCGTCATCATCATCATCATCATCAACCCCACCTTCCCTCCTCCTCTGGTGTGCCTTTCCACAGCGGGGAATGCCCCACCCCACCCCTCCTCCAGCGCTGCAACACGACCCTGACTTGTCTTCTCGTTTTGTTCTCCTCCGTCGCTGGCCGTGGAACACTTGAGGGGGAGTTTAAAAGGGAATACAAGAGAGCGGTTCTCCTCATAGCAGCTGTTCGATGGTCAGTGTCACTTCGGTGCAGGCTACGGTGCTGATTGTAGCCTCTCATCGTTATTATTATTATTATTATAATTAGTGTCAGTGGATGGACGCCCAGCACAGAGCTACTATAAGTCATTATCATCATCTTCATCATCATCAGGACAGGATTCTTCCTCTCTCTTATATGTTTGGCTCTGTCGACTTCGCAGAAATCTCCTCAGGACTCTCAAAGGACATAAAGGAATGAACACAACTCCACTGACTGAGCTGCTCTCCGTACCTGAATCTGTTGACGGAGCGTGCGCCTGTGCCCGCCGTCCAACCCCAACCCACCCAAACTCCCTCTCTCACCCCCCTCCCTCCCTTCCCTGCGCTCCTCCCGAGGCAGGTCGCGGCACAACAAACCGAGCCAGGAGGCGGAAGGACGGGACGGAGGACGATGACGCAGAGTCCGATCGCTCTGCTTGAGCCAGCCTGGTGCAGCATTTCCTCCGCTCTCTACGAGTCTTTAGAAACAGCTGAAACAGGGCGACAGGCGCTCATCTCACAGACGGCCTGTCTCGGTTCAGTAGGGCTGGGTATCGCTTTACAAAATCACGTCGCCAGCGGAGTACTTCATTCAATACCTTTTCTTCTTTACGAACAACGCTTATAAACAGTCATTTTTTTTCTAGATCTGGGTACCAAAAGGATCAAATCCAGGCATCGTTTGACTGCGGAATTTTTGACACAACTTGGTACTGGGTTATTCCAGTCGGTACCTGAAAGGTATCGATTACCGATACCCAGCCCTACGGTTCAGCACTGCGGCATCCTGCTCCTTCCTGTTTCCTGTTCTCGGGCTCGATCCGGTCTGTCCTCGCAGGGAGAAATTTTGGGATATTTCCGCGCAAAAGAAAACAAAAGACTCAAAAAAGAAAAAAAAAAAGACTAAACAACACCTGTGTACAATTTGTCAAGGCATGTGAGGAATCTATATAAATCTATATAGGCTACATGATGAAATTATATGAAAAATTTGAATGCAAATGGTGTAATTATTGATTTCTGTATCATAGTTGTCATATATTTACATATTCTGGTGGGTGAGTCTATTTTAAAGGGAGAGTTCACCCTAAACTCTAAAATACAGTTTTCTTACCTGTAGTGCCGTTTATCCATCTAGATAGTTTTGGTGTGAGTTGCAGAATTTTGGAGATATCGGCTGTAGAGATGTCTGACTTCTCTCCAATATAATGGAACTAAATGGCACTCGGCTTGTGGGGCTCAAAGCACCAAAAAAATACGTTTGAAAAACTCAACAGCAGTGTCTCTTTGCAGAAATAGTGACCCGGTTACTCAGAATAATCCACAATCCGCATTTTTTGGTGCTCACCTCGAGCAGAGCGCCCGTTATATTAGAGTGAAGTCAGACATCTCTACAGCCGATATCTCTAAAACTGCAACTCACACCAAAAAAAAAAAAAATCTAGATAGATAAACATCACTGCAGGCCAGAGGAAAAATGTGTGTTTTTGATTTTGTGGTGAACTGTCCCTTTAAACGATGGAGGAAATATCATTTTTCATAACCAGTTTTCCTGAAGGTTTCCCACCCGGTGACATGGATGTGAGTACGTGTATGCAGTGCCTCTCTGCTTTCTGTCCATGACTGAAATATCACAAAGTTTTTCAGCTGCACGTTTTTTCTGTAGTGTTCCTCAAAGAAAAAAGAAAAACACACACACACACGTTTTCTCTTAGATATCCTACTTTGATCTCTTGCATATCTTAAAATTGTAATTAGGGATAAGGAAAACCACTGTCATCGCCATTTTGTCCAGAACAAGCGTGGCGTGGTGGGATCGGACTGTGGCCAGTTTGTATGCTGCCTCAAAACCCTTAACTCGCCCCCCTCCTCTCTCTCTATCTCCCACCCCGGCCTCGTGCTGCTCTCACGTTCGCCCCCCCCGCAGCCGCCTCTGTTGCCACGCCTCAACTCAACACGACTGTCTCTCGTCTCACATCCTGCAGCACTTGTAGCAACTGTGGCGCAAGCTGAATTGTACTCCTCACGCTTAAAGCCCTGAGATACCTGAGCCTACATCGTCACACAGATTTACATACTGTCAGTGAACGTGCCAGACAGGACGTGTCTTCAGAGGGAAGCCTTTATTTCAGATGTTATGTGACTTTTTCTTTTCCGTGCCAGCAGATAGATACCGACTTGGCCAAAGTATATTTCTCCTCTTGAAATATACGTGACATTAAGTTGCTGTGTGATGTTGCTGTTTTCAAGACTTGTAACAACATCGGATGTTTACTCGCCTGGTTTTAGTCGTATATGTTTTTAAATGATTTATTATTGAATTGCTCAAGAATTCAGTGACTTGTGCTGGCAAAACTGGACTGACAAATTATTTTGTTAATTGATTAATTGGTTTAAGTAATTTTTCTTTACAAAAAAAGTCAAAATTCTTCAATTCCAGCCTCTGAATTGTGAATATTTTCTGGTTTCTTTACTTCTTTATTACAGTAAACTGAACATCTTTGGGTTGAGGACAAAACAAGACATTTGAGGACGTCATCTTGGGCTTTGGGAAACACTGATCAACATTTTTCACCATTTTCTGACCAAACAACTGATCGATTAATTGTGAAAATAATCGACGGATTAAAAGAGCAATATGTAACAATTGTGCATCCAAAAATCCTATTTAATGCACAATCTAAATGTTACATTTTGCATTTATTTCATGTAATCATTTTAATCTCGGTTTATAGTAAAAACCAGACTAATTTAAAGTTAATCCATGATTTAATCAGCTTTAAAATTTAATTCTTGTTGGTGCATCCCAGCCTAAATTCACTGCATAATTCTCTTTTACTAATAGGACAAAAAGATGATGTTAACAGGTGTGAATTTAATGTTGTTACAGGTGTAAATGCAGCCGTGTTATTTGAGCAACTTAATGCAAAGTTTGAGCCATACTTCCACATATCAGATGGAGAGTTGAAACATCTCGTCGTTGCCCATCGTACAGACTGAACTCACATTCGAATCACTGTCCCTAAAAGCTAAGGTGCGTCTAATCTTTATCACTGATCACTTTGATACACCCGTATTTGTATAAAGAACATATTTGATGCAGTTATGTTATATCAAGCATGAACAAAAAGAATGCGTTTAACCAGAAAAAAAAAAAAAACCCTGTACCTTTGCTGTTGTCATGCTCCCTGACCGTGTTCAGTCAGGCCTCAGAGCTCAAACTTTGATGTGACTTCTTCTTCTTCTTCTTCTTTGTTGTTTTGTTTTTGTTTGTTTGTTTTTTTCCTCTCGACTGTGTGTTGTGCAGTTTTATTCTGCTAATATGAGTCGTGAGCAGACAGCGTGCTGTTAAAAATGCCCAAACGTCTCATTTGAGGAGCACTTTTTTTCCCTTGTTGTTCTCTGGGCCTTTGCAAAGCACCTTGGGTGTTGTTTCCCTTCGTCTGTGTCCAGTGTTGTGCCTTTGACCTGTGTTGTGCACAGTTGTTCTCCCCCCTCTTATCATAAGGTGCCTCTCATACCTTAAAAAAGCCAGGAGGCACCTACCCGAGGTATAATGTAAAATGCGGTCTTTAGCTTGTTTTCTATTGTTAGTGTTTCAGTGAGAGGCAAGCCAAACAAATCCATTGTTCCCTGCATTATTTTACATTTCATGACACACACCGATAAACTGAAAAAGATTACCAGCTGCTTTCTTTGTGCCATCGCTTTTGAGCTAAATCCACCCACAATCCCTCCTGGAAGTTCAAAATTGTGTCCGAATCAGCTGTAAACTCTTGTGGTGGTCGGGATTGAGCGAAGCAGGGAGCGATCGAAAGCAGGTTTCCCTCCTCTGCTTGTATCTTAGTAAAACTCCAGCAGTGCACTTGTTATCAGAAAGCGATTTGACTATAAACTCGCCGTCATTTGGCTTCTTTTTTCTTGAGTTGCATGCTGAAGCCACAACTAACGATTCCATTTTTAGATGTGTGTAATCAACCTTTAAAGCACTTAATGTACCTGTCACCTTTGTGAACCCAGTTTTATCTTATCTTGGTTGTGCAGTTCAGTGGTTCCCAAACTGAGGGTTTAGATAGTTAACAAGGTAGGAAAGCACAAAAAAAAATCTGTCAGAGAAATCTGCTTATTTTTTCAGTCTTTCCTCTGACAGTGTCAGTTGTTCCACCACTTTGATCCAGACTGGAAAATTCCAACAACTATTGCCATGAAATTTTGTACAGACATTAATTATCCCCAGAGGATGAACACTACTGACCTCAGTGATGTCAATGTTAGCATGCTAACATGCTAAACTAAGGTGGTGAGCATGGTAAACATTGTACCTGCTAAATATCAGAATGTTAGCATTATCACTGTTAGCATGTTGATGTTTGAATTTAGCCCAAAGTCCCACTGTCCCAGAGTACAGTCTCTCAGCGCTGCTAGCATAACATGTAGACTCTTCGTTTTATGTTGTTATTAGCCTTGCTAGCAACATGGTTGGTCGGTCCACCACTTGATGATGAACCCTACTGAGCTTGATGAGTCAATGTTAGCATGCTAACACGATAAACTAAGATGGTGAACATAGTAAACAATGTACCTGCTAAAGATCAGCATGTTAGCACTGTCACTGTTAGCATGTTGGTGTGTTTATGTTGGCATTTAGCCAAAAGCCTCGCTGTCACTAAGTACGGCCTCGCAGAGCTGCTAACATAACATAACTGTATTCTCTTGTCATCTTGTTTGTAGCTTTGCTAGCAACATGGCTTTAGGTATGATCAGTCAGTTAGTCGACTTAAGTCCAGACTGAAATATCTCAACAACTCTGATATACCATGAAACTTTGTAGACATTATCCCCAAAGGAATACTGACTGTGATGTCAAAGCTAGCATGTTAACATGGTAAATATTTTATCTGCTAAACAACAGCATGTTATCATTGTCACCGTGAGCATGTTAGGGTGTTGATAGTAGCATTTAGCACAAACCCACGCTGTCCCTAAGTACAGCCGCAGAGAGCTGCTAGCATAACTGTGGACTTGTTATCTCGTTATTAGCCTTGCTAGCGACAACATAGCTTCAGGTATGTCCAGTGGGTTGGTTCACCACAGCACTCAAACTAAAATATCTCAACAACTATGACATGCCCTGAAAATTTTTCATCCATGCCCACCAAATTTTTAATTTGTTTGTAATTGTTTTGTAGTTTGGTTTGACCAAAAACCTTTAAAACTACTGTAATTCCCATCAGCCTTCGCTGTGCATTGCACTTAGTAGTTATAGATCAAATGTTAGCATGCTAACATGCAGTAGGGGGTTGTTTAACAAGGTAAAAATGATACCTGCTGTACATGAGCATGTTAGCGATAGGGTTAGCTCAAAGCAACACTAGCATGCTAGCATGGCTGTAGACTCCTGACCTTCTTGTGAACTGGACAGTTTTACTTCCAAATGGGACAAGGACACTTCGCTGAACTGGTCAGAACCGGCAGACATGCGACCTGTGACGAGGACTTGCCTCGTTCTAAACCAGACAGTTTGGGAACCACTGACCTAGCTGAACTTTATAGTGTGATTATCTTAACATTTGAATCAAACACCCATTTTTTAAAAACAAAGAAGAACTTTTGACCATTAGTTCTGACTTTCACCTGCACTAGTTAGTCTACTGATAATGTGCAATTTTAACAAATCTGCAAAAAATATATCTCTGTTGTTTGGGCACGTGAAAACATGAGAGCATGCATTGTTCTAGAGATTATGATGTTGTGTACTGGATTTTGTCTGACCTCTGTGTTAGTGCAAAGTGTATGTGATGCATGGTGGGGGGAGCAGAGGGAAGGCATGGCTCTGTGGTATGTAGGTGTAGATTTCTTGTGTGGAACAGTTGGTCTACAACTAGACATATTCTCACACGTTCTGTTTCTTTGTTGTTTTCTTTGTTTGTTATCTTTGTCATGTCGATTTGACTTAACAGTAGATAAAGAATAGCTAGCTTTCAACGCAAATTAACCAACCAATCAGACTGCAGAACCTAACCACGGTTTAAATATCGCATTTACGCAACCCGCAGGTCAACACAGAAAAAGAAAGATTCTGTTTTTTTAATCCATGGATCATTTTGCCAGTTAATCTGTAAACACCTGCATGCGTTTGTGAACATGCACACTTGTACACTCATTTAGATGTAATGAAAAATGTCACCTATTAACAGTTACTTTGTGTTCATTTATCAACAGTATTGATGTCAAATGTGAATATTGTCAATGGAGACTGTGGAGAAATGTTTGGAAGCTGACAAAACATTTTGTCTGATTGTTTGTTTCACTTTTATTTATTTTATATTTTTTGAATTTTGTCTACCAATGTTGTTTCTTTACATGTAACAATTTTAACAAAAACCCTGTCTGGTTTTTAATCATAAAATGTGTCTGTGTTTTAAGACATGGCTCACTGACTCTTTTTTTTTTTTTTTCTTGGTTCTGTTTACTGTGGATTTAAATTTAAACATCGTGAACAAACACACTGAAGTTCTTCTATCGAGAACATAATGAACAGGGTCCAAGCAGATGGCAAATATTTGGATGCTTGTAAGAAACAAATATTGATAAGACACAAGTGTAACACACAGTCCTGCAGAAAGTGTCAGATTGTTGGCACGTGGGACGTGGGCACGTGGGAATTCAAACCGTCGACCTTTGGGTCCCCAGAGAAGGTGACTTACAGATGACACCACCGGGGAGACGTAGTTTCTACACACCTCATTACAAGTTGTAATAAGATGTGCAAAAACTGGAGCATTTCTATCTATTTAAACTTAAAAAGTCAACAATTCTGACGAAAATCATGCATCATTCTGTTGGTTTCAGGTGTTTTGTCAGATATTTTGGTGACATTTCAACAAACTGATCAAAAAGAAAATGTTGTGCATACATGTCAAATTACGTCAAGATACTAAACCGTTTTACCAATATCTGTGTTGACTTTGGTCACATTTAACTGAAGACTTGAGGAGATATAGAAGTTAATTTATTTTGCATATTTATATAAATATAGAGTGATGGACAATTATTTAATTTGATTATTACTTATTTGCATGTATTTCCATAGCTTACAGCGCAGTGAAGGCTGAATTTGATTAAATCGACAGCAACACAAGGTATGTTTAAACCAGGGCAAATAAAACCAGCAGAAGTGATGGAAGTATTCAGATCCTTTCCTTTACTTTTACTTCAGTAAAAGTGCTGATACCACATTGTAAAAACACTGTTACAAGTAAAAGTTCTGCGTTGAAGTAAAGGTAAAAGCAGAAAAATGCCCCTTCTGACTGTGTCAGTGTTAGCATGCTAACAAGCTAAACAAGGATGGTGAACATGGAAAACATTGTACCTGCATGTTGATGTTAGCATGACGTATTAGAGCTGGGGGTGATGTCATACCCAAGTTGACAGCATTCCAGTAAACAAGTAAAAAAGTCAGGGGAGTCAAAAAAAGTCAAGAGAGATTAACAATTGTGAACAATACCTATTGATAACGACGCATTTTGCAGTATTTTGCACATACAAACATCATCGCAATACATCCACAAATAAAACTTGTACTGTACTGTGTGGATAATTAAGACAGAAGTGCTAATAAACAGTATAGAACACAGCTTTCATTGCTGTTGATGAGTGGGGCAGCCATCTTGGATTTTGAAGATGACTTTCTGAGTCAGAAATCTGACTTCAGGGGTCGCTCCAGTTGAAATTTCCAACTGATGACTCTGAAATTTCAGCCCAAAGCCCCGCTGACCCTAAAAGGCTAACCTCACAGTGCAGCTAGCATAACTGTAGACTCTTGTTATGTTGCTATTAGCTTTGCTAGCGACATGGCTTAGATATGGTCGGTTTTGTTGGTCAGTCCATCACTTAAACTATTTCACCATATTTAATATTGAGGTTATCCAAAAGTAACAAAGTACTCGACTTACATGACTTTAATATTGTGTTATTTGTATTACATTACTGACTACATTTTTAACAGGTAATTAGCTAAGGTCTAATACAGTTTTAATGAAGCATTTTGATTTTCTTTTTTATTTATATTTTTTTAATACTATGATAATTTATATTAATTAATATGAAAACTTTTGACGACCCTCTGAGGGGTTCCTAACCCGCCATTTGAGACCCTCGCTTTAAGGAAAACGGGTCTCCATAGGCACAACACTGTGTTTCTGTAGTATGACTAGTTTAATAGCTAGAGAAGCACACTAGCTGTACACTGTGTCCACCATTACGGCTCATAATGCAGGGTCTCGGTCCTGATAGCACCTTTCGGCCGCCTGTGTGTGTCCTCACAGGAGGGCTGGGCATTTGGGGCTGTGGCCTACACGGCCCGCATCCGACCGTCGCAAGCGGCCATCATCAGTCTCCTCCCACCGAGAACGGGGCGACACTCCTGGAGCTCCGTGACCAGCAGCAGCTGCTGCTCCCCGGCGGCAGTCATCGAGGAGCGGCCGCGCCGGAGAGACGCTGGAGGAACAGAATCAACATTTTAAAAAAAGGTAATTTTTTTTTTTAATTTACAGATTCACTGAAGGGATTTCTGCCTCAGTCGCTTCCTCTTTGCTCCGAAAGTGCTGCGCCAGTGATGTTCAGGTTATTGATCTATATCAGGGTGAAATATCGCAGCTGGGAACAAAAGATTACGTTAAGCTTATAGGTAATTTGTCCTTTTAAGAGTCGATACTTCAATATGATGGTGGCGTGAAAATCCGTGTTCTGGTGGGTTTTTCAGCGCTAAACAAGCCGAAATAATTACGCGTTGCCACGTGGGTGAAGCTGGCAAAAAAGACAGTGTGTTAATTCAGTTAAAAATGTTGACAGAGTAACTATTACAGCCTGATAAAGGTGCCAACGTTCATATCTCACTATCAGACATGTAAAACAGGCGACCATAACGCAGCGCCCTCATCTCTCCATGGGCTGTCCCAGTCTCAGCTGCTCAGCATCACTTTTATTTACCAAGAGAGAAACTCTTCTCTCCTGACAGCCTCCCTCCCTCCTGACAGCTTTAATTACCTACATTTAATCAGGCTGAGGGAGTACATGTAACGGGATTACAGTATTTAGATACAAATAAACGCTACAGTTACTATCAGATTACAAATACATTTAGTAAAATGGGTGATTATTAGCAGGATTACAATTTTATAATGCATTTTAAAATCATGGGCTCAACATCTAATTCAAATAAACATGTAGAGGTCAGACAACCGCTAACCCTAGCTGCACAGAACAACCGCTAATATTACAATGCTAACATTAGCTACACAGGCCAACCCCTAACATTAGCTACAAAGACAAACTGCTATGTTAGCTTCAAAGATCAATCACTGATATTAACTACACAGACTAAGCACTAACGTTAGCTACACAAACCAACCACTAATGTTAGCCCCCAGGACAACTGTTTACATTAGCAACAAAGATCAGCTACTAACATTAGCCACAAAGACTAACCACAGACGTTAGCTACACAGAACAACTGCAGATGTCAGACCACTAACGTTAACATTAACTAGACAAACCAACCACTAACATTAGCTCCACAGACCAACTGCTAATGTTAGCCACAAAGACTAACCACTGACATTAGCTACACAGAACAACCACTAATGATAGCTACAAAGAACAACCACTATTGTTAGCTACACAAAACATTAGACCACTAACATTAACTAGACAAACTAAACTCTAAAATTAACTACTCAGATCAACCGCCAGTCTTAACTTGCAGACCAACCACCAACGTGAGTTACACAGACCAACTGCTAACATTACCTACACGAAGCAACCGCTAACGTTAGCTACACAAACCAATTGCTAACATTAGATACACAGAGCAACTGCTAACTTAAGCTACACCGAAATCCAGTTTGCTAGCTAAGCTGTTATACTATTACTGTCACATTTAAATGTTCATAATTAGCGCTATTAATCTAAACATGCATTCACACATAATGAAGGAACAGCTAAACAAAAAATTAATTAAGTTACAGTGAATATAAAACATTAAATTAGGCCAAACAATTTCACCATATTTGATATTTAGGTAATCCAAAAGTAAGAAAGTAGTCAGGATACATTACTTTTAGCTTACTGACTAACGTTTTTCAACTGGTAATTAGTAACTGTATCAGAATACATTTTAAAGTAGCCTGCATTTAATAAATGTAGAGGAGGAGGATGCAGGAGAGAGTGCAGGAGAGAGTGCAGGAGGTGAAAGAGACAAACAGGATGTCATGGTGTCTCAGATTGCTGAGACATGAGAGGCCTTTTCCCCCTCAGTGACCCAATACACACTCAGAATAGGAAGAGGAATATGAAGGGAAGAACTGCGAGTGATCAGACACACACACACACACACACACACTGTATGGACAGAAGTATGTGGGCACCCCTGTCCTGTCCACACACATGTGTGTCCTCATGTCCTGGGGCTGTTTTAATGGTTTTGTGTGACTGTCATGTGTTATGATTACATTCAAGGGGGTGTATCTATGTTCCCAGGGTCCTAAGTTCTATTATATTCACGTACTCTAACCTGTAATGTGTTATTGTTTTTCTTCTACTTAATACTGGAAGCTAAGCAATGTACTGTTGTGGACAAGGTCAGCAGCAAAACATATTTTAGCCGCTTGATGAGAAACCCCCGTTATATAAGCCATATATAGCTCTCTGTCTCGCTAAGCCAAACTCCATTGCAAAAATCAATAATTTTACATCACCGAATATAGGAGTTGTTGCCCCTTACTCTGTTCTCGATCTTTGAATTAGTTTGTGTTATTGTCTGACCTCGGTGTTTTAAAAGGTTATTTTGGACTCACTGAAATCGCACAATAACGCAAACTAATTAACCGATTGAGGCAGCGGTCGACCAGCAATTCCTGTGTTCTGCGATGTAAAATTGCTAATTTTTCCTACGGAGTTTGGTTGGTGGCGGAGAGCTATATTTGGCTAATATAACAGCAGTTCCCTGTCAGAAGGTAAAGAGGTGAAAATATATACTTATATACTTAAAGTGATATTGATGTTTTTTGCGGGCAAACAACGTTGTTTACCTGGAGCTAATGTTAGCTGCCAGCCTCCTACGGGGACGTATCCCCGACTAGTGGCAGCATAACACCTCAGAGGCAACGGTTAACTGGCATTGTACATGAATAAAATATCGATATATAGTTTGACCGACTAGTATTTCTAATAACTATAAGCGAGGGTGGCAATGTTTAATAGTGTAGTCGAATAATTATTGTCAGAGAGGAGTAAAGAAACCAGAAAATATTCACATTTAAGAAGCTGAAAATAGAGAATTTTGACTTTTATAAAAAATGAGTCAAAACTGTAGTGGAATACAGCTACCTTTTGTTGCCTCGGCATGTTGAGCTCAACCAGCTGCTGCGTAATAAAATCTATGACCACAGGCAGAACGCAGCTCAGGCTTTAGCAGGTTGTACAAGCAGCACGAGACAAAAACTGACGTATAAGCATGACAAATTGTTTAATGGAGGGATTATTTTGTGGTTGTTCAGCAGGTTGTACGAGCAGCTTGAGGCAAAAACTGAAGTGTTCACTGGACAAATAGTTGTTAAACGGAGGGATTATTTCTGAGTTGTTTAGCAACCTGATCAAAAGTGTAGGAGAAAACATTTTTCACACAAAAGGTCTTGATTTGCAAAGAAATTGCAAAATGAATGATTTTTTAAAATCCTCACTTTCAAAAAAAAAAAAAAAACTCAAAAAGATCTTTTTAAAAATGACAATGGAAGATTTTGCAAAAATTAATTTTAGTGTCATTTTCATGAGTTGAAATTTAGGGGTTAGGGTTCAGGACAGCTGCCTTCCAATTTAAAGTATGCTAAAAAAAAAATCTGATTTTATACATGTCAAACTTTTGATTACAATAGTTAATAGAAGGATCATAGTTAACGTCTAAGATTTGCACACATGAATGTATGAGTCCAGTGAGTTATATTCTCAGGAGGAAGCTGCTCTGCTGCTCAGTAGTTGTCCATCTGGAAATGGCATTAAGGGTATTTGTGGGGGAAACTCTACTGGAACATTTGCACAGAGGGCTTTTCATTCATCAGTTTTCACAAGTGCATGTTAGACTCATGCTGGCCAGATTCCTTAAACCGTATCAGACCACTCCTTTGTTAGCTCAGGCACACTCTGACCTGCAGACATGAAGTCCTGGATGTCAATTTCTGATTTTAAATGCTGATAAAGCTGAGGTCTCATAGCCCCGAGGGACCTGCAGTACAGGAAATGAGTGTCTGCAGACACTCAGGGCTTATATTCTGCCCAGGAGACAAGAAATCTAAAGCTGGGTTGCATCAACAAGGATTCAGTTTTAAACCTGATTAAATTGTGATTTAACTTGTTATTGTTATGTTCCACTAAACTTAGATTAGCTTAAAATTAAGAAAGATCACATTAACACCTAACTTTAAACCTCTGTTTAGTTTTTGTTTTAAATTTAATTTTGTGGCACCAAAAACTTTAAACTCTAATTTAAAATGAGATCCAGTATTAAATTTAAACTCACACTTAAGGAGGTTTACCTTTTCAAGATGGACTGAGCAAAATAATCAAACTCCTCAAAGAAAGTTAAAGGACAGACTCAACCCAGTTGAGTTTTATGGTGGGTTTTCTTTCTTTCTTTTACTCAACTTAATAACTCAACTTCTCATTTCTCCTTCTTTAAGTTTTTCTTAAAGAAGGAGAAATGAGAGCTTCTCTGCAAAATCATCTAATCATCTAATCATCAACTAGGCTAACTAACTTAGTTAGCTAGTCACCAAACAATATAACAGTTTTTTTTTTAAAAGTGTCTTAGCTAGAAAGCAATCAATGTAACATTTTACTTAATTTTAGCTAGCTAGCATACAACATAACATTTTTTTCAACTAGCTAGCAAACAATATAACATTGTTGACATTTTTAAAATATCTTAGCTAGATAGTAAATGATGTAACATTTTATTCACTTTTAGCTAGCTAGCAGACAGTATAGTATTTAGCTTGGCCTTTATCTTGCTAGCATAAAATATAACAGTTATTTGTTAAACGTTTTAGCTAGATAGCAAACAATATAACATTTAGCTAGGTCTTTATCTATCAATGTAACATATTCAGTTTAACCAGCTAGCATACTATATGTTGTTTTTTTGTTTTTTGTTTTTTTGTTTTTTTTTAGCTAGCTAGCAGACAATGCAACATTTTGTCAACTCTTTAGCAAGCGAGCTAGCAAACAATGCAATATATTGTCACCCGACAGCGCTCAAAAATCTTTTTTATTTGTTTATTTATCATTTCCACATTGATTTAACTTTAATTTCAGTTTACATCACTAAACTTGGATTAGTGTTTTGTTGCCTTGCATTTGCTAAAAAATAATCAAGTATAAAAAGGACATCTGTAAAACAGAGCATCAGAAAAACTCTTTTTTTCTCTGCCATTGTCAAGAAACAAGCCAACAATACTTGCTAACTAGTGTAGGTGACTGTGTTTAGGGAATTTCTCTGCCCTCTGTTAGATAAGCCCCTCCCACAAAAAAAGTCACACACTTTTTTGCTTTTAAATGTCCTATATAAATGAAGTTGACATCCACATCGAGTGAAGAAACCATAAAATGTTCACATTTAAGAAATTGGAATCAGGGCATTTGGATATTTTTATCAAAAAATGACTCAAAATGGACAAACTGATTATCAAAATATTTTCAAATTAATTGAATTATCAATTAATTGTTGCAGCTCAAATAATCTTTACCAACAGAGAAGGTGTTTATAGTTTTGCAGATATGTCAGTGTGGATCAAAGTGGTAGACTGACCGATAGACGGATGTTACCACACATAAGAGCCACTTTAGCTGCTCTACACAACCTGATGGATTGTTTGCTTTGTCGCTGCAGGTATCCTCAAAGGTCGCAGCACTCACAGTGACATGGGCCTCAAAGGTAATTGCACACCCTGCAGAGCTAACACAGAAGCCTTGCCAAAACTGCCTGGAAGAAAATGACTCAGAGAAATGGAATCCGAGGGACAAGCGATGGCCGCCTCCGCTCGCAGGCCTCCGTGGTTTGTGAGCAGACCAACGGTATGGAGCGGGAGAAAACGCCAGAGGCCAGAGACGACTGTGAGTCCGAGGAGGGGGGGCAGGGAGGGGAAGGCAGACGCTCCGCGGCTGTGACGGGAGCGGTCACGGCTCCGGACGGCGGGTGGGGCTGGGTGGTGCTGGTTGCCACCATCTTGGTCCTGGCTTTGACCCTGGCATTCCCTTCCTGCGTGGGAATCTTTTACACCGACCTGCAGAATGAGTTCCACGCCACCAACAGTGAAACCTCCTGGGTGCCCTCCATCATGACGTCAGTGCTTCATGCAGGAGGTAAAGTAGGCAAACCAGGAAGTCAACTGGCCTGTAATAAATAATAATAATAACCTTCATTTCTTTACTCATTTTGTTGTGTAATTAAACCACAGGTGGAAAAAGTTCACACACTCTTTACCTCAAGTAAAGAGGTACAGATACTCTGTAAATAAGTATAAAAGTCATTTCTACTGGCTGTCTTTGCAAAGCTAACTGAACCAAACTTTTTCTCCACTTTTTTGTCTCTTTTTGTCTTAATGTCTATTACATTGTTTTCCCCTTGTGTCTTTGATGTAGTTTTTGTTTTGTTACGTCTTTGATGTAGTTTTTGTCTTGTTACGTCTTTGATGTAATTTTTGTCTTGTTACGTCTTTGATGTAGTTTTCACCTTGCTACTTCTTGTTACAACTTTACATCGTTTTCACTTTTCTTGTTGTGTTTTTTCCGTTATTTTCGTCCTGTTGCCTCTTTTACGTTGTTTTCGTCTTATCACAGTTTATGTCATTTTCATCTTGTTATGTCTTGTTTGTTGTTTTCTCCTTGTTTTGTCTTTTCTGACATTTTCATCTCCTTAAACATAGTTTTCGTCCTGTTCCATCTTCTGTGTTGTTTTTGTCTTATGTCTTTTACTTTGTTATCAAGTTATTTGCGTCTTTTGCATGGTTTTTGTCTTGTTCTGTCTTTTATGTCATTTTCATCTTTTTACGACTTTTACGTCGTTATCGTCTTGTTGTGTCTTTTGCGTACTTTTTTTTTATTGTGCAAAGAAACAATTACATAACAAGTGAAGATAAGTGCATATATAACTCAAACAAGATTAGACAATAGTCCAAAACAAAAACAAGGGACAAAAGAGAAAACTGGGACTGACACTAGTAGTAATAGTAGTAATGAGCCTGTTTTGAAAATGTAAGGAGTAGTGAGGACAGATATTTTAGTTAAAATGTAGGGAGTAAAAGTAAAAACTTGTCAGAAAATTAAATACTCAAGTAAAGTACAGATACCTGAAAATCCAACTCATGTACAGTGATATAAGTATTTGTATTTAGTTACTTCCCACTTCTGAATCAAAGAATGGTACATTGTATATTTTAGCTGAAATAATTCAACCATATCATTACTTTATTTGCCCCCGAGCCTCAGGGTAACAAACTCAGGGTATCTACCTGCTGTTGTTGTACGGAGGAATTGTGAAATCTGATCTTGGTGTCTTGGTGTGTTTTAGGGTTTCTTGCTGTGTTGGTGTTGATTTTAAAAAGATTACTCCATGAGAAAGTGCAGCCTGCTTATCACCCCACAGCCCAGAGGGCCTTCAATATTTGCGGCACACAAGAATTCAGGGTTACACAGAAATAAAATGATGATACAAACTTGTAACTGTGTAACTGAAAGATGAAATGCCCCATTCATTACTTCACAGAGAAAAAACTGAACTCATAAGCAATAAAACACACCTGTTTAAGTCAATACACTCAGAGGCTTTAATGCTGCAGCCTTACCTGGTCTGGTATGAACATATAACGATAGTAGGTGGAGCTTCTGGGTTTGAAAAGTGAAGCAAAACAGGGGGAGACTTTGCTGTTTTGTTTCTTCACGAGTTAATGGTCTCAGTCGCTTAGTCTCAAGTCTTCTTCTATACAGCTTGATGTTCATTTTGTAAATCTTTGACCCATTTAGAGTTAAAACAGACAATAAAGTTAGGGTTGGGTGTCGCTGGGGTTTTTCCGAGACTGGTCCTAAAACTTTTCAAGTAGTTCCTGTGCGTAAACAGTGCCTGACCCCAATTGTAGATTAAATGAGGTTTGCTTAGTTTAATTCTTTCTTTACTGCCTAGCTGGTCGGCTAATAGAGCTGTTGGATTTAGTAGCCCGACATGGCATTTTACTTGCCCCAGGCAAGCAGACAATCCTCATTGTTGAGCTGCGAGTGTTATATACATAAATTTTCGAGTCTGCTGATCACTGTACAAAGAATACTTTATCCACCCATGAAGCCTCTGGGTGACCTCAGTGTTGTGCGCAGAGGGACTATCTCTCCACTCAGAAATGTCAACTTCCTTTCTCACATTATGTAACCTGCATGAAACAGGGAAGTAGTGTTGGCTGTGCA
This sequence comes from Lutjanus erythropterus, assembly GCF_056507025.1. NCBI lineage: Eukaryota > Metazoa > Chordata > Actinopteri > Lutjaniformes > Lutjanidae > Lutjanus > Lutjanus erythropterus. The sequence goes on from NC_139333.1 coordinate 26,086,089, forward strand.
CGGCCATGAAAAGTTAATACGGAGGATCAAGGTGAATGTCTGGCTACTAATCAGTTATACAGTGACTAATCACACCTGTTATTTATTTTGGTAGCAGGATGTAGATTTTTTTTTCACCTTGTGCCTGTGAGAAGTCTGTTAGTGTCGTCTTAAAGCTGGTCAAACACGGAGAGGAGCTTTGGAGGGGTGAGGATAGTTTCACAGGATATCCAACACTTTGAAAACACTAACTGGAAGGAATGTGTCTGTGTCTCACATCGTCCAGGAGACTTTCTGCATTAGAGGGATTAGAAACAGGATTTTTAAGATGTTAACTGATATCGTGGAAGGTAGAGCTGCAATGATAAATCGATTAGTTGTTGACTATTAAATCAATCTACTGCTATTTTGATACTTGATTAATTGGTTTGGGTATTACTGAGTGTTTTAAGTTTAAAAAAAGTAATTTCAGCCCCTCAAAGTTGTACTTTTTTATTTGCAGGCATATGAAACAACTTTTAGTCAAGTAAACTTCTAAAATGATCATATTTTATAATTTTACTGTCATCTATTGTCCGTTTATTCTGATTTATTTTTTCTCCATATACCTATAACTATAGATATCAGAGAAGCCAGCTTGTAAACATTTTCAAAAGTAAGCTAAAAACCTTTCTCTTCACTTCAGCCCTGAACTAGTTATGACTTTCTTGATTCAGGCCTGAAACTCTGCTTTGCATTTCGTTTCACACTCCTGCACTGCTGCACTTCTTTTAAAATGATGTATTTTCCTTCATTTTATTAATTCTGTATACTTGTTGTTGTTTTTATCTTTAATTTTTTTATTATTATCTCAGTGTTTTTTTCCATCTTATTTATTCATTCTAGTTTAATCCTGCTGGCCAGCTACACATTAATGAAAATCTGCCTGTGAGTCATTATTTTAGTCGACAAAATCCACCGTCATCAGCTAGAAATAAGAATCTGCTTTTGTTTACTTTTCTAAAGAATCAAAGACCTCGTGTTTCAACAGTTGCTCCCAGTTTGAGGTTAAATCTGAGAATGGAAATGGAAAGCTTGGCAGGCTTAGCAACAGTAACTAAGGAGGGCGGGGCTTAGCGAAGGGTCGATTGTGATGATAAGATAATAAGCAGAGGTAAAATGAAGAGACTGAAAATAAATGCTGCAAAAAACACTGCAATCGTTTCTCCAAACAGGAAATATTATGATGAGAAGTGCAGATCAGGCGGAGAATATTATGAGTATAGAATATTAATATGTTGAAAGTAAAGTGGGCGACAGTGAACTTAAGAAGTGTCAGTGAAGTGTCCACATCATCTGCTACCACCAAATGGCACACAACAGTAAAGTGGTACTTGGAGAGCTCAGTATTTTCTGAGGTGGTACGCGGTATAAACAGTTTGAGAACCAATGATCCAGGACGCCCTTGTCTCCTGCTGACATTACTTCGTTTCAGAGGCTGCAGCAGGCTTTTTTTTAAAGGTTGAGTGTAGTTACTGACTAAATAATGCTCCACAGATTGGCTAAGTTTTGTGCTTTCATGCTGCTGTGCAACATTTAAAACGTTACATACTTATTTGGGAGTGCTGACGTCTTAATTTGCTAGTTTATGGTTTTTGGGTCTGCACCCATCACACCCAAAAGACATTTGAGTTCAGCTCGCCAGGTCTTTTGTTTGAAATATTTTATCCTTTAAGCTGCAGAACAAAGTAGAGGTATGTAGACAGTTTGACCAGTTCAGGAGAATAAAGAGCTTCAACAGTGTGGTGTGATGTGATAATTGCACACAGTTCTCGTGGTTTTTGGAGGCAGGAATGCTTTGATCTCATAAATTTTTCCTGAGCTGACAGAAATGTGGCCAGAATCTCAGGTTTATCTTCATTAAGCTGCATAAAGTTTGATCCGCTTCAACATCAGCCAAAGTTCCCTGGGTATTTTGTGGCTTGAAGAAAAAACTCTGAGACTGTAATGTCAGTTGACTTTAAAGTAGATTACAGGCCTGGGCGGCAGGGATGGGTCAACATGTCTGTGATTGGTATCAATACACATATTTATGATTTCTTATGTGTATGGACTATTTCAACAATGTAGATCCTTTGGGATGTCTGTTATATTTGATTATCTAAACTGCAACAATTTAATGTGATGTTTTTTAATGTTTTGTATTATACTGGTCATTTGTTTTGATTTCTTTTTCTGTTACCTGCCTTGGGACTACAGACGCAAATAAGCATTCTTGCTAACTCTGGCATATATGCATCATGTATTACACACTGATGTTCATTAATGTGCTCTATACTTGTTAAATATATAAATAGACATGACCTAAAACAAGTAGATGCAGAATTGACCCATCTGAAGTCACTGTGTGCTCCAATAACATTTGAGCAAGTTGAGCAGGAAAATGTCTCCTTTCCTGTTTCCTGTACTTAGATATGTTCTGTCCCAGGCCCGTCTATGTTGAAAGGAAAACCAAATTTTGGTTTTAAAGTTTGTTCGGATTCACTGAAGTTAAACTATAACACAGATAAACTTACTGATCGAGAAGCGATAGCCTGGCAACTCCTATGTTCTCCGAGCTAAAATTGGTAATTTTCCCAATGGAGTCTGGTTGCTTTGTAGAGAATAATGTTTGTCTTTTTCAGCGTTAGGTTCCCGTTGGAAAAGGCTGTCTGACAGCAAGGTAAAGTGATGAAAATATTCTAAATATAGCATACACTTAAACTGACATTTTTTTTAGCTTAGCTTCTGTGTTGGTACTCCTGCTGCTTCTCCAAACTGGTGATGTCTCAACCACCATTTAGTGTAGTTCATACACTGACTATAGATGAATACCTCAAACAGCCTCAATTAAAATAGTCTGAACTGTCCCTTTAAATGAAAAATTGCAAACTTTAGTCTTTAAACACTTAAAGCACTCTGTTGCCTGAGTGTTTGGTTTACGTAGGCTCGGTTAGGTCCAGGAATTATCTCCATCAGTACCTTGCAGCCATGTTGCCTAACAACAAAGGCACCTCCACTGTGTGTTGAATTTACCACCCCTGTCTGTGACCTTTAACCAATATACCCCACTGATTTCAGTACTTTTCATTCAGCTGGTACAGATTACAGCATGTTATGTGAAACCCTCTGCAGGATTAAGAGAATGACCACGCCTCTGCCGTGTAAGCCTTTGACCGTTTCTGCTCCGGTATGCATTAAACTAAGAGCATTACATTTGATCCACAGGTCCCTTTTGTAGCGTGCTGGTGGAGAGACTTGGTTGCCGGGCGACGGTCATGTTGGGCGGAGTCCTGAGTGGGCTTGGAATGGCTGCCAGTTCATTTACCCAGTCCATCAGCCAGCTCTACATCACAGCTGGGGTTATTACAGGTCAGCAAACATTTAACACGTTTATCCTGCTGAGCTGACACTTGATGACAACTCAAACAGTAGAAACATCAGATGCCAGTGGCTTAAGAAGATGGAAGTACCAGATATTATTCTCAGGAGTGGTTTAAACCGCTGCTTCCCAAACTTTTTTTTATCGAGGGATCCATTTCACAACATGAACATTCCCTCATAACAACAGTCAATTATACAGAAATAACAAACCTTAGAATGCTGTAATCGACCAATCAGAATCAAGTATTTAACAAAGCCATGCAATCACTTGTATATATCTATATATTTATATGTACGTTTTTAAATCAATAAAGACAATATTATCCATGATGTTGTCTTGACTTCTTTCATCGTTGCAGGTCTTGGTTTCTGCTTCAGCTTCCAGCCAGCTGTGACCATCCTTGGGCACTACTTTGTGCGTCGGCGTGCGTTTGCAAACGCCATGTCATCCACGGGCACGGCCCTGGGTCTGTGCACTCTGCCCGTCCTGGGTAACTACCTCCACACGGAGCTGGGCTGGAGGGGCAGTTTCCTCGTTCTGGGGGCCGTCCTGCTCAACTGTTGCGTGTGCGGAGCGGTGATGAGGCCCCTCCAGCCCGCCAAGCGCCGAGGCCAGCCGCTGATGAACCACGGACCCCTGCCGCCAGAGGAGGAACACATACAGAAGGAGGGAAAGGGGTGGGTGAGGACGATAGGGAGCTTCCTGTTGGCTTCCATGAGCAAACACATGGCCTTTGATCAGTTTTGCAACAACTCTCGTTACTGTGTGTACGCTATAGGCATCACCTGGATGATGCTGGGGTTTGTGGTGCCCCTGGTGTATCTGGTTCCCTACGCCACAGCCAACAATATGGAGCAGGGCCGCGCCGCCGCACTGCTCTCCATCCTGGGCATCGTCAACATCGTGGTGCGGCCGCCCTTCGGCATCATCTTCAACATGCCCTGGTTCAAAGGGCGACACATTTACGTCTTTGCCTCGGCCCTGCTGGTCAACGGGCTCAGCAACAGCATCTGCTGCATCGGGCCCAGCTTTAATGTACTGATGATCTACGTGGCCGTCTACGGGCTGTCCATGAGCGTGGTGGGCTCCCTGATGTTCACCGTCCTCATGGACATAGTGGAGATGAGCCGCTTCCCCTCAGCCCTGGGGCTGCTCGCTATCATGGAGAGCATCACGCTGCTCATTGGGCCTCCACTGGCAGGTAAACACACACAGATGGGGAGAACAGATATAGTGAGAATGTAGGACACAAGTCACATTACATCACATTACATCCAGAAATCTACACAGAATTTGTCTCAACATGATTTTACGGGATTCAGGCAGGTTAAAGTTTTAGATATGATCAGCTTTATACAGCTGCTCTGGAGGCAGAATCGGTTCGTTGGTTGAGTGAAAAATAAAAACACCACCGTGTCCCTCACTACATGCCCTTAACAGTAGTCTCTTTATAGTTATTTATAGTTTCATCATCATTGTTCAAACTTCCATCTAAGCGCTTAATGAGGGTTTCCCAAATCTTCCATTTCAACATGTAAAGGTCCACTTGTTCAGGCAGTGTCATAACATGTGCATCAGAGTGTCTTCTCACCCCCCGGCATTTTCAGCATAAAGGACCGTCCCTTTGTTTGGCCTTGTATAATTTGATGGTGTCCAGTAGACTTCTTAAATTGAGTGAGCCTGGTTTTAATTTCTCTTGACATCTTTTTGAAATGTCCACTTCTCTTCTGTAAATGATGTGCCCAGATCGGACTCCCACACCAATGTAACGTTCTGTCAAATCTTCAGGTAGCTAGCTAACACTGTAATGTTTTGTCACCTTTTTAGCTATCTAGCAAATGTTTTGTTAAGAAAGACAGAGCAGCAAAAAATTAACTGTTTTACTCCCGTTACTCTTTTATACGTACTTGGTCCCAGCAGCACTTGAATTCTCTAGATTTCTGCTTTATGAGTGGACTTAATGAGTCTTTTTTCCCAATGTGAACACACTACATGCTTAAAAAGTGGCTTTGAGTAGTAGAGCAGCTCAAGTTAATGAATAAAAACTTGAGTCTTTAATCGTCTGTCGGGTGCAGAGGTGTGCGTGTCAGAGCTGTGTCCTCTAGATTGTGATCACCTCTGCCAAATGCATGTAAGTGGTATTTACCGTGTGCTCTGAGAGGCGATGAAATGAAACATCCAGAGCAGCTCTGCCTCTGAGAAACATTAACAATATAAAGACTAATGGAGCATTAGGAGGTTTCTTGCCCTGCAAAGTGCCCTGCACTGGTGTCTGTGTGCTGTGTGCTGTGGTGCACACGTCTCTGCTTGTGTGTTATATGAATGACAGAGCTACAGAAATAGAAGGTTCACTCTCCTGAGGCTTGAGGCTGCTGCTGTAAATAACATCATGTTCTCTGTCAATTTGGCCGCCACACAGAACAAAAGAAACAAGTCTGCAGTGGTGCAAGAAGTATTCAGATCCTTTACTTAAAGTACTAATACCATACAAGTACTGCAATCAACATCTTACTTAAGTAAAAGTATGTAGGTTTAACCAGCAAAATGTGCTTGAAGTCAGTCTTCTGGACTTTTTTCAAAGTACAAATTAAATTGACAGACAATATTCTGAGTGTACACACACTTTACACTGTACACCACTGAAACTAAAGCTAATCTTATAGTCAGTTCATTATCATGACCTCCAATTAAAAAAATGCTTCACTAGGTGGAAATTTCAGCATAATAGCAGCTAATGTTAGACACGCAGACTAACAGCTAATATTTGCTACACAGACCAACCACTAATGTTAGGTACAAAGACTAACCGCTAATTTTAGATACACAGACCAACTGCTAACGTTAGCTACACAGACCAACCACTAATGTTAGCTACACAGACCAACTGTTAATGTTAGCTGTACAGACCAGTCACTGATCTTTGCCACACAATTCAACAGTCAATGTTAGCTACATGGACCATTCACTAACATTAGCTGCACAGAAATCCAGTTAGCGAGTCCTTTTTGCTTCCTTGCCCCTAATTTCAAATTCCTGCTCGGCCCATAGACTTTACATTTCAAGGCTGAGTAGCAATGCCCTATCTAGGTTTATGTATTATATCTATGACAACCATTAATTATTATAAGTATAAAGTATAAACTAAGTCGAGTACTTGAGTAAATGTACGTAGTTTTATTCCACCACTGCCAGTCAGTGCCTCTTTCTGGAGGAGTGGTGTTTAGTTGCAGCAGGGTTTTAAAAAAGGCCAGAGGCTCCCTGTCTCAGATGACAGGTACGTTTCCCACGTGCTTTTTTAGTCGAGCAGTGATGTAACCACAGATACTAACCACAGATACGAACCACAACAGGATCATGTTACACGTCATGCATGGTTTGCTCTTTAGTGTGATCACACACAACTGAAAAATGAAGAACGCACATGAGTGGCTTGAGTTTTCTGTGGGAAACTGTAAGCTGCAGAAGAAACATGTGTGACACTTTATTTTTTTATGGGTGTGTGAATCCCCTCCTCTGGCTGTAGCTAATACACTGATTATCAATAAGTACCTGATACAACTCCACTCTGAGCTTCCTGACATGCTGCAGTCTAGTCCTCTAAATATATTTGTTCTCAGTTTAGATTCTGAGTATTCATCAGACACAAACACAAACAAGTAAATACAAAAATGAAAGTAATATTGATGTTTTTGTCGTTGTTGTAGGCATCCTGGTGGACAGGACGGGCCAGTACTTCCACGTCTTCTTTGCCTGCAGTGCCGTCGTTGCCTCGTCTGCCGTGTTCCTCATGGTGTCTTTTTGCTGGCTGGATAAAAAGGACAGGAAGTTGTCAAAGCAGGGTCCGCCCTCCGCGCTGCCTGACCCGGCGAGACCCGCCGTGGACGTCGCTCCCGGCTGTCAGTACAGCAGCGTGCCCACGGAGGGAGACAAAGACAAGGCCTCGACCAACGGGGCAGAGTACATCACCAGCCTCTGAACCTGCTCACACTGTGTGTCACCCTGGGTCACAAATTATTCTGTAATGTTTGCGGCAGCTTGCTTGGTGCACCAGATGTTGCAGAGTTTGTTTTTCTGTGGTTGAGTGACACTTGCCCCGACCTGGAAGCCCTGCCATCTGCTACGCCATAAAAGTTAAAACAAACACGATGAATAATTTGCACTGTTTGACCGAGGTTGGACACTTGATCCTACGAACCAAAACGAACAGATGTGCACTTACAACTGCAATGTGATTGTACTGTTTATTGTAAAATGCTGCTGATCTTACCTACGTGATCACACAATCTCTCATACGTGAGGTTTCTCACTTTATCAAGCCAAGAGACACACACCTGATCCTTTATAGTCTACTGGACACTTTTGGGACCCAGTCACTGTGTTTCCCATGAACTTTTATGATTGAAATGTCATCTGCAGACCTAATGCATGAAATTCAACTTGGTTGCTAAAAGTAGCATGGTAAGCCATTTGTGTAATTAGCATAATTAGCTAATTATAAAGTAAAATACACAAGAAACTGGTTGGAATCCTTCACAAACTTCTCAGAAGTTAATTTTAATGTTAATGAACTTAAAATATAAAAGAACATTTATAGCCCCACTGTCATGACCTTATTAGCATATTTATAATTGATTATTAATTGATCTAATTTGAGTGTTACTATGTTGATAATCGGTTTGAGTCACTTTTAAGGGGAAAAAACCTAAAAATTCTCTGATTTCAGCTTCTTAAATGTGATTATTTTCTAGTTTCTTTACCCCTCTATGACAGTAAACTGAATATCTTTGAGTCGTCAACAAATCAAGGTATTTGAGGACGTCATCTTGAACTTTGATCTGTATTTTTCACCATTTTCTGATATTTTATGGAGCAAACAGCTAATTGATTAGTGGAGGAAATGATCTACAGATTAATTGATAATAAACATAATTGTTACGGGGAAGACTTACGTGTGTTTCACATGTTTAGACCTATTTTTCATATTGTGACAGGAGTAATTAATCGATTAATAATCAACAGATTAATGGACAGTGAAAATAATAAATAGCCACAGCCGTAAACAACACCATATTTAATGAGAATAAGACGAAATATTATGTTGCTACAGTAACATAAATAGAAAAAAACCTGATAGTAAAAACAAAATAAGCCAAAAATCTCCTTTGATCAATCATAGCTAAGATATTCATGTTGGTTAACCAGCAACAAACAACTATAAATAATTTACAAGCTTAAACGTATCAGGTTGCTAATGTTAGCTAGATGGCAGTTAAGCTAACTAACATACAGTTACATGTCTTTATCCTGTAGGTTTTGGGGAGGGGGACTACACATCACGGCTCATAAAATCTTCTTCAGCACATGTTACCAGTGATCAGGGCTTCAGGATTTCTGGATGTCACAAACATCGACTCTTTAACCAGAAGCAGCCATTTGGCAGTTTATTACCTCATTGTGCTAATTACATGCAACTCTTAGCACCAAGGTTTGTCTTTATGTGTTCAGCCTGTAGATGACATTTTAATAATACAAGTTCATGGGAAACAACATGGCTGGGTTTCATATATGCCATATAGAGGTTTCCTGTAGGCTACATGTTGAAGAAACCACACAGAATCAGAGCTGTACTGAATAGTCGAACAACCTTCATTTGAATGCTGCAACCAGCTACTGCCGCGTAGGTACGTGCACGCATCCACGTGTAAAGGTTTATTGAGTTAATTAAAGGGGCGTGGCTAAGGTATAGGGGGTGAGGCGACCCATCACAAAGGAAAAATACACTCTGCTCAGTCCAATAATGACTCTCACAAGTGCCTGAAACAAACAGGCAATAAGTTATGGGAGGGGGCGTGGCTAAAGTATGTGGGAGGGGTAACTCACAGCATTGAAATAGTCTCTGCTGAGATCAGTGATGCCCCTCAAAAGTATTATATTGTGTCCCTGAGAACTGCAGACAGCACAAAGGGCCTTTAAATTAACAGCATTCACATATGAAATTGAACTTTGAAGCTGTGAATTCTGAGTTTGAGTTTTGACCCTTTGAGGTTCCTGTAGCTGCTCAGTGTGGGGTGTTGAGGTCAGAGAAATAGACTGAGTTAGCAGCACTTTGTTTCCACAGAGCAGAGGAAATGTATGCTTTAAAGTCTGAGCACACATGTCGTTTTACGTCAGCCATGTGAAGGTAAATGGATTCGTTTGTTGAGATAAGTTTACCACAATGCTAATTTCTGTTAGCGCACCAATGGGAATTCCCATTATGAGTTAGCATTAAGCTAAATTTGTTACACACACACATATGTATACATATATATATATATATATATGTATATATATATATATATATATATATATATATACATATATATATATATATATATATATATATATATATACACACATATATACATATATATATATATATATATATATATATACTGTTCTTTTGATAAGTCATATATATATAACCTTTATTATTATCAGACACTAAAGATCTGCTTGCTGACAGATTCAAACTTCATTGCACAACAGAAGACTGATATGTCCAGCATTAAATATTACAATTACACAGAAAATTAGTATTTTATACAACACGTGGTGTTTGTTGTCAAAATTATGAGCCAATCAGAGCCTGTCAGCTTGTCAATCAGGTGACAGCCAGGCGTTTGCAGTCGGTGGAGAGCAGCTGCAGCATCTGGCACTACAAACTGCGGCCGCCTCGATCTCATGAGGTTATTGTTGCCCACATGTGCAAGTCGGGATCAAGTCGGGACACAAATCTAACCAGCATGCACTATGCGGCGATCACCGCTGATCAATTCTGCGCAGGCCTGGATCATCTCGAACGCACCCTAGTGTCACAGCAGCTGAGTGTCAGCAGCTGAAGTTTCTTCAAAAAGCCCAGTAGTGGTGTTGATAAAAGAGGTACGGTGTGGATTCTCTGTTCAGCTTGTTTGGACTGAATATTAATTAAAAATGAATGAAAAGTAAATGCTATTGAATATGTAATTATTATCATTTTAAAAATTAAAGTGACAGGTAAAAATAGATTATGACAGGATTTTTATGACCCTGTCAGTCAAAATGACAGACAATGAAAAAGTCTAGGACAACCTCTGATATATATATATATATATATATATATATATATATATATATATAATGAGATATATATATATATAATATATAAATGATGCTTAAGATAATTTTTTTCTCCACTGTTTTGTTGTAGGCCACTCCCATTGCCACGCCCCCTTTTGCCCGTTGCCATGAACACAAACACACATCTTCACACACACACACACACACACACACTTGACCTCTGTAACAAATTTCAGCCTCCTGGGGTGAAAACTGTGGCCGCCAAAGGCTGGGAAATTTTGGTGGACCGACCGACTGACTGACGGAGCGACTTATACAGCTGCTGGTCGCAGCTAAAAAAAGTGCAAGAAAAATCCACAGACTCATCCTTTAAATTATGGCCAGCTAAACATTTCATACAGTTGACCTTTAATTAATCAGAACAGGATATAGAAAACAAGAGTGTACTTACGTTTGCGTCTTTTTAACATTTCATTATATTTAAAGTAGGGAAACTGATTTTCGTTGTCTAGTGGAGGCATTAAACACAGCACACTGAGCGTAGTACACCCATGATGATGATGATGATGATGATGATGGGTTACTTTAGATCACTGAAAGCTTTTTTTGTTTTTAATAAAAGGTTTGATTCTGTTTGTCAATCACTGTCACATGTAGATGAAAATGATTATGTACTGTGTGAACAGAAATTTATCACGTTCATTGTCTGTCGCACGCTTTTCATTCCTAAATGGAACAGTGCCTTTTTATGAAACTGTGTATTTGTAAACAGGATGACATCAAACCCTTTCAGGGCGACAGAAACAGATTTTTTTTTTAATGAAAGTCAGCTGTAAATGTTTTTCATGAGAGGAAGATTTCGAAGGAGTCAAACCGACACGTTTCACGACACTGTAACTGAGTTTACCTTCATGTGGCAGACACATCTTTTGATAAATGAGACTATCACAGCACCTGTACAGGTTTGAACAAAGGTATTTTGTGTCAGATGTGACTGCAGATTAAATACACATTTCAGGTATGAGCAGTATTGAAGTAATCAGAAGTGTAAGCAGAGGCTTCTCAGCGAGGAGGAGATTTATTGAGGCTTGTCTTGCTTTGGGCCAAATTATTACCTTATATATATATATCTATATACATATATATTATACTGTAGATTCTTTATTTATACATGATAATCAGGGGAAAAATAAATGTTTGAATATCAAAGTTGACTTTGTTGTGTTTTTTTCAGTGTGAATTCCTGCATACACTTATCACCTCTTCATTGATTTATTTAACCCTGTAAAGCCTGATGCATCAAATAATGGACAGAAAATTCTGATTTAGAGAGAGAAAATATTTGATACATTGGGCATTCCTGAAACGTCACAATACTTTTCATATTAAAAACAAAGTAAGATCTCATCTTTGTCTAGCCTGTGTCTCCTGGACATAAATAAGTTCAACTTAAGACAATTTTCTCATTCTTCTTAAATTTGGCTCTGAAGAAACAGACTGTCTCGTTTCAGCCTGAGACGAATTTAAGCCCAGTTAAAGATCTTGAGATGTTGTCTTTTTTTTCTTTTTCTTTTTTTTTTGTCTCACTGCACTGATCTTAAATTTGTCTTGAATAATAGGCTCTTGAGATAACAGTGAGATCGAAAAGAAAACTTGGTTGTCTTAAATGAGATCTTAAATTTGTCTCAGTAGTCAAATTAAAGTCTTGTTGTTTGATACGGTCATCAAAGAAAAACCTGAGACACGTATGAGCTCAGCAAAAGATCTCCTTTACTTTTGTTTTGCTCCTTTTTTCTCCTAACTCACTCTAGATCTTAGGAGAAACAGATGAAGACTTTAGTACACTCAAAATAAGAATCAGAAGACAAAGAAAAGATTAGGTTGTTTCAATATGGTAAATATTCATACTGAAATATTAGTAAGAATATGACTTTTTCTTACTGGAACTTTTTCAGAATTAGTAAAGATTTCTTTGCCAAAAACGTGCAAGTTGCTACATGAAGGCAGCCATGATGGATTTTGCACTCACAGATCAGCTGCTGCCTGCAGTTCACTGATGATCCAACAGAGGACAGAAGACATGTCTCAGAAGGCATCCAGCAGGTTTTTTTGGGGAACGTATTGATGTTATAGAGGTGCCAGAAACTCTAATGATACAAATGGTGATTATGTGTCGACATTTCAGGCACAATCACCTGAAGACTTATCAGTCATAAAGTGACATACTGCATAAATACAGCCCATAATTACATGACGTCACCTGTCAAAACATACAGTATCTATAATGCTTCTGATGTTACTAAAAAGTAAAACATTTCTTCATAGAAAGAGACCAAGCAAGTGGTGTTTGTGTTGCCTCCTACTCATCTGGAGGGTGAATCGAAACATTTGTTTTGTGTATACATGCTTGGAGTACAAACAGAGCATTAAACATCAACAGAAGTGGCATTTGCTACAGTTATACTCCTTAAAAACAGTTCTCTTCAAACTGTACAGGGTATATAACAAATACTGGAGGTCCAAATGGGATAAATCTGGCATGTAGTTATTTGAAGATTCTGCATAAAAATGACAAAGGAGCAAAGCTAAATTACCAACTGTGGAAATCTGGTTTGTGGTAATTAAGTTGCACATAGTTTGATGAGGGTAAAATGTGTGACAAAACAGAATTATAATAAAGTGGAGGACATATGTGCTTATGGCGTACAGTGAGAGGGGCTGCTGTCTGATGGGGCTGCAGCCCCAACTAGTGGCAGGAAACTGCATAACATCTTAGAGGCAACAGTTATCTGGCATTATGCATGAATAAAATATTGATAAATAGTTTAACCGACTAGTATTTCTGGTGCCGACTAACGAGGGTGGTGATGTTTTATCATGTAGTCGACTGATTGCCTACAGTCAACCATCACAGTAAAGTGGAAGCTGAACAGAAATGCGGAGTGGACTGTTGATTCACAGCTGGATCAGCAGAACAGACAAGACTTTAATGTCAGGGGACACCACTTGATTCAATTTTATTATCAATACTTTGACAAAAATTAACACTCACATTTACCATGTGTTTGTCTCTGAGTGGACAGATATGTCCACATGTGAACTCATTTTTCATGATTTCCTCACAGAGTCAAACAGGAGAGCTCAGAGATTCCCAGTGGACACTCTGTCCAGCAGCATCAAACACACCTGGACTCCATATTTCAGGTTTGTACATGTACAACTACTTTTACATCATTTCTGTGAACAATAATTTTAATGCTGCACTTTTTTTGACCAATCCACTGGACTGTCAGTCTGTCCAACATGGATCTGATGTTTGTCTCCATGATTTTAGTTTAATTGTGTCATTAATATAAATTTATGTACATTTATTCTGTGAAGAGGAACGACTGCAGTTGATGGATGTCTGGTAATATTCAGTATTTTTCTTCATGTACAAACCAAACCATCAGTGAATGAATCTACCAACAAGTATTGTGTGTTAATCTTCTTCCTCTGAGCCGCAGAACTCCACTGTTGTCCAGAAACACATCAGTGAGCTGCACTGACTGACATGTTCCTTCATCACCATCAACACACACACTCTACTTTATCTTCATTCAATCACACACACACACACACACACACACACACACACACACACACACACACACACACACACACACACACACACACACACACCGTCCTGCTGCCCCAAATACTCACCAGAGCACCAAATGTGGATTCATCCGCCGCTGAAAATAGTCCCAGCAGAATGCACTGTTTCCTCCTGTTTGTTTGATAAAAACTACAGTGATCAGCTGTTGTAGGAAATGACTGAACCTTTTTTAAAAAAAATACAGGAAGTCTTAACTCACTGTTGGTTTGGATCTGCATGAGATCATTGTGAGTGTGTTTCCTCCTCCAGTGTGGAGGGCAGAGGTTAAAACCTGGTCTCAGGAGGTCTTGGGGGTCTTTAGTTTCATCTGAGGTGCTGGTCTGCTTTGCCACGACCAAAGAACAGTTGGGTTTGTTTGCAGCCTGTAACTGGAAGGATTAACATCCCCAAAAATAAAGATAAGGTCAGAAAGATCAAAAATGTTTTAAATGTGTTGGTAGCTTTAATAAAAAAGACTTTCTTCTTCAAGATCCGTTTTGAGAATTGATTTAAAAGATGTCAGTGATTCTGCAGCCTCAGATCCTCAGACAGGGACTTCAAGATTGTTTTTAATGTGAGTTTGACTTTATTTGCTCTTGTATCATTTTACTTTTATTCTATTCTCTTCTTATTTTATTTGATACAGTTATCATTTTTATTTTTCAGGGCCAAAGTCCATGTAAAGAAGTGGTTTAAAAGCAGACACCGTCTGCAGCAGCCTGAGGTTCTGGAGGTTCTGGTTCCTCTTTGTTAGGAACCAGGACCCAGGAACAGACTGAAGGGTTCCACCCGGGCTGCATTCTGCCTCATAATGTTGTAAATATTGTAGAGAACCAGTGAGATCCACACTGCTGCTTCACTCCATCTGTCAGTGCTGAGTTGATGTGTAGCTCATTAGATGGTTAGTTAGCGCCACGTAGTGGACAGATAGTAGAACTACATCATGTGACACTGACTGGGTTTGTGTTGACCACACTCTGATGTCTCTTCAAAGACTTGGACTCTGAAGTTGTGAAGGTGTGACTCAGATCAGATGATCACAGACTGATGAAGAAGAAATAAGCAGCTTCTTGTCTCCCAGTGTTTCCTCCACACATGAAGGTGGATCGTGTCTGTAAGTCGACCTGAGATGAACTCAGCAGGTGAGAATCTGTCAGTGTTTGATCATCAGCATCACTTTGATCACACTGTGTTGTATCACTGTTCACCTGTGAAGTAGAAAGGCTTCTTGATTCTGATTGGCTGTTTCAAAATCTCAGTTTCTCTCTCTGAGTTCAAGAACAATGATTTTAGAAAGACATAGATGTGATTTTGTTTGTGTTTGAATCAGCAGCAGTTTGATTGTAACTTGATGCTCTTAAATGCTCTGACAGCTCCCATCAGCTCAGCTGACATTCATTTTTTTTAACTGTTAATTTGCTGAAGTGGATTGAGTGTTAAGTTTTCAAATGCAGCCGTCTTCCAACACTGAGACTGACTTGGTCTCACTGAAGACTCTGCAGCACAGTCCAAGTCTCAGTTGTCCAGCAGGCTTCAAAGTCTGTTCAGTGTCTCATTCTCCTTTCAAACCACAAGCTGAAAGTAACATCTCAAGTTTGAAAAGTTTTTCTCATGAACTCAAACTGTTGTTTGCTTACTAACACTAGAAACAGCAGAAATCTTCCACAAGTATGAGTTACATATCAATAACACAATAAATCATAATATAACAGAGGCAGAAGTTGGTCTGCAGGGTGTCAGTGCAGGACAGTGTGGTATTTGTACTTTTACTTTAGATTTTACACACAAAATATTTGATCAACAAATAAAATATGAAGTAAGATTATAGATTCAAGTATAGTTATAGCTTTAAAGAGGGATTTCAGTGGAAATCAAAGCTTCATTTCATCACACTGACCAAAGTTAAGTAATGAATTCAGATGAGAAACTGTATTTTATTGATAAGTGAGTCTTTTCCAGGAAACTTTGAGTTCACAGTCATGTTTTCTACCTGTTTGTTCGGTCTGAGCCCAGAAGCTTCAGAGTCAACTGAAGTTCTGTCAAACAGCAGAACAGGAAGAAGAATCAGTGATCAGGTTCACATCAATGATTGGAGGTTACTGACAGTCTAGTCTGACACTTTGTTTTCTACATTACTGACAACAATCAGGACCACAAACACATAAAACATCCTGTAGAATATCATCTTATTGTGAAATTCTGCTCCTGTTGCAGCTCTTCCTACCTGACCTGTTTCATATCAGGTGGAGCTCTGACTCATTCCAGGAAATGTCTCACCTGTGTCGAAGAGTTTTGTCTCTGGGAATCGAGTGAGAGTCTTCTTTGACACTTTGAACTGTTTGAAGAAACTGTAAGTTGGTTTGTTTGATAGTTTAACAACTTTCAACCAAGTTTCTCTTTTGTCTCTCCAGACTTTGTTTCTTGCTGTTTCATGTTTGTGCCTTTTCACTTCTTCAGGGTCCAAACCTGTTTAAAACAGGTTATATATACACAATATAATGTGACTGTATGTCAACAAGTTTTCAACATAAATCTGTGTGAATGGAGAGAGGAGAGTGTGAGTGTTTCAGGAATGTTAGAACCATGTTTATGAAATCAGTCTCTTCAGACAAATCATTATAGTGAAACATGACAGAAAGTTATGAAAATGTAAATTGACCTGAATCTTAAAAACATTTCTATGCTCAGATTTAACTGAGTTATGACTCATAGAAGGAGTGTGGTGTGTTCAGGTTACATGTTTCTGAGTGTTAATCAGCTCATGAGCTGTGTGTCTGAGACAATGCTGCAGCTCCATGACGCCATCTAGTGGAGTGATAGTAGAAGAAGAGCAGCTTCCTCTGCCTCACACTGCTGTCTGACTGCATTCAACTGACACTGATATGAAGCAGAGAATAAGAGCCAATCAGACGAGGAGCAGCTGGTGTTTTTACAGGAGAAATGATGTAAAGGCTGCTGATGTGCACATGAATGATTTGTGTTTCCTCTGCAGATCAAAGTGTGTGTGAGCTGATGTGAGTCCAGCAGCATGAATCAGTGTGAGGACAGAGAGGAGGGAGTCCCTCCCTCTAAAACCACTCTGTGTGATGAAGATGAAGCTCAGAGGTGAGATGAAGATCTCTAACTGTCCATCACTCTTCTGCATGTCACAGATCAGCACTCAGATCACTCAAAGCTCTGTGTGTGTCTTCATGATCAATTCATTTCATCAGGATCCATCAGAGACCACAATCTGCTGGACCTGAACCTGAACCTGAACCTGGACCTGAACCTGAACCCAGCTGTGTGTCCTTCAAGAGTGACTGGTCAAAGGATTTTCATATTGATTTTAAAGGAGGACGTTTATCTGACAGACAGTAAGTTATTGTAGTTGTCACTCACTCCTGATGTTTGTCTTTGTCCCCATTAAATCCAGTCTGACCAGTTGTCCTTGTTAGCTTCATGTTCTCCTAAAGTAATGATGAAGATTGGAGAAGATTAATATTCAACACTGAGATTCTTAATGTGATTTTAACGGAAGTGATGGAGGACAAAACAGTGTTGGTGCTGAAGTACCTGACACTTTATTTTTTTTATCTGATTATAGTTTGTTCAAATATTTCATGTAAAAATTCACAGCTGATACACAGACTGAAAGACTGTGGCACATTTTCTTGAACTTTAGTGTGTTGATTCATGATAGCTAGTTTCTCCAGCAGCTTCTGTGTCTGATGATTAAAAAGTGAATTTCCATCCCTGGTGGTCTTCCTCTTTGTCCAGGATCCATGGGAGACCAGTCTCTGTTGAACCTGAACCTGAACCTGAACCTGGACCTGGACCTGAACCCAGCTGTGCGTCTTTAAAAAGTGATCGGTCAAATGATCACTTCATTAATTTTAAAAGACATCAACCCTCTGCTGCAAAGAGGTAAACTGTTCATAACATTAAAATATGACTGATTCATGTTTTAATTGTTTTGAAATTTGTTGAAAGTTATTTAAACCTGGATGTTTATTTTTACCAAAACTAAATATTCAGGTTTGATGAGGGAGCAGCATGCTGACTCTGGCTCAGAACCACCTGTTGTACAAAGCAGTTCCATGATTGGAGGAGACGGGTTTCACTCCCCCAGATGTCCAGCAGGGTCCCTGAAGGACCTGATGTTTGTCTCTGTGTGACATAATGTGTCCTAATTATTGATGATTCCTCCACAGAGTACAACAGGATAACTCAGAGGTTCCCTGCAGTCAGTCTGTCCTCCAGCATCAAACACACCTGGACTCCATATTTATGGTGTGTTCATGTTCAACAACTACTTCTTCATCTATTCTGTCCACAATCATCTCCATGCTGCATGTGTGAGACCAGTGGACTGTCAGTCTGTCCAACATGGATCTGATGTTTGTCTCCATGAGTTTAGTTTGATTGTGTCATTAATATAAATTTCTGTTCCAGCTGTTGGAGGAGAACATTGTAATGTTTGTGAAGAACGAGCTGAAGAAGTTTCAGAGGGTTCTGAGTTCCAGGGAGGATGAAGAGGTGTTGCATGGTGAGGATGAAGAGCAGGAGAAGAGCAGCAGAGAGTCATTTCTGAAGATCACACTGCACTTCCTGAGGAGACTGAAGCAGGAGGAGCTGGCTGACTGTCTGCAGAGAAGTAAGAGGATTTATCTAAAGATTTTACAGGCTTGACAAATTGTTTAAGGAAATTAAATTGTAATATTTACTTTATAATTCATTCATTGGTCTAATTTGTTGTTTATTCAGGAAGTCATCCTGGAGTTTGTCAGCGTAAACTTAAATCTAACCTGAAGAAGAAGTTCCAGTGTGTGTTTGAGGGGATTTCTAAAGCAGGAAACTCAAGTCTTCTGAACCAGATCTACACAGAGCTCTACATCACAGAGGGAGGGACTGCAGAGGTCAATAAAGAACATGAGGTCAGACAGATTGAAACAGCATCCAGGAAACCAGACAGACCAGAAACATCAATCAGACAAGAAGACATCTTTAGACCCTCAGCTGGAAGAGATGAACCAATCAGAACAGTGATGACAAAGGGAGTGGCTGGCATCGGGAAAACAGTCTTAACACAGAAGTTCACTCTGGACTGGACTGAAGACAAAACCAACCAGGACATACAGTTCATGTTTCCATTCACTTTCAGAGAGCTGAATGTGCTGAAAGAGAAAAAGTTCAGCTTGGTGGAACTTGTTCATCACTTCTTTACTGAAACCAAAGAAGCAGGAATCTGCAGGTTTGAAGAGTTCCAGGTTGTGTTCATCTTTGATGGTCTGGATGAGTGTCGACTTCCTCTGGACTTCAACAAAACTAAAATCCTGACTGATGTTACAGAGTCCACCTCAGTGGATGTGCTGCTGACAAACCTCATCAGGGGGAATCTGCTTCCCTCTGCTCGCCTCTGGATAACCACACGACCTGCAGCAGCCAATCAGCTCCCTCCTGAGTGTGTTGACATGGTGACAGAGGTCAGAGGGTTCACTGACCCACAGAAGGAGGAGTACTTCAGGAAGAGTTTCAGAGATGAGGAGAAGACCAGCAGAATCATCTCCCACATCAAGACATCACGAAGCCTCCACATCATGTGTCACATCCCAGTCTTCTGCTGGATCACTGCTACAGTTCTGGAGGACGTGTTGAAGACCAGAGAGGGAGGAGATCTGCCCAAGACCCTGACTGAGATGTACATCCACTTCCTGGTGGTTCAGTCCAAACTGAAGAATGTCAAGTATGATGGAGGAGCTGAGACAGATCCACACTGGAGTCCAGAGAGCAGGAAGATGATTGAGTCTCTGGGAAAACTGGCTTTTGATCAGCTGCAGAAAGGAAACCTGATCTTCTATGAATCAGACCTGACAGAGTGTGGCATCGATATCAGAGCAGCCTCAGTGTACTCAGGAGTGTTCACACAGATCTTTAAAGAGGAGAGTGGACTGTACCAGGACAAGGTGTTCTGCTTCGTCCATCTGAGTGTTCAGGAGTTTCTGGCTGCTCTTCATGTCCATCTGACATTCATCAACTCTGGAGTCAATCTGCTGTCAGAAGAACAAACAAGTTTCCCAGAGTCTGAAACAAGACAAGATGAATCTACAGAGACACACTTCTACCAGAGTGCTGTGGACCAGGCCTTACGGAGTCCAACTGGACACCTGGACTTGTTCCTCCGCTTCCTCCTGGGACTTTCACTGCAGACACATCAGACTCTCCTACGAGGTTTGCTGACAAAGACAGGAAGTGACTCAAAAACCAATCAGGTAGCAGTCAAGTACATCAAGAAGAAGCTCAATGAGAATCTCTCTCCAGAGAGAAGCATCAATCTGTTCCACTGTCTGAATGAACTGAATGATCGTTCTCTGGTTGATCGGATCCAACAGTCCCTGAGTTCAGGACGTCTGTCCACAGATTATCTGTCTCCTGCTCAGTGGTCAGCTCTGGTCTTCATCTTACTGTCATCAGGAAAAGATCTGGACGTATTTGACCTGAAGAAATTCTCTGCTTCAGAGGAGGCTCTTCTGAGGCTGCTGCCAGTGGTCAAAGCCTCCAAGAAAGTTCTGTAAGTGAGATTTATTCATCAATAAATATACTGCAGTCTTTCAGATGGAAACCTCTGTTTTCACATGTTTCCTGACTGTTGTCTCTCCAGGTTGAGTGACTGTAACCTGTCAGAGAGAAGCTGTGAAGCTCTGTCCTCAGTTCTCAGCTCACAGTCCTCTAGTCTGAGAGACCTGGACCTGAGTAACAACGACCTGCAAGATTCAGGACTGAAGCTGGTGTCTGATGGACTGAAGAGTCCAAATTGTACTCTGGAAACTCTCAGGTCAGATCAAGTCACAGTTTGTCTTAAATGATTGATTTCTCTAAATTTCATGAGTGTTTAATTTATGCAGCTGATCTCATGTCAGGATTTCAGTTTTCACTTTAATGAAAATGTTTCTGATGTTGTTTATTCTTGGATCTCAGATTCACATATTATACAGGACACAATATGAACTCTGGTTCAGATCCAGAGCCTCATTTATGTTTTAATGTTTCCTAACTCAGGTCGCACATATGGGCTCCATGGACACACGTCTCCAACACACACCACAACATGTCACACTAATTATGTAGAAACATCTTCATGCTGCACATCAAATGAAACAGAACAAACTCAGATACAAGTTCACTAAAACTCTTTTTACTGACACCAAACACAATGCAACACCAAACAAATTCATGACCACATATCAAAAACTCTCTAGCACCCCTATTCAAGACATTCAGCACATTTTCACCAATAGCAGTCTGCTACTTTATGCTCCAGACACTAACGAGTCATGTGACAGCAGAGACTCCACTGAGTCCAACAGTGTGCGTCTCGCCGTTCTACGACCAAAACTCATGTCAATAATCAGCCAAAGTAGAGCACATAAACACCTCAAACACTGGGCATATTGACTCTAATCAAACACCCCTGATCAATGACAGCATTTTAAAACATATGGGAGCCATGATTGTGTGTCTCAGGTCTCGTTCTGTTTGTTGTCAGCTATGGAGGCTCTTGTATTCTCCATTTATCTGTCTGTGCAGCAGGAAACTCTTCAATATTCATCATTATTCAGTGTCTTTATGAACATTTCAATGTTTCTGGAGGTTTTTGACTCTGAGAAAAAGCTCAAACTCCTGCTAACAGCCAACATAAACCTGATGAAAACCTGAGAATATCTTTATAAACTGCATCAGAAATCTTCTACTTATTTGTAACTCTACTAATATGTATTCATATTGCATCACCATGTCTCATAATATATCCTCATACACTCTTTTTTATACATAATATTAATCCTTCACATCTCTAATGTGAAATAAATTGTATATTTACATTTTCTACTGTTCAGTCATCTTCTGTACAATATATATTATTCAAATGAAATCATCAGTGTGAAATTTTAGCTGCTTGTTTTGTGAGCAGCTCATGTTGTTTCTCAGTCTTTACAAGGAAACACTATTTACATGATTTTCTCTTAATTATAATGTTACACACATCTGTGTATTACAACATGTGTGCAGTTATCCTGCACAGTTATATCCATATATACACATATATCTGTCCATATATCCAAACAGTTCCATGTATCTGGATAAGTCAAAGGTGTATATAGTGTTTACAGTCTTCAGTGTAAAGTTTGATAAATGTAGTACTTTATATTTTATATATTTTTTAATTTGATATTTATTTTCTAAGTATTCTATTATAACTCAGCCTTTTTTGTAGCTGTACTTTTTGAGTGTGGGATCAATAAAGTTTTTCTTATCTTGTATTTTAGTGTATTTTCATCAGATTTGTCGTTACAGTTGTCGTCTAGGAGGAGGAATACAAATTCAGTTGCACAGTTGGAACTTGGTTATAATCATTTTACTTTGATTTACTGGTTGAGGATAAATGTTTTCCTTTGCTGCATCTTCATTTGACTCTGGAATGATAATAGAAATGAGTTTAAATTAAATGGATTCATATTCCTCAGTTTGATGTGTGTGTTTAGGCCTGATGTTTGACAAGTTCTTCCTGATGCATTGTGGGTAGATTAGATCAGATGTTTTTGTCTAAACTCAGAGCTGAAGGAGGTTTTAGTATCAAATCATTTCATTTACTGGATGGTTTTTTAATGAGTGATTCAGTGATGATCTGTTGTCGTGTCTCCAACATGTTCAGAGTAAAGCATAAAGGATTTGAAGACATGCTGAAAAGAGATTATATATGTATTATATGTGTATCACTAAAAGTTCAGACTCAACTTTTTAACACAAATGTTTTTTGTTGTCTTGTTCATTATTTCCTCTTCAGACTGAGTGTCTGTAACCTGTCAGAGAGAAGCTGTGAAGCTCTGTCCTCAGTTCTCAGCTCACAGTCCTCTAGTCTGAGAGACCTGGACCTGAGTAACAACAACCTGCAGGATTCAGGACTGAAGCTGGTGTCTAATGGACTGAAGAGTCCACACTGTACTCTGGAAATTCTCAGGTCAGTAATTAATGAGCCTTTCAACTGACGTCAATTTAAAATCTGACTGACTTTCACACTTTTCCTGTTTGATTTGGTGAAATGAATCTTGGTACATTTTCCAGGTCAGTTCAGTTCATTTGGTCTTCTGTGAAAACTGTAAATTAAACTCTGGTGCCGATCAAACAAACAGAGTGAAACATCTCAAACACACACTGTAATGTCTGTAGTGATGTCAGCAGCATGGCTCTATGGATGATGATGTGCGTCTGTCAGTCTGTCCTCCACTTTGGGCCAAACTGAAATATTTCAACAACTATTGGATGGATTGTGATGAAATGTTGTTCACACATTCATTTCCCTCTCAGGAATAACTGTTCAAAGTTTCATCTAGAGCCATGATCAGGTTCATTTGTCCAAAACTTTGGTTTAGGAGAAAATAACTGCAGAAATATTGACATTTCCCATCAGCCTCAGCTCTACTTTGTGTTTAGTGGTTATTAGTAAATTAGACAACAAACACTGTTCTTTCTAAACATGAATGTTTGACGTCCAGTGTGTCAGATTTATGGGGATTTGTTGTCAGAATATGTCATAAATTGAATACAATCTCCATAAGTGTGTTTTCATGAGTGTATAATCACCTGAAAATAAGAATGATTGTGTTTTTTGTTGAATGAATCCTTTATATCTACAGAGGGTGCAGCTCCTCTTCCACGGAGGCCACCATGTTGCACCATCATGTTTCTACAGAAGCCCAGAAGTGACAAAGTAAACACTGGCTCTAGATACAGACTTTGAGGTTTTGCGTGAGTTCGGTGTCCATCGTAAATTATAGAGTGACTCGAGCTGTTTGCAATCTGCAGCTCATTGGTTGATGCCACTAAATCCTACATGTCCGTCCTTTAAACATGATCATGCTAGCATTGTCATTGTGAGCATGTTAGCATGCTAATGTTAGCATTTAGCTGAAAACACAGCAGTGTGTAAGTAGAACCTGACAGAGCTGCTAACATGGCTGTAGACTCTGGAACAGTTTTCTTCCTGTTAACTCCATGATTCATTTAGTGGTTGTATTTTTATTTACTTATTTCTTCAATGTGAGTTTCTTCTTGTCTTTGACTGACAGCAGGAGCCTCAGATGATGTGATCATATGTGTTGTTGTGTGTGTTTGCAGCCTGTCAGGCTGTCTGATCACAGAGGAAGGCTGTGCTTCTCTAGCCTCAGCTCTGAGCTCCAACCCCTCCCATCTGAGAGAGCTGGACCTGAGCTACAATCATCCAGGAGACTCAGGAGTGAAGCTTCTGTCTGCTGGACTAAAGGATCCACACTGGAGACTGGAGACTCTCAGGTATGAAGAGGCCTGCTGCAGCCACAGACAGTCAGTCTGATAGAGGAGGAGCTGCAAACATTTTCTCTGTCAACGCTGGAGACACATCTCAACTGAATCTTTGACAGAGTTTCAGCAGCTCCTTCAAAACTCTAAAATACAATCATCTGAAGTTTAGCTCTTCAAATATCAGTCAAAAGACATAAATCTGCTGTAAAAATCATCAGCAGTCAGCTGCCATCACTCAGTATTGTTGTGTTTTCACATCAGCAAAGTGTGAGTCTTAAATTGCACTTGTTGAAACCTGCAGAAACCCTGTTTGAGTCCTAAATTTAGCTGCAAATGTTGAAAGTGAAACCTGATTGAAAAGGAATCAGATCATGGATTTAATGAAAAGAATCAAATTCCAACTGTAGATTTGAAGAGAAACAGAAAAAGTGTGTATGAGAGTGAGGTAACGTCCATGTTTCCATGCTGAAAGAGGAAGTGCTGCTCTGACCCTTCTCCTCCTTTCAGGGTGGAGCCTGCTGGAGTCCGATGGTTGAGACCAGGTCTGAGGAAGTGTAAGTGTGAAAACATCACTCATTCACATCTGTGATGTCATCATCAAACACATGATCCATCAATAACTGCAGCTGTGATGTGTCTCCTTCTCTCCATCAGATTCCTGTGAACTCACAATCGACACAAACACAGTAAACAGACTCATCAAACTGTCTGATGACAACAGGAAGATGAAACATGTGGAGGAGCTTCAGTCATATCCTGATCATCCAGACAGATATGGTGATGTCTGTCCTCAGCTGCTGTGTAGAACTGGTCTGACTGGTCGCTGTTACTGGGAGGTCGAGTGGAGAGGAAACGTTTCAATAACAGTGAGTTACAGACGAATCAGCAGGAGAGGAGACAGTGAAGACTGGGTGTTTGGATACAATGATCAGTCCTGGAGTCTGAACTGCTCTTATGGTCATCATTACTCTGTCTGGCACAATAACAGACACACATTCATCTCCTCCTCCTCCTCCTCCTCCTCCTCCTCCTCCTCCTCCTCCTCCTCCTCCTCCTCCTCCTCTTCTGTCTCTGACAGAGTAGCAGTGTATGTGGACTGTCCTGCTGGCTCTCTGTCCTTCTACAGAGTCTCCTCTGACACACTGATCCACCTCCACACCTTCAACACCACATTCACTCAAGCTCTTTATCCTGGATTTGGGTTCTGGTTCCCAGAGTCTGGTTCCTCAGTGTCTCTGTGTCCTCTGTAGGACGGACAGTGTCCTCCTGTCACAGACAGATCAGTTGAGTCTGTACAGGATCACAGTCACATCAATCTTTCAGCTCATCAATGAACTTTGTACAAACTGATTCAATGTGTTTGTCCACATTTGTGTGATGATTTATGTAAAAAGACATTTTCAATCAGAAAACTTTGTTGAAAGGTTTTAGTCGTGTCTCTTATTAAGTGCTGATTTTTTTCTGGAACTGCTCTTTACACAGAAACTATTAAAGAAGACAAAACTCATCAGAAACGTTGATAACAAAGTAGAAAAGTTGGATTTGTGTGTTTGTGGATGTAGTTCAGTGAGACACTGCTGCCGTCAAGTGGACATCAGAGAAAACATCATCACATCAGTCATAAAGGACATTTTCCAGCAGGACTTGTTTGTTCTGTTAAATCGTGTTTCTGGAACTGTGGACAATAAATGTTCAAGTTTATATTTCTGTGTTTTATATTTGTATAAGTGACCCTGAATTAGAAACAGCACATGTTGAGATAAGGAGACAAAAATACTGCTGACTTACATACTTACTTTTTTATCATTCTGTCTTTGGATATTGTTAATATTGATTAAATATATTCTTTATTATTCTTTTCTTTTTCTTATTTCACTTTTAACATTTAATATTTACTGTATATTGTGTTGCAGTGTTTCACAAACATTTTTTCTGGAGATATTTTTAAATATTATAAACCATCAAGATCAAATTCATAATAAATGTTGGGAAAGTAAATTTGAACGTTCCTGATCAGTTTTACTGCCATTTCTATATCACCTTATATTATCTTGACACATGCATATACACATGTTAAATACTTCTGAAATTAGAAATAAATGTATTTCTTCTGAGTTAACAGGATCATTGTTCTTATTTTCTCTCATCAACAAAACAAAACTAAAAAGGTAAAATTTCAACTCAACTTACTTTAATATGTTTTTGAGTTTTGAATCAGTGTTTAAGTTTTGAAATAAGTTTTGCTGTGTCTCACCTCTCGAGGTTTAGGCCATAGACATATACGTAGTATACGTAGTATATATGTCTATGGTTTAGGCAGTGTGCTTAGGGCTACGGCGCTGGTTGTATCTAAAAGGGAACCCTTGATTTGTGAAACTCTCGCGGGATTTTACGCTTTGTTTTTTCATTATGCATGTTGTACAAACAAATCATGTTTCAATATGTGAGTAACGCTGTAGTTAAGAATCGTATTTTGTTTATGAACAGAAAACACCTAGTTAAGGCTAGAGAAAGGTCATAATGTGGGTTAAATTGGTTACTCTCGCGAGATCTGTCGGTGGGGTTCTCTTCTAGACACGAACCTGCTTGGTCGCGAGGAACTGTAACAGAGATCTGCCGCCTTCTTGTGGCCACAGTGTGAAGTCGCGAGCTGCCGTTGAGTTCGTGTTAAAAGAGCGAAGTGGACGCACGTTTTAAATCTGTCATACTCACAAACAGAAAGAGGGAAATAAGTAAAATGAGGGCATTGATTTTTAAGCCGTGTCCTTTCTTAAACCTTCTTGTTTCAGACGTACGGAGTCGATGCAGGTAAACCGTGCGTCACCTAAATGAAAGTGAAACTAAAAGTAAACTGCTAGCTAACCGCCGACTGTGAGACGAAACATACGGTAAATCACCCAAATTATAATCGATAACCTCAACTTCACTGACATGTTAATGTGCTGCAGGTTTATCAAGCTTAATGTTAAACAGCAGCGAGGACGGGGGCTACATAAGACGTTATTACGAAGTGTTATGAAGTTATTAGCTAGGAGCAGCTAGCTACAGTAACCGAGTGCTATCAGGAGAGCATATATAATGAGGGTTCATTAAATGGGTTATATAGGTTAGGGTATTGATGTATATTTACTGATGATATTTTCCTGTGCATGCTGTGGAAAACGATAGCTGACGTTAGCTTGATGAAAGTATTTCGGTATTTAAGAGTACTAACAGAAAAGTCAGGATAACAATGTGCAAGTTGTGCAGTTTTTATTTCATTTTCTTGTAGTTAGATGCAGTTTTATGCTACGTGTACTTTACTTGAATATTTCTATTTCATGCTTCTGTTTATTCTCCTACTTTGTGGAAAGTAATGTGTCCAGTAATGTGGAAAGTAAAGTACATGTACTAAAGCACAATACTGAGGTACAGTTTTGAGGTATTTTTACTGTATATTTAATGGTAGCCTCCTTCTGCTCCAACACAGTTTGAAGGCACATGTTGTACTTTTTACTGCTCTAGCGTTACATTCATTTGATAATTTAAGTTACTTTGCAGATTCAGTTTGTCAATACAGCTAATATCTCACAATTTTTATGTTTTATTTTCCAATGATCAACTCAGAATATTTTTGTTTGCAAACAAGTCATGAACTTTCATTATTTCAGGGTCATCTTTCCCCTTTTTGACTTTGGATTTGCTGTTTTGAGTAGTTTTCCGGTTTCTGTTTGTAAAGTTGTCTTGTGAATTAATATAATGTCACATGATATTTTTCAGTACATGCTGTGGAAAACATTAGCTAACGTTATCTAGCTGAAATTATCTCTTTATTTAGAGTACCAGAAGAAAAGTACTTTTAGTCAGATGCAGTTTCAAGATAACTACATGCACTTTACTTGAGTATTTCTATTTAATGCCTCTTTATTCTTCTACTTAAAGTGGTGGAAAACAACTAAGTATGTTTACTCAGGTACTGTACTTGCAGTGCAGCTTTGAGGTTTATTTTCATTTTCATTTAGATTATAACCAGAGGCTAATTTCCATCTGTATTTCCATTCCTTGGCAGGTTGACGTTACATAACAAACTTCACAGTTGTGCATAAACTTCACAACAACAAAAAATAAGTAAAACAAAAAGTAGAAAATTAGTAATAACAAAAACTGTTCTGTAATAGAAAAAGTCACACTAACAGCAGTACAATAAGTGATGATGAGATGTTACTCAAGACAAACCAGGAGAAAAGGAGAGTTAAAGTGTTTAAGTGTCAGATGATAAAGTGTTAGTGTTATTGCACATTATTTACTGCAGAGTGCTGTTGTATATTGGATATTTCCCTGTTGCACAAGGCTTGCATGCACAGCTGTCTTCATGCACATACTATTGCACAGCATTGGCACACATAGATGTACAGTAAGGCTCATGAACCTTTTACTCCACTTCATACATTTGATCATTTAAGTTACTTTGAAGATTCTCATATTTTCTGTTTTATTTTCCAGTGATCCACTCAGAACATTTTTATTTTTGCAAACAAAGTTATGTGCATCAGTTATTCCAATATCTGTCTCCTCGTTGGCCGAGGTTTTGCTGTTTTGAGTAGTTTTCCAGTTTCTATTTGAATGAAAGTGAAAGTGAAAGGTCCAGTGGAAATGTTGAGGGAGTGAAAACTGTGATAAAATCCAGCAACAGAGCTTCTAACATCCTGTCACCAGATTTAGGTTGAGTGTGGTGAAACCGAAATTTAAGACACTTGTAGTCGACCTCTGTCCATCTTTGGTTTTAGACAGATTACACTCATAAATTCCTCTTGTTTGGAGGCTTTATTGTACTTCAAGTAACATAAGGAGTTGTTGTTAACTCATGTATTTAACTAGTTAAGACATTTCAAAGATCAATATTTGACATATGAAGCATCAGCTTATAAAATAGAATGCATTAAAATATTAAATAGAGCTGCAACAATTAATCGATCATGAACTGATTATTAAACAAATCACCTATTATTCTGATAATCATTTAATCGGTTTGGCTATTTTCTTTCAAAAAAAGATAAAATTCTCTGATTTCAGCTTCTTAAATGTGAATATTTTCTGGTTTCTTCACTCGTCTTTGACAGTAAATTATTATATATTTTTGGATTGTGGGCAAAATGAAACATTTGAGTACGTCACCTTTTCGCTATTTTCTAATATTTTATCGACCAAAGAACTTATTAAATAATTGACATAATAAAAAGATCTGAATACTTCTTCCATCACTGTCTACTTCACTACATTCAAGAGGAAAATATTGTTCTTTTTGCTCCACTACAATTGTTTAACTACTTTAGTTATTTTGAAAATCAATATTCGACATATGAAGAATCAGCTTATAAAATACAATTACAAGTGACATGCTGGTCAAGTGTCTACTTTTGTTATGTTATTTATTTTGTCATGCTCATTAGGGATTTTAATGATTGATCATTAATCACCATTAAGAATTATGTGATGAAAATATATATTAATCAAATAATTAATCAAAGTTTGTCTAACCAAATATTTGTGATTCTAGGGTCAGATTAAGCTTCCTGCAGTCTGACTGTTCACCAAAGGAAAATGAGGGAAGCGGCAGCATGTGGATTATTTATTGTTCTGTTCGATGCCATGCTGAGTTTGGCTCTGTGGGCCATACTGGTGCTGCTGGAGTGCTCCGGTTGGGGCGGCCTGGCAGGCGTGTGGGCCTTCGGGGCGGTAAAGTGGGCCGTTCTGCATGTTTTCACCTCCATGCTGACTGACAGAAAACCCCAGGCGGAGCTCCACAGGCTGGCAGCTCTCCTCTGCCTCCTCTCTCCTGTGCTTGAAAGTGGGCGGATCCTCATGACGCCTCCGTCGGAGCCGTACACGGGACCGGCTCCTGAGCTCAACGTGCTGATCCTGGGCCCGGTGGCTTCGTCTCTGGCCTGTGTGGTTTGGGAAAAGGGCTTCTGTGGTGATGGAAAGAGGAAAAAGGACGACACTGAACTGGATATGCGGCGGCTGCTCATGAGGGTGCTGAAATACTTCAAACCAGACACCCTTTACCTCATCGCAGCTTTCACTTTCCTCATCTTAGGAGTCATCTGTAAGTGTGAAACATTGACATTCAACACTATACTAGAGCTGCAATGATTAATCAAATAATAAATTATTAATAAATGAATTACTCAACAGCAATTTTGATAATTAACTACTTGGTTATAATAAAGAAAAAAGTTTTTTAAAAATCCATATTTTTAGCTTCTTGAATGCGAATATTTTCTGGTTTCTTTCTGGTTTCTGAGGACGGCATCTTGGGCTGTTGGAAACACTGATCAACAACTAATCAATTAATCGAAAAAGTGATTGACAGATTCACTGATAATGAAAATTATCAGGAAAGACTAGAAAAATAAGTCCAGACATGTGGAGCACACCAATGTACATCAGGGGAAACGTTATATTATTAAGGTTAGCCAAAATGTGAAAATGTAACATTGTTTGCTCACTACAGTTAGACAAAAAGTTAAAATGTAAAATTGTCTGGTAGCTAACGTTAGCTAAAAAGGTTTATCATAACACTGTTTGTTTGCTGAAGTTAGCTAAAAAGGTTTATCATAACACTGTTTTCTAGCTTAAGTTAGCTAAAAAGTTAAAACATTATTTGCTAGCCAATATTATCTGAAAAGTTAAAATGTTACATTGTTTGCAAGCTAATATTAGCTAAAAAGTTAAAAAATAACATTGTTTGCAAGATAATGTTAGCTACAAAGTTAAAATGTTACATTGTTTGTGAGCTAACAGCTAAAAGAATTGACAAGCACGTTGAAATTCTTTAACATTAAGAGAAATAAAGAGAACATTTCCAGACTTATCTTGTTCAGAGATTTCTTCTGTACATTTAAATGTAAAGACCACACTAAATTCTCAAATCACAGAAACATGGAGTTGATTATTTCTTAATCCGTGTCTTTTCTCTCCTAACAGGCGATACGTTTATTCCTCTGTATCAGGGGAATGTGATTGATATGCTGAGAGGTGATACACTTCATTCCAGCTTTGGTTATGAAATTCTACTGCTGGCACTTTTCTCTCTTGGAAGGTAGTGAAGTAAAACTCATGCTTTAGCTCATATCATCTGTCTGGTTAGAAAAATGTGTTTTGTTTCAGTGATTACAATAATCTGTTGTTTTTCGTGTCTTCATGTGAACAGCGCTGTGTTCTCGGGTCTCAGAGGAGGTATATTCATGTGTACTTTGGCTCGACTGAACAGGAGACTGAAACATCTGCTGTTTCACACCCTGCTGCAGCAGGACGTTCCCTTCTTTGAGAATAACCAGTCTGGTGAGAAGAACACACCACTGTTAATATGTTTCAGGGATGTTGTGATTCAAAGGGTCAAGGAATCTGTTTTTGTTTGTTTGTTTTTTCAACATAGACATCTGAAAGTCTCTTTGTGTCTCTTTGTAGTAGTTTTGTTTGTCCTTGTGGTCTTATTACGTATCTTTCTGGTAAATTTGTGTCTCTTTGAAGTCACTTGTAGGATTCATTCATAACTGCTTTTAGACTTCTCTTTGGTCATTTTGTGTCTCTCTTGTCTTTTGTTGTCTTTGTGTCTCTTTGTAGTAATTTTGTGTCATTTTGGTCATTTTCTGTCTCATTGTTGTCTTTTTGTGTCTGCAGAGATTAAGCTGCCAGTCAACATTCTTTAATTTCCTCTTTTATTCCCTTCAGGGAGTCTTTCGTCCCGCCTGCACTCAGACGTGGACAGGATGGGCCGCACAGTCGCGCTGAACGCTAACGCTCTGGTTCGCAGCTCAGTGAAAACCATCCTCATGCTCGGGGTGATGATACGTCTGTCCTGGCAGCTCACTCTGCTCACCTTCATAGAGATGCCACTGATGGCCATTGTGCAGAACAAATACACCACTTTTTCCATGGTGGGTGTGATGAGACTCCTCTGATTATGTAACAGGATTATGTAATTAGGATACCCAAAAAAAGTAGCTGTATTCTACTTCAGTTACAAAAATGGAAGATGTAATCAGATTACAGTTACATGTAGTAATAATTGGGATTAGTGGCAGGATTATAGTTTTAAATGTCATGTTAAAATAAAGAATGACATGCTACCATGCTCAGTAAACACTAGGCGAATCTCACATCACTCTGGTTTCAGTGAAACCAGCTAACCTCACAGTTACCAATTCATTATCTCTTGAAAAAATGTTTTAATTAGGTGGAAATTTCACCATTATCTTGTTTCAACATGTTATTTTAAAAAACATGTACAGATAGGACTGACCGCTAATGTTAGCTGCACAGAACAACTGATAACATTACCTACATAGAACAACAGAAAATGTTTCGTACACAGGACACCTGCAAATGTTACTTACACAGAACAACCTCTGTTGTTACCTACATGGAAAAACTGTTAACGTTACTTACACATAATAACCGCTAACATTAGCCATACAGAACAACTATAACATTACCTACATAGAGCGACCGCTGATGTTAGCCACACAGAACAATGGCTAACATCAGATGGAACAGAAAGTAATCAAGTCAAGTTACTTTAATATTGTGATGCTTGGATTAAGTTACTGACTTCATTTTTAACAGGTAGTCAGCAACTGTATCTGAATAAATTTTATCACTGACTCAGTGTCTGTTCTTTGTCAACAACAGGAGTGTAAGGATCAGATCCAGGAATGTCTGGCTCACAACAACAACCTGGTTACTCAGACGGTCAAAGGAATCCACACGGTCCGCAGCTTCAGGGCAGAGAAAGTTGAACTGAAGAGGTTTAACGAGGCTCTGGACCAGATGTGCGCTGTCAAGAGACGGTCAGGAATCTACAGCGCAGTCTTCCTCTTAATACGGAGGGTAAGTTTTCTGCCACGCCCATGGATTGTGTCATGAATTGTCTAGGAAGCAAGAGAACACATCGAGCTTTCAACTTGTACGGTCGCAAGTGTGGAGACCCACATCTGTCAAGAAAATTAAAGAGAATATGACACCAGTGCTCCCACCCCCAACCTAAGATTTTATTTTAAGTACAGACAGACATCAACCTCTGCCAGGATCCTCCGAAACATAAGATAAGATGAGATACAGAACACAGAAAGTCTATTCCTGGCAGGAATGGTCTTCCGTACATATGTCCTCCTCCAGTAACATTAAAAAAACTTTTAGATTTTTTTTAGGAGCATGTGTGATTTATGTTGTTTGGTCTGAATTCCTCTCTATGTTTCCACTCAGCTGTTGACTCTGGGGATAAAGGTATTCATGCTGGTCCAGGCCCGCAGTCTCATCGCGTCGGGTCACCTCACCATCGGCAGTCTCGTGTCCTTTTTCTTGTACCAGAAGCCCATGTCAAACAATTTAAGGGTGAGCTGATTTACAAATACTTTAAACAGCAGAGTATTTTTATGTGTATGAGGTGTAAAAGCTGTAATACTTGTTTATTTTTGTCACAGGAGCTTTTGTACTGCTATGGAGACACGAAGTCCACAGTTAAAGTCATCTCCAAAGTGTTAGGTCACCTCGACAGAACGCCAGAGTGTAAGCCGGCGGGAGAGTTGGCTCCTGAGAACCTGGAGGGAAGAGTTGTTTTCCAAAATGTCACTTTTGCGTACCCATCAGCTAAAGATAAACTAGCACTGAAGGTAAATGTTTGACAGGCGGAAAATAAAACACTTTGTCCCGCAACATTTATCCAGAGTGGGACCAGCCACAAATGTACCACATGTTCTTTTTAAAAATTTTATTATTAACATCGAAAGGTTTACAATTGATCACAGGTTTGACAGACAGCTGACAGTTTTTCTCACTGCAGAGTTTTACTACAGCAAACTGCTGCACTGCGTCTCTCTCCAGTTTGTTTACATCTGCTTCCACACGAGGTCACAGGAAAATGCATCCCGTGAAATGTTTTGGCAGATCGTGTTCCCTCTGGCACATAATCTTATTATAATAATGCAGTAGGGCCTTGCTGTAATCTGGAGCGCTTTAGGAGAAAATGTGTAAGTTATGTAATAGTCAGTTTTATTATTAACATCCAGTTTAGTTTCACAAGAAAAGTTGCAAAAATGTTTGTGAATGCTGTCAGTTATTTAGAAGGAAAATCGGAATCAGCCAAAATCGGAATTGCTGCATCTCTAGTATGTTGCCTTGGAAGTATGAGTTGTCTCAATTTTCTCATAGACCTACAACAATGATAAATGAAAATTAAAATGTTTAAAAGAGGATACTGGATCTGATTCAGTATCAAGTCCCGTAGAGTCTGGGTCTGTGCGTTTGGCCTCTGCTTGTGGGTCTGTTGTTCAAACATTAACATGTTCTGTGCAGTCAGTGTCTCTGGAGCTTCAGCCGGGGAAGATAACAGCGCTGGTGGGTCCCTCCGGCAGTGGGAAGACTTCCTGCGTCAGCCTCCTGAAGAGGCTGTACGAACCTCAAGAGGGACAGATCCTGCTGGATGGAGAACCTCTGCACCACTACAAACACAAATACCTCCATCAAAAGGTTGAGTGAAGTGTTTTTTAGATATTTTGAGGAGCTAAAAGTTTTGAAATTGTTCCAGTAGATTGCCTCAGCCACAATTGCTGCAATGTAATCCCAATCATACAGATGACACTAATGACGCCGACACTAGTGTTTCAACTTCATTTATTTGCTTTAGGTGGCCTTGGTATCCCAGAATCCTGTGCTGTTTTCTGGTTCACTGCGATACAACATTGTATACGGCCTTCAGGACTGCACCATTGAGAAGGTGAAAGACACTGCAAAGAGGGCCAACGCAGATAAATTCATCTCCGAACTGGAGGACGCTTATGACACAGGTACAGAAGTGGGATTGATATCGTGTAATCAATATCTTTAAGGCATTGTTCTGGTACTGGACTTTATTAAACAGTACCGAGGCCTATCAGCAAGCATGCAAACTTTCAGCGTTTTGAAACCAAAATAATTCATGCAGATCTGATCAGGAATATTATTTTTACTGCTCTTATTGAACGTGAATAAATTAACTTTGTAAATAATTCTGGGACTTATTTCTAATTTTCAGTTTTGCTCTGACACAGGTGTTACATTTTTATCCAAAGTGGTCGTAAAAAAGAAATAATGCTGTACCAGGATAAAATGATGAAGCAATGAGATTTTATTTCCAAAAGGTCAAAGATCAACTTCACTGTGACACCATAATGTCCAGCTCTCTATCAGTCCTCTGTCCTCCTTGTAAAAACAGTCTAAGTGAAGACACCACATTTCTCACTGGAAATTATTCACTGGAATCAGTGAATAATACCTTTTATGAAATTCTTTTAGTCTTCACTACATGCTGTGTATATTATGAGTCTGGACAGACATGAATGTAAACTGAAGCTTGTGAGACAATAATTCTAGTTGAGTATTATCTTATTCTAGAAAAGGTTTAAGGCGTTTTGGGTGAAGTTCACTGTCTAAAGCCTTTGTTTTATTGTTTTGTTTTTATTGTCTATTTAATGTCACGAAAGTAGTTCTTTTGTTGCTGAGGACCTGCCCAAACTTTTCGTTGAAATAAAAAGTTATTGCTGCTTTTGGGATGAGATAAGATAAGATAAACTTTATTGATCGCCCTGTGGGGAAGTTCAGCAGCTGGAGGATAGAAAAGGACGGGTTTCATAAATACAGTACAGATACAGTAAAAAATATAAAAAGAATGGAAATACAAAACATATGAATGTAAAAATATACAAGAGATATACACACAAACTATATTGACTTAGAGTGACATATGGATATATATGGGAACATTTAGTGTTTGTACTAAGAGAAAAAAAAATAATTATTGCCATGTAAATAAAGGATAAAAATGCACAGTGGTACAGAGATTGTTGGTGCAGGATAATTCACAGGACGGTTTCACAGTATGAAGATATAAATGTAGAGTTTATAACACGGGGTATAATATGTATTCATATCTTTTAAATCTTATTCCTGAGACATTTCCGTACGTGAAGTCCAGCTTATATCAACATTGCAGGACAAATACAAGAGATATAATTTATTAAAGCAGCTGCTGTAACTGACACAAAACATTTACGGGTCAGAAAGTAAATACAATAGAAATAATGACAAAGAAACTTTTAATAGATTAATTTTGTGTATGTAAAACCTGCACAGGGAGGAGCACTGTGTAGTGGAGACTATAACAGACATATGATTGGAAAGAAGTTAAATATTGACTTTTAGCAGAC
This sequence comes from Lutjanus erythropterus, assembly GCF_056507025.1. Lineage (NCBI taxonomy): Eukaryota > Metazoa > Chordata > Actinopteri > Lutjaniformes > Lutjanidae > Lutjanus > Lutjanus erythropterus. The sequence goes on from NC_139333.1 coordinate 26,122,744, forward strand.
GGTTGTGGCAGGTGTGATGTGATGTGATGTGATGTGATGTGATGTGATCTGATCTGATCTGAGGACAGTTTTTGTTTATAGCTCAAGGTTTATGGGTGGCGATCACAACAGAGGACGACACCGCCGCTCTGGTGACGAGATGTTTCAAAAACGATTCACGATGAGCTGTTTAGTCCAGTGTTTCCCAATCTTTTTCTTTTTTTCTTTCTGAGAAGACTTCATTCATGTGTAAAGGAACTTTCCTGACTATTTTTACTGCCATTTCTGCATCACCTTATATTATCTTGATGCTTTATTGAAAAATATAATGTTAAAACTTTAGAAATGAGAAATAAATTAATTCTGGCTGAGTTAACAGGCCATCGCTTTGTGTGTATTTTCTCTCATCAGTAAAACAAATTATCTTCATCTTTATCTTAAATGAGACTAAATATGCACACTTTTGATTTTTCCTCTCATCGGTAAAACAATATACACATTTTGAATACTTTATAAGAAGGTGTATTGCAGATATAATTTTATGTTTGCAAAATTTCCTCTATAGTCTTTGGGAATGACTGGTTTGGCTGCAACTAATGATTATTTTCATCGTTGATTAACTTGTCGATTATTTTCTCAATTAATCAATAAGTTGTTTGGTCCATGAAATGTCAGATAATAGTGGAAAATGTTGATCAAATCTAAAATATTCACTTCACTGTCAGAGAGGAGTGAAGAAAACAGAAAATATTGATTTATTAAAAAGTGACTCAGAACAATTGATCAATAATCAAAATAGATGCAGATTAATTTAATAATCGATTAATAATAGATAAATTGTTGCAGCTTTAAGTGCTTTATGCTTGTTGTTTGGTTTATTAGTTTGTCCAGCCTTTGTTGAACACAGTTTAAAAACAAAAAATGGTGAAATTTACACCCAGTGAAGCATTTTTTCACTATAGGCTGTGATAATGAATTAACAGCTGTGTTCACTGTGCACTGTGTTTATTTTAAACTTGAAATCCTACTAATAATCCCCATGTTTACTAAATGTATAGGTATTCTCATTATGTCTTTTTTTGTATGCCCTTTCTTAAATCCAGATTACATAATCTCGTCTATATGCTTGTGTTTCTTGTTTGCAGATGTGGGTGAAAGTGGTGGGACACTTTCAGATGGACGGAGGCAGTGTATCGCCATCATCAGAGCTCTGGTTCGAGATCCGAAGGTCCTCATACTGGACGAAGCTACAAGCAAACTGGATGCTGAAATGCAGCGCGCTGTAAGTACAAAAAAAAAAAAACCTCAACCTAACCCTTTCCTTATGTGCAACAGGAAGCTGAGACTCAAATCATGTGTGTGCAGGAGAGCCGAGAGAGAGAGGGTTTTAAAAGTCCTTCTGTAGCTTCTAACTGAATCTCTCTGAAGTTTAGTTTCTCTCCTGTGTAAGATTTCCTGTTTTTGCAGCTTCATGATAAAAGATTTTACATAACAAAGTAACAGAGGACTTTTATTGTGAAGAATTAATAGGAAATCAAATGTTTCGTTTTTACATCTAAGCACATATCAGTTAAACACACCATCAAAGCAGGTGCAAACTCTGCTGGGCTTTGCTGATTCGCTGAGTCAAACCAAGCAGCAAAAGAGTTACAGGAGTTACCGACGGAGGCAACTGCAGCTTTTTGTCTGACTGAGGTGACCTTTCACTCAAAGTCCTTTGTTTGACGTTGCTGAAACCTGATCACAGAGGGAGCAAAACCACACCTAGGAGATCCTTAACATGTGGTATTACATGTATACAAGGAGCAACACATGTTAAATGACCTGAAAACACAATAAAACAGTATATTAAGTATATTATTAAAGTGAAAATATGTTTGTTTTGGCTGATGGGACTGTAGTTTTTAATAGTTTGTTTTTTGTTGACACAGAACAGATTTTTTGTTTTTAAAGTCTCCACACACACTGAGTATTCATGACTTAATAAATAAGCACCCGTCAAAGTGGGTGTGGTTCCATCAGATAAATCCTGATGGTTTCTAACAGACTGCAGGCCTCATAGTTACAAGCTCGCTGAGAGAACACGCCTTGGCAAGCAGCTGCCAGGTTTGGGAAGATTCATTTAAAAATCTATTCAGATACAGTTACTAGTTACCTGTTAGTGAGCTGAAGTCAGTAATGTAATCCAAGTATCACAGTATTAAAGTAATGTAACTTTATTAATTTCCATTACTTTTGGATTACCTCAATATAAAATGTGGTGAAATTGTTTAGCCTGTTATTGTGTTTTTTAGGGTTAGGGGTTAGAGTTAGGGTTATTTTCATCATCAATTAATTGGTCGATTATATTGTCAATTAATTGATTAGTTGTTTGGTCCATAAAATGTTGATCAGAGCTCAAGACGACGTCCTCAAATGTCTTGTTTTGTCCACAACTCAGAAATATTCAGTTTATTTCCAGAGAGGAGTAAAGAACCGAGAGGAAAAAAAATCAGGTTTAAGAAGCTGAACTTTTTTTTAATTGAAAAAATTACTCAAAATGATTAATTGATTAATTAATCCTGCCATGATCTTGTTACTTAGGTCCATGTGCTTCAGTCTTTCCTGTAATTAATATTTTCATGATTGATGAATCTGTTGACCATTTTCTCCAGTAATCGATTACTTATTTGGTCCACAACTGACTTTATGATCCAAACAACTATTCAGTTACTTGAGAAAATAATCAACTGATTAATCAATGATGAAAATAATCGTTTTGAGTTGTTTTTTTCTGTCTATATCAGCTTCTTAAATGTGAATATTTTCACATTTTCATTTTTCTCTCTGAAAGAAAACTGAATATTTTTGAGTTGTGGACAAAACAAGACATTTGAGGACGTCATGCTGAGCTTTGATCAACATTTTCTGATATTTTATGGACCAAACAACTAATCGATTAATTGAGAAAATAAAAAGAAATCCTCTTTTCTGTGTTATTGTCCCGCCCACTTAGATTAAAATCGGTAATGAGCCAGTTTTGAACATGTGAAGAGTAGAAAGTACAGATACTTGTGTTAAAATTTAGGGAGTTAAACTGAAAAGTTGCTGGAAAAATACTTAAGTGAAGTACAGATACCTGAAAAATCTACTTAAGTATTTGTCTTTAGTTACTTCACCCCTCTGTGCTTTACCAACCTAAAGCTTTTTGGTGCATTTACAAACCACAACTGCATATTCTGCCTTTAATTAATTAAATGATAAATCAGTTCATCTATGATTTTTTTTTAAAAGTTGCAGCCCAAGAGAAGGGAAAGGTGAAAACTCCTTCATCCTCTGGATTTCTGCCTCCTTTTTAATCCAGGTACAGATCACAGGTAAACACCAGCTGTGACGTCACTTTGTCTTCACTGTCCTTCAGGTGCTGAAGGAGCTCCGGTCCTCCGGTCTGACGGTCCTGGTGGTGGCTCACCAGCTGGAGACGGTGGAGACGGCCGATCACATCGTCTTCATCGAGAGGGGAGAAGTGGTGGAGGAGGGGACGCACCAACAGCTCATGACACGGGGAGGAAGCTACTACTGTTGGAAAGAGAAAGTCTTTGCTCAGTAAAATGCAGTTTTAATGTTTGCGCGTGAGATTTTTTTGCAGTAAGTGTGACCAATGTGTAAATATCCTCCCTGACCAGGTAACCTCCCTGCTTTTCATCTGGTCAGATGTTAAGATGTGTCAGGACAAAAAGTGTCTAATATATAAAGGAGCAGGAATGATGGGGGGGGGGGGGGGGGGGGGGGCTCTTTATGTTTAATGAGCAAAAAACAGTTGTAACAGTTTTTCTTTTTTTAATAAATTTCATTTTACATTACATTCTACAAGGAAATGTTCATTTTATCATATTTTTAAAATGATCATATGAACAACATACAGTTATGCATGAAACAGTATTATCTTTTATCCTTCTTACAGTAATATTATTGGAGAGCGGTTTGTGTGTCCCACCATTTTTCTCATCCACGTTCTTCAAATTGCCTCCGTCCCCTCTCAACCTGCTCTAAAAGATGTTCAGCAGCCTGGCCTTTGCCTATAGTATTTGTTTTTGGCGTTTTCTATTATTTCATGTCACTTTTAAATGTTAAATAAATGCTCAGCAGTTTTATGGTTTTGTGTTCCGTATCCTTTACTTTGAAATCCAGAATCCTTTATTTTGAAATCCAGAACTACTTGTCACCCAGAACTACTTTTTTCTAGAGTAAAATCTACTGGAAAAACATAAAACAAACCAAATCATTTCAGAAAATATATGTATTTGATATATAAATAAATCTTGAAAGAATTCATTTTTGCTAATTATATATATATATATACATATATATACACGCACACATATGTATATATATATATTAGTAGAGTGTTGTTATTAATAATTTTGAAAGTCTTTTTTGGGTAGGACATGATTTGTCCCAGTTAGTTATTAGCATAAATAAAGTTGAAGTCAGTCAGATATCTCCAGAGGAGTCAAAAGCCCACACGTTCTTAACTCAAGTAGATTAGAGTACTTTGGTAAGTACTCGTACTACTCAGCTTCTTTACTGCAGTAAAAGTGAAAAAGTTCAGTTCAGAAATGCACTCAGTATAAAAGTAAAAATATTTACATAAATATTTAAATATTTGTGTTAAAATGTAGGGAGTAAAAGTACAGATCTTCTTAAGTACAGTAACTAAGTATTTGTACTTTGTTACTTCCTACCTCTCACGTTTCTCCTGCAGCTCTCAGCTCCACCAGCAGGTTTTTATTTAACACTGGTGAAGGATCAAGGTCCGAACGAGGAGCCAACAGACAAACCTCCTGCGTAAAATCCTGCTCACTGTGTCGGTGTGTTTCTGTCCTGCAGTAGATCTTCAGGAAGTTACTTTACTTCAAGCAGAAACTCAGCTGAGTTTTCCTGGAGATCGGACGGGGCGCGGTGAACTCCTGCAGCTGCACACAATAAATAATGATGATGATGATCTCCAAGTTTGCGCTGTGCTCCCAGACTCTTCTTCTTCGGAACAACAGCTGCGTTTTCTCCAGAGGTTTAAAAGTTGTGCAGAAACCATGGACGCTCCCGCCTGGATTATCTGCTGCAAGTCGGTGAGTGACTTTAAAATGCTGAGGAATTAAAAAATAAAAAATAAATGTTCAGTCGAATTTACCGCAACTCTGAGTCACAGTGTGCCAGTTTGCATCATTTTTATGTCCAACTTCCTTTCCCACCTACGCCTTAAAAGAAAAACTTTTTCTAACTGTCGCAAACTTTTTGTTTTATTTTCGATTATGTAACCCACAGATCACCTGATGGTCATGGCATTAAAGTTGTTTTTCAAGTTTCCAAAACAAGTCACCATATTTACTGTTGCGCAGTCTTTTATTAGCTCTGCTTTTTCTGCGTGCAAACGTTTTGTAATAGTAATTTAAGTGCTGGATTAAAAATGTAGAAGTGAAAACCCTTCATTGACACCGGAAGGAAGGAAAGAGTGAGACACTGCTGTTGTCCTGCAGTGCGACACTATAGTTCTGCTGCGTTTTATTGAGTTTGAAGATTAAAACCTTAATACAGTGATATTTTCGACAATGGCCGAATGAATTCTGTCCTTAAACACTGACTTGAGTCTTATCTAACACAGTAACTGTGGGGGCAAACAATCCGGGGGCAAGTCTACAGGGGGTTACATGGGGTAAAATTCCTTCCCACTGCAGCTGACAGATCAGTTCAAGATATACAGAGTTGGGAACAACACATACAGTCTACACTCAAGTAGATGTACAGATACTTCAAAAAACAAAAACAAACAAACAAACAAACAAACAAACAAACAAAAAAAGACTTGTAAAAGTAGAAGTTCTGATTCAACTTCTTTACTTGAGTAAAAGTGAAAAAGTTAAGACTCTGAAAAACGTTGTCCCCCAAAGGACATTTCTACTGACTGTTTCTGTGCAAAGCAAATTGAATGTCACCTTTTCTCCCGTCTTATTTCAGCTTTTGTGTAGTTGTTAGTGTTGTTATGTCTCTTGCATCTTGTTAGTTATTCATCTTATCATGTCTTAAACGTTGTTTTGTTTAGTTATGTTTTTTCTGTCTTGTTATGTCTTCTATGTTAATTTTTTGTCTAGTTACATATTTTACATCATATCTTATCTAGTTATGTCTTTTACGTTATTATTTTTGTCTACTTACATCCTGTATGTCCTTTTTTTAATGTAGTTACGTCTGTTTCACTGTTTTTGTCTAGTTACATCTTTTTTTTTAAATCCAGTTATGTTTTATTTTTGTCTTTTTTTTTATCCCGTTATGTCTTTTTCTCCTTGTGTCTCTTTTCTTTTGTTAAATAAATGGGATAAATTATTTTCGTTAAATAAACAGGAGCAAGACTGCTACATTTTTACATAGTTACATATTTTAGATTTGTCTCATGTCTAGTTACGTGTTTTTGGTCTTCTTGGGTCTTTTGTCTTGTTTTATGTCTAGTTACCTTATCTTTTACGTTGTTGTTGTTTTTTGTCTAGTTATGTCTTTTCACATCTTTTTTTGGTCTTGTTGCATTTTACGTTGTGTTTTTTTGTGTGTAGTTATGTCTTGTTTGTCTAGTCACATCTTTTATGTTCTTTTTTTTTGTCTAGTTAAATTTTTTTAATGAATAGGATAAAATATTTCTGTTAAATAAACAGGAGCAGATCTAACAAGATGAAAAATATGTAACAAGAAAAAGGATGTAACAAGAAGACCAAACAAGACAAAATATGATGAGAATAAGATATATCTAAGATAAAAGATATAATAAGACAAAAAAAAGACAGACACAGAGGCTTGACTGTGAAGAGACGGAGAGGTCCTTCAGAGGACGACCTTATGCTTTTATACATTTCAGAGCCTGAACTTTTACACGTTTACTTGAGTAAAGAAGTTGAATCAGAGCCTTTTTTTAAATCTGTAACTCTCTGTACCTTGTCTGAATATTTTTTCAGCCACTGCCACTTTCCTCTTTCTTTCTTTCTTTCTTTCTTTCTTTCTTTCTTTCTTTCTTTCTTTCTTTTTCTTTTTTCTTTTTTTTTTTTTGGCATTTTTCCTTTATTTGACACTCACCAGCAGAGAGACAGGAAACAAAGGTCTGCAGTCAAACTCCAACCCGAGGACGTTGCACTCACATTATCAGCCAGTCAGTGAGTCAGTAAGATCAAGAAAGTTAAGGTTTCTGTTTTAAATCACATCAAAACAACGCCGGGTTAACAAGCTGACTACTTGCCCTGTGCAGGGCCTCACCGCGGGGACCCATGAAGCTACAGTTTGGGGAATACTGCCTCTATGCTCCAGGTCATAAGATGGTCATTATTATGTAATCCTGAGGTTTTGTGTTAAAGAGACAGCCTGTGTTTAAACAAATTTGGAATATTTCCCTGCATCTTTGGTTTATTCAGTGTCAAAGGAACAGTCTGACATTTGAGCTTCTTATCCTGAGTATGTTGTCAGAAAAAAGGAAAAGGCAACTTTGTGCAATAGATTTTTGAGTTTTCAGCCCAACTCAACTTTGTTCTTTAGATGAACTTCCTATAATGTTCCTATTTTTTTATTTCTGTATGTCCTCTATTTATTTTTTCATATTTTCTACTATTTCCCCTATAATATTATTATTATATGATTAAATATTTCCTCTGTATTTTCTTTTTTTTATTTATATATTTTTTTGTCGATGCTTCTTTATATTTTTGCTGCCAACTTTTCAGGGGTTTTAGATGCAAACGTTTCAAGTCAAGATTAGGGGACATCTAGTAGAAATTATCACAGAATCACAATAACCAATGATGGAAAAGAATCAGACTATGATTTTAGAGAAACTGTCTTTCTGAAACAATAAAAAGTGGATAAAAACAGTCCTGTACTACTTAATTAACTTGATAAACAAAAGTAAGACTAGAATCAATTATAACTCCTAAGTTTCTGGCAGAAAATTGTGAAAAATTGACTTTTTCAAACAAAAAAAAACAAAAAATCCAACATGGCATGTTAAAAAAACCCAAAGGTGTTAAATTGCGAACATAGACGACCAGGAAAACTAATGAATGTGCAAATTTAGAAAGTTAGAACTGGTAAAGTTTTTGCTTTTTGCTTAGAAAATGACTCGTACAATTATGTTTATCAATATCGTTGCCAATTAGTGAGACTGGGCGAAGTCTGAGGTGAAACGAACTTTAAACTTGCAAACAGAGACTTTAGTGAAAGGCTGTTTTTCAGCCTGGTGCTAATTTATTTTATAAAGATACTGGCAGTTGTTGCCTTGATGCATACATAAAGTTTCGTGTCATCAGCATAGAAGTGTCACGATTTTGTCTTATTTTGCCAAGTGGAAGTGTGTAGATAGAAAATAGAAGAAGATCTAGAATAGAGCCTTGAGGTACTCCACCTTTCAAAGGGGCAGTTCAGTATGTTCCTACTGGAACCATCTTTTATGAGATTATTCTTTAGTATCTGTTTGAAACATTATAATATTACTGTAGTACAACTGTTGCTCTTTTCAATTCAAACCTCCTTTCTGCATGCACATATTCCGACGTGTGTTTAATATGATTTGTCTGAAAACATCTTCTAACTCCCGTCTCCCTGCAGAGGGATTCACGTGGACTCTCCACCCATCATCCCGACCCTCACGACCAGCTACGCCCACGGCACGTCTTCCACATCCCTGTTCAATTATACAGTCGGAGAGACCCTGCAGAGGACTGTGGAGCGCTTCCCTGACAGAGAGGCCATGGCCTTTCTAGAAGATGGAGTCCGCAAAACCTTTGCACAGTTTCAGCAGGATGTGAGTCTCTTCCTTCAAAGTGTACTGTTTTCTGCACCTGGTTCAGATTAAGGACAGAGTCCGCAGCAAAACATATTTTAGCCGCCTGAAATCGATATCAGCTTCAGTGTACACTCTATTAAGAATATTTTCACTGCTTCACTTTGTTGTCACACAGCCTTTTCTGATGGGAAACTGATGTTATATAATCCAAATATCGCTCTCTCCAAAGCCACCATGTCCAGACATGTCACATGCCATACATTCTACAAACTGAAATGAAGCGTTTCTGTCTTTGTTGTTGTTCCTCAGGTGAACAAATGTATTGTTCACAGGGTAACATCTCTTATCTGCTTTATCTTGTTTACATGAATTATTATATAGCACCTTTCATACATAACATGCAACTCAAAGTGCTTTACAGTGTGGCATTAAAAACAACAATATGGGACAGAAATGCATAAAATCAGAGTGAAAAATTAAAAACAGCACTATGGCATTAAAAAAGACATAATAGAGAATCGCAGAGAAAAAGAAAAAAGTAAATAAATAAAAATAAAATAAATTCTTAGTAATATAAGATCAAATAAACAGGCAGACAGACCAGGGTAGAAATGTATACATTAACTTAAAGCTTGCTTGAACAAGTAGGTTTTCAGTTTTAAAAGTGCCATCAGAGCTCACATGTCTGAGGTAACTGGCAGTGTATCACAGTCTGGTAGCGGAGGAGCTAAAAGTGGTTTCCCTGCTTGTTTTGTGGGCGACTTTAGGAACAGTTAAAATACCAGCATCGGCAGATCGGAGTGCTCTTGTTGGTTGATACGGGGTTAAAAGGTCAGAAATGTATGAAGCTCCTACATTGTTAAGAGCTTGTGAGTAAAAATCAATTCTAAAAGAAATGTGGAGCGGTGCAGGGCAGCCAAAACAGGAGTAATGTGCTCTTTTTTCCTCGTCCTTGTTAATAGTCTGGCTGCAGAGCTTGGGACTAACTGGAGTTAGTCTCTTTGGTCGGCCAGTAAGCGGTGCACTGCAGAAGTCTAACCTGCTACTGATTAAAGTATTTCTCTGTATCCTGCTTCGCTAGAAAAGACCTTTCTTTGGCAACATTCCTTAGGTGAAAGAATGCTGTGTTGGTCACTTTGTTAATACGGGCCTCAAATCAAGTCCAAGATGACACAGAGACTATTACCCTGCGATTTAGTTTGGTGAGCCAAGTTCCCAAGTCTGTTAAAAACTGCCTCTCACTTGCATTTTGTCCCTAGCAGCAGTATTTCTGTTTTATCTTCATTTAGTTTTAAGAGATTGTCATTCATCCATTGTTTTATTGCTTCTAAACAGGCAATCAGGGAGGAGTCAGCTGGCTCAACAGAGATATACAATTGGGTATCATCCACGTAGCTGTGGAAATTAATGCTGAACTTGTTAATAATGTGACCTAATGGGAGCATGTGTATGGAAAACAGCAGGGGACCAAGACAGCTTCCTTGTGCAATACCAAAAGGTAGATCGTGTTTCGCAGAAACATGATCACCCAGACTGACAGAGAATCTCCTACCAGTTATATAAGATCGAAACCAGTCCAAAGCGCTGCCAGAAAGACCAACACATCTTTTGAAACGACTGATTAAAACTGAATGATCATTGGTGTGAAATGCTGAGCTTAAATCCAAAAGGATGAGGACTGACACCTGATTCAGTAGCAGGTCTGAGGTCATTCATTATTTTGATTAGAGCCGTTTCTTTACTATGACTGGACCTAAAACCAGACTGAAACAAACATATTGGGGACACAACATGTGGATATTTTCTCTTCCACTGTTAGAAATGGACTTCCATAGGCCAACGGCTTGCACTGAAACTCTAAAGTTAGAAATTCAGAAATTCTCCATCTTCATCATCTCCACTGAAAAAAAAACCTGTTGAACCTGTCTTTGTTTTGGTAATGCCTGCAGGTGGATCAGGCTGCGGCCGGGCTCCTGGCGCTCGGCCTAACCAAAGGAGACAGACTAGGCATGTGGGGGCCGAACACCTATGAATGGATCCTGTTCCAGTTTGCCACGGCCAAAGCTGGCATTATATTGGTGAGTCAGAGCCACAGCATAGTGTGCAAAAAGATTAAAAAACAATTTTAGAGAACCGAGGATCACTGAAATATTTATTGATGTTAAAAATAGTTAAGAGCCCAGATATCACTGCTAAAAATGGTTAAGAACCCAGATATCAACATTGAAAACAGTTAAGAACCCAAATATCAACACTGACAATGGTTAAGAACATATATATCAATGTTAAAAATGGCTAAGAACCCAGATATCAACACTGAAAATGTTTAAGAACCCAGATATCAACACAGAAAATGGTTAGGAACCCAAATATCAATGCTAAAAATGGTTAAGAACATATATATCAATGTTAGAAATGGTTAAGAACCCAGATATCAACACTAAAAATTGTCCTTTTTCCCAGGGAAAAAATAATAAAGCTGAGAAAAAAGAAATAAAGAAGGAATGAAAAGATAATAGAAACACATTTGTGACCAAATGCAGTTCAAGGACAACCAAACGTGTGTGAACCTTTCACTGAGATTAAATTGGTGAAAACAGCCATTCACAGGGACAAAGTGCAACACATGTCGTCAACAGTTTGCTCTTTGCTTCTGCTCTGGTCTAATTTCGACTCCATCAACCTTTGGTTTTCCGCCCTGAGCAGCTTTTAATTGTTTTACTACCCAACAGGTGTCTGTGAATCCAGCGTACCAGCTGCAGGAGGCTGAGTATGCACTGAGGAAGGTGGGTGACTTCAACACACTTGATTTTTTTGTGGTGACCTGCAGAGACGGTATCACTTTAACATACTTCCTGCGTTCAACAGGTTGGATGTAAGGCTATAGTTTGTCCTGTGCAGTTTAAGACTCAGAAGTACTGTGACATGCTGAGACAGTTATGTCCAGAGATCGAGTCGTCCAGCCCAGGAGACATCAAGAGTGCCAGGTGGGGTCACTGGTCTTGTCAGTATTCTGTATGTTTAAGTTATGGAGCAATGCAAAAAAACAAACAAACAAACAAACAAACAAACAAACAAAAAACATAATAACTGTGGTAAATGTCTAATTTCTACCCAGGGGTTTAGGAATCATGTCCTTGAGTTGTTTTAGGTTACATTATTTGTAGCTGTAGGTACATTTGTTTTGCAATAGACAAGGCATCCGTCTTGACGCACGTTTTACAAGAAGAACAGAAACTATTAAAAAACACTAAAATAAATAACCTCTAGAATAAATAAGGTTTAAAGTTTATTTTTTATATATTTATTTTAAGCCAATCAGAAAGTTGCACTCAAATATTCATGTCTGTGTGAAATAGGGGGTGACTTACCTGAGGGGTTAGAACTGAGCAAGCTAAAACTATGACGCTAGCAAGCTGGGAACATGCAGGTGCCAGCTAGTCATGACAGCTAGCTTCTATTTTCTCTGTACTGTCGTGTTTATTTTGTTCTCAGGATTGTTCATTGTTTCATTCATTAAGACTTAGTGAAGCGTGAGAAACAGTTCTCTGAAATAGCACGGTTCGTAAACTCTGCTGCTAACGGGACAATAGGTTCACACAGTAAACGTTAGCTCAGAAGACGTACCTGTAGTCATCGACTGCTGTTTCATAACTCTGTGAGAAATTTCTCTCTCTCGCAGAGGAGGTGAAAGTTGATGGTTGATTTTATTCACAGGGACAGTTGATTACTGTAGCTAGCAGGCTAAAGATTAACAGGCCAGCAAGCCATCAACTTACTAATGCTAGTCAGTCACAATAGTGAGCTTCTATTTTCTCCCAGATATAAGTGCAAACAATTGTTAAGAGCCTAGATATAAGTGCTAAAAATAGTTAAGAACCCAGATATCGATATTGAAAATGTTTAAGAACCTAGATATAAGCACTATAAATGGTTAATAGGAACCCAGACTAAACTAAACTAAATATTACAGTGAAACTTGAAGCCCCTGAGTTGTACAGCTTGACCCAGATTTTGTTGTTTTTCTTTGTCCCCCCCCTCAGACTTCCAGACCTCCGCTCTGTGATTGTTCTGGGTAGTCGACAACAAGGAATGTTCCATTTCGATGACGTGATGCAGGCGGGCACCAGCCAGCACCTGCAGCAGCTTCAGGATCTGCAGAGGAAACTCTCCTTTGACGATCCAATAAACATCCAGTTCACTTCAGTACGTGTTGCATACTGCTGTCCTTAATGGATCCCAGAGTGCTCTATTGAGTTGTGGCAGGATTTTTTCCTGACTGGACATTGCAAAGAAACGGAGAACATCAGCACAATGGATTACAGCCCTCAAGCTTTATTAGACTGAACAGGCAATGTTTCAACCAGTAACACGGGAAATGATGTCTGCACACTGACAAAAGTTAAGCTAATTGTGGTTCTGTGACAGAAATGTTCACTTTTCATTTATATTCTGAATTACTTTGCAGCAATATTAGATACACAAAGCAACCGCTAACATTAGCTACACAGACAAACGCTAACATTAGCTACACATAGATCCATCTTGCGCTACTAAAGAAAGCAAAGTAATTCTCTTCTACAGCTGTATTTACAAAGACTGAAACATCTGTTTGTAAGATCACTGACTGTCTGTTGGCGTCACTGTGTTAAGAAAAGGAGCCTGTCAGAGTGACCTTTCACATGCTTTAACAAAAGATTTTTATGGCTTTCTGAATACAGTAATTTATTTTCTCACGTGTTATCAGGGCACAACCGGAGCTCCAAAAGGCGCCACCTTGTCTCATTTCAACATCGTCAACAATGCCTACTTTATCGGCAAAAGAGTGGGATTCACATGGAAGGTGAGTCTTCCCAGCTGGCATTTTAACGTTTTTTCACTGTTGAATCAACATCATGGACCATAGTTGACTCACCGTTGGATTATGTTTTGATTTTGAATCAAAACATAATTTTGATTTGATTTTGAAAAAAGATGAATCAGCGTTGATTTTGTGACGTTGTTTCAACGTAGGTGAATTTAGGTCTTGTGTCAACACTGAATTAACGTTGAATTATGTTTTGATTTTGAAAGATGAATCAACGTTGAAATTGCAGCCTTTCTTCAACATCTCACAAATTTATTTACATAGCACATTTAATACACAGGGGCAATTCAGTGCTTCAAACAGAACATCCATATAATAAATACAATTAACAAGGAGGAGGAAATACATCAAATAATAAATAAAAGGGGATCATTAAAGTTAATGATATAATACTAAAATTTAATAACATGACAACTGATAAAGCAATTGAGAGTCTATGTATTACCTACAGTAGATGGATGTCAACATGCCCCCAGTTTTGTAGAAGCATAGACGAGTACCAGCACAGACGCACAGCATGTACTACTGAGTACAGGGTCAGCAACAACATAACATATTATAGCCACTTACAAAATTCTGTATCAGTTTAAATGTAGAGATACATTTGGCTCGTATAACAGCTGTGTCCTGTCGGAAAAGGCTGGCTGACAGAAAGGTAAAGCAGTGAAAATATTCTAAATATTATATAAAGTTAAATAGTTTTTTTGTTGGGAGGAACACTTTTAAGTGGTTTAAATATGTGTTGCTGCTTACCCTGTATACAGCAGTACACAGTTTAGCTCTCCTACACCAGTACTCCTGCTGCTTCTCCAAACTCGAGGCGTGTCAACTGCCATCTACTGTGGGCAATACACTGACTATACACTGACTATACAACCACACTTTAAATAACACGAACCATCCCTTTAACAGTTATGAAGGTAGTGTGTGGCATGCTTTTGGCCATCAGCCATAACCATTTATTCAGTCATGTATCAGTGAATATTCAAAATTCTTTATCAAAACTACCTGCCTACCTAGTGCACCTTTATAAACAAAATCTTTAAAAATGTCACACAACAGCTTATAAACACTACATATCATTTTTTAAAATAATAAATGCATAATTATTCTATAAATAAGTTCAAAGGCAGTGTGTACTAAAAGCCTGTAGACTACAGTAGCAATTTCAACACAATGAGCTAAACATTAGTCAACATGGATAATGACATATTTATGTTGTGGATCATGCTGTAACTGAATGAGCCACTATTCCTTTGCAGAATCCACAAAATCTGTTTAGATCTTGAGTTCTAAAGGTGTCAAGTCATTCTTGAGTCTGCAGCCTTGGTGACAGTTTATGGTTCTGCTGGTGAGTCTTTTGGGATAGATGAGATGTTGTGCATCGATCAGGCTGAACATTACCAAGAAAGCATCAACAATGTGGGGAGGTCGATCACTAAGGATGACTGATTTTCACAGGGTGGTAACGAACCAGAGTGAGACTCATAGCATCGTTGCTAACAGTTGTACTGAGTCCCACTGATGCATCCCAAAGATGTGGTTCACCCAATGCATCCTAAAAGAATGAAAGAAGGATCATTCACTAATCACATCCACTGAAAACACATGGAAACTAAGGCTGTGGTGAGCATAGAAATAAATGAAAATATAAATGTATTAATAAAGAATGGGCTTGATTTTTCTCACCACACGCTATAAAGACTAAGAAGATAAAAACAGTGTAAATTCTGTGACAAATGTATTCATGAAACCCATTGCCAAACCGTTCCAACCAACCAGCCACTACAATATCTGAAATAAATCCACAAGTGATGTGCTGACTTTACATTACACAAAGATTTAACTTTAAGTACATAATCACCTGTTCATCGTGCATCGTGTTTTGGAAGCCTTCTGTCTGAATGAGGTCATCAGTTGAGGAGTGCGGCAATCAAGCTCAGTGTAAAAATGTGTTAAGCTGGTTCTGGTAGACGCTGGAACTCTGCATACAGCTACATTTAAGAAAAGAAAAAGTATAGTAAGTTCTAGGTTTGTGTATCGTTAAATTATTGTTTTATTTAAAAAATAATAATAAATTCAGAACATGGTTAGAATAGAATATTCTAATTATGACTAAATGTTGTTTATAGCAGTACTAGTAATGTTTATAACATAAAAGTCACTACATAAACTCAATATCTTATTGCAAACAAATCTATAAAGTAAAAATAAATAATTCTCAGTGAAACCAATTCATTATTTCAAGAATAATCAAATTGGGCAAAACCACACTGAGCTGAACCACATTACCTCAGCGTGCATATGAAGAACAGGGCAGAGGTCCATGAGATCTATGCAGCTAACATTCAAATTCTGGTTCCCGTCCTGGTTTTTGTCTCGCAGCCTCACCCTCGAGTCTGTCTGCCAGTGCCTATGTACCACTGCTTCGGCTCTGTGGGTGGAGGAATGTGTATGGCCGTGCATGGCATCTCACTGGTCTTCCCCTCCGCTGGCTACGACGGAAAGGCCAACATAGCAGCTCTGGAGAGTGAAAGGTAACCTCAGAAATCTTTAGGCAGGTCCACACATTTGGTCTCACTGGTGTAAGATCTGTAGAAATTAGCTCAGACCTCTGTGGCCTGTAACAGAAGATTGAATGTGCTTAGACTGTAATTAATTCTGGAGCAGTACTGTACCATGATATGAAGGTAAAACAGGGGTTTCTTTGTGATTAAAGCTTATTTCTAATTAACCAATCAAAACGGATTAGTTCCTGCCTGCATGGAGGTTGAAGCAACAAACCACTTTCTCACTTAATACATGTTGGAATTCAACTGTGCAACATAAAGCAGTGAAGAAGTAAAAATGCACATGAAACAACCTGCATATTTATTGTATTCAGACAGAAATTAAATGCATCGGTAATCAGAATCACTTCCTTAATGGACATGAATTATTGCAGAGGTGGCAAAAGTCCAGGTTAAAAATAAAAGACTCCAGTAAAAGTTGAAGTACTGTTTCAACTTGTTTACTCAAGTGAAAGTGAAAAAGTAAAGACTCTGACATGTACTCAAAGAATAAGTTAAAAAAGATTTCTGTTGTCTCGTTACGTCTTTTACTTCGTTTCTTGTCTGTAATGTCTTTTTCATCTTTTTATGTCTCACTTTCATGTAGATCAAGCAACAAAACATCACATTGTTTTACATTTCTCAACCAGAAATAATGTTCTTTTATAGTTTACTTGTTTCTTCTTGGCACGGGGTAACAGCTGGTTCTTATTTAATTCTTACTCTCTCTAGAGGCAGTATACTGCCATTTAATACCCCTGCAATTTAAATATTTGTTTCCTTTATTGAGAAAAGACTTAAATTAGTGCCTGTGCCCACAAACTGTCACTCTTTGAGTTTCAGTTTATTGTATTTATGTCAAAATAAAGTGCTGTGTTTCACAGCAAAAGGAGGTGAATTACAAAGAAACACCCCAACACATGTTGGCACGTCATGTCTCGGAAACAGCAGCAAATATGTACAACATCCAGAGAAAGTCGGATTCACCAACAAATATTCATATTTTTGAACTTGTCTACCCAATTTGCAAAGTAAGTCTGGTGTTGCTTTTATTGTGTCAATTAAAAAATACAGACATACCCATAAAAATCTATATATATGCACACTTTTGGTACACTTTTGTTGTTTATTTTGGCAGTTTGTGTGTGAAGATGCTTTCGGTTAACTTTTCCCTCACAGGTGCACCTACGTCTACGGCACCCCCACCATGTATGTTGATATGATGAATCAACCAGACCTGGCTAAATATGACTTGTCATCAGTTGAGATAGGTGAGAAAAAAGACTGTTAGACATTATGCTTCTCTGCAAGGCCAGGTCCTTATTAGAAAAACCATGAAGAGTCTGTGAGCCTGTGTGCCCTGGTTGCAATAACTCTGCTAAATTTGCACATGTAAATTGCCATTTAACTTGAGTGTTGTGTATTCTATAATATGTACAGGAGCCATTTCTGTTTTTCTTGTCTGTCTGTACTTTGGTTGTTGGCATGTGTTGTTGTTTTTTTTTTTATCTTATGCCTTACTGCAAGTCAAATTTCCCACTTGGGATAATAAAAATTGTCTGAATATGAGTCTAAAAATGATGAAGAACCCAGATATAAGCACCAAAAATGGTTAAGAACCCTGATATCAACGTCAAAATCTGCCTTTTCCTCTCACCTATAAAGTAGTATATACATTTTAAATGCTTTGTAAAACTTCAAGATATTAATCTTAAATTTGCAGAATTTCTTTTATGGTCTTTTGGTCCTTTGCTGACCAAAGTTAAAATCTCCTCTGACTGGTCACGACCTGGTATCTGGCATTCTAGGGCCATCTAGTGGTGAGGTTATAGATTGCAACTAAGTGAACACTTCTTATTTTCAGGTAATTATACAAATGAAAACATATTTATGAATATTATATTCTATATTTGACATATTCTGACAATAAACCCCTCTAACTCTGGACCTTTAATGCCTGTTTTTTTCTGATATTTTGATTGCTTCTCTTGGGGGTTTTGATTTCACGTGCTCTTCTATTTGTTTCTGTAGGCATCATGGCTGGTTCCCCTTGTCCCCCAGAACTTGTAAAGCAGGTCATCTCTGTCATGGGCATCAAAGGAATCACAGTGAGTTAATCTTACAAATGTAACTTAAGTATTACTGCTTTGAAATTGTTATTATAGATCACAGAAGAATCAAATTTATCTCGCCAAACAACTTGGCAAAAATTCACATCAGTTTAAAAGATGATTCAATGATGCAATTCAGCTTTCGCACACTGGGGGGAGACAAATCCTAAGAAAACCCATTAGATTTACCAAGAACATGGAGACTTTTTATGCAGATTATCTTTTATAATAAGTAGAACATGTATTTTAAACAAAAAGAAGACTTGATTTTGTAAAAGGTTTATTGGATGTTAGCACTTGTTACCACGTCCAAAAGTCCAGTTAATGTAAAGATATTGAATATACATAAGAGATGCATGAAGTCAGTAACCCTCATAGTTGGTGTGCAAGAAAAGCTTCACTTCTTCCTCCAGTTTTGAAGTGACGCGTTAAGAAAATGTTAAGTACGATACAAATAATTTGCACTTAGATTAGATTACATTACATTCTTAGCAAAAATAAACTAAATCCAGTTTTATAGATCTTAAAAAGACCTTCATACAAGGAAAATGGCACTGGAAGATAAATACAGCTTGGAAATTTGTATGCATTGATCCACCTATTACAGTTTATCCTGTTTTCCAAGTTTAAAATCCACCAGGAAACGACAACACGTTTGTCCTTACTGCTTTTTATAGACCACATTTGCTCAAATGCCTCCTTTGTTTTGGTGGTTACCTGAATGTTGTATGTTTTTACTTCGTACTAAAGTCTTCATCTGTGAACAAGAAAAATGGAAAACTCGTCGTGTGTTTGGGTTTGAGAGAGACAGACGGACAGAGAGCATGTGTATCTATGAACGTGTGTGTCTGTGTTTACATTAGTGACAACATTTGGCAGATGAATAGATGGACAGTCAGTTTGAAGTAGTACGAGTTAGCATTGCTTTCGTTGCATGTGTAGCTCGCCGGTCACCTGGACAGGCTCCTCTCCTCAGCGTCTCCTGTGGAAAAGACACAAAAATCAGCAGCCAAATTAAACAGTCTGCCCTCCAACCAGAGACCCCATGACCTGGACTCGGTGTACTGGACCCCAGGGCCAACGTGGAAAAGTTCACACAGGGACACGGAGGGGAGGACAGAGAGTCCTGCGGTCAGGAAGAGAGAAGTGAAAAACAAAATCATGCAAAGCCAAACTCTCGGCCACTCCAAAACCAACTTAAACTTCATGTGGGAACGTCTGAATCCAATGTTGTTTGCAACATTGTGCAGAATTCCAGCTGAAAACCCCTAACGCCAGACCATCACGGGAGGGATGTGATTTTGGACTTAAATTGAGGCCATAATGAGAAACAAAACTCCACCTCAGGTATTTGCAAAGGCAGTGATCAGTGAGGGTGTCATCTGAAAACATTTAGCTTTAAAATTTAAGGGTTAGGATTCATGCAGGCCAAGTGTCTCCATTTGGATCATCAAGAGCAAAATTTTCGATTCTATGATTTGTCGATTTCTGTCTTTGGCGACTCCTAGTGGTGATCTCAAAAAAGACAGCAATGTAAACTCCTAACCATAAGTTCCCATGAAAGGGCTAGTGGACTACTTATTGTTTATGAGTTTTCCTGGTAGCTAGCTAGGGAGAGGCTTGTTGCAGACATTGTTTGGTGTTTGCATTTGTTAATACCCTGCCATGTAACTAAAGCGGTCCGTGAACACAGCCAGACTGGAACCAAAACAGCCTCTGAGACCAACAGAGGCCAGTTTGGCGGTTTTCTTGCTGGGTTTGGCTCCCACCACTCCGGTGCTGAGTCACAGCTAACCGAGCCAACAGCAGTTAGCGGTTTAAACTACCCTGGTAATATATTCTGGCCTGGTCAAGTCTTGGTGACTGTTTGACTGGGAGGTTGCTGAGCCTGGTTCTGTTGCTTGCTAACGGCTAACAGTTACACTTGGTTACTTAAGCAACAAGCAAGCTAAAGCTGTCTGTCCATTAGGAAGCTCAGTTAGGATGTCACTCGAAAACATTTAACTTTAAAATTTAAGGGTTCATAAAGGTCAAGTGTCTCCATTTCGACCATCATTGAGCTAAATTTTCAAAAAGTGCTCAAACATGACTAACACATGGGCGTTTAAAACATCCATGTGTAAGATCTGATGTTTTGTCTAAAAAAAAAAATCTCTGTAGGGGCTTTAAAGGCCCAGTGTGTGAGATTTATAGGCTTTTATTTGCAGAATATGTTGGAAATGTAATATAAGAGTTTTTATTACTGTATTACTATTATTGTGTTACATGAAAAACAGAATCATTGTTATCTTTACCTTAGATTGATCCATTTTCATCTACAGAGGATGCTGGTCCTCTTCTATTAAGGCCACCATGTTTCTACTGGGGCTTCAAGTAATGATTATTTTCATGACTTTCTTTTCATTTTATTTACCGCACAGACATGAGAGTGGTTTCAATCTTCTCATCTAACTCTCAGCAAGAAAGCAAACAAGCCCATTTCCCAAATATAAACCTAATGCTAAATGATTTTATTTTTTGATCAGGTCATGTCAGTTTGTGATTATTTAGAAAATCAGATTCAGATTTTCGTTCGATGGCAGATATACCTGTACAGCCGCGTGTTCAATGGCGTGTGCCCTTTTTGGCTCTCTTTGCCTTGACTCTGCAGCCACTGAAGGCGGTGCTGTCTCTGACTTGCTTGCCCTTCTGCTGCGGTGGAGAAGCGCACACTGCGTCTGGACGATTGCGGGTAGAGTCCATCCACCTGCGGGTACAGAACAAAAAAAAAAGAGAGGAGCTGCTGATGTGAACCTGGAGATACCTCTGAGGCGATACTTAGTCGCAGTGTCTCACCATATTTGTAGCCATGCTAGCAGCGAGGCTCTGGGGTGGCGGGCAGATGTCCCCTGACTGTTTTTCTACCACCAGCAGGGTGACATTTCTGGTTCAAAGTTAAGTCTTGACAGCTACTGGATGGACTGGTTAACATTATTTGCTGATTTTTCTGATCAGTTTGGTTTTAATTAGTTATTTGATGCTATAAAAGCAGCAGGCTCAGTGTGGGATATTTTGCACAGTGGGAGGAAGTGGAGGCGTGTCGTCCATCTTTTAAGTTCAGCCTAAGCAGAACTGTTAGCATGGCTGCGCGGTGTTGTTTCAGGCGAGTCTCTTACCTGCGCAGTGGAGCGAGCTGGCATGTGCAGCTCCACGGGTTGTTGGAGAGTGTGAGGTTGGTGATGGCGCCAAACTCGAAGCCTCTGGGGAGCGACTTCAGCTTGTTGTTGTCCAGGTGCAGCGACTTGATCGCTGTCACGCCTGTAAACGCACCATCAGAGAACTGGAAAAAGGAAGAGACATACATGAGTTTTGTTTTGGTATTTGGGAAATAGCTACATCTATACAGCACTTTTATCCAAAGCACTTTAAAGGAACAGCTCGCCCCAAAATCAGAAATATCAGCCATAGGAACTACTGTCTTTCTACTAGAAAGAAACTGCTCACAAGGTTTATGGATTATCTCAAGTTTCTTTATGGAAAGAGACACTGATGTTGAGTTTTTCATATGTAGTTTTTGGCACTTTAAGCTCTTGTTGCAAATTTTGTGCATTTTCCATGACTGATAGTTGTAAACATTAACAACTGATTAATCATTAATAATGAATAAGATACAAAATGCCTATATTTTTCCAATTTTTTCTCATTTTCCTCTGTTTTTTCAAGCAAGCTATATGTTGACTAAGGATGTCTAAACTTAAAAAGAGAAAAAAAAATGACTAATATGCTTTTTCTATCAGTTAACTATTGGTTATTACATTTTTATTATCCTTTGTTAAATACTAAATTCTGATTGGTCAATTACAGCATTCTAAGGTCTGTTATTTCTGTATAACAGACTGTAGGGCACAGTTCTGATCATAGACTGGAGGATCAATAAAATCATTATTAAATCACCAAAATCACTTTAAAATTAATATTTTGGATCAAATTATTGATTTTTTGGGTACATAACCATGTAACAAGCAGGATAATGTACAGTGAGCAGGCACTACTGTGAAATAAAGTCAAAACAATTAATAAAAATTAATATTTTGTCACTTAAATGTGTGCCAAATATTTTTTTGCTAAGTAACCATGTAATAAGTGGGATTCATGTCAGGGTCCTGCATCATCCTTTCGGGATTTACGTCTCAATAACAACTTGCTCACTGCAAATTAACCCTTATTCAATCAGTTAAATTCTAAACGGCTATTAATTGATTAAAGATCAATCATTAACATCCCTTCTTTCAGCACCACAAGCTGAGTGTCATCTAGTTCCATTATATTTAAAAGAAGGCAGACATCTGTACAGAAATCTCCAAATATCTCCGACAGCTCACACCAAAACAATCTAGATGCACTACAGGTCGGAGGAAAAATATGTATTTTTGATTTTTGGGTGAACTGTCCGTGTAAATTCTTCCATCTCGTTCACACACACACACCAGCTGCAGCGAGCTATCAGGCAAGCTGCTGGCCTGACCACCACTAACACCCGTCCTTGTGTCTGTGAGAAGGCAGACAGATGCACAGCGAGGGAATCTCGCCAGTGTTTCTCTGGCATGAAAGCCTCCTCTCATCCTTCCTTCTGCAGCGGCACTTATGTAAACACCGACAGTCACTGCTCTCCTTTTTTCCACCTCTACTTCATATGCATCTGCGAGGGCGCTAAAAGCTTCAGAGAGGTGCTAGATGAACCCATCTACGTCGTGTCAGGCTGCGTCTCCTCCAGGAGGAAGAGGAGGGCGTACCGGAGAGGAGCTCGGCTTTGAAGGCTCGTTTTATGTGCGTCTGGAGGAGATGAAGCTGTTTGGAAATTTCCACTGTAGAGCGACAAGTAGCCGAGAGTATTTTGAAGCAATGGAAGATGGATGACTTCCAGCATGGCCGAGGTGTTTTCACTCTTTCTGTCGTCTCCCTCTTTGGGCCACTCCTCTGCCAGGAAGGCTCGCAAAGGGCCCAATTGTCCATTCAACAGGGGCGATGGCAAGCTAAAAATACTCCTCTTCATGCACTGTGGAACACCCTGCCTCTGTTTACCTGTCTCCTAACCCCTCCTGACCTGTTTACAAGACCCTCCCGGTGAAAGTAGAAAACACACCTTGCTGAAAATAACACTTGTGTAATAATTAGACTCAGACATGCTTGGCCAAGGTCCAGCAAACAAAAACACTCTAAAAATACCCGCATTTGGCTGGAAAATGGTTTAATCTCCCTGGCCTCCCTCGCCGCCTCCTGCTGCTTCCACCTGGCTCTCACACAGTCCCGGCGTGAGAAGGTTGTTATTTTACAGTTCTCCCCTCTGGGATGCCTCCATACTGTGGCACAGGTACACTCAAATATTGGATTAACCTCAGGCATGAAGCTAATGTGCCCTGAGGAATGTCTGAAAAGTAGCGTGGTATGGAATAGAGCTCGTACTGTATATGTTCATGCTGCAGCTGTGTAACATCTGCATGAACACGTTGGGCTGATGTGAAAACATCTGTCTCATGTCTGATAGCATTCTTCAGGTTCCCCTGATGAAGACTGAAATCCTAGACAATCCTAGACAAGTTTTAGAAATGCTCTGATACTTTTTTTTTCTTTCTGATATCTGAACTTTTCAGATCCGCTGATACCAGTGTGATATGATTGCTATTATTGTTAAACAGCCTGGCTCAGATTAAAATAGTTTGGCGTATTTGCTGCTGTTGTGAAGTGTCCTGTTAGGCAGCATCAGAAGCATCTCCGATACTGCTATCAGCCAGGACATATAAAACCCAAATTCCAAAAAAGTTGGGACATCGTGTGAAACATAAATTAAAACGCCATGTAATGATTTGCAAATTTAGTACTTAATATCTCAAACTAATGACTTAGTATCTCAAAAAATGACTTATTACTTCAAAATAAGGACTTAGTATCTCAGAGTAATTATAAACTGACCTCTGACTTGACCTCCAGTGTCCCTACACTTAGCATGAACAAATTCTGAAAAAACTGAATACAAATAAAATTGTCCTTAATTTGTGCCCTTAAAAAATGGACAACACTAAAAGGTGAGGCGGCCTCGCTTCGAAAAGGTCGAGATGCCAGGTCTGGACTCAAGTCACAACTCCTAACCCTTAAGTCAGATTTGTGACTCGAGTCTGAGCGAGTCCACACCTCTGTAATTTGGGAAAACAAATCCCTTAAAGATGCACAGTCACAGCAGCAGCAGACCATCACTGATATACGGTGATTAAGTCAACTATAATTAGGTCCGTTGAACCTTGTTATTAATTAATGATGATAGGTTCATAGCCTTTTCTACCAACATGAGTTCTTTTGTGGTGAAGTTAAAAACTGAACTGACTGTTGCTCTGCAGTCACAGACTGATCCCACATGTGCGTCCTGAAGCACATCTGCATTGAAAACGATAGAAAACTGCTGCATCAGTTTTGGATCATGAAGAAACACAGACAGACGGGGATGGAGCAGGAACACAGAAACCAACCAAACACTGCATACTGTAGATTCAGTCATAAAATTTATGTAAATGGTGGTTGGTTATGTAATGTATGCTGGCTGCCGGCACGGGGGCGTCGACCATTGGCAAGCCTGTACATGTAAATATGCTGATGAAATATAGGTTTGCCAGACCAAAACAAATAAACAAATATAAAGACAGACACAGTATAGAGCCCTTTTTCATGAGATAAACGTCTTATTCTGACCTTCATTATACAA
This sequence comes from Lutjanus erythropterus, assembly GCF_056507025.1. NCBI lineage: Eukaryota > Metazoa > Chordata > Actinopteri > Lutjaniformes > Lutjanidae > Lutjanus > Lutjanus erythropterus. The sequence goes on from NC_139333.1 coordinate 26,147,777, forward strand.
TTTAAACAATTTTATTAATAAAAACCGCTGGCAGTTAATCCTTTTGGCAGGTTTTTCTTGAAATCTGAAAACATAATTTCCTCTCTGTCACATTCCCTGCATGACTCCACCTGCTCCTTCAGTCTAAAAAGTAGTTAAATACATTTAAAATGTTTTGACATGTGTTGAGGAGCATCTTTCCTCTTCTTAATGGAGTCCTTTACGCAAATAACAGACCCTTTAAAGAGTAACTTTGGTATTTTGCAACCTGGATCCTAATTTCTCATGTTTTTGTGTCTAAACGACTAATAGTCTCGTGAAACGGGAGATGCTGAGTGCTGCAAAGTTGCATGTCAGAAAGGAAACGTATGGGTACTGGATGCTATCTTGCATATGTTGGGCAACTTGTATAATTAGCAGAATTAGCATGGAAATTTAAAATGACTGTTTAAACTGGAAGTATCCATATTCAAACTCAGTTGGATGATTCTGATGAAGTTTCAGACTATTTAGAAGCTTTAGAAGACACTAAACTTGATTGATAACTTATTAAAATAGTAAAATGATGCATAATGTACATTTTAAGGGCAGCACCATACCAAACTAGAATAATGATGGGAGGATAGTACAAGTTAAGTATGATACAAGTAAAATAAGTTTTAAGTTTTTATGATAAGTAGAACAAATGAGTCGTGGAACAGGTTCCAGTATTGAGGAACGGGGCTGCAGGCATCAGCCGTGAAACGGAGTGACAGTGTAATCTTTATGGGGCATCTGCACACTGTTCAAGTGCGTCCACGAAAAGTGCTTGTTGTTGCCACTGATGGGCTCAGACTGTTATTCTAAGCGTCTGACAACATTATGGAAACGATCAAGTCATTTTTTTGTTTAACTAAAAACAACTGATTTATTGTTCTCGCCAAACTCACCAGACTCCCTCTGCATAACTGTCATTTTAACATTGACAGAAACTAAATAAAACTCACCGCAGCCTTCTTGGTTTGTCTTTCCGCTGTTTCAACAATCGCCAACAATTGCCAAATTAACCTGTCGACATCATCGATTATGAAAATATGTCAATTTACAAAATATGCATCAAAGCATCACTATGATCTGCGTTGCCCAGTCAGAGCAAGTCAAAGAGGTTCAAATCTATTTTTTGAAGTGACAAGATAAATTAATTGATTAATAATTTTGAGTAATTTTTTAATTAAAAAAACTTAATGAACCTAACAACAAACCATAAACCACTTAGAGCTGCAAAGATTAATCCATTATTAGTCGACTATTAAATTAATCTTCAACTATTTTATCAATCAATTCATTGTTTTGAGTCATTTTTTAATAAAAAGTCAAAATTCTCTGATTTCAGCTTCTTAAATATGAATATTTTCTGGTTTCTTAACTCCTCTCTGAGAATAAACTGAATATCTTTGAATTGTGGACAAAACAAGACATTTGAGGACGTCATAATAATAAAATATATAAAATAATATTGTGATACTTCACCTTACCCTGTGAGTGTTTTATTATCTGGTGTCAGACAGTCAGGGTGTGAGCATAACAATTCACTATTTGCATTTCATTTTTTACATTTGTTGTTTTCAAAATTATGTGTCCATAAATCCAAACTAACCCTTTAAAACACCAATGTCACACAATAACACAAACTAACAGATTGAGGCAGCGGTACATCAGTAACTCCTGTGTTCTGGGAAGTAAAAATACTGTTTTTATTAATGGAGTTTGGTTGCTTTGGAGAGAGCAGTACTTGCCTTATTTAGCAGTGGTTTTCTGTCCAAAAAAGGCTGCTGACCCTGTCCATGGCTGGATTAATAATTTGCACTGCATTGCTTTAAGTTGAAATATAAAGGCAAAAACTTCTATCTTAGTTACCGTGTGTTGATCAGAGTTGTGAGTAAAGTTTTTCAGATTTCATTCTGAAGTTTGGGACTGACTGGTCTACGTGTTTGGTATGAAAATCATCGTAGTAAAACCTCACACTGACCTTCTCCAGACCCATGTTGTCCAGGTAAAGTTTCTCCATGTAGCGGCCAAAGCTCTGGAAGGCGTTGTCTGGGATGGTCCTCATGGGGTTCTTCCCCAGCGTGAGTTCCTCCACCACTCGCAGTTTGCTCATGGCCACACTGGGGTAGGTGGACATCTTGTTCCTGTCCAGGTGGAGTATAGCGAGGTTCTCCACGTCGTCCAGAGAGCCCGGCTGCAGGGTGGTCAGCTCGTTCCCGCTCATGTGCAGCCAGCGCAGATCTTTGGCCCCCGCAAAGGTCCCCGGCCGCAGCTCCCGCAGCTTGTTGTCGTTGAGCTGCAGGATGAAGAGGTTGATCATTGGGGAGAAGATGCCCTTGGACACGTCGCTGATCTGGTTCCCGTCTAGGTAGAGGTAGGTGAGCTCGGTCAGGTCATCGAAGGCGCCGGGCCGGATGCTGTTGATCTCGTTGTTGGACAGGTAGAGGTAGATGAGCTTCTTCAGCCCCTTGAAGGCCTGGGATCCGATCTCTCGGAGCTGGCAGTGCTGCATGTGCAGGGAGATGAGCCCCTTGCTTTCACTGAAGGCCCCAGTGGGGATGCTGCCCAGGTTGTTCCTCTGCAGGTTCACCAGACGGGTGACCTCGGACACACGTGGGATCTTCTTCAGCCCGACGTTGTCGCAGATCACGTGCTGGAGGTCGCCGTGGCAGTGGCACAGGCTGGGGCACTGGCTCGGGGCTCCCTGCACCGCGGGGCCCAGCACCAGGAGGCAGGTCCCCAGCAACAACCAGCTCACACAACGCATCCTGACCTGAGCTCGTCTATATCAGTCTGTCCGCTGACTTCGAGTGTCTTCCGGTCTTTAAAGCAGGACGGGAACAAGCAGAAAAATCCGGTGAAAAGCTTCACGGAGAAGAAAGTCAAAAGGTTGAAGCGAAGTGTGTTTGTGTTGAGAGAGAAACAGACGCAGAGAGAAGGAGTGAAAAGGTGAGGTGGGCAGAGACATTCACTTTGAGAGGAGGATGGCCAGTCAACAGAACACACAGCACTATTTATAACATTTACTTGAGGGGGAAAAAAAAAAAAAACGAGGAGGGCTTGCCAGGGTGTTAGAGTGAGAGGTTTGCAGGAGGAAGTCAAGTGTCTGTGAGAATTTAACCCTAAATGAGCAGGAAGACTACAGGGGACCAGCTGCTTTTCTGCAGGACTTTGACCACAATCGAAGGACTGAAATTCTGACCCCACTTGCTGCTGGATGCATAAGAGAAAAAAACACACGCTCTGTCCTTTTTATGTCTAACAGGTTAATGTTTAACAATAAGACACAAGGTCGGGTTGGACCCGTGCACGCTTCCAGACGCCTCTATTGTTTTTCAGTCTGCAGTGGCAGGAAAAGGAGCCACTCCTGTGCAGCTGTTTTATAACCTATAATAGTCTCCAGATGGCTGGCAAGTGGCAAGATGCTGTTTCAAGTCATAACAATTGAAAAAGACACCTACAAAGAAAAGTCTCGGATACCACTTTACATTCCTGTGTGCATTCTTTCTTTTGAAATACAGTGTGGTATTATGTAATGGTCATTTACAGTTAAGCCTCTGAGCTGTTGAGGTTATTGTGGCTCTCAGGTTTCAACTGCAAGAGATGGAGTAGATTAAAGGGATAGTTCTGTTTTTTTTTTTTTTAGGTGGGATTGTATGAGGTGTATTACCTACAGTAGACGCATTTTATTCATGTATTTTAGCCACCTAAAAAAAACGGCCCACGTAAAACATTCTATATCATCTTAAGTGTAAATTCACAGTATTTTCACTGCTGTACCTTCCCATTAGTCAGACTTTTCTGATGGGAAGTCACTGCTATATAAGCCAAACCAACCAAACTCCATTGGCAAAAATAGTAGTTTTACCTTGCAGAACACAGGTGATGCTCATCTACCGCTGCCTCGATCGGTTAGTTTGTTTGTGTGATTTCAGTGAATCAAACTAACCCTTTAAAACACCAATGTCACACAGTAACACAAACAAACTAACAGATTGAGGCAGTGGTACAACAGTAATGCCTGTGTTCTGGGAAGTAAATTTACTGTTTTTATTAATGGAGTTTGGTTGCTTTCGAGAGAGCGGTACTTGCCTTATTTAGCAGTGGTATTCTGTCCGAAAAAGTCTGACAGCAAAGACAACATACAATCACTGAGTCTCTTTTTACTGCCAAAATATTTATTTCTATATGAATTAAGTGACAAGCGACAGCTCTCGTTATTTGTTGCCATCAGGGTGAAAGAGAGAAATATTAACAAATCTATTATTTGTAATTTATTCCCACACATGCTGTAATCTCAGTCAGCAGTCCTCTGGCAGCAGCACAACGTCTCCCCATCTCCCCCCTCACACTGTCTCAGCCTCAGGCAGGAGACCAGTGTTGGGCAAGTCACTGAGTTACTCCTCTCAAAAGTAACTAAATTACTTAACCATATAAAAGTAATAAGTTACTAGTAACTTTTGTGTAGGGTTACTTAAAAAAATTCATTCATCTATTCATTCATTCATTAAAAAATAACTCAAAACGTTTAATCGATTATCAAAATAGATGCAGATTAATGTTCTAGTCGATTAATAATAGATTAATCAATACTGCTTAAGTGTTTTATGTTGTTTTTTAGGTTTATTACTAATAATCCCCATTTTTACTAAATGTATCTGTAATCTGATTACATCTTTTTTTTTATCTGTAACAGTATACAGTTGCCATTCTTTTGTAACCAGATTATGTAATCCCATTACATGTAATCTGTTACTCCACAAACCTGCTTTTGTGTAATTTAAAAATATCTCCTTCAGTTATTTACTTATTAATGTACACAGAGTATCAGCAGGAAATATCCACCCTTATATCTACTGTAGGTAAAACTAATAACTACTGCAAGTACTTCATACAACCCCACTTTAAAAAGTCCAAACTATCCCTTTAAATCAGCGTAAATTTGTTTGTGGTATTTCGTATGCCTGCTTATAGTGATAAAGAGAAGTTTTTATAAAAAGAGCAGCAGGACATTGTTGTCCTGGCTCAGGTCAGTGGATGGTTTGGCTTCAGGTGGCTGCATTTTTAAGATGGATGGATCCACCCAGCATAACTGGAATCTAGAGTTTACTTAACAAATCTAACATTTTATTGGGAATATCGTCTCCTCCCTGATATTTCCAGGTGAAGTTCTCACCATATCCTGCTCTAAAACGCCCAGCAGGTCCATCTCTCTGTCTCCGTCCTCTGCAAAGATTTTCTCTTTTGTGACCTTGTCTAAATGTAAAATCTGGATCATAAAAGTGACTCCAGCTATCAGATACATATAATGAAGGAAACAGACTTGTGTCCCCCTGAAACGTTGCACAGGACAAATAGAAAGTCTCAAAAATCAGAAATACTGAAGCACAAACTTTGAGTTAAATAGTTGAGAGCTGAAATTATAAGCTATTTTAATAACCGATTAAACGTTTGAGTGATTTTCCAAGCAATTAAGCCAAATATTTTGTGGTTCCAGCTTCACCACTATTAGGATTTGCTCATTTTTTCTGTTTTACATCACTGAAAGCTGAATATTTTTGGGTGCAGGACTGTTTGTCAGACATTTCAAGTTGTCATTAGATCTTTGAAAGGACCTGGTTTCAAAGTATTTTGTTTAGAACCAACTTTTTTGACGTTGAATACCCAAAGATAAAAAGGTAGCACACGCACAGATCTGCAGGATAACGTTTGTTGGTTCCAGCTGCATAAATGTGAAGATTTTCTTTGTCATTTATGACACTAAATCAAGAGTCTTTGGGTTTTGGACTGTTGGTTGGACAATTTCAAGACTGAAAGAATTAACATTTTATAAACAAATTGTCAAAATAAGTAGCAGTTTAAAGTGGTAAATTTATGAGAAAGAAATCATAGTTAAAAAAAGAAGTAAAAGATTTGAATAACGTGCTGTTTGTTTGTGTGATTGACAGATTGGATACGGAACCACAGAGAACAGTCCTGTGACGTTCGTAGGTGTCCCGACAGACAACCTGGACAGGAAGGCTGAGACAGTCGGCTTCATCACGGACCACTTAGAGGTACTGAAGACACACAAAAACACAAAAATACAAGATTACATACGACGGCGTGTTACGCCTCTGAGATTAAAGTGGTAAATTTACAGGAAAAAACACAGATTTATGAGAAAAAACTTGAATATTCTCTGAGATTAAAGTCATAAATTTATGAGACAAAACTCACAAATTTATGTGAAAAAACTTGTATTTTGAACAATATTAAAATCGTAAATTTATGAGGAAAAGTAATAAATTTATGAGAAAAGACTCAAATTGATGAGATTAAACCTGCATATTCTCTGAGACTTTAATTTATAAAATAAAACTTGGAGATTAAATCTTAAATTTGAGAAAAAACTTGAGTATTTTCTGAGATTAAAGTTGTAAATTTACTAGAAAAAATTCACAAACTTTTCAGTAAAAACTTGATTATTCTCAGAGATTATAAAGTCACAGATTTATGAGGAAAAAAGTACTCAGAAACATAAGGTTTTGTTTTTTTTTGTCGATGAGCCTTGAACCAAAATCAATACGTTGTTGTGAGAAATTTCTTGGAATCAAATGATAAAACACAATCTGATTCCACAGAGAGTTACTTGCCATTAAACCGAATTATTCTCCAGCCTTTCTTTAAACGCTGATTATTTAGTTTTTAAATAAACTAAATAAAAGTATTAATAACTATATGACTGGTCTGCTCCACAGGCTAAAATAGTGCACCCTACAACAGGAGAGGTGGTCCCTCTGGGGGAGTTGGGGGAGATCATGATCAGAGGATACTGTGTGATGTTGGGTTACTGGGCGGATGAAGCCAAAACAAGAGAGTGTATCACTGAGAGCGGCTGGTACAAAACTGGGTGAGTGGAAGATAAATCAGTCACCGTTAATTCAGAAAACCACAGGAAAACATCTGTAACACATTCAAGTCTATCATGACTTTACAGAAAACCATTTCTGACAGTGAAAGAAAAAAATATCCCCATGGTAAATTATAATTATGAGATACAAAAGTCAAAATTATGAAATAAAAAAATGTAAGTAAAAGACAAATTCTGAAAACTCAGAATTATAAGATAGAAATGATAAATTATGAGATAAAAAAAATCTAAAATTGTTATATAATTGACTTTTTTTATCAACTCTCATAATTCACTTTATATTTTGTAATTTTAACTTTTTGTCTCATAATTTTAACATTTCATCACACAATTTTGATTTCTTATTTCATAATCATGACTTTTAGCTCTTAATTATGAATTTATGCCATACTTTTACCTTTTGTCATAATTTAAATGTTATACTGCTTATAATTATGATTTAATTATAATTTTCCTTCCCTGGCAGAAATGGGTTTCCTTATAATTTAGTCCAGATGCTGACATTTCATTGTTTCCTGCAGAGACATCGGGAGCATGGACGCGTGCAGCTACTGTAAGATCGAGGGCCGGATTAAAGACATGATCATCAGAGGAGGAGAGAACATCTACCCGGCTGAGATCGAACAGTTCCTGCACACACACCCCAAAGTCAAGGAGGCTCAGGTGAGCTCAAACACAGAACATGTCCTCACTGTTTTACACTGATAGAGCTGTTGAGAAAACTGGAAACATGGTGTGTGTGTGTGTGTGTGTGTGTGTGTGTGTGTGTGTGTGTGTGTGTGTGTGTGTGTGTGTGTGTGTGTGTGTGTGTGTGTGTGTGTGTGTGTGTGTGTGTGTGTGTGTGTGTGTGTGTCAGGTGGTCGGAGTGAAGGATTCCCGTATGGGTGAAGAAGTCTGCGCCTGCATCAAACTGGTGGACGGACAGGAGTGCACTGTAGAAGAAATTATAGCTTACTGCAAAGGCCAGGTGAGGCACAACCCACTTTTAATATCCAATAATAAGCTGTTCACCGATCTACATTTTTTTCCTGTGCACAATTTATTATTTAAGACAAAAAACTGTGAAAACTTCCACCCAGTGAAGCATTTCTTTCACTAGATGATAAACCATGTTAGAACGTGTTTTTGATTTCTCTTTTTCAGATCGCTCACTTCAAGGTTCCTCGCTACGTCCTCTTTGTCACCAGCTACCCGCTCACTGTTACTGGAAAGGTAAATCCTGGTGTTTTCAGCCTATAAATGTAGAAATGACAGACAATCAAGGTTTAATTTACTGTTTATTAAGATGTCATGCTTCCAGACTAAAAACAGGTTTATAATTGACAGTCTGTGATAAATTAACCCACTCTGGGTCTTGTGTTTCTCTCCTGGGACGCCGTTTCAAATGACTGTAGACACGGCGTGTTGTGTTTGAACAGTCCTGCCCCTAAATGCCCCCAGACGGGAGGGAAGGGGAGCTATTAGCTCGTCTGCACGCACACGCCGGCCCTGTTAGATGAACCCGGGAGGGCGGCGGACCTCGTCCCACAGCAGCATATCAGATAAAACCAGCCCCTCAAATCTAAACACTCCTTCAGTTCGTTTCAGCAGGATAATCCAGTCAGTATTAACAGTTCCAGGGAGTCCTGCTGGGTACAAAACACCAACACAGAGGTCACATTTGAGAGTCTGTAGTTTGTTTGACCACGAGTCCATCAGTCAAACTGATTACAGATAGTAAGACCATAATACAGCAGGCTGCTCTTGAAAGCAGCATTTCTGACTTCTGGGATTTCTGGGTGATGTTGAAGCATTTGACCAAATGTGAAATGTGATAAATGTTTTTAGTAGGCTTTTTTTTTTTTTTTTCATTTTCATTTCATGCTGCCCTCTCAACATCAAAACTGATGTGTAAAACTGATTTCTTGGAGTGTCCATCAGTGCGCATCAATCAGACAGATGTAACAATATGAAAGATTACATAAAATGTAACACAAATGAAAGAAGTAATTAGACAAACTATGTAAAAGACAAAAAAACATAAGACAAAACAGGACAAAGAAGATGTAACAAGAAAAAAGACAAAAGAAATAAGGCAAAAAGATTTGTAACATGACAAATGATGTGACACGACAAAAAAGACATAACCTGAAACAAGATGACATAAAGGATTTAAGATAAAAAGATGCAGGCAAAAAAAGTATCAAGACAAAAAATTACATAAAAGACCCAACAAGACAAAAAAAGACAACTAGACAAAAAAAAACAACGTAAAAGATGTAAGACAAAAAGACGTAACAAGACGACAAAAGATATAACAATACAAAGAAGACGTAACTAGACACAAAATGATGTAAAGGCGTAACAAGACAAAACAAACAACATAAAAGAATAAGACAAAAAGACGTAATAAGATAATGTAACAGATGAAAAAGGCATAAAGGCCTCAGAGGACGACTTTTTACTTTCATACTGAGAATTTGTTGGTTTTTTTACACGTCTACTTGAGAACAGAATGTGTGTATTTTTTCCACCTCTGAAAATGAACATCACAAAAATTAATATTTACTCCATCTAACGTTATCATCGTGACACTCGACCCTGACACGACTGATAAGATGTTAAGTTTTGATCGATAACCTTCAAATTGTTAAGGACACTTTTTTTTCTTTCTCTTCTCAGATCCAGAAGAACAAACTACGTGAGGTGGTGGAGAAGCAGCTGGGACTGGAGAAGTTACAATGAGAGGGCCAGCTCACGTATGAAAGAGTTTTCAATGACTGTATGTCGTGTATCACAAACACCAATCAGGACTTCAAACGCCGCCATCAGATCATCTGGAGAAATAATAACAGACGGATGTAGACATGTGATGGGAGGTTGTGTTGTCTGTATTGTTCTGTAGCTGTTATAAAGGGATAAATGAAGTCATGTTCTCTACCAAAACCAACAATGACTTGACACTAACAAGTAACACATAACACTGTTCCTTCATTACCATGAACACATACACCGTCCACCAAATACTCACTTAAGTACTAAGTGTGTGTTCATCCGCAGCTGAAAATAGTCCCCCAACAAATGCACTATTTCCTCCTGCTTGAGTAATGTTTATTAAAAGCCACAGTGCCCAGATGTTTGAGGAAGTTACTGGACCTTTTTTAAAAGAGAAACCATACAGTTGTACGTCTCTAAATTTTTCTCTGCCTTTCTTTTAAGTGAAGATGTAAACCGTCAAACACATTTTAGTCTTTTCATGGGATTTGTTGACAATAAGAAAAATATAGAATAACAGCCTCATCCTGTAAAGGGAAAGTTCGGATTTTTTGAAGTGATTGCATGAGGCGCTTATCCGTAGTGAGTGTATAACCTAGAGGGGGCACGTCTGCAGTAGGAGCACCCAAAGACATACGTAGGCGCCATACTGGCTGTTGTATTGTGCATCAACATCGCTGCTGTTTTCATGAGCAAATACACGCGTGACAAGAAACTGCTGTAATACAAGCTGTTGAAGCCACAGTAGTATTTTTTTGTTTCTTGTTTAACATAGAGGTGATTATGTGTAAACAGAGATGCAGATTTTTGTTGTTTGTACACGGTGGAGAACTAGGTCAGAAAAAACACAGGTAAAATAGGTAAGAGGCGGAGTTTGGTTGACTTTTTGAGAGAGCAATATTTGGCTTGTATTACAGCAGTTTGCTGTCGTAAAAGGCTGTCTGACGTCAAGGTAATATGGTGAAAACATTCCACATGTAGCATACACTTGAACTAAAAACTGTTCTCTCCAAAACCACCAGACTCCTTTAGCAGTCATTTTTAAGTGGAAGAACACAGGAGTTGCTCATCTGTTATTTCGTCTGTTAATTTGATTGTGTTACTGTGTGGCTTCTGTTTTAAAAGGACAGTTGGGTTTCACATAAGTCGCACAATAACACAAACAAACTAAGCGATCAGGGCAGCTGTAGATCAGCGAAGCCTTTGTTCTATGAGGTAAAATTACTGTTTTTGCCAGTGGACTTTGGTTGATTTGGAGAGAGAACATTTGGCTTCTATAACTGCAGTTCCCTGTTGTAAAAAGCTGTCTGACGGCAAGGTAAAAATATTCTAAATATAGCGTACACTTAAACTGATACTGATTTTTAAGGTGGCCATAATACATTTTGCTGCCGACCCTGGTTCTCCAAACCGGGGGCGTGTCAACCTCCATCTACTGTAGGTGATACACTCACTGTGCAAAGTACTTCATGCAGTGCCACTTCAAAACATCTGAACTATTCCTTTAACGTCCTCTGTCTAATAATGTCGATGTATCCTAAATGTGAACCCAGAAGCTACAGAACAATCCATAAATGAGTGGATGTCCTGTACGGCAGCTGAACTCAAACACAGTGCAGAACTTGTTGAACCACTCAGTTCAACAGTCCCTTTTTTATCATGAAAAAAAGCTATAAAAATCTTTTTTTTTAACATCAACTTACAATAACTGTGGTACCACATTATTAAAACCAGGCCTGGGTGTTCCTCTTTTTACGGGAAGAATGAAGGTATTTTTATTGATCTCGGTGGCAGGTGCACGCCTCCTAAGCCCTTGGAATGTCATTCAGAAACAAATATGCACACTTACACACACGCTCCGATTGAAAGTGAGAACTTTAAAACAAGCTAAATATCACAGACACACACTCGAAAGCTGTAAAGAATTTCCTCTGGAGTCTGACCGGACTACATGTGCAGTCCAACTGACGCTGGGCTGCAGGATCGGATGTCGTCTTCTGTCTAGACCTGAAGGACTCGGCCCAGAAATAGCTCTTAAGAGCCCGGAGGAAAACAAACGGGGCTCCTGGCTCTTAAGGAGGAACCTCAAGGTTTATTTTGCACATTTTTTTAACATATTTTGGGGTTTGGATTTAAGGTTTCAGGACATGATATTCTTACAGAGTGCCAAGTGGAAGCTGAAACGCTGAAAATGCATCTGAACCGGGTCACTACAGACAGGCCTGGAGAGTAATGGGTTACATGTAATAGGATTATGTAATCTGGATACATAAAAAGTTACTGTATTCCAGATTAAAAAAAAAAAAAGACCTAATCAGATTACAGATATATTTAGTTAAAATGGGGATTATTAGTAGGATTTTAAAATAAAGAACGATGTACTACCATCACTGGGTGGAAATTTCACAGTTTTTTCTCTTTAAATCAATCAATTGATCAATGAATTGCGCACAACAAAGAAACGAACAGCTGGACAAACTAATAAACCCAACAACAAACATAAAACACCCCTGGGTCTGCAATGATTTATCTGTTATTAACTTTGAAATTAACCTGCATCTTTTAATAATTAATCGTTGTGAGTCAGTTTCTTTATTAAAAAAGTGAAAATTCTCTGGTTTCTTTACTTCACTACACTGATCAATGTTTTTTCTGACATTTGATGGACCAAACAACTGGACGATTAATGGAGAAAATGATTGACAGATTAATCAATGATGAAAATAATCATTACAGGAACAACTTCAAAAATTTGACTTAATTTTCAACTAATGACATTGTGACAGGATTAATTCATTAAGAATTCTGAGTAATTTAAAACAGAGCCGCAGTGATTAATCTGCATCTTGCATCTGCAGTTTGATAATCGATTAATAGTTTTGAGTAATTTATTTAATAAAAAACAATAAAAATCCTGATTTCAGCTTCTTAAGTGTGAATATTTTCTGGTTTCTTTACTCCTCTCTGACAATAAACTGAATATTTTTGAGGTTTTGGACAAAACAAGACATTTGAGGACGTCATCTTCAGCTTTGATCAACATTTTTCACTGTCTTCTGACATTTCATGGACCAAACAAGTAATTTTTTGAAAAAAATAATAATTATTTGGAGTCCTTAAAAAACATAGTGGGTTTAACAATTTCACCATATTTTATATTGAGGAAATCCAAAAGTAATGGAAAGTAATCAGGTTACATTACTTTAATATTGTGATTGTAACAGTGTGATTATTTCAGTGACTACAGAGCCAAAGGGATGTACATTTTTGGGGGAAATAAGTGGTGATATTGATAATAGTGAAGTGAAGTAAAGAGAAGTGCTGCCCTTCAGTTTAACAGAAACTATTCAGTCTCCATCTTGTGGTAAAAAAAAAAAGCACAACACTTAATTTCATCACGTCCTCTGACAGCAGCCAGCAGGGTCAGGAGGGTTACTCTAAAAATGTATTCTGGTAATTATTAATTACCTGCAAAAGCAAAAGGAATTCATCAGTTAGTTGTTTGGTCCATAAAATGACAGAAAATGTAGATCAAAGTCCAAGATGACGGAAAAAAAAAAGAAATTAGAAAATGTTCTCATTTCAGAAGCTGAAATAAGAGAATTTCTTTTTTCTTAAAAAATAATTCAAAAAGATTAATCACTTCTCAAAAAAGATGCAGATTTATTTAACAGTTAATCAATAATAGATTCATCATTGCAGCTCTAAGTGTTTTATGTTCTTGTTTGGTTTATTAGTTTGTTTCCACCCAGTGAAGCATTTTTCACTTGAGGCCAAGTTAATGACTTTTTGTTTTTTTTTCTTGTCAAACATTTTTTTTCAGCGTACTTCTGTTTTTATTAATTAAAAGACGCTCAGTAAAATAATGTGGTGGCAATTTCTGTTGAATAGAGCACGGAGTCAGAAACTTGTCTTTCTGTAAGGTTTACTCAGGCATCTGCAGATGGACTCACAGCACAGTCAGAGAATGAACTGCAATGAGCCCAGAACAGAGAATGTGTCAGTGTTTCAGACACAGATAGATGCAGGGTCAGGAAAGGGTGAGTTACATATTGTTATCACATGATGGTACAGGACATTCAGAAAAACAATACAGCACTTCTGGCTTGTTCTATCTCATCTTGTCTTGTGTGTCATACAAGTATATTGGGCCTTCCTCTCTGTCCTGTATTTAGGTACTTACAATATGCAGATACAGGATTACATCAGAAATGGGAATTTCTATCACAATAACTTGAGTGTCCCTCACCAACTGTCCAGCTGGTTCAGGAGCCGCGTGCAGCGACATTATGAAGCACAACGCAGGTGAGAATTACATGTGTCATCTGTGCTACACGTCTCTACATCCACGCTGAACCCTCCCCTCCAGTGGGATCGGGATGATTCGGATTTTCTGCTCCTTGGAGATTTAAAATACCCCAAAACAATATTTGATCTGGATCACCAAAACCTTCTCTCAGTTTTGTAGGATTCAGGATCTCGCATCCAGGTTTTAAAATACTCAGTTTTGAGATTTAATGCTTTCCGGATCGTTCTGGTCCTGATTAAAAGATTTGAAATACTGCTCCCTGGTGGAAAGACTGAAACCGGATGAGTGGAAGCTGTTACAGCAGCAGATTAATGCCCGTGGTGTTGGAATGAGATGTTTACATTTGGGCTGTGAGGATACCAGATTTTCACTATAAAATTATTGTGGCCAAAAGAACTCACAATAACGATATTACTGTGCTATCTGTAGAAAATTTGAAAACAAACAAACAAAAAATAGTCCAAATCATCTTTGACTTTGTTTATTGTCTATCTTCTTTTCTTTTGTCTCTTTTTCTTTTTTTTGTGTCTTTTCTGATGAATTAGTCGATATACGAGCGTAGGAAGGTGGAAAGAGACTATCTCACTATAACTGTGACTAGTTTAAGCCAATTTCTGCCAGTAAAAGAAAAAAATATCCACACGATAAATCAGAATTATGAGACTTTTTACTTCATAATTATGAACTTTTATATTATAATTTTGACTTACCATTAGGATGCTTTTTCCTTTATTGGCAGAAATTCTGATATGTGTACTATTAACCCTATATCAATAATATTTCATACTTATAAATGTCAATACCAATAAATCATAACACCCCTAGTTCACATATGGGTTTAAACATATTTCTGAAACTCTCATAGAGAGCAAATTTATCAGCTTATTTACAAAAAAAAAATCTACATGAGTACCTCAGCTGTAACTCAGTCGTTGGGTAGCGGTATGCCAACTGCCGTCTGTTGTCCCTGCATCTGCTGCTCCGCCCGGGCCACCTGCTCCTTGGTGCAGCAGTCCCGCAGGAACACAGCGGCCAGGTTACGCAGGCGGGGGCTCTCTGAGAGGGAGAAGCGCAGCATGCACTGCAGGATGGCCGGATCAGTGACTTCAGAGCGTGACGAGGGTTTCACGAGGTTCATCAGTGTCGTGACGGCTGACAGGACCGTCTCCTCCCTCCGGCTCGACAGACAGTTTGTGACCAGGCTGATCCCGCTGCTCTGCAGGATGATGTCTCGACACTCAGGGTCCATACTGAGGTTACACAGCCCCCCTGAGAACAGGATGCGCACAAGACGAGTGATGAGATTCTTAGATTGGGAGACAGCATTTGTAATGATTTATAATTTTTGTTGGTGTGAAACTCACCCATCCCAAACTCCACAAAGTTCTCATTCTCCTCAGTGAGCATGTCCAAGAAGAGGTCGGTCACCTGCAGCTCCCTCAGATACTCCATGTTGTTTGGGTCGTATGCAAAGTTGGCCAGGTTAGCCAACACCTGCTCCTTTGCCTCTGATGTAGTGAAATGAGTTGAGTCAGCAAATAAAAACTTAAAAGGTACTGGAACAAATTCATTGATCAGCTTATCACAAACAGTGATATCAGCACATAGTTAAGTATCAAGTGGCTGCAGTACAGAAACTGAAATGTTTGAGGTCATTTAGAAACAATGACGCAATTACATATTTTGTCCACCAGAGAGCACTAAGACATTTATTTCTTTAACTATAAAAGATGGGATGAAACAAAAAAACTGCTACTAAAATGTTTGTCATGTGTTGGTCTGGCACAACATCTAAGTCCAGCTGTAATTTAAAAAACATGATGTCAGTATCATTATAAAAAGAAAAAAGCTAATTCATTTTCTTTGTTTAATATCGCAACAAAAAGAAAAAGGATCCAGTAGGAGCACAAAATAGGACTTTCCCCCCCCCATTTTCTTAATTAACAACCTGCACACAGTGCAGATACAGAAAAAGTCACTAACACTGATTAGTTTTTGTTGGTGCAAGCCATGTTTCAGGCAGGACAATAAAGACTGAAATGAACTGAAGTCATTTTGTTGCTATAATTAACAGATATTATATCATTTTGAAATCACTGTATTGAAAGAATATCTGAGTATCACTACATTTGACAACCTTATGTGGTTCTCATACTTTTGCAATTTCACTTAAGTGTAATATGATGGGGGGTTTTTTTTAAACCAAACTGTGCAGGCCTACTTAACAGTTTTTCGAGGAAACTGCTGGAAGATAAAACCAACTGTATGAACAAACCTGTTACCTTTATTCACTATTATGTGCAATAGTGTCAACTGCTGAATATTTCTTGGTTATATTGTTCTCATTGTTTTATTCCTATCTTGTTTACTTGTAAATGTTGATTATATCTTGCTTTCAATTGATGCCTCTCTTATGGCACTATTCCCTTTTGCTTCTGTAACACTGCACATGTCCTCATTGTTGGATTAATAAAGGATTATCTTATTTTATCTTTACACACCCTATTCAGGAAGGAAAATGCAAATGAAGCAGCTGCTTCTCAAGAAAAAAATCAGTAACACAAGTACACTGATGTTCAGGCACATGACTGAAAGTAAGTCTGACTTTTATGAATAATAAGGATTAAGAAAAATGATTATACTGCTGTTTACATAAATTGCAGACCTTTGGAGGTGGTCACCCTGTTGTTTAGTTACATGATGAAATGTGCCTTTAAAATATTAAAAAACTTGCCTTTTTTTCAGAGATAACCTCAGTTCCCTCTAGAGTTCTCAGATACTGCATTGTGGAACTTAATTTACACAGACCACCGACTCATGACAAATTAGACTGTAATTATACCCACCTTCACTGTCGGTGTCCTGAAATTCAGTGACCAGAGTTTGTAAATATTCAAACCGGTCAGAGCCCTCAGACGAACCTTTCCTCCACATCTCTAGCGTTAGCTTAGCATTAGCTCCAGTGGCTACTCAAACAACGACGAGGCAAGCATATAAGACAAAGTAAAGTTAATAAATTAAGCAAACTACACCAAACAAACGCAGCTGGACCGCATTAATTTTCTGAGCAATTCTAGGTTTGGTCCGTCTCTAAAATGTGTCCGTACAACAGCCCGATAAGAGTACGTTCCGCCTAAACCCTAACCATTTTAAAATAACATCTAATATTGGTTAACTCACTGTACTACAACTTCCACAGATAATATTCATTTTATTCATATTTAGCACGGGACGTTAAAGTTCTTCAATAATGTTTTGGGGAAATGTTTGGTTCATAAAATTGATAACCGGAAGTTGAGGTACGTGAGTTACTGCACGACGGTCGTGTCTAAGCGGGAACCTCAGACCGGTAAGAAATCTCGCGAGAGTGACAATTTAGACCCAAACCACAACTATTTCTCGATTTCTCGATTCTTTTTTTGTCTCTAACCCTTATCAAAATCGTTTTCACATTATAAAACATGAATAGTTAATCCAACGTGCTTAATGTAAAAGCCAAGTTTACAAATATCGCGAGAGTTCCACAGATCCAGGGTTCCCTTCGAGGCCCGACCAAAACAAGGAGGCGTGTGAAGAACAGTTAGCTAATGGTCACCTGAAAGGTCAGCTAAAAAGCTCATGTATCAGGCAGTAGGTTATTTTTCTGTTTATATTTCTGCCTGTATTCACCTCACTGGACTTCAGCTATAATGAAGCAACACCAACTGTCCGCTGGAAAACGTCTTACGAAACCTATTTTGTTTGGGACGCTGATTGTCGGACTAGCCACAGTTTTCTTCAACAGGTTTGATTTATTGCATTGAATCTTGTGAATTTTCGCATTAATTGTCATCTGGAAATGTTCAGTAAAAACCTTGCAGATAATATGTTGCTTGGTGCACCTTGCTCCACTTTCCATTACACAACTGTTAGGCTGACAGTGTGTGCCATCTAGTGTTTATTCATTCCCTTATTAATCTGTTTTTAAATACAAATACAAAGCACAAATATATAGACATCATTCAGCAGCTACAAACAATAATGTGTACTGTTGTGCAAACAACAAAGTTTTGTTAAATATATGTAATACTGGACAATTGTTCAGCATATTTAATTGTTACATAATGTTTAGGGCTCAAAATAAATTATAAATTAAAAAACAAGTTCTGCAACTACTTACTATTTTAATTATCAATTAATGTGCTATTTATTTTTTTCCATTAGTCTGCAAAACAGTTCTGCACAATACACTAATGCATTGTACAACCAAAAACACAATTATCAATTAAATGACTTATTGATTCAGCTCTACAAAGAAGGTAATGCAAGTTTGCTTTTTTCTGTCTTTAAAAAATCTGTGTATAAATAAAATTATAGATAGAAGCGATAGTTTCGGCTTTAGTGTTGCACTTTGATGAATTTAGGAACACGTTTTTTCCTTTTGAAAAAAATTACTAAACGATAAGGCAGCACAAACTAAGATATCATGATTGTTATTCCACATTTACACTACACCTACGCTTCCCATAAAGCAGCCTGACTGAGTCATTCAACCCTCTCTGCTTGGTAAATGCCAAAGTCTTTTGATTTCTACTCCTCTGATTAGTAATGCAGGATTTTTGTTAAAAATTACTCTTCAAACCCAAGTCAAGATTAACCCTGATGACATCAATGGGGGTTATTTTATCTAACAAACCCAAAAAAGACCTAAAACTGTTCAATAAACTGAGGAGGACTCAGTAAACTGATCTTCCAGTGAAAAACAGTGGAGTTCCTCTTTAGTTATAATATCTTTACCCCCATTTACAACTAAAAGCTCAGTTATAAATAAAGTCCTGTTTATCTTACAAAAAATTTAGTTGTTAGGGAGCTACTATTAAATAAATGCATGGCTGATTTTAGGTCCATATTAAAAATTATTCATATTAAGGCTCCAGCGAGTGATTATTTTCATTATTTATTAGCCTGCTGATTATTTTTATTGATTGTTGGCCTCAAAAATCTCAGAAAATTGTAATAAATGCCTTAAAGTGACGTATTTAAATGTCCTGCTTGGACCAACCATAAGTTCAAAACCAAAAGATATTTTGTTTACTATTATAAAAGACAAAAACTTTGGATTTTGGTAAATTTCTTGATAGATATGTAGATATTCTATACATTTAGTGCTGGAACTATTGCTAATTTTCATTTTCGATTAATCTGCTGATTATTTTCAAATAATCATTTTGAAATACAGAATTTTAGAGGTTTTCGAGTTGTGCTTTATACCAGTCACCGCTGTCTAATTTTGAATTCATTATCGTGCTTCCTCCTCCGTACAGGCACAGGTTCTTTGACGATGTGGAGGATCTGCGAGCTCAGGAGCGAGCGCGCAACAATGCCAAGAGGATGGAGGTGTTGGAGCGGAGGCAGAGGCAGATAGAGGAGGTGACAGAGAAGAAGAAAGGAGGGAGCAGCTGAACCACAGCCTGAACCATCACTGAGAACATGATGCTGCAGGTCTACACATGTGGACACTCCTCCTCCTCCTCCTCCTCCTGTACATCGCCTGAGCCACATGTGTAAAGACGACCTTGATAAACCGAGGTGTTTGAATACGCTGCCTTGGGTTTCACCGATGGATCTATTTAAATAATTCCCACACACAAGTTTCCAGTAAATTCAAGTGAAGAAAATCAGAACTGGAGACGTCTGTCGTGCGAGACGCCAAGCTGTTTGTTTTTTGATAAATACAGATGAATATTTTATAATTCACACATGAACAGGAAATGTAATCTATTATTTTGTGTCTGTTTTGAGACAAGAATATGAATTATTAAATGACCAAAGTGCTAAAAGGTAATTGGCGCCCTTCTTTCTTACATTTAAGTTTTTTTCCAGCAGGGAGCAGTGTTGATAACAATTTAAGTGGCTATACTGGTGTTTTAGCTTCTCGATTATAAATCATGTGTTCTTTTTACTTTTTTCTTACCATTTTCAGAAACAAATGGTAGAGTTTTAGATTTTTACATGTCATTTTTCCTTCTGTTGGTTTCCATTAATTGCAATCATACACAAATCATACGGCAGAATCTTGCTAGAGGTTAGAAGTCTGGTTTCATTTTTGTCAGTTACATTATCAGTTTTCAAATCCATCGGCACTGACACTGTATCACAAACACATTATAATATGACTGACGAAAATAGATGCTCCCTTGATTAAAACTGCAACAATTAAATTAATTGCCAACCTTTTGATATTCATTGTGAGTCAGTTTTTAATTAAAAAAAAGTAAATGTGAATATTTCCTGGTGTCTTTGGTCCTCTCAGGCAGTAAATTGAGTATCTTTGGGATGTGAGCAAAAAAAGACATTTGCGGACGTCATTTTGGGTTTTGGGAAACACTGATTGACATTTTTCACCACTTTCTGACACTTAATGCAACAAAGAATTGCTTAATCATGAAAATAATCAGTAGTTGCAGCCCTTGATTTGTCAGTCAAACAGGAATAAATTCAGACTGATGGCTGCCTGGATAGATAGATAGAATAGAAAAAAATACATCAAATCTGAATCTGATATTCAATTAACAAAACAAAACAAAACAAAAAAACAAGAATAACAGCAAATTATTTACATTTGAAGAGCTGGAACAAGAGGATGAGAGATTTTGCTTGGTATCTGACTGAAACGATGAATCAGCTAGAAGAGGTCATTCAACAGAATGGAAATCCCCACCGGGGAACACATGGTGAAGCACCTACTGCAATGCTCAACTGCTGGATGTAACCAGCAGAGATTTGTTCCAAGTTCCACCAACATTAACATGACGTCTACATACGTTATCCTGAGCTGTCGATCACCTGCGATCGCTTGTTTTTTGGCTAAATGGAAGTTCTTAGTATACCTGTGTGATTCCAGTGAATATATTATAATGAGAAACATGCTGAATACATTCTTGATTTATCACATTCAGGACAAGGACATGACCTGAAAACATAATGCTTGTGGCTACGTTTGTTGCCAGTGTAGAGCCGTAAAAAAGTTTTTCAAAAGTTGTGAATCACAGAGGTCCTTCAGCAAACAGCCATGAATGTGCACAAAAAGAATTAGGCTGATCAGTCCAACAGTATTCAAGATTACCTGCGGACAAGCACACACACACACACACACACACACACGCACGCACGCACGCACACACACACACACACAGCAGCGATCGCACGATCCTCTCCAAAAGTTGCCGATTAGCCCTAAAGAGTAAGAACTGATTGAAACATGACAAACGTGATAGATGGATTATAATTACATATTTTATTAAAACATGCTGTAAAAGAAATCTAAAATAAATTAAACCCACGAACTATAACGAACAGGCAATATTGCACTTGAATGAAAATCAACAAAAGTTCCCACAAGGTCAAAGTGCTTCACTTTCTCATCGTGTACAGTACTGAAAATGTGTTGTGTAATAAATCAAAAAAAAAAAAGAAAGAAAGTGGATAAAACACTTTGACTACAGAGTACACGAAATCAGTTAAACTGGCGTGAACACAATGACAGCACCACTTTAATGGCTGTCTATAAATAACGATCAATATGACCAATACTGTACACATCATGTCACATAGTTTGGAGGACAGATGGTGTGTTTGACTCACTACAATGACACAAAGACTCCCCTTCCCTTTTTCAGAAACCAAATAGAAATCAAATGCAATAAATACAGGGGCTCACGAGGGAACAGTTAAAAGCCAAAAATCAGTTAAATCTGCACCAGAGAAAATGTTTAAAACATCAGCCTGCGACGCTCACATGTTGGACATTTCGAAAACATCAATAAATGATGGAGACACAGGCCATGTGGCACGCAATTATTCAGGACATCTGCACATGTGACAACCCATTAGACCGTTTTTTTTTTTTTCCATTCATGGTTTCAGCAGAGGATATGAGTGCACTTAAAGGGATAGTCTGGATTATTTGGAGTGGGGTTGAATGAGATACTTATCCATAGTCAGTGCATTATCTACAGTAGATGGTGGTTGACAGCAGGTGTACTGATGTAGGAAGCTAAGCTGCCTACAAAAATCAATATTAGTTTAACTGTAGACTATATTTTGAATATTTTCACTACTTTGCCTTTTTTGACAAGAAACCACTACTATGTACGGAAAATATCACTTTCTCTGAACAAACCAAACTCCATTGGCAAAAACCTTGCACAACACAGGAGTCCCTGGTCTACCACTGCCTCGATCTGTTAGTTTGTTTGTGTTATTATGTGACTTTTGTGTTACTGTATGACTTCTGTGATTCCAGACTTACTCTTTAAAACACCAAACAAACTAATCAATCAAGGCAGCGGCAGATAAACAACTCAGGAGTTCTGTGCAGTTAAATTAACACTTTTGCCAATGGAATTTGGTTGGTTTGGAGGGAGCGATATTTGGCTTAATTAACAGTGGTTTCTCGCCAGAAAATGCTGTCTGATAGCAAGAGAAAGTGGTGAAAACACTTACTCTGACATTGACATCAGACCTTTTTTTAAGTGGCTAAAATATGTCCAGAGCAGTACATTACTTAGCTTACCAAACTGTGGAGCATGTCAATCACCATCTAGGGCTA
Organism: Lutjanus erythropterus; assembly: GCF_056507025.1. Classification (NCBI taxonomy): domain Eukaryota; kingdom Metazoa; phylum Chordata; class Actinopteri; order Lutjaniformes; family Lutjanidae; genus Lutjanus; species Lutjanus erythropterus. The sequence goes on from NC_139333.1 coordinate 26,170,349, forward strand.
TGGATAAATACCTCATACAATCCTACTTTAAAAAAAAAAGCTGAACTATCCCTTTAACTGTCACCTTATTGCTAGTAAAAGTAGTGAGTAAATGTAGTAGTGATTTGTGTTAATTTCCTACTAAAAACACATTTTAATTGCATAATATTTCTCTTTTTAGAGGATATGGTGTGCACATTTCACAAATCAGGGGAGGATCTCTAGAATAGACGCAGCGCCATCTTAGCACGAGCCAGTGAGCAAACAGCAGACGTGTTAACACATAAAATATACAGACAGACAGGGACCCATAATTACAGCAGGAACGAAGCACAAGTGTCGAGTCAGAACAACGGAGAGTGTGAGAAGACGAGGAGAGGACCCGGGGGGTAACAGTACATCAACAGTTTTACAGTATTAGCCATTGGTGTTCCCGCTTCGTCTGGGGCCTTTTTAGATTCGATTCTCCAATTGCAGGATGGGTGGGTTTAAGGGGGAGGGGTTACCGTCTCACACAGCGAGGGGCACTAAGCCTGTGGAGGAGGCGGCTGGAGGGGCGGTGATGGCTTTCAGGGCGCCAGGTTTCAGTCCGTTCGAGTTCCTGCAGCAGAAAAAACAGAAAATATTAAACCGGGAGCGTCTCAGGTTGGCAATACTGGAGCCAAGGAGACATCAAAGGGACAGTTCACAGAAAAAAAATATAAATACAGATTTTTCCTCTGGCATGTAGTGCTGTTTATCCATCTAGATTGTTTTGGTTTGAGTTGCAGAGTTTTGGAGATTATGCCTGACTTCTCTCCTATTAATGGAACTAAATGATGCTCGGCTTGTGGCCCTCAAAGCACCGAAAATACTTTTGAAGAATTCAAAACCATATCCAGAAATCATGACCCATTTACTCAAGATAATTCCCAGACCTTGTTGTGAGCAGTTTCAAGAAGGAATTGCTTTATTTCTAGCAGAAAAGAAAGTAGTCCTGTTGGATAAGGAAATGAAAACTGTGCAAAAGTCATAACAAGGTGAGAATGATGTAAAAGGTGTGACAAAAGAAAAAAAGTAACAAGACGAAAAAGACACAACAGGATGAAAACAAAGTAAAATACTTAACAAGAAAACAATGTAAAAGACATAAGATGAACAAAGACCAAAAAACAGAGGGAGACTTGATCGTGGGGAAAAGTTGATGCAAAAAAAAACAAAAAAAACAGTAGAAATGTCCTTCAGAGGATGATGTTTTACTTTCATACTTTTATTTGAGTAAAGAAATAGAACCTGTACTTATACCTGAGTAAAGAATATATGTACTTTTTCCACCCCTGCCACTAATTTCAGAAGCACTCCAAGTCATTTTTGTTCTGGAATGAGGCCTTTCAGCGGGTGTGCTAAGCACGGAAATAACTGTTCCCCATCTTGATGAAAATGCCTGTGATGCGTACATTAAGTCCATGCATGTGCACGTGCATGAATGTGTAATACACTAAAGAGTCCCAGTTTGGAGGTTTTTCTAGTTAACAAGTGTACCTCTGCTTGTTAATGAGTTATTAAGAATATTGATATTAACATCATCACTCTACCCTCATTTTTTCTATTTAACTATGATTTACTGGTTCTTAAAAAACAAACAAACAGGAATACAGTGACCAGGGAATCACCAAACTGTCCTGTTTTTCAGTAGATAAATGATGGAGACTGGAAATTAAAATCTCTTCATCTTGTCTGACAGAAGCTTCTGTGGTTTCTGTCACGGTCAGTTGTTCTCCTCGGGTTCGCTGACACTTTCCAGAAGCTGCTGTCGACAGCACAAAGCCCTGACCCGAGCGCCGCCAGGTCACCCCATCATTCTGTCCTCATTATCATCCGACCCCGTCTCCATCTCACACTCAGAGGACGCTGCAGCTCCACCACAGATATGACAGGTTTTAAACTATGTCATGTTTGTGTTGCCAAAAATGGAACCTGAATGCAGAAAGTGGGAAGGAAGTTGCAGCCTGACTGACTGGTTAAACTGGATTCTTTTGTGGGTTATCGCCAGTATCCCCTGAATGGTTTAAGCCTGAGTCATGCCTCTGGAAAGCACGAAAGATAACTTTAGTACAATGCAATAAAGTGCTAATTAAAGTAGATTTCTGAGCTATTGTTGTCATGGTTTAATAAGCAATTTTCCTCTTCTGATACCTGAGTTTCAGGGAAGATAAACATTTAAATTCCTTTTTATGATCCATCAAATAAGCGATAAAACTGCTACATGCATGCGTGTTAAAGGACGACTCCATCTGCATTCCTTTTCAGGTTTTTCAAATGGAAACTCCCCACTCAGCCGTAAGCAAAAGCAATGACGAAGGTTAGAGATCCTCTCCCTCAACCTAAGGATGATGTCATTATGCTGAAACCCACATCAGGTCAAACAAAACATACACAATTTGATTATTCTGATGTAAAAACTTGAAAAACACCACTGGGAAGCTACAGGATTACGGAAATGAAAACCTCACCCTCTGCCCTTTAACGATCAGTTGTAATGTAATAGCTCTTTATTTAGTCAAAAAGTACCAAACGCTCAGCTCTCCTCTCAGCTGGCGATCATTATGTTTTCCTGTGTTACAGTAAGTGAGACAAAATGCCTTTGGCGTCTCCAGACCTGGACTGAAGGTGAGTGCTGTGCGTAACAAACTCCCTGCTCTGAAACCAGAAGAAGAATGACCTTGTTGTGTTTGTACATCTCAATATGCACACTCTGCCTCTTTAGCTCTGCCTCACACAGCAGAAACACGAGACACTGTCCCCGCTCTCACCACCAGCCTGACACAATGAGCCGCTGCTGTCAACACGAGCAGAGAGGAGTGATGCAGCAGGACAAAAATATGATTGTTATTGTCAACAAATCCCATGAAAACTTTATTAAGTAATGCTTAATCTTAAGTTTTACTTGAGGGACATGTTTTCAAATTTACAAAAAGGGTCACAAATAGCATTAATAAATGGTTAAATATGGTTAAATAATGCTTATTCAGCATCCATATACATTTATGAGGTGTTACTTAAGGAATATGTGTTTTCAGCTTTGCAGTTATGGTTAGGTAATGCATATTCTGCATTAATACGTTTAAAATGTAACATGTAATCAAGTACTCCTTGACAATATAACTATAATCTAATACTGGATTTTTTACAAAACTAATCTGGGCTCATTATGGTTACTCATCTTTTGTAATCTGATTACATAATCTCAATTACATGTAATCCATGAGTCTCAAATCCTGATTGCTTGTCTATAAAATGTCTGAAATTTGAGAAAAATACCTGAAAGCGACAAATTTAAATGTCAAGTGGGGCAAACCACGCCCCCCCACCCCACAAAAAAAAAAAAAAAATTACTATTAAATAAGTCAACCTGCAAATATTTGCTTGAAAAAAATCACTAAAATGGTTTACTGATTATAAAAATAGCTGCAGGTCTACACTCTGTCGATAGACAGATTTGATGTGCATATCATTAATGTTGGTAAATTTCGAAACAGTCGCATCACAGAGGTAGATATTAGATGGTTTATTGCTGCAACTCATGATTGTAAGAAAATGTAAGAAAACTGTGAAAAACGCTCATCACAGTTTCCCAGAGCCCAAACTGACGTCTTCACGTTGTTTCTTTTATCCAACCAACTGTCCAAAACCCAAAGACCCTTCATTTACTGTCAGAAATGACAAAGACAAGCAGCAAATCCTCACATTTAAGAAAAAGGAACCAGCAAAAGTTTGACATTTTTTGCTTAAAACATGACTGAAAAGATTAATTGATTATCAAAGTAAATGTCAACTCATTAATCAACTGATCGTTGCAGCTCTGATTAACAGCAACTTTAGTGTCATCAAGTTTTCTTCCTTGAGACTTCTGACCAACATTCCCAATTTCATTCCTTAGAAAAATAACAAACATAGAAACACACAAAAAATCACTTTGTTAATTATAATTAATCATCAGATCTAAGGCCAGACAACATAACTCACGCTAGTAAACAGACAGGAAAGAGATCTATGAGGTCAGAGTTAAAATTCCACCACCACCTCCACCTCTGAAGAGTTAGTAGTCAAACATGACGTCGCCCCCAGTTATGGTTATTTCTACGAGTCTCTACATGAGAAAAAAAAGGCTTGTTATCATCAGCAGCATGCATGAACCCCAACACACTCAGGTAACAGGCGGAGGAGCTACGATTACCCAAAATCAGTGCAGGGAATGTGACCATCTCTGTCCTGCTGGGGGAAAAAAAACGCACACAGGTCTCAGATACTCATCAATATCTGCTCCTGAATCATCCACATCACGTGATCTGGTGCCATTATAACACAGGAAACAGACCCTGAACAGCAGGGTTTTGGTTTCACTCACGCTTTGTCAAAATACGATGTATGGAGAGACTGCGAGTAGTTGGCTGTGTTTGCGTTGAGCGCGTTGCTGTTGTCGAGAGCATACGCCTTCCTCGCTCTCTGGTCCTTGGCAAAGTTCCTGCAAGCGGCGAGCTTGGACTCCAGAGCCTGTGGAGGGACATTAAAGAAAAGGATGATGATGATGGAGAGACGGGGACTTTCCGCTACATAACGCTTATCATGCAGTGGAAGAGAAAGTGAGACATGAAGAGCTGGCAACAGGAGTGACTCACCCCAACTTTCCGGAGTAAATCACTGACGATGTTGAGGGCAGATATCCTGGCAGAGGGAGTCAGCGGTGAGTTGCTGCCGTATCCATTAGAAAGCCCTGAGAGAGCAAAGAAAAGATATGTTGATTTATGGTTAGAGTTTTTATTTTATTAAAGGTACATCTTTAAATCCCTCATCCATTCAGTTACTATTCTGTCACTTTGTTGTACCATCGAAGATTCATTTAATTGAAGATTAGTTTTAATTTGAGTTCAAATGAGTGAATCCAGATTTTAAATTAAGTAGAGCTCTGTTGCACAAGTTCTCAGTTCAGTAAATCCAAGTTTAGAGATGTGAACTGAAATTAAAGTTTAATCAGTGTGGAGACACTTTGACCAAATTAAAATAAAACAATAAAAAATAAATCTGAGTGCTGTCAGGAGCTTTTAGGTAAAAAAGAGGGGAGGAAAATTTGACTGTTCAGTATTCCTGAACAAAACATTGTATTGTTTCCTTGCTAGTTAAAAAGCAATTTAAAAAATGTCAAAAAAGGAGTTATATTGTCTGCCAGCTAGCTAGCTAGCTAAAAAGTAAAAAAGTATATTGTTTGCTAACTAGCTAAAAAAGGAAGAAAAAAAGTGATGTTGTTTGCTAGCTAGCTAAAAAGTTAATTAGCCTAGTTAGCCTATTCATGATGGCTCAGCAGAGAAGCTCTAATTTCTTCTCTCAAAAAAGCAGCCATTTTAAACGTTAAACTTCTTCAAGTGTAAGTTTATAGTTTTACCGGATCACATTTTACATTTTAGTTTAAAGTTTGGATGCAACAGAATCAAATTTAATTGACCAGAACTACTTTCTTTCTGCAGCAGAATCTCCTGTAACTACTTTAGAATCTACCGATGCTACTTTCTTTCTGTAGTAGAGTCTAGCACAACTACTTTAGAATTTACTGGAACTACTTTCTTTCTGCAGTATACTCTACAGCAACTACTTTAGAATCAAACAGAACTACTTTCTTTCTACTGGAAAGAAAGTAGTTCCTACATGAAACTGCTTAAAACAAAGTCTGTGTTGTATCTTGAGCAACTGCATCATGATTTTTGGAAAGAGATGCTGGTTTTTAATTTTGCTAATTTTTTCTCTGCAACTCGCAAATAAAAAATCTAGCAAGATAAATATCAGTACAGGGTGGAGGAAAAGTGTGGGTTTAGTTTTTTTGTTTTCCACTGAGAGCAGCAGAAGCGCTTGTCATCTCTAGACATGAATAACTGAGCGTCCACACATGGGAAAAACAAAAACAGCAGAATACGGGGTGTTTTAATAAAGAACTGCTCAGATATCCCCGTCTTTACTTCCATGATGAGAGATTAAAAATGCTCTCAGGGGAAGCCGGGCTGCAGCTACCTGTTGGGTTGGCAAAGGCGTTGTCCAGACCTTTGCTCAGTGGGGTAGCAGGGAGCGAGAGAGAGGCCTGAACAGCCGTGTCCATCTTCACGTTGTCCTGTGTGGGCGAACTTGGAGCGGACATCCTGCTTACATCTGACTGCCTCTCTCGGACGGCCAGCTCCTGTCGCAAGTCTACGACAAAACAACAAAAATAAAGAACATTTTGTAGATTAGATTTCTCAGAGGACATAAACTAAAGAAAGTCCAACACATCTGTGGGAAAGCAGATCTGATTAAAGCAGCTATATGCTAATGAGCTGCAGCTGTGATTGACGGCGCATCTCATTAGTAAAATCTAGTCAATAATCACCTCTGGCTTCATCCTTTAATCTCTGCACGGAGACCAGAAGCGACTCCTTCTCATCCAGCTCGCTCTCCAGGAAGGCGTTCCTCTCGATGGCCTGGTTCAGACGCTGCTCGAAGTTCTCCAGAGACACGATGGTCGCTCTGAGGGGGAAGACAAAGAAGAAGACGAGGCAGACAATGAGGAAGACTGACATTTCTTTAATTAAATGTAAATATCCCTCTGGGGCTGACTTCTCTATGTCCGATCTACTTAATCATGATTATTCAAGTACAAATGAGGGGATCAATATCTCAGGATTCTGCGACTGCAGCAGTGATTTTAATCTAATTTGAGCCATCAATCAATTCAATTTGAGACAACTGCTAATTGTAACAAGGACAGAAAACTGCAGCTCTGGCAAATTTTCAAACATATTAGGTTGGGATCATGAAGAAGCTGGTTTGACGGAAAAAACACCTTTAAGTTTTGTTAATGTGTCACAATATTATTTATACTGTATTATACTTATAATAAAAAAAAGAAATCTTTATTTATTGACACATAAAAATGCAACTCAGGAACATCAGACTCTGCTGAAAAATACCAAAACCCAAGAATTCAGTCATAATCTATTCATCCTCTGCAAAACACACACAGCAGGATCTGCTGGAAGAGGACGAGAGCTGACTAAATGAAGTTCTGGAGTTATTTTAGGGCGTGCTGTGATTTTTTTAAAAACTATTTTAGTGAGCATTAAGAACCCGGACAGACCTTTTGGCTCTCTCCAGGTCATCATTGGACTGTTCGAGCTCTCTGACGTATTTGTGCAGCTGATCCTTGATGCCGCGGGTTTGTCCGAGGTCGTCCTCCAGCATGGAGATCTGCTTGTAGCTCTGAGAGTACTGTTGCTCCAGTTTGTCCTGAAGACAGAAGAAAGGACAGGACAGGATGGGATGAAGACAGACGGCACTGTATTGATCAGATGTAGAACACGTTGGGGAGGGGAGCTTCCTATCACACACCGCCTACATGTGATCATCCATTTTTCAGTGCTCCCCTCATTTCCCCACAGTTCGGCAGCGGATGTGTGGAAGTGTGACCTATATATTCACCAGCTCTGAGACAATCTGCTCAATAAGAACCGCCGGGCCTGTCTGTACGTCTGACCTATATCTGCTGTTAGTGTGGAGTCTGACCAACTGCAGCTGGACACACAGAGGACAGACAGCCCTCTGATGGCTCCCACAGTCTCATTCAGCACATTAGCATGACACTGAAATCTGTTACAGCTAAGAAATAACCAAACATGCTAAAATATGGGAAAACACAACACAGCACTTAAAAAAAAACAACTTTCACATCGTGTTTTCTGTAATGTTGTATTCTTTAAAATGTTGCTTTTTCTGAAATGTTTTCAGTAATGTCATTTTTTGTAAATGTGTTTTCTGAAATGTCCCTAAAATGTCATGTTTTCTGAATGTTTATATTTTCTGAATATGTTTTGTCTTGTTATTTGTTGATTCATTTGTATAATTTCCAAAATGTCTTACCCAAAATGTTGTTGTGTTTTTTTGTGTCTGCATTATTTTGTGTCTTTTGTTTCTAAAATATTGAGTATTTTTTCGGACCTGTCAACACTGTGCACTCAACTGTAGATAAAATCATATTCCTGTAAAACCAAAAATATAATTTTGCTCCAGAAACCACCACTATCGTCTTTTCTCCCACAAACCAATCTATGTCTTCACTCGCTGTGTGGAATCTCAAACCTGACAGACACGCTGGCTCGCACATCTAAACCCTGCTGGCTGATTTTGACTCACCCGGCTGGAAACATGCACCACAAATGTGCCACCCGTGTTTCGGTAATTATGGAGCGAGAATGAGCACGAGAGACACGACCTGATGCATTATGTATGAGAGTCATTCAATCAGCTGCATCAGTACAGCAAGTTTGGAACAGAGCAGGTGTTTGTGCTGAAATGAGAAAAGAGACGTACCTCAGCACCGTCCTGAAGTGAGATTACCATTTAGATTACACGTGGACACACAGACGAGGACAACTTCAGGACTAAACTCCTCACTGGGACCAAGAAACCTCGTCGTAACTGTCTGAGTTTAGCAAACACGGATGCACAAGAACTTTCTTTTGTTGTGTTTTATGACAAGCCCCTATATTCTCATGACCTCTTATACATAACCACAAAGACAAAGCTGCAGGCGAACTAGAAAAAAATAAATAAATACTGAGTGGAAGTGCATCCAGGGGAGCAGCAGCTGTTATAGCGTGACTTCTCCTCGCTCCCAAGAGACTGCACTCAAGGACGACTGGTGATATAAGATGGCTACAAAAAGAGGCATCAAATATTAATGTCAAGGCTACACATGGAGAAACACTGTACCTTCTCAGCTCAGAGCTTAATGTATTGTTACATGTACATAAGGCTGATCTCATCGCAGATCCACACTCACAGAGAGAGTTACGTTCAGAGCTGAGGTCCTTTAACATGACATAATCAAAATTCAATCATTTATTATTGATCAAGACAGGATTTAATGCTTCATTCAGCTGGATTCAGGTAGACAGCAGTCAGACTACAGGTAGGCTAACTAGGCTAACCTGATGTTTTGTCAGTTTTGTAGCTAGCAAGCAAACAATAAAACTTAAATTTAAAAAAATATATATATTTTTTGTAGACAGCTAGCAAACAACATAGCCTTTTTATTTCTACCTCTTAGCTAGCTGGCAAATAGTGATATGTTTTGTCAACTTTTTAGCTAGCTAGAAAACAATATAACTTTTAAATAGTTAGCAAACAGAACCGTTTTGTTTACTTTTTTTTCTAGCTAGCAAAGAATACAACTCTTCTAACTCTTAGCTACCTAACAAACAATGTAATGTTTTGTTTATTCTTTAGCTAGCTACCAAACAATATAACTTTTCTCTTTACTTTTTTGGATAGCTAGCAAACAATATAAGGTTTTCATATGTTTTTGGCGCGTCAACAAACAATAGAACTTCTTTTTTTCTACCCGTTTTGTTCTGTCAACATTTTAGCTAGCTAGCAGACAACATAACTTTTTTCTTTAATTTTTTAGCTAGCTACCAAACATAACTTTTTTCATTACTTTTCAGCTGGCTAACAAGTGATATAATGTTTTTATATGTTTTTCGCTAGCTAACAAAGAATATCATTTTTATCTCCTCAGCCAGCTAGCAAACAATGTGATGTTTTGTAATTTTTTTTAGCTAGCTATCAAACAGTATAACTTTTTTCTTTACTTTTTTAAACAGTATTGTCTTTTATACTCAAACTGGTCCCAAACAGAACAAATTTATTCGTTTTTTTATTTACTTTGTTCTTTTAATTTTTAAATTGTGCACCAGAGCTCTGCTTAATTTTAAATCTGGACTGCCTCATTTTAAACCTAGTTTTACTACAGATCCTTGTATTTATTTGCGCCTTGTTCTACCAGACTCCTGTAGTTACCTTGAGAGTTTCAACCTCGTTCTTGAGCCGGTTGTTCTCAGACTGCAGGTCCTTCATACGGTGCTCAGCCTGGCCCAGCTGGGCCTCCAGCTCAGCCTCCAGCTCCCTGCTGCCCTCCTGAAACTCCAGCAGCTCCTCCTGCGCCTCCTGGCAGCTGCAGTCAGACAGGAGAGAAGGCATTAGACAACAAGTCGAGACAGAAAGAGGTCGGTATGTGAGCCTGGTGCTTGAATTCATTAACTTAGAAAACAGCTTACTAGCACTCCATTTTACTTATTTTTTTTTTTTATCTTTACTTCATCTTATCTTGGCACGTGGGCACTGACCCAGATTCTGCTCCACAAACTCAAACCTGATATTCACCATTTCTGTCTCTGCTGCAGAGAAGCTGATTAAGAAGAACTGTAATTACCTTTTTCTTACTGTGTGATAGAAAGTAATTAGGCACTGTTTTTAAATACAATTTTGAGGACCTTTACTTGAGAGTTTCCATTTTCTGCATCATACTTCTGCTCCACTATAATTCAGAGGCAAATATTGTACTTTATTTATGCCATGTAAAAAATGCCACTTCAGACAAGTAAATCTGGTAACTCACTTGCCTGACTGGGAAAAGGTTAAAAATCAATTAAACTATTATGATAATCAATTAATGGTTAAAATATGTTTTCATGCAAAATGGCAGAAAATGCTTTTTTCAGCCTCTCAAATATGGAGACTTCAAGCTTTTCTTCGTTTATTATCATATTAAACTGAATATCTTTAGGTTTTCGGCTGACAAAGCATGACATTTAGGGACGCCACCTTGAACTTTGAGAAACTGGAATGGACATTTTTTATTATTTACTGATGTTTAATAAGCATTGCAGTGCTAGATTAGAAATGACAATTAAGTTTAGTCTTTGTTGTGATTTCATTACCTCTAACAAATATAACAATCTGTTCAGGGGAAAGTGCAAAAAGACATTAAAGTCAAACCCTGCTGGTCAGTTCAGTAACTTCTGCAGATTCACTTTAATAATACAATCAACAAATAAATGTGTTACTATATATTAAGACAGGTATAAATAAAAGTTCACAATGCAATATCTATTGCAATATCAAAAAGTAAAGAAAAAAAGTAAAGAAAACTGACTGATGAAACCCCCAACTATATATTTGCAACGAAACAACGAAAGAACAAACTTGTCAGAGGTCAGAAAGTACTGAGAGACGGACTGATGCACTGCAGGTTTTGGTCTTTCCACTGGATTAGTTGTGAAGAACAAAAATATAGAATATAGTCAGCCTCTTTTGAGTTATGATCAAGGGGAACGTTTTGACATTTTGACCAGCTGGTGGTGATTTCACATCACTTCATCCTGAATTTGACATTTTACTTTTGATCAGAGAGGAGGAACAACAGCAATGAAAGCAGACAAGTCAAGACTGAACTACCGACAGACAGACGTCATCATCAGTGCACAGATTTACAGTGAAGTGGTGGTTACGTAAGTGTCTGACACGGCCACGGATGAACACGCGCGCGTGGACAGACCCTGCTGTCTAAAAATGGCAAATGGAATAAACCCACATCATGTGAGCGAGAGTGCTGGAGGCGGCTCGGAGCCAGGAAATCCATTTATAAACGCTTGTGTTCATTCAGCCCCAGCCTGGAAAATACTCAGCCTCGCTTTGAACCCGTTCTGCTTGGAAAAGGTTTGCTGCTACTGTACTCATTTACTGACTGGTGCTTCCTGTCTGTCACAGTAATTTACCCTTCGATCAAAATACTCCAGTGCAACTGAATGGTTAGTCAGAGGGAATCCTAGGCATCGTGAAAATGAATATTTCTGCTTATTTTTCTGAATGTAAATGCACAAGGCTTTTAAATCAGCTCAATGGGGATTTTATCATTTGCAAAACTAAGATGTACTCAAGGGAAATTTGTTTTTTGTTTGTTTTAAGATTGCGATATGTACGATTTGGCCACCTCTGTAATTCAGAATCCAAACAAACAAGTAAGGGGGCAGCATATCACAAGATCACTATGACTAACTTTAGCTGCCGTTAGCTAGTTAACTCAGTTGCCATGCAGCTAGTTGCAGTGCAGAGGAGTGTTTAAATAAATAAATACAGATTTTTGCACCCAATGCATGACAGCAATGCAACAACTTGCTCCCTCAGCCCTCTCCCTCAGTCACTAAATTCACTTCAGTTTTTCAGTCAAATGGAACAATCCTTTTGAAGTTGGCGAGGAGAACTGCTCAGGGGAAGTTGACAAGGGCAGGTTAGACGATGGATGAAACGCAGCAGTGGTGTTCACACTGCTAGCACAGTAGCTCTGGACTGCCAGGAAGTGGTGTTTTTCAGGTCCACAGTAGGGGAGTCCAGCAGCGAATACCACTTGTGAGCGGTGCCAGAATCAGCACCAGAACCAGAGCTGAGCGAGCGGGAAATGGAACCAGTAATGGGCTAAAGGGAGTACGAATGACCCTTTAAACTGAGAACAGACTGGACACTATAGTGACTCATTATCACCCTTTGAGGTACAAAGGATGGACAGACGCTAGCTGGTTAGCATGATAATTTAAGTAGATTTCTCTGTTAAAACATTGTGTTAACATCTTTGAAATAATGTAAAAAAAACATTATTTCTTCCTATTTTGTTGATAATTTTAGTTAATTAAAGCACCTTTAAAACTGATAATCATATGATCGAAAGCTCCTGAACAGCTACTTTGTGCAACTTAAAGAGAAATCTTTATCAACATTTTACAATAACCATTGTTAATAAATAGTAATATTTAATAACTGGCTTAAGTTAATTAATCAATATGAGTTCATTACACTTCAGTTGATAGTCATTTAACTATTAACAGACAATGAAATGACAATTAGCTACACAGACAATGACTAACTTAAGCCACACAGGTCAGCTGCTAACTTAAGCTACACAAACCAACCACTAATGTTAGCTACACAGACCAACCGCTAAGTTAAGCTACACAAACCAACCGCTAACTTAAGCTACACAAACCAACCACTAATGTTAGCTACACAAACCAACTGCTAACTTAAGCTACACAAACCAACCGCTAACTTGAGCTACACAAACCAACCGCTTACTTAAGCTACACAAACCAACCGCTAACTTAAGCTACACAAACCAACCGCTAATGTTAGCTACACAGGCCAACCGTTAACTTAAGCTACAAAGATCAACGGCTAATGTTAGCTACACTAAAATCTAGTTACCTAGCAAACTACTTGTAAATAACATATAAAATATAGCATCACTAATACTTAATAAACATTCATTCATTCATTTTCTGTAACCGCTTAGTCCGTAAGGGTCGCAGGGCTGCTGGAGCCTATCCCAGCTGACATTGGGTGAGAGGTGGGGTACACCCTGGACAAGTCGCCAGTTCAGGCTGACACATAGACAGACAACCACTCACACTCACATTCACACCTACGGGCAATTTAGAGTCACCAATTAACCTGCATGCATGTCTTTGGACTGTGGGAGGAAGCCGGAGAACCCGGAGAGAACCCACGCACACACAGGGAGAACATGCAAACTCCACACAGAAAGGCCCTGCCCCAGCCGGGGAGCTGGGGCAGGGCTGAACTGAGGACCGAATCGAACTGAGGACCTTCTTGCTGTGAGGCGGCAGTGCTAACCACTGCACCACCGTGCCGCCCACTTAATAAACATTGTTTATTATACTTTCATTGTTTTATTAACAGTAAAATAACCATTAAGCTTAACTAATTACCAGCTTACCATTTTTAAGACTTAATGAAGTAAAGTGTAACCCATTAGATGCCTCAAGAAAACAAGTCTAACTTTAAATTGTCAGTGGATTACTAGAAGAAAACACTTATGTCAGACATGCTACACACACAAAGAGAAGTTTGAGTTTGAAGGAAGCTCATTGTCTACGACCTCTTACATAACTGGGTGTAGGCCTGAGCTTGTTTCCTTTAGCACAGGGTGTTGAGCTCTCAATCACTTCTTAATCAAGTGACGTGTGGCAAGATAAGATTTCATCTTGGGAACGGCTAATTTTAGACGCCTTCAGATCACTGAAATGTCGAGCAGTCGTGACAGCAAAAACAGCAGCTCTACCATTATATAAACCCATTCAAAGATGGGAGGACAAAAGAGACATGAGAGCCTTTTATGTTTAATGCGAAACACGAGCTGTCGCTTTGGGGGAAAAAGGGAGAGGTTTCCACCGGAGCTTTCACTGATTGTCCCACATAAGACTGTTTCAAAAGTGTCACTGGATACACCAGCACTGGGTTTTAATTGAAAGAGCAGGAATGAGGACTGAAATCCAAAGACAAGATACAGATCAGACGATCCTGAGGAGGTGATGTATTCCTGCTGTGGTTCCCACAGACACAAAGACACTGCAATGTTACTATCAGATCTTGTGATCTCGACGCTCGCTGGCAAAAATCTGCGATTCAAATGCAGATGACAATTAGAGGAGTTCACTCAGTAGGGTGCAGATCTCCGCCAGGCAACAGACGGTGAAGCAACAACTTCAATACAACCACAACCGCCAGATGCAACCAGCACAGATTTGCAAAGTGTTCCTGAGCCCATGTAGTATCCTCTATACAATGATGTAGGTTTTAATGCAGTTTTAAATGCAGTGCTGCCTGAGGGGTCAAAGGTCACAGACATTCAATGTTGGTTTTCAGCCTTATCCCTTACGTGCAGAGAATTCTCTGATTCTTTTAATGACTTTATGGATTGTAGTTGGTGAAATCAATAAATTCCTGCAGTTTTTTGTTGAGAAACGTTTTTCTTAAACTGTTGGACTATTTGTCCACGCAGTTCTTGATAAAGTGGTGAACCTGTTACTAATTAACCTGTTTACCTGTCCAATGTTCCAAATGTCTTTTTTCGAGCTTCCCCAACTTTCCCAGTCTTTTGTCGCTCCTGTCACAACATTTCTGGAACGTGTTGCAGGCATCAAACTCAAAATTAGTGTATATTTACAAAAACAATAAAGTTATACAATTTCTCATGTTTATAACAAACCAAACTTCATGAAAATTAGTTCAGAATCAAGTTAGTTACACCTGATCTTATAGTGAAGTTTGCATCTCTCTGTCCACAGTGTAATTGTTTACTAGCAGACCTCCCCAATATGTCGACCACACAGACAGATAGGTGACAGAGATAATAATGACATCCTCCTGCCTTAAAGCTGCTAAAAGGAATTTTCATATTTTGTTGATTTTGGAGGCCACTGTCGACAAAAGCAGTAGTGTTTCCTCTGCCAGAACCGCAAAATATAACGTCAAAAATCAAATTATCTGAAATCCTACCCTGCATTTTTTTTTAACTGGTTATTTCACAGATTCACAGAAAATCCAATCCAGTTAAAGGCATTAAGAAAGAACTATAGACAAATCCTCTCACAGATGGTCATGTAGGTCAGACCAGTAAAAAATTGGGTCTGCTTCATAACCAGTTAAAAACTCTTAAAAAGAATACAGACAATATGGGCGGGTTTACAAACCTGTCCTTGTACTTGATTGAAAGAGCCTTCCAGAAGTCAATTTCCTCGTCTTTTGAGGAGAATTTTGGTATCATATCCATCTCCATGGCAAACAAATCTGGAGAGGAAGGAAAACGGAAACAGGAGTGATTACAGTGGACGGGGAGAGTTTATTGCACGGAGCGCAGAATCTGTTGGACGATCCATTAATATTTTTAGTGCATCATAGCAGAGAAAACTTATTTCTTACAACCCAAAATCTCTCTTCATCCATGAAAAAGTCTGCACGCTAGAAACAGACTTAAAGCCAACAAAAAAAATCAATGATTTAAACCACAGCTGGGAATTAATCATCAAAGAGTTCCCTCTAGACTCCCAGCAGCCCCGAGGAGTTCAGAGAACAGAGAACCACATACTCTGCTTTCTAGAGTTTGAACAAAACAACCACTCCTACAGAAAAAAACTGCATTTTCAATTTGATTAATGGCCCTTCATAAGTTTAAGTACATCTTAGACTGGCCTAAATAAAATGGTTAAAAATACAGCAGACTAGCTTTACTTCAAATGAGCAGAACAATGTGATTATTTGAGGAATCTTTTGCAGAACTTGATTTCCTACTTGATCAGCCTACACACTCAAGTAGATTTAAAAGAAAACAATTCCCAGGGGTGACATTTATGGCCAGGAGCCTTGTTCATCACACTGACTCATTAAAAACTGTAATTAAAGCCCTGAACACCAAACTAGTTGTGAGCAGGAGCAGGTGGGAACACGACCACGGCTTAAATTAGAAACTAGGAAATTTTAGGAAGTCCTTTATTAGACCCCATTAATACGTTACCTGACTTAAATAGGCTACAGAGAAGTGACACAATGCTCCAAAACTATCTGACCCACACAAAGTTGGACAATACTGTATGTTTGCTCAGGACAAAGCTCTTTTGTCCCGTCTTTGAAACAGGGGAGCTTTCACTTGCTTTTATTTTTGTGGAACAGTGGGAAACAAAAGGTTAGGGAGTGGGTCGGTTCACCTGTAAACCAAACATACAGTCACTAAATATACAGTCAAACAGCCAAGGAATACTTTTAAAATCAGATGCTAACATACAGTGCCATTGTCTAGATTAAAAGGGTAGTTCAGATTATTTGAAGTGGGGTTGTATGAGGTGTTTATTGATAGTCAGTCAAGCAGTGAACTGCTGTAGGGTAAGGTAGTTTAGCCACTTAAAAAAAGTCCACATAATAAAAAAGTTTAAGTGTACACTATATTAAGAATATTTTCACCTCTTTACCTTGCCGTCAGACAGCCTTTTGTGGCAGGAAAACACTTTTATATAAGCCAAATATTGTTCACTCTGAACCAACCAAACTCCATAGGTGAAATCAGTAATTTTACCTCTCAGAACACAGGAGTCGCAACTCCACCGCTGCCTCGATCTGCTGTTCGTTTGTGTGACTGTGTGACCTCTGTGAACCCATGCTATCCTTTTAAAACACCAGAGTCACACAATAACACAAACAAACTACCAGATCGAGGCAGTGGTAGACCAGTAACGCCCTTATTCTGTGAGGTAAAATTAAAGATTTTGCCTATGGAGTTTGGTTGGTTTGGAGAGAACATAATCTGGCAAATATAACAGAGGTTTTCCGGCAGAAAAGGCTCACTGACAGCAAAGTTAAGCAGGGAAAGTATTCTAAATATAGATTTATTTTTTCTTTTTTGGTGGACTTGTGGCTAAAATTAGCTTTTGTTGCTGACTGCGTCCACAAACGTACCACTGTGCTGGCAGGCGTCTACTGTACTCAAACAACCCCGCTTCAAATAATCCAAACTATCCCTTTAACCTGCCAGTAGTAGCAATCTGGTGACCCATATTTCATGCATTTCCAGCAGCTCCATCCAACATTTGGAGGCATTCAACTAAATATTAAATACCAACAGATTATGAGTGGAGGAACACCAGTTTTCTAGACTCTGGAGAGTAGTAATGTCATCAAAAGAAAGTCCTATATGTGACAAACCAGCGGCAACCTCCAGGGGTTTAAAATGGATCTAACAGCAACAACAAAGCAAGTCAATCCCCATAGAGCCCAATTTTTAACATACTCACAACTTTAAAGCAGAAATAAAAACAGTTTTGCTCTCTATAGCTCATTTCCCCATTCATGACAACTGTATGTAGTAGTAGAGTTATCATGGGCAGAAATAACAGTAACATATTTACATATATCAAATAAATAAACCAAAGCCTTAAGGGATAGGTCAGAAGTTTGTTGGTGTTATTGTGTGAATTACTGTTTTCGCCAATGGAGTCTGGTGGCTTTTGAGAGAGCAATATCTGGCTTATATAACAGCAGCTTCCTGTCTGAAAAGGCTGTGTGACAGCAGGTAAAACTGTGGAAAATGTTCTAAATATAGTGAACACTTGAACTGATGCTGATTTTTTTAGGCTTTGCTGCTGCCCCTGTCCACAGCGGTACATTGTTTAGCTTCCTACAGCGGTGCTCCTGCTGCTTTTCCACAAACAGGACTTGTGGCAAAAGGTCATCTACTGTAGTTAATACACTGACTGTGGATAAGTGCCTCACACAACCCCAAAAGAAACTGTTTCAGAGCAAACAAATACATCATGTTGAATTTGTGCATGTCCAAAATCCTTGTGTCTCTGCTTAAAACTGTCTAAAGTGCAGGAATATTTCTGCACAATAAAAAGAAAAGAAGTAAGAATGAGTGAGAATGAAAAGTTACGATAAGAGAAAGATAACACCAAGAGAGAATGATGGACAGGAAATAATGCTGACCTCCAGCAGCACGTTGAACAAACGAGTGTCCACTTGACATTCAGTAAAAACACTTTACCACCACCAAGGGTGGAAGAAGTACTCAGGTCCTTTATTTAATCTTAATAAGTATAAAGAGATCTTGGCTGCTCTTTCAGTCACAGAGTTCTTCTGTATGTTGCCCTGCAAAAAAAAAAAAAAAAAAAAAAAAAAAAAAAAAAAACCTCACTCTGTGGTCCTTTGAATAATTCAGTTTCAGATTATATTGAACTCTGTCGCCAGGGAGCCCAGAGGGAAACTCAAATGTTATTACAGCTGAGGAAACAGCAGCACAAGCCATTTTGACAGCATCATAATGAGGGCCTGGTATATGCTTCTTATATTTAAAAAGAACACAATTATATATATTTTAAAAATGTTTCCTTCATATAAACTGCATGAGCTCGATGTTGATCTTAATTTAATATAATGTAGAAAATAGTCGTTTGATTTAAAACGTAAATATTAAGTATGCAAATAAAAGAAGCTTCTGATTTTTTTTTCTGAGACTACTATAAAGAATACAAATTCAATAAAATAAATTCTGTATTTGTAGACATGGTTTTAACTCCACATTTAGTGGAGAGGATTTAATCCAAAGGAGAGGTGACCCTGTTGAATATCGACACTGATCATATGGCAACCTAGAAACAATCACATCCATTTTTCAAACAAGAAACGATATTTAAAGAAATGCGCTGAAAAAACACAAATATAGCGATCGTTATTGTATTTTAAAATAAACAAGGACTAGAAACGAGATCAGATATCAGCGACTGAAAAGCAGAAAGGTGATGCTGAGCTCAGCTGTCAAAACTGGGTGTGCAAACAAGCCGTGAACGGACCAAACGATGAGCTGAAACCCGACGACGCGCTGGTTCTACTGGGCTCATTTTACTGGTTTTCCAACAGAGACAAAGGAAAATAAATGATAATAAATTTAGTACCTGAACATCGCCCCAAACAGTGATATTTATCAGTCCATCCTGCTCGCTGCTGTGAGATGCTGAGGCCGATC
Organism: Lutjanus erythropterus; assembly: GCF_056507025.1. Classification (NCBI taxonomy): domain Eukaryota; kingdom Metazoa; phylum Chordata; class Actinopteri; order Lutjaniformes; family Lutjanidae; genus Lutjanus; species Lutjanus erythropterus. Next base: position 26,189,529 of record NC_139333.1, read on the forward strand.
GTCTCCTCCGCTGTCTGATGATCTGATGCCTCCGCTCAGCGGGGCATTTAAAGGACAATACACCCTAAATATGAATGTTACCTATTTCATGTGTGGTAATAGTGGTATGATTAGACAGCATGAGTGCACAAAACATATTATTGAAGGCATATATTTTAGGAAATCATTAGATTGTAAATGTCTTTGTTTGTGGATAATTATAGGAAGAAGTCGTCAGATTATTATCGCAAGGAAAACAAACAGTTTTAGGGTGGATTTCCTCTGTGTTCTCGCGCTATGTTGTGTTCACGGACTTCACCGCTGCACACAAACTCCGCATGTCACGCGGTTCATGTTAAACTAGCGTCACCTGCTGGTTATCCACTGCAACCGCGTTTGACACTGGGATTCCTGAATTTACTTTTGACAATGTTGGACACAGTTTCACAAAAACGAACAAAAAGTAAGTAAGTGAATAAAATTTTGGGATGTTTTTGTGTCAATTAAAGTGTGGTGTGCAAACGAAGTGTCATGCAGGCCACTTCTAGTATTGATATTAATTAATGTTTTAACATTTTCAGTGAACTGCTATCTAAACGTGTCCTATGGTGTGATATAAAAAAAAGAAAAAAAAAATCTTAAATATAATATGAGAGACATTTATCTTAATAGTCAGCCACTTGTTGTCTTATTTATATTATATGAAATTATCAATAACACTATTTTTTTTACCCATGATGTGTTTAGCAAAACCAATTTAAGGTAAGATAAGTGATGATTATATCTCTGAATTGAACAGAAAAAAAAATCTCAGAAAGGCTCTTGTATTGTAAAGTATCGATTATTCCACTTTATATGAAGATCTTTGTTTATTTACTTTTAAATTGTAATATTTGATTTTTATGTATATCTTGTAAATGTTTCTCCGCTGAATTTTGATATAAAGTGACTAAAATTATTCTGCGAGTCTGACCCTTCAAAATAAATCCACCTAATTTTTCAAGAGTACCCGTCTCTGCAGGGGGAGAAGCTCACTCACACTTTGAGAAGATCCAACCCACAGGAAGTTTCAAAGCCAGAGCATCACTGTAACCATGGAAACTCACTACAACTGACCTCTGCAGTGGGCCTGTCCTCCTGCTCATGTCCAGAGGGGAACCCTTGATTTGCTGAACTCTTGATAGATCATTGTTAAAGGGATAGTTTCTCGTAGAAATGAAAATTCAGTCATTATCTACTCACCCTCATGCCAACTGAGAGTTGGGTTTATTTTCTTAGTCCACAATGCTCCACCTGCTTTTAACAATTTTGAGTTGGTATTTTCAGAAGCATCTTCAACCAAATAAGCTGCAGTGATCTTATCAAATTTTTGCCCAGAACAGGGACATAAGTACATTCATACTTCTCATTCAGCAGAGGAATGAAACTGGGAGTTACTGGGCAGCTAATGGAATACAGGCTCATCATTCTCAGCAGTTACTAAAGTTCTGAGCTGATATATCTCCAATATTTCAAAACTTTTAATCTAGATCAGAATCATCCAGATTTTCTTTCCCAGATAAATCTGGTCTTGTAGGTTCTGTCCTGATTTTTGAAAGAATTTTCAGATGAGATCATTCTGATCCAGATATCACACGATCATGATTAAACAATCTGGTTTTGCTGTCTCTGGATCGGCCTCCTTCTGTTGGTCAAAGTAACATTTCATTAACACAAGTGAACATGCTGGAAGGTGTATTATTATTATTAATGAAACGTCTCACTGGATAATAAATAAATAATTAAATAATAACCTTGCATCCTTTAGCCATATTATGAAGTTATGATGCAGGTGGGAATTATGGTGCACTTTCAGGGGAAGAAATGTTAAATTCCTGTTTTTGTTTTATAATAATAATAATAATAATAATAATAATAATAATAATAATAATAATAATAAAATGATGATTGAATATATCCCATGAGCCCTACATGTCTCATTGAATCCATGCCAATTTCATGTTTTTCATGTACTTATTGGTCATATTTTCCATTTCAAAAATAGTAACATGATTTTGCAATATCACAGCAAAAGCAGCACAGTATGCCAAACATATAGAGTACATGTAGTACCTATAAGTACACATGAAGCTTACATGTCAGTAATTACAAGTTCTTTTACTTGATTTTACATCACTTTGGCAAATGCTCAGATATCCAAAATAGGTTTATACATTGTTGTTCACCCTAAAATTAAAAATGCATTTTCTCCCTGGCCTGTAGTGCTGTCTGTCCATCTAGATTATTTTGGTGTGAGTTGCACAGTTTGGGAGAAATCAGCAATAGAGATGTCTGCTTTCTCTCTAATATGACACAACTAAAAAGCACTTGTCTTGTGGTGATCAAATTACCAAATAAATGAACATTTTAAAACCAGGGTCTCTTCACTCAAAATGATCCACAGACCTTCATGTATAAATATTAAATAATATTCAAATATTCAAATATTAAAAGTATATATTTAAAAGTATTTAATAAAAAGGGCCGAGGGCTAAATTTGACAGCATTGACAACGCTTCAACAGCATGTTTGATGGGTTGATCTCGATGACGCGTCTTTACACTGCTTGTTACCATGGTAACCAACAAACGGCGGAGACCCCCACCAGCCAGAAGACCTCAAAGTTAAACCTAAAGAGAAGCTTTGTCGTCAAAATGTTGGCTTCAAACGAGGAAGAAAGCAAGACAATGTTTGAAGTGTTTCGGGGGAAAATGAGAGAGGTTTGTGCGAGCTAACTTAGCTACAGTTAGCTACTTGTGGAATAACGGTAACGTTAGCCGCTAGCTTACTGTTAGGTTAGTTAACGTTATCCACCTGTCCGGCAAACGAAGTAGTTGAACATTAAGAACATTATTACAATTAATTAGACCTGTCATGAAGTAGGTATACTGATAATCTCAAAATCTTCTTTTATTAAAATATCTTGACAATGTCCCTAAACAATCCTATCTCAAATATAATATTCAGTAGTGGAAGAAGTAAGGTAACTCACCTACGGATCAACTATCAACACCAGCAACAAAATACCAAGCTCTACTTTAAACCTGCTACTTAAGACCTACTTAAAGGGACAGTTCATCCCAAAATCAAAAACACATTTTTTTTCATACCTTTAGTACTATTTGTCCACGGTCTGAGATTCATTCATAAATGATTTTGGTGTGATGTGATACATTATAACAGTAACAATAAATTTTTTAGCCCAGTATAATGTTTTTAGGGTTGCAACTAACGATTTTTTCACCATCAATTAATCGGTCGATTATTTGATCAAAATTTGGTCCATGTAATGTTAGAAAATGGTGATCAAAGTCAAAGATTATGTCCTTAAATGTCTTTTTTGTCCACAACTCAAACATATTCAGTTTACTGTCGAAAAGGGATAAAGAAACTCAACAAATCTTGTTTTATTGGTATTTATGAAAAGCTAAGTATCATTAAATATTTACATTATTAACTATTTGCAGTATCTATGTTAATGCCCCTGATGGGATGAAACACTCTCCTCCTATTGGCCGTAATTACCTGAAATATGAGGCTGTGCTGCCCTGGGATTGGCTTGTGTATTTATTGTATGTATATATGTGTAACTGCATCAGAGTGCAGCAGGCTTTGTCTTATAGCGTCTCAGGAACAATAGGTTTCTAGGATATAAGCTTTTCTAAACACTGAAGGCACGCGGCTCGGTAAGCTCGCCTTACTCAGAGCTTGAAGTGGACAGAGAGAAAGTCAGAAGGACAGAAAGAGTGAGAGTTTAAGATGGAGGAAATGAAATCAGTGAAGAGACAGGAGACTGGGACTAGTTTATTTCACCATCTTATGGCACAGAGGAAGGATCTGGAGGAAGACGTGGTTTGTACTGAATTAGTTAAATAAAGTTGAGAGGAATTTAAAGTTTTGTTGTAAGTTAAATGTTGATTGATTTACTATTGAATCCTACAGTAAGATCTGATCAACACCTTTAGACTAATACTATGAAACTCTTGCTGACAGGTACTGATATGTGAAAAATGTATAACAAATGTTTTTTTGTAGCGTTGGTGTCAGTATTTCTTTAATTTCTGATGATAGTCATGGTTATTTTCTGATTTATTACAGTAAATATATGACATATTTCTCCTTTAAATGTGTGTGTGATCATGATATACTCTTTATGTTTAAATTGGGTGTTGTGACTCTGCAAGACTTTTCTTCATTGTCTTTACAGAACATCGTGCTGCAGCGGATGATTGTGATTGCACGGTTCCCCCACCATCTTGCTGACAGGACAGAACTTGGAGGTCAGCCACCAGTTACCCTGGAGCTGCTAAGACCGAGAGCACAATAGCTCAGTTCTTTAAAATAAAGCCTCGGTATTCCTTCTAATAAATAAAGTAATCAATTTATACCAATTTAATACAGCTCTCCATCAGGGGGAATGACAGGTGATGGTAATCTCACCATACAGTTGATTTCCGAGAAACATTAATTTGCCATTAATGTTCTACCCCAATTCACCCCCAAATCTTTTTTTTTCCTCTTACCTTCCATTGTTTTGGTGAGAGTTGCTGGGTTTCGGAGATATTGGCTCCAGAGATATTTGTTTTATCTCAAATATAATGGAACTAGTTGGTACTTGGCTTGTGGTGCTTAAAGTGCCAAAAAATACATTTGAAACCTCAAGATAATCCACAGGAACTATTTTCTTTATACCGAACTACACCTGCCAACGGTATCAGTCCACAGAAGGTAGTGTGCATTTACTCAAGGGTGAGAGGTTCATGCTTCTGACAGTGTGGGATGTAAACATTAATGGCTATTTGTAGGACTACGGGTTCCGTTAAGAACCATTTTCATCCAAAGAACCATTTTTCGAATAAAGACTTTTTCAAGGATTGTGGAAAGGCTTGAAGAACTCTATCGTCAAGGGTTCTTTCTACTATTATCATCATCATTTATAAAAGGTTCTAACAGTCACCAGAAGGGTTCTCCAGTAAGGACAAGTAGAAAAACCCTTTTATAGTTCTAGTTAGCATGTTTATTTGATGATTTATTTGGTGAAAAGGTTGGCAGGTGTCGTTCTGTAGAAAGAAAGTAGTTCCTACATGAAACTGCTGTCAACAAGGTCTGTGGATTATCTTAAGGAACCACTTCATGATTTCTGGAAACAGACGCTGCTCTACATTCATTCTTCAAATAATTAAATTCTTCGAATGTATTTTTAGCTTTGAGCACCACAAGCCTAATGTTGTCTACTTCCATTATATTTGAGAGAAGACAGACTCTGCAACTCACACCAAAACTATCTACATGGATAAAAAGCACTACAGGCAAAAGGAAAACTATGGTTTATTTTTAATTTTGGGTTGAACTGTCCCTTTAAAATCACTCAAACATACTGCAGTTGCCACCAGAGCAGTGCTAGACCGCCTTGTTTCCTTTGCTTTAGTGTTTTTTATAGTTTTCACACCTCTGTACGTGAAAGAGTCTGCAGGGCGTCCTTGTAAAGAGATTTCTGTGGTTGCTGCTCAAGGAATTCCTGGACCGAAATTTAGAATAGAAAGACCACAATAAACGCCCCGGGAGACACAGGAAGTACATGTCGACAACAGAGCTGCAGTTTCATGTTGTCCTGCTGTTCAGTCTGCTGTTCTGTTCTGTTGTTTGCTTCCATGCAGTTCATTATGAAAAACTCATCTTTCAGTTGAGCAAGCAGGTATGGAATTATATGACGGGGCTGCTGTTAATTTATCCATCCTGCGTGCTGCACGTCATTGAAGTACGTTTTACTACGAATAAATATTCACAGCATCCATCTGTCATGGAGGTGTGTGATATTAAAGTTCTCTGTGTGGTTCTCTTCCAGTCGTCCAGGGAGGTTCTGTTTTCAGTTTTGAGAGACCTTAAAGACATGGAGCAGCAGCCAGACTGGTAATGATGCTCTCTTGAATACAATCCACTTTATGATGTAGTGTTGTGATATAAGGAAATGCAGAGTACACTCTGGGGTTACGAACGGGTTCTTCCTTAGGTTCTACCCAGGATTATTTGCTTCTGAAGAACCCTTTTTGATGAAATGGTTTGTGAAGGGTCAAGGATGATTGAAATCCTTGAAGGACTCTTTCGTAAAGAGGTCTTTATACGAGGGGTGCAAGTAACTAATTACTGTAATCAAGAGTTTTTTGGGTACCTGTATGAGTAGTTTAAGTATCTACCTTCAGCCTGTTACTCTTATACTGAATATGAAACCACTCACATCATTTTCTTACACTCCTTTTCAGTTCCTTGCTGGAAGCTGCCAAGGTCGTGTTTGTGGTTTATAGTCCTCAGAGCAGGTTGTTCCAGCAGTGGAGCTACAAGGTTTGTCTTTTATCTCTTCTCTTTTCCTCTTTGAGTTCATCTTAATATGAGGTGAAAACAGATGGGTGACAAATTTTTAGGCTGGGTTGCACCAACAAGGATTAATTTTCAAAACCTGATTAAATCATGGTATGTTGCACCAACTTAAAACAAAGAATCTAATATATATAATCTTAGATTAAATTAATATTTTTTGTGCAACTCACACAGTGAGGCGTTTCCCCCACAAGAAGAGTTTAGCATTTGATTTACAGCATTTATTAAGTCACCCGTCTGTGTGTTTTCCTTATTGAATATAACCTGTATGCTTGATGTTGCTGACTGAAGGTTCTCAGTACAGATCAGGGGCCTGTGGACACTGTGGCTGTAGAAGAGGAAGAGAGCACAGAGACTCTGGTTTGCACTGTCCTGTCAGCACTGCAGAAACTGGAGGAACATCTGGAAACATCAATGAAGGTGTGTTTATTCTTACGTTTAATCAGGACTGGCCTTCGCAAGATTTTGTTGGTGGCCCCAAAACACTCTCAGCACAGCCACCAAAATCGCACTGTTACTGATGTGTCGTGTTTTGATTTTGGCTGAATGTAGCCACAATAATTTTAACCTGAAATGCTGGCTAGAAAGTGATGAATGTATTACCAACTTTAGCTGGAAGTTTTTCATTAGAATTCAATTTTATAAGTTTGGAATTACCATAAAACATTTCTGAGTAAATTATTCAGAGTCAGTCAGAGCTAATAAAAGAAAGCCAAGGGATTTGAATTAGATGTTATTGTAAATTTTTCTAACCTCGTTAAACAGGTGTTACACTGTATTTGGTGACCTGTCACATTAACACTGTAATGTATCCTCTACCTCGTCATTAGTGTGATTAGTCTCGTGTGTTGACACTTAGTTTTGATGGCAGCGGGCGGCCCTGAGTGTTACGGTCTCTTGTGGGACTCGTACAGACTTTTCATCAGCATTCTTTTAAGATTGTCTGAATGTGCTGTCAGGCTCCTCCTGGGTCCGTGCTGGATGAGACTCCTGAGCTGATCGTCTCTCAGACTGTGCTGAGGAAGCTTTTGGCTGGAGATGATCTGCTGACTCCACAACAATACCTGCAGCTGTACAACTCACCGCTAAACATCAGCATGGACTTCAGTAAGAGGCACCTGAAAACAGTAACTGTACTCACAAAGTATTTCAGCTGAGTTACTAAACATGACTCTTTGGAATACATCAGTTATTTTAAGATAATCAATAAGTCATTGATAAGAAAGAAGCAAAGGTAAAACAGCTGTTTGTATATGCTGATCACTTAACAGGACAAGTTGTTCGAAGCAGCTCCATCAACACAGTTTAACTTCTCAGACAGAAGGTCAAAGGTAAGGACTCATCATGCATGTTTCAGCTACATCAAACCCCTATCATTTAAAGGGTCATGTCGCCAAAATCACTAAAACATAGTAGTGGTACGTTGCCATGCAAATAGTCTCGGTTTTATTTGGTTTTGAGATGTCTGTCTGATACTTCTGTTTTCACTCAAACACAACCGAGGTGACATTTTAAAAAATTATGGGCAACGTCTCTTTCCTGACTGCATTCAAACCCCTTATTGCTTTTAACTGAATATCATTTACTCATCAATTGCCTTGACCATGTTGGGCCTTCATACACCTTAGCTTTTAGCTCGGAATTTCAACCACATATACACAACTGTCACTTTCATAAGCAGTTAGCATCTGTAGATTTTCACTTTGACTACTGAAGTAAAGTGAAAACTAGCTAAGAGATCTTTGCATGGAGCAAACAGAATGTTTTGACGATGACCACCGCACGTTGGATGTGATGTTAAATTGTTTTCAGTGGTTTTCACACAGCAAAGTCGTCACAGAGGTCTGCAGCGCTGCCTGTTAGCCACTTTAAACCTTTGATTTACTCTGTAATTCAAACATGTAATCAAGTGTTATTCCCCTGCAGAATGTGTTTGGCCTTCGCTAAAGCTGCTCGGACAGGACTGAAGGCTTCAGAGCAGAGAGAAATCACAGCAGCCGTTTTATACCAAAATTTAACACACTGTCACACTTTTCTGGGTTTTCTTCTTTTTCTGTTTCCCAAGCTTCTTTCTGTTGTTACAGTGAAATAACATTGAACAGCATTGACAACAAAAGCACAGAAAATCCAAGTAATATAAAAACATTTTTAATAGTTTCAACATTCGGATGAGGTTAATTTTATTTTTATCTTACTGTACACTGTGTTCCACTTGGTGACCAGGAGATAGCATGTCCAAGAAAAGGCATTTTCCTCTTTACCCCAAAACTTTAAGGAGTCCACAGCGTCACCACAGTTTGACACAAAGAACTTTTATGTCTAAAAAGTTTCCTTGATCACTTCGGTGTTCCCTTTTTATTTTGGCCCCCATTACTTGGAACTTAAACCTAAGCAAAAACGAGAAAAAAAAGATGACTGAAGATGTATTTGCAATGGCTGCATGCACCACAGTGTAATCTAAGAAATAAAAAATAAAAACCTGTATGCAGCACAGTTTTTCTTGATTGCAATATGATTTCAGTGTAAAGTCACAGGAACTTTTCAGGTGATTTTAGTTCTCTAAAAGCGCAGTAATCTGAAGATTTTTGATTTCCGGACAGTGGCCGGGTGTGCTTTCTTTATTTGCTATAGATAAAAAGGGTGGAACGTACACCGATGATGAAAACAAACAGTAAATGTTGGCAGAATCGATGGAGAGTTTGACTAAAAAAAGGTGAAGGGCAGCACTGAATTATTCTTCTTTTATAAAGGTCGATATTCACTTATAAAAAATAAATACAAGCACATTTATATAGGACCAAAGATGAGACATATTTCATAGGCATGGTTAAAAAGCATGCTGCTGAGTTTCACACAGGACAATGTTGAATCAAACGCCCTCACCCACCCTCCCTCCCCAAAATTGGTCATAACACACTTCTTATTAAATACCCAACACCCTCTTTTACTTGAAACTATGTCCACAACACACACAATCCGCCTGTATCACGACCTAGAAGGTGAACATCGTCTATCACCGGTACATTCCACCTATTCGTGTTAAAAAAAAGGCCTTCGTATTTTAGTGCTCAAAGGGCATGCTTGCTTGTAAAAGCTGTAATACTGGAAACTGTCACTGGAATCTCTCACCGCTCGACACGGTTATTGTTAATAAAGTTGTGTTTGATGAATACTGTATGTACAAGCCTTAATCTGAAACCCTTTAGTACAAAACGAAGAGCAGCACATTGTAACACAGAAATCCAGACAAAGACAGGACAGACCATTCACCTCAGCACAGCCAAATTTCAACAATAAAACTGTTTTCTGGTCAAGTTTTTTTCTTTTAGTATTAAAATGATAAATACTGGTGACAGCATTTCATGCTTTACTGATTTAAACTCAGCTGGAGGATCTGATAAAACCAAATAACTGATATGAATTGTAGTTGAGCTGAAACTGTTATTTAGGTTATTTAGCTGACAGGAAATTAATAAGCAGCTATTTTGATAACTGATTAATTGTTCATGTCATTTTTAAAGCAAAATGCCAAATGTTTCCTTTAGGGATGCACAATATTATCAGCAGATAAAAGTTTTAAAACGAAATATCCTAATCAGCTTGAAATTGCTGATATTATTATCATAGTATTATATTTATAGTATTATATTTTATATCTGCATCACAACAGCAGGAGAATAATATGTTAATTTCACTACTTCAAGACTTCATGTTCTGTGCAATTAGGTGGCAAAGAAATCAGCAATTAGAGAAAAATGATTTGGAAAATATCGACATATCTGATTTCGGCAAAAGTACAATATCGTGCATCCCTAATTTCCTTGTTTCAGCTTCTATATTATGAGGATTTTCTTCTTTGTCCATGTGAGAGTAAACAGTCACTATAGATGTAAAACAGTTACTGAACTTTTGTGACATTACTGTAGGTCATTTTTCAGTATTTTCTGACATTTTCTAGACCAAACGATTAAGAAAATAATCAGCATATAATTACTATAATATCAGTTGCAGCCCTAAATTGTAGAAAATGTTTCTGATCTTCTTTTGAGTCTGTAGTTATTTTTCTTGTAAAAACATTTTTGCATGTTCTAATTTTAAAATTACAACTTTCTTCAATATCTACAGTATATTTGATCTAATATGAGGGATATAACCGTATAGCTCTTTGTTTGAGGAGATTCGTTATCCGCTGTTGAACAGCTGAACTAAAAGGAGCAGTTTCCTTGCAGAGTCTTTTTAATAATTATCCTCTTAAACCCTGCTGGATCCTACGATTGATCCGTCATTACAGCTGCAGGTCATGTGGACAAACATTGTGCAAACCCACAGAAAACTCTTTCAAATTCTAAACAAGACTCAGAACTACGGAAACCCTGAGAGACAAAGTGATCCATTTCTAAGTGTGATCTAAATGATCTTAAATGTTTATGACTTAAAGCTGAACCTTTAAACTGAATTTAATTCAAGTGGTCAGAGAGAAAATTAGACTTCAGGCTTTACTAAATCTAGCCCTTGCCCTGTCTCCAGAATCGGTTACTGCACCTTTAAAAACAGTGAAAAAAGATTTTGGCAGAATAATCTTCCTTAATTCCCTCATTTTTTAAATCTGCAAAACAGGTACATATATTGTGTTTTTCTAAGTTAGCAAGTATTGATACATAATTTGCTAACACACAATATATGCACCTTGTGTTTAGAGAGCACGCTGAAATGAAAACTCAGCTGGAAAACAACACAAATGCTTTTAGTCCTTTAGAAAACATGGGGTAGTGATGATGATGATGATGAAGCCTCTAGTGGCCAGAATGAGTCTTACAACCGCAAACACTTACTTTTAAAAAGTAATTTAGAAAAACTGTCTTTTTTTTCACATCTAAGATGGAGTATTAGGGTTGCATTTTTCACCAATTTTTGCATTTCAACAACAAAGTAGAAATGTTGAGTTGTCGAACTTTCAGTATTTGTTTTTATATTTCAAGAGTAAAGCCAAAATGTTGACATTTTGACTTTATTCTTGGCATTTCAACTTTAACTTGAACAACAACAACGAAAAAGGCACTGGGCCACCTAAATTGAATCGATTCGTCTTTGAGTCCAAGTGGTTGTTTGTACCAAATTTGAGGAAATTCGCTCAAGGTGTTCTTGAGATATCGCTTTCGCAAGAAAGGAACCATCATGAGGTCACAGTGACCTTTGACATTTGACCACCTAAATCTAATCAGTTCACATAGATGTTTGTGCAAAAATTTGAAGAAATTCCCTTTATGCATTGAGACATCGCGTTCAAAAGAGGATGGACGGACGGACAGACAGAGGGAGGGACAACCCAAGAGCCTAACGCCTCTGGCCACGGCTAAAAAAAAAAACCTGACACACTAGACGGTTTGTTACACAGAACCACAAGGGAACTGTTTGGAAAAGGGCAGGCACTTTCAAAAAACATGGAGCTGCCAGTAGTCCCTCCTCGGACGCTGACCACCTTTGGCGTGGACACAAAAAGATAACTTCTGTCTTGCGTGATCTTTGCCTCGGAAGGTAAAATTTTATTTTTCTACTTTATTCTCAACATTTTGACTTGAATCTTCCTACTCTTTTTTTCCTTTTAGCCTCTTCTTTACACCTGTGTCATAAGATTATCCTGGCAAAACCTTTTTCACCTGTTCTTAATTCATAAAGACAGAAAACGGATCACCAGGATTTCTTTGTCTCACTTGCCTCTCAGGGGTTCCCTACAGAAATGTCAAATCCGGCGAGTTGAACTGTGGGAAAATGTCTAAAATGATGCACGGGACATCTCGAAACTTTCCTTGAAGCATCGTGTAGCTGCAACAAGCATGTAGAGAATAAAAACATTACATTAACATCTTTGTTTTTTCTAACTGTAAAGCTAAAATCAGGGTTCAAGAGGTTAATTCTTCTGCAACACAAGCACTATGAGCTGTTTTTATTTAGAAAATCTACAAACTAGATTCAACCTTGAGCCTATATGTCAGAGCCAGGAGAGCTACTGTACCATATAAAGTTTTTACTGTGTGAAGTCTACTCGATGTTACTCTGTGTGAATGTGGCAATATTGTGCTAGAACCAGCAACATTATAATATTATCTGTACAGTATAATGTTATAATGCTCCTTTATATTTTTCAATACAGTATTTGTATATATCTATATATATATATTTAAATTTCTCCCCCGTCAGTATATACAGAACACATATGTACAGACTCTCTGGTATTTACAGAAGTCCTGTGAATAATATCGCACTTGAAACGAGGAGGATGGCAGAGCAGCACAGTGACTTTGAGGCCATGTGTCGTGGATGTTCTCAGGACAAAAAAACAAAAAAAAAAAAAAAAGGAAAGTCTTACAAATCTGGATAGGTCACAACAAAACCCACCACAAGGCAAATAACAAACTGCTGCTGTCGTATGCAAACCTCGTTACTCCAATTTTATTGATTTTCAAGTTCTCTTAAACTGAACCTCTGATTCCTGAAAAGGTTTCGATGCGACAGCAGGGAAATTCTGGTCCCGTGTTTTTATAATCCTCAGATGAGATTCGTGTGTGTTAAGTGGAAACAATCACAACTCTTCAGACCTAGTAAAAAGTATTCAGAAATATATCTGTATAAATACTCTCATCAAAATAAACACATATACACATATCTTTGCACTTGCCTCTGGTTCACTAATATAGACCAAAAATATCAGCATCATCAGACAGGGTTCCTATAAACTGCGATGGGGAGGTGGTTCAAACCGAAACGGCACAGTCAGAAAAAGAAGTGTGCTTGTTTTGCCACTGGGACTGCAGTTTTTGTTTGTTTGTTTTGACAAAAATAGCACCTTTTTTCTGGAAGTGTGACTGTTTTCAGTTCTTTGACATGATATGATGGGATGCTGTAGTACCTCAGGGCAGGAGGACTAAATGTTAAACCTGCATACCGTGTTCTCTCGCTCAGATGAACCTCAACATGTCAGTAACAGGTCGTCCCACGTGGAGCCTGGAGTGTGCCATCAGAGAAAATATAAAATAACTATTATGAAACTTAAAGAAGCTTTAATTGACATTTTAGCCTCTTTCAGCTCATTGTTTTGTTTTCAGGACCACAACTGTACTGTTTTTGCTCACTCTTACCCCTCAGCCAGATGTTTATCAAGCTAAAGAGCTAAAGTTAATGTGACAAAGTATTTCCCTAAGCTAAGGAGTGTTGCTCCAGCAGTCAGCCACCTTTACTATTAAAAGAGCCATTTTTGGCCAGAAGCTAAAAAAGAAAAATCTTCCTGAAGCTGGATAAAATCCAGCTTTGCAAATGTTTTATAAGGAAGGAGATGCATCAAGATGTTTATTCAAGCTTGAGGACTCACACACTGTGTTTTAGTGAGAAACTGAATGTAAAAATAACTTTTGCTCGTTTACAAGAAAATCTTCACAGGACACCTTTAAATAAAGTCCAACCCACCGAGCAGCAGCAGGAGCTCTGATTGGCCACAGTCCTGCCAACACAGAACAGCTGCTACTAACAGAGCTCCTGCCGCTGCCACTCTGTGGCCCGGACTTAATTTAATTATTAATTTAAGCAAACGTTCTGGTGGCACACTCCAGGAACAGTAGAACCAAACACTGAAACGACTCATTTAACACAGAAAAATGAAAAATCCCATGTGACTTTGCTTGCTGCCAAAATAATCGTGTGTGATCACATGGAGTTCTTCATTTCGCTGCACTCTTGGAAATAAAGATGCTAACTAGAACCATAAAGGGATCCTTGGCTTGTCCTAATAGGAGAACCCTTTTTTAGTTCCTGGTAGAACCTTTTCTAAAGGTGCCCCTTGAAACCCTTTCAGAGAGTTCTACCTAAAACCCAACATACAGGGTTATACCTAGAACCATCTGTAAAAGGCTCTACCCAGAACCCCCTATGAGAGATTCTACAGAGAACTTTCCTATGGTATAATGGTTCCATCAAGAACCCTCCCTGAGTGTTCTATAAAGAACCTTTCCACCTTCTAAGGGTGCTTACAAGAACCCAAGAACCCACCCAGGGCATTCTACCGAGAACCTTTTTTATGTTCTAACTATTTTATCTAGAATCTACACAGGGGGTTTTCCCGAGAACCTTTTTACATTCCAAGGATTTTATCTAGACCCCACCTGGGGGGTTCTATTGAAAATCCATTTATATTTCAAGGCTTTTATCTAGAAGCCACACATGTGCGGGGTTCTATCAAGAACCTATTTTCCGTTGAGAACCCTTTTATATATTCAAAGGTTTTTATCTAGAGTTCAACTGGGGAGTTCAGTCAAAAACCCATTTATATTCCAAGGATTTTTTCATAGAACTCACCCAAGGGGTTCTCGCAAGAACCTGTTTCTATTCCAAGGATTTTAGCTGGAACCCACCCACGTGGTTCTATGAAGAACCCTTTGATGTTTTGATACAAAGAACCCTTGAAGAAGAGTTCTTCAATGATTTCAACAATCCTAAGAACTTTAACTTTTCAAAAAGGGTTCTTTAAATGAAAAGATTTCTTACTGGAACCCTTAGTCTTACAAAGAACCCTTGATGATCCTTTTCTTCAAAAAAAAAAGGGTTCTTAAGAGGCAAATGGTTCAAGAAGAACCCTTTTACTTCTAAGAGTGTACTTACTAAATATCTCTTTTGCACCTTTTATAAACTACATATCTCATAATATCTCCCTGACAACATCAACTATATTCATGAACCTTATAGCTCTCCTGTAGATACAAAATATGATCTGATTTATAGTGATAATCGTATCATATATTCTGAAAATGTACAGTATAAACAATAAATATTCAGTGATTGATCTCCTGATCGAATGTAAATACAGAGAAAAGTGTGATTTGGGTGTTTTACCTCTTTGCAAACCTGGTAGTTATTTTCCTAAATGTCTAAAACATGCATTCCTGTTTATGCTCCACGACACCGACAGTGCAACATCATACAGTATAGTACAATTACCAAACACGTAGAAACACACACACGCACACGCACTTTTCCAACACGACATACTGGCACACTCACAGTGAACGCTCAGGTGGGACAGAAATTCGGGGGGGGGGGGGGGGGTTGTTGCCACCACATGCCAGAGCGAGGCATTTTTCACCCCTGAGGAATGGAGGAGGAACTTGAGATGGCAGATAAACAGTGAGGGGAAAGAAGAAGAAGAAGAAGAAGAAGAAGAAGAAAGCCTAAAAAGTGTTGGCAGGACAGATGTTACAGTTCTTCTTTCTTCTTCGGAAATTCACTCATGAGGAGCAGCACTCATTCCTCCCAGCAGCCTGTTTCCAGTCTCATGTGTGAAGTTAAAGGCAATATTGCAAGTGAATCAAAATAAGGCAAAAAAAGAAACATAAAATATTAAATTAAAAAAAATGTTTCCAGCCAACATAAAATGTCAGAATTGTGTGTCTGATCAACAGTCCCCTGACAATGTTGTCGCTAACACCTCGTGATTTTTCTTTTCTTTTGCTGTTTTTTTCTTTTGTTATTTTCTAAGAAGTTTTTACCCCTCTGGATTGAGTACAGGTGAGGTGTGACGATGAGATCCAGAGTGAGGCTGGACAGGTGAAAATGAGTGTGTGAGTTGTTTTTTTTGTTTTGTTTTTTTTTAGCTGTAGCGTTGTGTTTCATTTAATCAGCCAGGCATGGCGGTGAGGTGGGGGTGGGATTAGGGGTGGAGGAGGGGAGGGAAACTCAGTGGCGTCATAGCACAGTGCTCTCCGACTCTTCCTCCGACTCTGCCGCCGCCGCTTTGTTGCCGGTCGACTCGAGCAGCGCCACTGAGTTCCTGAAGGGGGCGATGTGGGGCAAGTCAAAAATACCGTCCAGTTCCATGTCGATGATGGGGATGTCCAAGTTGCAGAGAGCATCTGGCAGAGCAGAGACACAGACAGGATGTGAGGAGAGTGACATAAAAATACTGTTGGTGATTCTGGTAAAAACAGAGATGATTCCAGTTGTGGTTTCATCGATGCTGGATGATGTTGCACACAGCATGTGGGCCATCATGAGTTCAAACTATAGATACAAGATGAATAAATAAAAAAAATGCATAATAGGGATGCACGATATACATGACAGTGTATTATATTGGTTAATAAATAAAACGGCCTTCACTCTTCTGGTTTCAGGTTTCGCACCAGATGTTGAACCTGGCTGCAGGGATTTTACCGTGTGACGCAGCTGGATTCACAAGATCACACAAGAATCCACCTTCCCAAGCTTCGAGTTATACCTTCATGTCCTCACCAAAAGTTGTGCAGCCAATCAGCGTCATAGGAGGGACTACTGGCAGAAGCATCCAAGCAAGCAGTGGCGGCTCCTGAAGAGGTTAGCGCAGATACTGTGACAGCATCAGTTGTACCAGAACTGGAGAATATTTCTGCATTCAGTGGAGTGCAAAGAACGGTGCTGAAGGCTTTCTCAATGGAAAGACATCTTCTTCTGACTGGCTTCAGCAAAAGTTTGATCTGATTGGTTTCAGTTAGGCCATGTTAAACGTGATAAGAGCTTTTCACACTGCATGTTCTTAGCCCTGGAGTAAGAGTTAACCTTGAGCTAACTTCTGCTAGCCCCGGGTTACATGTCTGTTGGTACACCAACTGATGTGAACATTACAGAACCTGTCTGACTTTTTTTTTTTTTTTTTTTTAGCTCTGTTTCATACTGACACTTTTTAGCCCCTGATTTAGTTGATTTTCAGGAGATAACTCCACAAACTCAGGGCTAACCCTACTCTACAGCAGGGCCAGCAAGCCCAAGGCCAGAGGTCTGAAACCCGCGGCTCCAGAACTGCATGAGGCTCTTTTGCCACTCTCCAGCGACTCCCTGTTGCTTTGACAAAAATTAAACGGAAATGAGTAACGGTTCTTACTTGTTAAATTTTAATTTTGTGATTCTTACATTCTTCAATTGTAAAAATGTGCAGCTATACACAGAATTTAAAATTAAAAAAGTTTTAATATTTTGTAAAATGTGCGTCATAGCGTGCATCTACAGCTAACAGTTCTCTTAGCCTAGGGCCAAGTGCAGTGTGAAAAGCCCTGTATCCAGTCTCCTGCCAAGTGTTGTTTGAAAGTGCTTGCCCTTTTCCAAACAGTTTCTACAGGACAACTTCGCAGATAATTCTGTGTAACAAACCATCTGTTGTGTCAGGTTAGTACTTCAGTCCAGGACCTCGTATTTTTCATGTCTTTTGTAAACTGTTTGCTCACTTTCCTGAATGCAAATGACCAAAGAATTCATTAGAAACTGGCAGAAATGTTGTTATCGTGCATCCCCACTGCTTCTACCTGATGATCAATGACTATTAAAAAAAACAAAAACTGTTCAATACAGTGAACACTGTCAAAATTCAAAACCACAAAATCAACGTAGTTAATTATACTCATGTGTAAACTAATATATTAACCTCACAGGTGTTTGTTTGGTGTCACTTGTGAGAATGATGACGTCCACAGTGTGATGAACAACTGGACACTGCACAGACAGGAAGTGTGCTGGGGGGGGGGGGGGGCAGTGAGGCACAACATTGTGGAGTGGAGTGGGAGTGAGGTGGGGGCGGGGACTGTCAAAGCCAGGGACAGCTGGAGCAAGGCATTATGGGTGGGAATCCTAAGGGCAGGAAAGGTTGGAGGTTTTTTATGGCGTCTGTCCTGGTCTGTTTAGACGGGACGGTCCGGTAGACACGCCTCCGTGAAAGCCATGCATCGCATCAGTCTCAGCCACCATGCAAAGGCCAACACAACGGGTTAGAGCTGGACTGAACACAGCCGCTGTATGTTGGTGTGTACATCATGAGAGGTCATGTAGAGGAAGATCAGAGAGGCTCCAGACTGAGGCTGCTGCAGAGACGTGGACTCAGCATGTTCACACGGCGGCCATTTTGGATGGGAAACTCAAATACTGTTAGCAGAAGTATAATATTGTACTGCTGTGTTCCACGCTACAGGTCACCTGAACATACAGAACCTGACAAATATATGTTCCATAAATTCACTCATTTAACTGAGATACAATGTTGTGTTCTAGATAAAACCCTTGGAATATGAAAAGGTTCCCAGTAGAACCCCCGAGTGTTTTCTAGATCTAGTGGAACCATTATAGTATAGAAGGGTTCTCTGTAGGACCTCTCATTGAGGGCTCTGGGTGAAACCTTTCACAGATGGTTCTAGCCATAGCCCTTTACGTTGGGTTATAAGTAGAACTCTCTAAAAGGGTTCCAAGTGGAACCTTTATAAAAAAGTTTCATAATGAACCAAGAAGGGTTGAAGAACTGTTTATGGTTCTAGTTAGCACCTGGAACGCAGCAGTATGACATTTAAACTTCCCTCCGTGAGTGTGACATCAGAGGAAAATGGCCGGCGTGTGAATGTGGTGTGCGTCTGCTAGCAGCTTCGTCCTGCTGTGAGCTGGCTCTGTGATTGGCTGAGATGGGCGGAGGGTTTGGAGGGGTGGTGGGGAGGAGGAGGAGGAGGTGAGGCTTTAGCACAGGAACTCCTGCTTACCCTAAAAGTCCCTCTCACACATAGAACCACACTGAACCTCTCGGCTCATACCGCTGTAGGTGAGACAATAAGAGCAGTCGATAAGAGACCAAAACATGATTAGAACCCACCAGAGATGAGGAAGTAAATACAGAGTATGAAGAAGAGACACTAAAAAGATAAGTCTGGTGTTACTCTATATTTATGTTATTGACAACAAATCCCATGATTCAGTTTTAGCTCTGATACATTATTTAGCATAAAAATTATTAACTCCACTATTCTGATAATATAATCTTCACAAACCGGCAGTGGTGCATGAAGTACAAACATCTGTCAGCTTGACAGGTAAATAGTCAAACGCTGGCAGGCAGAACTCTGTTCAAACTGTAAATTTAGTGAGAAGGACATTAAATGCAAAATGTGTTGATCTGTTACAGTTATTTTATAATAGCTGGTGGTCAAACAGTGCTGACTGTGGATGTTTTCTTCAGACAAACAAGCTCGAATCATGACAATATCATTCTTCAAAGCAGACAGTAATAAATGACTTCAGATAAAGGGAGTGGAGTAAAAATCAAACTATCTTCTGTGAAACCCTAATAAAAGTAAAAGAATAAAGTGAAAGAATAAAGTTTAGTAAAAGCTGTAGTCGTGTAGTGATGTGTTGTCATCTGTTACCTGTGGACATGCTTTCCCCTGGAGACAAACCATCCAGGAGACCCGTCGAGTGCTCCAGAGGCTGGGGACTGGTGCCGGGCGTGCTGGGGGGCTGAGGAGGAGGTAAGCTGGGCCTCTGCCGGGGCGGCTTGGGGGTCGGCCTGGCCTTGGTGAGGGTCCCGGCCAGCGAGGGCGGAGAGGAGAGGGATGGCGTGGTCGCCATCTGGGCCATCTGCCCCGGGGAGCCGATGGTGGTGTAGCCCTGCGGGTAGCTGAAGCCGTAAGGGGAGGGGGTGCTGGGAGGAGTGGGCGACAGGCTGACCGGAGACGGCTGACCCGTTGACTGGTCGGACATGGCTCCTGTCTGGCAGTAAGGGGGTTTGGGAGGGATCGGCGCCAACTTCTTTGCTGCAGAGACACCAACAAGGAAAAGTAGATTTTTGTTATGTAAATATTATGAAACTGCAGTGATTTTTAGCACCTGTTGTTTAGAAGAGTCACTGCTGGAGGACAGATGGAAAATAATTATATAAAGAAGAGTGTTCTCAGCTCTCTCCCAAAGCTGCAGACGTGATGTGATTTAAAACTTATTATTTGTCTCTGTGGTTTAATTAAAGGACCAATATGTACGGAAAGCTTTTTCCACCAGTGAAAGGAAAATATCCTCATAGTACGACATAATTATGAGATAGAAAGTCGCAATTATGAGATAAAAGTCATAATTATGAGCTAAAATGCTGAAATTATGAGCTAAATGTGCGTCCCTGTGCTCCACATGTTCAAAGCTGTTTTTCAGGTCTTTCCTGTAATAATTATTTTCATTACTGATTAATCTGTCATGCATTTTCTCTATTAATCAGTTTGTTGTTTGCTCCTTAAAGTGTCAGAAAATTGTTAAAAACATTGATCAGTGTTTCCCAAAGCTCAACAGGATGTCCTCAAATGTCTTGTTTTGTCCACAACTTGAAAATATTCAGTTTACTGTCAGAGAGGAGAAAAGAAACTAGAAAATATTCACATTTAAGAAGCTGAAATCATACAATTTTTCTTAAAAAAAAAACAATCAGAACAATTAATCAACTATCAATTTATTATTTTATTTTATTTTATTTTACTTATTTTTTGTATCCCGTTACATGTAATCTGTTACCCCTGAGCGTGTGTTATTACCTCTCCTCAGGGTGTGAGGGCTGTGCTCAGAGTGCTGCGACTGTCCACTAGAGGTCATCGTCCCCTGGATCCCCTTCTGTCCAATCACAGGAGACAGCTCCTTGTTCTTCAGAGTGCTGAGGACACAGTGAAGGAGGAAAAAAAAAACACAGCCATCACAAGCTGCTCCGTGTATCTCACTTCTCTTTAATAACATGTCAACCCCGTAAAATATGAGAGCACCCATAGTTCAATGTCACATTGTCACTGTCGCAGGCGGACATGTGGAGTCTATACTGCGGTGCAGCAGAAGCAGCTCAAACAGCCCAAATAAACCCGAATAGCTTAATGGATTTTCCTTACTTTTACAGCGCAGTGCAGCCAGAATGCCAATGGGAGGAAGGCCTGAAGGTCACAGCGTAACCAGTTTATACTCAGACTGACTGTCAGCAGATGAGGCATGAATGGATGATGGGAGCAGTGAACATCATGAGCATCTCTGGGCTTCATTCCAGTGTCAAACATGGTAGTGTCATTAACTGACGTAGCTGTTCATGTTGTTTTGTTTCACAGTAAGGGTACGTGAATTATCATGACGCCATGAATTCATTTATGTGGTACTTCATGAACTATCAGGGATGTTCGAGGACTAACGGAACCACATGATTTAATGCAGGAACAATTTGTTAATTAATAAAACGACCAAAACGTTTCAATCATCAAGATTTCTCAGTTATTAAAGGGACAATTTGGATTATTTTGACGTGGAGTATTAGTAGTAGTATTGAGGATGGAAGATGGTGCTCGACATGAAAACTACATTCTTAGAAATAAAGGTTCTTCCTAAAGGGTTGAGGTTCCACCCAGAACCATTTTAGCAAGGTTTGTCAAGGGTTCTTTGTAAGACTAAGGGCTGTATTAGATTACCCTAGATCACCCAGATAACACTTTTTGGAAGAAAATCCAAGGTTCTTTGTACCATAATATTAACGGGTTCTCAGTAGAACCCCTTGGGTGGGTTCCAGATAAAACCCTTGACGTATAAAAACGTTCTCTGTAGAACACACTGAGTGTGTTCTAGATAGAACCCTTGGAATATGAAAAGATTCTCACTAGAACCTCCTGGTTGGATTCTAGACAAAACCCTTGGAATAAAAAAGCATTTCCAGTGGGACCTCTGAGTGTGTTCTACACCCTTGGAATCTAAAAGGTTCTCGGTACAACCCTGTGTGAATCTAAAAGGTTCTCAGTAGAGCCCCCTGGGTGGGTTCTAGACAAAATAAAAAGGTTCTCAGTAGAACCCCTGAGTGTGCACTGGTGTTGGTTCTGGTTAAAACTCTTGGGATATAAAAACATTCTAGGTAGAACCCTTAGAAAGGGAACAGTAATCCTGATGATTGAAATATCTTAGCTGTTGCATTAATTAACATGTTGTTGTTATACTGAGCCATGAATGAGATCTTGTTGATTCGTGTTCCTGTTCATGAATGAACTCATGTTCTTTCATGCATTAATTCCTGTATGAATCTATGATAATTCATGTTCCCTGGCTGTATCGTGTGACCAACACTCATCATTGTGTTGTTTTTGTTCATGGTTAAGGTCTGATCTTGCAGTCTACCACTCAGGGCTGACTGGGCCCACTGGTATGACTCATTAACGCCCACTTTTATAATGGTATGCACTGAAAGCTTTGAATTTCCTTTGTTGCCTGGCAACCGGCTCATGAATATCCTGGCAACATGGAAAGTTATGGATTGCATTCATGGCTATTAAATTAAAGATGGATCTGATAATGGCACTCCTAAAGAGCATTGATCTCCATGACTGACTGATGGATACACAACTGAGGAATGAATAAGACAAAGAACAGGGCGGCGCTGCTGGGAGTGTCTTAATCTCACCCGTCCCCGTTTCTCCTCCCATCATGCCTCTGTCATGTTTCTTTGTCTCTGTGGGGCCTCTCTTCGTGTGTGTGTGAGTTGTGTTGGAGTACGAGTTCGAGTTGAGCAGGTTCTGTATTTACCTAGTCAGCTTGGCTCCTCTCTCCCGGCTACAGGCACAGGCTGCCCACGGAGGGGGAGCAGATAGGGGGGTGTTGGGGGGTTTGGGGGAGCCCAGGAGCAGATCGTGACGAGTAAGAACGAGCGGGGGTTTGATGTAAAGGGTGGAGGAGCCATTCGTTTCCGACGGGGTCGCATGCGAAGCGTCGGGGAGGGAGCCCTGTTTGGGCAGGTGCAGGGAGTTGGGTTTGGGGTTGGAGTTGACGTCAAGCTGCTGAGGGGACGGGCAGAGGGAGTGGGGGAGTGGGGGTGGGCTGTAGCCGGAGCGGCGTGGAGGAGGGGACGGGCCGGGAGGTACGGACTCGGGACCGGGAGCGACAGGACGCATACACGGAGGTGCTCGGGTGTAGAAATGGTGGTGAGGGAGTGAGAAAGAAGAGCAAGAGGAGGAGGAGGAAGAAGAGGAAGAAGGGTAAGGGGGAGGCGGCCTCTCCTCCTCAGGGGAGGGGTAGGCGTAACAGGAGTCCGACCAATTGGAGGATGCATCATCCGAGCTGTAATGATAAACATGTCAATGTCTCCAGACGTTGAAAAGCTGTTAAAGTGATGAATTCATTAGACGTGAAGAGAAGTGGGATGTGTTGGTCTGTGGGTTTAAGTTTGGTCCATCATGAGGGAGGAAATCAGGCGAACATCAACTGACCCTTTCTAAGTCCCGCCCCTTTTTGGAACCTCAGTCAACTTTCTGCTTTCCTGTTTTCTCTTCATAGATATGCTATTATGCTAGCCCTTACAGTCGCATCCTAAGCAAGCTAATGTTAATAGTTAGCTAATCTACATTAATTGTTAGCTAGCCAGTTAGCGTTTCTCTATAGCAAAACACTAGCTAACTAGCTAGGTAACAATCATCAACTGTGGAGGTCAGTAACCTTTGCCCCCTCTCAGTGGCTCCCAGTGATTTTGACAAAAAAATATATGGAAATGAATAGCAAGTATTGTATTATATAAACCTATTGTCACTCAGCCTTGCCTCCGATTTGTCCTAGTGGTCATTCATGGAACTGCAGCTGAAAAAAAAAACCCCCACTAACCTACAAGCCACCATTATAAAAGAGGCATCTGTAAAACTGTTGACAGGACGCTGCAAACTGCAAACGAGGTCAATTATGACTCTGTCTGGTTTTCTTTTCAACATAGGTGAGCCTGGCTCATAGCTAAATACAGGAAGCAGAAAGCAGAGGTACCAAACTCTCTCAACTGCTACTGAAGCACTGAGCAAAAAGGGGCGGGGCTTAGGAGGGGTCAAGTATTGTGTCAGGGAGGAAAAGTGAGTGCTCCAGGGGGGAACAGTACAGAGGAAGTAAAGAACAGGTGCCCATGAGAATCTCTTGTGGTTTTAAAATCACGATAATGAAATAAAACAGAAAAGTCAGTCACCTCATCCATTGCAGGGCCTTGCGACAATGGACAGTTATGCTGTTAATGATGCTTGGACTAATGGCAAAAACAAAACAGGCATATAATTCATGCACATGCAGCAGTGAAACATTTCTACTGAACTACAGATGAACTTTTCCCCAACTTTTTCCACATTTCATTATTATTATTATTATCATGTAAATCCAACCAGAGAAGTGAAAATCTTATGATATACTGTATCACCACTCAGGCAGAAAATTAAATCTGAATCCACACAAAGATGAGAGAAAGTAAAGAAAAAAAAGAAATGTGAAAGAGCAATCACAGAGTTTGAGATGACATGCTTCATCAGAGGTGAGACAGCAGGGGTTCACACGGAGGTGACGTGGTGAGAGGAGGAGCATTTTGTGATGGGGGGGGTAGAAACAGAGCAACAGACAAGAAAAAAACGTGGGTAAAGAGCAGACAGCGCCGTTCTGGTGTCAGGACGCAGCAGCACACGCGGCTGGGAGGGAGCAGCAGCAGGTGGGGGAGGGAGGGAGGAAGGTGTGTGACGAGGGGAGTGAAAACAGGAGGGGGGGGGGGGGGGGGGCACGACAGCCTTACCTGGCCCGGTCGCTGCTAGTGGGAGGAGGGGTGGGGGAGGGGGAGAGTTCCCCAGGCTGCTCGGGGATGAGAGCATCAGTGGGCAGGGCGGGGGGATGCACGCTCGGTGGCGTGGAGGAGCATTTACGCGTGGTGGACGAGCCCCTGCGTGACACCCAAGAAGTGTCCATCACCCTGACACCCATGCTGCAGTGGGACAGAGATGCACAGCCAATCAAATCAAGGGAGGGGGCGTGTGTGTGGTTCAGGGGGGGTTCAGGTGTCCACGTCCTGAACACACTGTCAGGGGTTTCCCTGTCTGCCTCCCAGGGGCTCTGCACTCCACCCACACAGCCTAATATGGGTTTACTTACCATCCTCAGCATGCAGAAACAGAGAACATTTCATCCACAGTGTCTTCTTTAAATGTGTAATTCCCCTTTAAAATGAATCATTTTCCTACATGACGACGTATGAATGAGGTGAAATGTCAAATCTTTTCATAACTGCAACACAACTGCAGTTTGGATGAAACGAACAAGAATAAGATGCAAGTTACGGTCCTGTGGTCAAAAAATGAGTAAAGAACTAGTTTGACATTTTGGGACACTCCCTTATTCACCTTCTTGTCAAGAGTTAGGTGAGAAGATAGACATCACTCTCACGTCTGTCCATTCAAAATGAAGCTGCAGCCAGCAGGTGGTTAGCTTAGTGTCACAATGTGTCAAAATAAAACAAGATGGTGGACCAAAAAATGCAGACAGGTGAAGCAGAAACAGTTAAAATGTTTTTAATTAAGTAAACGAATGAACAAAAAGCCTTACGTAAAGACAGTCAGGTCAAAACCAGAGTCCAAAAAAACCCAAATGAATCCACACAGGGCAAAATGAGGAACGCAAAGTCCATGAAAATGAGTCCAAAGTCCAACACATGAAAGCAAGATCAGGAGAACGGAGGATGACACACAAGGGTGCCGAACTGACACAGAAACAGAGAAACACAAGGACTAAATGGACAAGCAACTAACAAATGGTGTTAAAAAAATGGCAGGAAAAGGACAAAGACAGGAAGTAAAGTCAAGACACATGAGGGAGGGCCAGGTCTGCAAAGTAAAACTCCAAACCATGACACTTAGCTTAGCATAAAGACTGGAAACAGGAAACAGCTAGCATGGCTCTGTCCAAAGGTGATAAAGTCTGCCTACCAAGACCTCTAAAGCTCATTAATTAATTCTTCCACAAGAGGTCTCCCTCACATTAAAACATTAAGTTGGGAACACACATCCATATGTTACCTGACAACAACACATCCACCAAAAAGACCATTGTTGGGACAAAATTACCCACACTGTTAACTAGCATCACAACTAGCTAACTTTCTGTTGTAGCAGTTCATTAGCTTGATGTTTCTATTAAGAAAAACTACTACAGTCATTAAGTTATTAACATTATTTGCAGCTAATTTCTGTTTTGTTGCTCTGGAATAATTTGGAATTATTATCTTGTGACACATTAATAAACTTGTATCATGGAAAACTGGACTGCATCTCCAAAATAGTCACTGCTGTTGTGATTTTGGATGAAGAAATATTAGAAAAACACAAAAAAAAACACACTCTGTCCACTGACTGTGGTTATTACAACAGTGAGATGATGCTGCTGTGTTTGTCAGACTGTTTTTACTTTTGGACGGAGCTGCTAACTGTTTCCCCAGCTAGCTAAGCTATGCTAACCAAGTGCTGGCAGTAGCTTCATATTTTTTGAACGCAGAGAGTAATTAGCAGAGAGTAATTAAAGGGATAGTTCACCCAAAAATGAAAATTCAGTCATTATCTACTACCTCTCGTGCTGATTGAAGGTCGGGTTTAGTTTTTTTTAGTCCACAAAACACTGCTGGAGTTTCACAGGAAAACAGTGTTGCAGAATCTCCCAGACAATGGAAGTGAATGGTGACCAGTTTACAAATGTAAAAAAACAACAGAATAAGAACATAAAATGCCTCCATACTGCTCATCTGGTGTAATCCAAGTCTCCTAAGGTCCTGATATGCCAAGTTGACTAAAGAAATATTATTTACACCATGTTTTTAGCCTGATTCTTCACTGTGGATCTTTAGCTTGGACCCACATTCACGTGCACAAGCACACTGTCTGAACTGGGTGTGTGTGGTGTGACGGGGTGCAAACAGCATGTTTATCTGTTTGAAAACTGGTATTTTGTGGACTAAAGAACTAAAATGGATCTTCAAGTAGCATGAGGTTGAGTAAATAATGACTGAATTTTCATTTTTGGGTGAACCATCCCTTTAATATGACAAAAAAAAAAACAAAAAAACAGGAGTTATCTTAACTATGTAGCTGGCTAACACTAAACAACAAGAGGCTGTTGTACTCACAGGCTGAACAAGTTTGTCCAGTGCCAGAAACTGCAAAGATGCTACTTATGCAAACACAGAAAGAAAGGCCCCCTTTGTCCACGTCACCCATTTGTCCCCCTACTGTGTTGGAGACATTGAACTACAGGAGTCCAAGTGTGTCACTTCATTAAACAAACACACAAACACACACGTACAACAAACGACAGACACTTCCTGCAAACGTGCAGCTGAGACAAACAGATGATGAACAGACCGATGAGAGGATGACTGGAGGAAAAGGATCTATACTGTACCTTTGTATCTTCCTAATGCTGCACAGTTAAAACAGAGACAAGCACAATGAGGACAGGAGTAAGGATCATGTAAGACAAGAGTCTCCCCGGGCTCATTAACAGCATCGTTATCAAAGCGGCAGAGAGGAACTTTGGCAGGACAAACTCTTAAGACAAGAGCCAAGATGGAGGAGCAAACGGGGAGGCTGGCCTGGCAGGGGGCTGCAGGGGACGAGAGTCACGCTGAGTGTAATGAGGAGAGCGATTTGAGGGGCGAAATGTGCTCTCCCCGGAGTGCTTCAACCACGTCAAAACCCAGAGAGGAAATTATCGTTTCATTTAGCCCTAATTAGGTCAAATGTTCCCTAATGGATATGAGAAAATCCCCAAAAATAAACGACTGCAACTGCAACGTGGTTAGTTGTGAGAGTAACAATCTGGTACATTCATGCTTCACACTGACAATTTAATATTCATGGTGCAACTGCAATATTCACACTATGTGGCAAAAAGTTCCTATTTTGCATGCTCTGCAGGCCTGCATCCTGCCCTGCACGTAACCTTGTGTGTCCACACTACTTTTAAATTATTCTCACTGGTCAGATTAATGTTGAGGTTAAGTGCAGTGTGTGTCCTTCATCTGGTCCTGCTGGCTACAGAGGATGATGGGAAATTATGATTTGACATAACGTTTTTATTCCTGTCATAATCGGGCACAGATTCCTCAGAGCATCAACATCAATTAACTTTGGGACAGAGGTGGGAAAAGTCCACACATTCTGTACTCAAGTACAGATACGAAAAGATAAAAAAAAAAAAAAATACTGATAAAAGTAGAAGTACTGATTCAACTTCCTTACTCAAGTAAAAATGGTCTTGAGTCTGAAATGTACTCAATGTAAAAAGTCGTCATCTGAAAGAGACAACCGAGTCTCTGTCTGTCTGTTTAGTCTTGTTACGTCTTTTTTATCTTGTTGCGTCTTCTTCGTCTCGTTATGTCGTCTTTGTCTTGTTACATCTTTTATGTTATTTTCATCTTGTGCCATTCTTTTCTTCTTGGTACGTCTTTTTCATCTTGTTGTCATTTGTCTTTTACAATATTTTTCTCCTTGTTATGTCTTTTACACTGGTTTTGGTCTTGTTACATTTTTTGTATTGTTAGATCGTTATGTATTTTCCTTCTTGATATGTCTTGTCCGTCTCATCACATCTTTTGTCGTTACATCTTCTTTGTCTTGTTATGTCTTTTCCCTCTTGTTATGTCTTTTACATCATTTTTCCTTATTGTTATGTCTTTTATGTCATTTTTCTTCTTGTGTCTTTTTTGTTACGTTACATAATTTTTAGTCTTGTTACGTCTTTTTCATCTTGGTACGCCCGGTGTGCTTGACATGCATTGATGCGCAATGATGCAAATTAAAAATAATTATAATAACAATTCCCCTCAAATGCATTAAAACTAAATTGACAAGCTTAGTTTTTAAAATGTAAGGAGTAGAAAGATCTTTGTGTTCAAATGTAGGGAGTAAAAGTAGAATACTCAAGTAAAGATATCTGAAAAAATCCAATCAAGTATTATTATTTGTACTTAGTTACTTCCCACCTCTGCTTTTGAGAGTAAAACTTAAAACTTTGCAGCCATGTAGAGACCTGAAATCTAAAATCTTTGGTACATAAAAACTAAAATAACCTCGCTTCTGAAAGGAGCAGCAGCCTCTTTGTGCTGAGCCTGCTGGTTCTGAAGAGTGTTCTCTGTGTTTCCATTGAAAGCTGAGCTCTATTGATCACACTTAACACACACACAGACACACACACACACTCGGTCCTGGTTTAATTAGCTGGGCTACTTGTGGTCCCGGGGCTGCAGAGCTCAGACTCCCCGCAGGGCCTGATAAGACCAAGGGTGTATTAAAGCATTAAAGAAAGAGACACAGAGACGGACAGAGAAAGAGAAAGAAAGCGACTGACTGGTTTTCAGCTAATCCTCCAAAGCTTGAGGATTGTCAGATTCCTCATTTCACAGACTAAATGTCATCTCTTTCTCTTTTTTTCTTTCACTCAGCTGCATAAAAACCCTGAAGGCAGGTACTGCAGCCAAAGAGTGATACTGCACTCGTTCTGTCCACCTCATAGTGAAACTGAGCGTCTCGCTGAGGTCACTCCTCACATGAAACTTGTGTAATCAGCGGGGAATTCTCTCACTCTTGCTTCACACGTCCGACCCTGTCAAAATGCGGTCGTGCAGAAACTTTTTACGCGCCTCAGAGTGGCCTCATCTAGACAGAAAACTCAAAGCTAAACGCGTTGGTTCAGCTGTCAGTTAGGATCCGCCCTGAACGGAGCTGTAAGGACACCGCAGAGGTGGAGGGGACTGCTGATTGATTCAGAGGCAGACTGACATGATTGTGTCTGTGCTCACTGGGAGGTTTGTGATGAACGTGTTTCCTCTGACTCACAGACAGACGATTGTAGGAGAAGTTTTTCCTCACTGTTCTGGTTTGTTCAGTGTTTTAAAAGCATATTGAACACATGTTTGTAGCTCATATAGATGTGGTTGAATTATTGTACTCAGTATCAGTCCTAAACAGACTACATTAGCAACAGGATAATGTCTCTCTGTCTGTCTCCTGTCCTCTGTCTATCTTTGTAGCAATGCTAACGACAGTGGCAATGGTGGCCTATTGGTCAGTCGGTCCACAACTTTGGTCCAGACTGAAACATTTAAACAAACCCTCTCTAACTTCTCACAAACCCAAAACTGCAGCTACATGTGGTGAAAATGTAACCCCAGCTGAGGGTGAAAGGTCGTACCCGTCCTTCTTATAAAACTCCAGCATCATGTTGTCTGTGGCGACGCTGAGCGGCCGTCGACTCTGGTCGTTCTGCCTCCGATCGAGCTGATCCATGTCCGGAGACGGCATCGAGCTGTAGTTGGCATTGTGGTTGGTGTGGACGGGGCTCCCGTAGTTCCCTGTGACGTTGAACTCGATTTCTAAGAAAGAGGAAAAGGACGAGATGCAAAAAGAATTTAGTATTTTATTTTATTAGAGACAAAAATAAAACATCTATTTCCTCTTGTTTAATCCCTCCTCACCGCCAGGGAAGAACCAGTCGGCGTGCTGGATGATGGGTTCGATGATGCCGACGATCTGCAGGGAAACTGTGGTCATCATCTCTGTGATGTTCCTGAGAGACGAGAGGAGACAGAGACGTTTTCATGGTCGACGATCATAAGAATTTACACTCGGGCGGTGATTAACACATTTTCATGATATTAGAGAAGCATTAAATGCAGAAAATTAAAACCATTTGGGCTATTAAAATACTAATTAAAAGTTAGAGAGGGATAAAGAGTTGGTAAGATTTATAAAGAGATAGACGGGAGGTGTCCTTCACCATTTACAAACTGCTTACTCATCATCATCATGATTATACTGCCTGATAAAAAAAAGTCTCCTGGACATGTGGAGGATCTTTGTGCCTGCTGGCCGTTTACTTATAAGTGCTTTGAGCTCTAAACAGCATCATGAATATCAACAGTTCAGATTATTCAGCTGTCTGCAACATCGATCGAGTTACTCCACGAAAAAGAGATTATTTACACATTAAATTACCAACATATAATAAAACCAACTCCTAGGTTACTCCTACAGGTAACAATAAGATTTAAGAAAATATACTGTGTATTCCTCCCTAAAATGATGCAGGGTCAGTCAGCACAAACTCAACCAAACTTTGTGTGAACCCTCATAACTCATTTTAGTGGACATGCAAGAGTTTCCAAAGATGCTAAATATGTCAGGTTGAATTTGGGTGAAATGAGTATCAAATGGTGCAGGAGACATCTAGTATTTCCATTTAATCAAATTGTGTGTCTTGAGTTTGCATATTTCACACAGTGTAAACATCGTGTAGCTTCAATCAAGAACTCCGACAAGCAGAATATACAGACAGACAGAGTGGAATAAGACTTTAGAGCCACTTAAGGGGGAATAAACTGGATGTTAGAGGAGTTTATCAAATCATGCTCCTGTCTACAGTGGTATAAAGAGGTTTAGTATTTTATAAAAGTTTGAAGGCTGAATACTTTTTTAAAACATCTGGTCTTTGCAGTTCTTACAATACTCAAACAGAAGTAAATAGTGGGTTTGTTAGGGAATATTTTCAGCCGTGGATTAATCCATTTTTGGTGCTCTAGTGAGTATTTGGTGCAGCAGGACGGTGGATGTGGGATCGAGTCGTGTGTGTCTTGGTGGTGATGAAGGACTGGCTCAATGATGTGCTTTAAACCACGAAGCTCTACCGATATCACAGAGGAATAAGATACTATATGATATAATATTAATTGATAATTAATAGTTTTAGTCTCTTCATGGGACATGTTGTTACTAAGTGAAATAGAGAATATCACCAGCCCTATGCCTCAAATACCACATGTGCACATCTCACTTAAATTTGCATTCTATATTGTTAAATTTTGTTAATACTGTTACATAAAAGTCAGTAAACTAGTGTAACTGTGTATCTCTGCCGTCTCACCCTTCGTTGTTCATCCACAGCAGGTTCGGTCCGAGGACGATAGCGATGTTTCCAGGCGTCATCTTGTTCACATCCTGGTATTCAGTCAGTTTGGAGAGGAATT
Source organism: Lutjanus erythropterus (assembly GCF_056507025.1). Taxonomy (NCBI): domain Eukaryota; kingdom Metazoa; phylum Chordata; class Actinopteri; order Lutjaniformes; family Lutjanidae; genus Lutjanus; species Lutjanus erythropterus. The sequence continues at coordinate 26,221,540 of NC_139333.1, forward strand.
TGATCAAATACCTGTTAACACAGATACAGGAAGTAGCTCAGTCTATGAAAACATTACTCATAAGGAGGTTATGTTTTGGTTTGGAAGACGGCTGCAGCATCGTTTGAGGAAGAACCCATCAATGCACAAGGACCGATACACAATTTTTTTGACTTTTGTTAATATTGTAAGATAGAACAACTGTAACACCGATGTCTTTAGCAAACACTGCGGGTATAGAGTAGCGAGTATTGACTGTAGTAATAGTGTAGTATAGTAAAAAACGTAACTAGACAAAAAAGATGTAACAAGATGAAAAAGACGTAACTAGACCAAAAAAAAAAAAAAAACCACTGTAAAATACATAACTAGACACTGCCTCCCTCACTGCCAAACTCCATTAACATTTTATTCAATTCAACTTTTATAAACATCAAAGCCCTCTACAATTTTATTTTTGATTTCTTACAATTTACTAATTCAGATACTTACTAATTCAGCAAACATTCAGCATTAATTTGAACCCAATTAACATGAAAAAAGTGAGCAAAAACAGTCATTCTGGTCCAGAATTAAAATTTCACAAAAGGACAGTGCAGCTGTAGCATAGCGAGTGTTTCAACTCTGCATGTTTCTTTAATCACTGATGACATATCCTGGTGATTTTATAATTTATTACAGTAAATATATTACAAATGTATCCTTTAACAATTAAACCTTCTTTTGCAGATTGTCTTATATATATTATATATCTTATATATATTGCATGATCCGTGATTGTTTTGGAAATATATTTAGATGTGTGTAGTGGTTGCACTTGCAGATTATAGGCCTCATAGTTTGTGATTGTTTCAGTAATATATGCGCGTCAAATGAGACATGTAAAATGAGAAATGTGGGAAATAGTGAGCTGTACTCGTAAATCCAGGTCAGGTTTCCCACCCTGAGTTTATTCCCAACAACAGACCCACAGTAAAGTGAATGCAGTGTTACAGTTGTGGTTAGTAAGAGCAGTATACTGACCGAAGCTTATTATTACAGCAGACTATTGTTACGATCTCTCAGACTCCTCATGGGGGCTGTGAGATGAAAAGTGGGCCAGTGTGTTTGTGTGTGAGCTGAATGACTCATCCCGAGCTGAACTACAGCTGAATGAACATCAGGCAGCTCATTCCAGCGAGCAGCCATCATCTGGACAGGTCTGACAGGTCCCCTCAGAGGAGCTCCGTCTAAAAATACGCCCTATTTGTGCGATTCGATGATGACACTGACAACTGCTGCAGTGTCTCGCTCTTTCAATCCTTTCCTCTCTTCCTCATCCTGCCGCTCCTCTTTTTTTTTTTGTCTCTTTTGATGGTGAGACGAGCCCTCTAGCAAATATCCATGACTTGTCTTAATCCAGCGGCAAATAGAGCAACGCGTCAGCTGTTTGACACTGAGGTCAGGGTTTTTGTTTTCTGGCAGGTGTGGGAGAAACCTCCTGATTCGAGGGAACAAACTGAGAGATGAAAGGTTTCACCGAAGAGCGAAGAGGAAGGAGGAGGGAATCAAAGCTTGATATGACTCAAGCTTTGATTTTTTAATATTTATCTGGATCAACAAGTGCTTCTTATTCAGCTGGATCACAACTTCTCAACACTTCAACTCCCTAAATTAAGAATTAATGCAGAAAAGAAAGAAATCAATCTGAAGGAAAGGCTAAAATCTACGGTTTATAAATCCTACTAGTGGCCACTGCAAGTATATAACAATTAGGTGGTTAAGGTGTAAAACTGTATTAGATGGAACCCTATTGATGCAATAATGTCAATGCAATAAGGTTATTTTATTCATCCACTACTTTCTACTCTCACTACTCTTTATTAGCCATCTACACACACACACACACACACACACACACACACACACACACAATCTCCCCACCTTCTGTTTTCTTATTCTAGGGTTCTGTTTTATTACCTTTGTTACTTTATGGCTTTGGTTTCTTTTAACTTTTTTTTTTACAGCTGGAATAATTGTGCCAAGCAAAAAAAGGCTAATTCCAGTGTTAGATGCTGAAATCAAAACACAATATCAGTAAAATAAAACAACAAATAAAAAAAACAACGTAATGAGACAAAAAAGATGCAACAAGACAAAAAAAACAGAAAAGACATTGAAAAAAGACATAAGACGAAAAACAAAATAATGAGACATAAATTCGTAACTAAACAAAAAATGGTGTAAAAGAAGTAACAATACAGAAAAAAAATGTAGACAAACAAAAAATGACACAAAAGAACAAGACAAGATGAAAAACTAACAAGATAAAAGAGACGCAACAACACTAAAAACTACGTAAGGGACATAACAAGATGAGAGAGGAAGACTGAACCTTGAAGGAATGGTGAGGTTCAATTAACTTTACACAGAAACAAGAAGAAGAAAAGTTCTCTGGAGAACGATTTTTTACTTTTATACTTTCAGTACATTTCAGAGCCTTCACTGTTGAATTTCTACTTCTGCTTCTACCAGAGTATTTTCTACTTGACAGAATTTAGACGTGTATCTAAAGTCTGACTGATCTGGCTGAGTCCATGTTGGCCCGGATAAATGAAGCCACATATGAATAAACAGTGAAACATGGAAACAGTGACTCACTTAAAGTTGTTGTTGTTGGCTGGGGGAAGTTTCTCACAGGCATTGAGGAGAGCCTGCAGTCTCTTGTCTTGATCTTGAATGCTGCAGGACGACAAAACAGAAATGATTAAAAGAACGCAGAGGCTGAACACGTACAAATCTATAGATCCAAAGAAACGCACACCATCACCACCGATCTAATAAGAACAACACTGTGATGCAGAGAGGATACAGACTTGGAGGCTTGGATCCAGTCGTTGTAGAGCTCGTATGTCATTAAAGGCTCAGGAAGCTCCCGCAGGTACGACTTCAAAGCACCTGCACAGAACAAAATAACAAGATACATGCATGTATATATGCATTTATTTATGCACATACAGTGAATACACAATGTGCTGTCAGTGTGGTTACACTGAGTCAACCAATCTCCATGAGTTCTACCAATCATAGCAGTCCCTGTCATACATGTCTCAATAAACCGACTCATGGTTTTATTATTTACTTTTTTTGTATTTATATCTTTCATTTTGTCATGGGTACTGAAAATAACGCAAGATTTGTCATTGCTATTGGCAGTCATCATTTTTTAATAATTTTGTGCTCGCTGTTTCGACTGAGTTTGAGCTCCAAAAAGATTTTGCTTCTTTGTAGAACACCCTGCAGGCGCACTTCTTCATCTACAAATAAAGAATATTGTCTCTGAATTTTTGTAATCATGAACCTTTTTGGTGAGATTACTTAAAAGTACAGAAGGTGCTTTTGTTCTCCGTGGAACAAATTTCCTTTCCATTTTAATAAATTAGATGGTCTCCACTTGTGTTTTGTAAAAATTAACCTGATGAAGATCATTGTACCGAAATGTTGTTAAGAACTCTTGGTGCAGAAGGCAGTGTACGTTTTTGCTTTTTAATGAATCGTTTAAAAAATATTGCAAATTGTTTTTGGCAATTTTTCTTGGATTTCTCTTGAATTTGATTGCAAAAAAAAACAAACAACATGCATCACAATTTTTTTTAGAAAAGCTGCAGGTACAATCAGGTAATTTAGGCTGCAACAATCCCCCAAAACACCTTTAAATCCAGGAAGGTCTGACAAAAGGTTGTTTATTACGTAGCCTATGCTGCTTTTAAAAGAAAAATTGACGCACTACAACGGAACTTGTTAGAGTATTCAGATTACTTTTTTGTTGTACCAAATCAAAAAGATAACAGAATAATAAGACAAAGAATGAAAGAAAGAACTGTGACCTGATTGGCACTTCAGCGTCTCAACACTGAGTCATTTCAGTGGAACACATCATGTTTGATTCATGCCTCTGGCTTTTGTTGTGGAGGTAATTTCACATCGCTGTGCGAAGAGCAAACCACTGCAGATGTACTCAGTAGACTGGTGCAGGTATGAATTAATTCTGGATAAGCCTGTCAGGTCTGGATCTATATGTGACTGAGTGTAATTTCCTGCAGCTTATTGAACTGTTTGATATCGGATTATATGTCTGTCTCATTTACCAGTCACCAAACACACAGCGCATCACAACTTCTCTAACGATCAAAATCCCACGGAGACAAAACAGCCAATCACTGCGCAGCAAGATCGAGAAAACACACCAACATCAACTGCATCATTGAAACAAGAGTCTGCTTCCCAGGGTGCAGAGAACAACTCCTGCTTTGAGCCAAAATGTGTCTAAATACTACAAATATTTTCAAATGTTCAGCTGTAAAAACCAACCCAACACTTCAGGAGGTTTACTTTGTGTTTAGTTTTCAGATTTTCAGTTTAATTATTTCAAATACAGACACACACACTGCTGCGTGTGCTAATCTCCCCTTGTAATCCGTCCACTCTGCTGTGGCTGCGATGTTTTCCTCTTTCCTCGTCTGAAGTCTTTCATCATGCACGCGCTCACATGAAAAAAGCCAATTAGAGACCCAGTTAAGTGGATACCGAGAGCACCGTGTTAGCTACAGCTAACGTTAGCCACACAGTGATGTCAAGACATAACGTGAAGTGATCTGGAGTGGATTTTATTGATGCAACCAACCAACATTCAAGTGCTTATAAAAAAGAATGAATGAAGCTCAAACAAAATGTTTTCCTGTGTCTGAAACTAGAGGACCTGTTCTTTCTTTTGATATATTCCATGTTAAGATATTCACAGAACTGAATATTCTGTGGGTGTTGAAAAATCTGTGAATTTTGTCAAAAATGCTGGCGCTGCCTGGCAACTTTAAAAAACAAAAAACAAACAAACAAAAAAACGCTGGCAGTGAAAGAGGTTATGGACAACTTTAAGTAAGCATCATGTTGTCCAACCACTAACACTGCTTACCTTCTTACCAACAGCTAACAAGATACAACCAACACATTTATTAAGAAAATTTAATTATTCTTTGCGTGACAATTTCATTAAATTGTAGTTTTTCTGTGCACATTCAGAGATGACACAAACATAACTCCACGCAGACCCACCTACTCTGATATGAGCAGCACTTTAAGATAAACATAAAACTATTTCCAAACAGTGTTGGTTCGGATCTGGTGGGCGGGGGTGTAATTTTCCAGTGCTGACGAGGAAGGCGACGGCTGACTGAGCTTCTCTCTGACTCGTCTTCTTCTCTCTCTGGTCTGCTGCGTTCATTTCCCCCGGGGATGTGTGGGATGGATGACAAACAACACAGTCAGGGCATCCCTCGCTCACAGACGGCTTGGAGGCTGCTGTCGTTCTGTCTGACTGTGTTCACCAACACGTCTGCTTCGTCTGTGTGTTTACAGGCATGTTGTCAGCGGCTGCCGCTAAATAAACAATTCTGGAATTATGTTGAAACGACACTCCAGTTTGCTGTTTTTACTGAGAAAAGCCTGCCGCTGCTGCTACGTTTGACTGAGGCTGATGGGAGATGCACACGCCCACCCCTCCATCAGGACCACCACAGATTAGATTTGCTGTTGGAGCTCACCCAGTTTAATATGGGATCATTAGAGAGGGAGACGGCCTCGACCAGGATTCATCTCTTTCTCCACATGCTCCAGTGAGCACAGCTGATTGACTGACTTTTTTTTGGAGGGATATTTAATAAAAGAACATATTGTTCCTGATGGGTGAAAACATTGTGTCTCCAGTTTTTGTGGTTTTCATGTTGAAAAAGGACCTTTTGCTCCAAGCTTTTCAAATTAGTTTGACTTGATTTCAAAATGCAAACATTTGCAAAAGACAAACCTGAGGCACTCACATGTAGAGGAGCAGGAGAATGTCAATAAAAAGCCTTTACAAGCAACAGTGGTGGACTGTCTGAGAGGATGGGGCGAAAAAACTAAAAAGGGCATCCTACAGGGCACCTTTTCCCAGTTTTCTCCACTGGAAGGGCACCCTAGAGAACAGTATTTCTGTTTGGAAAGTCTAGGATACCCTTCCAAAGGACAAAACAGGAAAAAGTGTCCTCTGGGGTGCCTTTCTAGTGGACAAAGTGGGAAAAGTGTGCTCTAGGGCAAAATAAATGCTGTATGCTCGCTGAGCAGCAGTGAAAGCCAAGCAGTGACGTTGTCTGCCTGGCAGTAAATGTACAGTTCCGGTCTGAGTTTGTCAATGTTTTAAGACTAAAGCAGAGCTCCTGAGTGCATTCAAGTTGAGCAATTTTACACAAATACCACTATAATGTGGAGAAATAGGTATGAAGATATGAAAAAACAGACACTGACCGAGCCTTCAATACACCAAAAAGGTGGTGTCACGGTTACAAGTTCTCTAGTTGAATCTAATCTGTTCTAAATTATGAAAATATTCTAGTTCTGTTTGAAGGTACCTGGGGGCTTCTTCACTGACGAATCCCAAATGACTAATTTAAAAATGCATTGTTCTCAAGCTAAAAATATCTTCCATACCTCCTGAAAAGTTGTTGTTTTGAAGATATAAGACAGCAGCTATGCAGCAGTCAGCTCTGGTACAGACAAGCACCACAATCAAGAAAAAAAAGATCAATAACAGCACCATGAAAGCTTGAAAGCTTTTCTTTCTTTTGTAGTCGATCACAGTTCTGATTTAAAAGCAAATCAGTGACAGCAACAAAAAGAAAACAGATCTCTGTTTGGTGCAGCGTCTGCAGAAGATGAAGAATCTGTCTGACACTAATACCAGTTATATTTGGAATTTATCACTCAATGTTTTTGGGATAGTTTATTGAATGTCTCTAATAAAAGAGAAAAACAGCAGAGACGCAAAAACGTTTTGCTTTTCTTGTAGCTGGTTCTCCTGTAGAAGAACTGAACTAATCAAGTCTACAGTAATCCTTTAACTCTCATGTGTGGCCCTCACATAAGGCGTTTAAATTATTCACTGCTGAGGTTTACAAATGACTGCAGAATCAGTCATATGTGCGGGAGAAATAAACACAAACAGTAAACAGGGATTAATAATATTCGGGAACCAGCGGATCAGTGGCAGCTTAATTATTCTGTTCATTCCCAAAACCAATTCCCCCCCGTGTGGAAGTGAAGGTGGCGGGGCAGACATGGAGGGAGGGAGTGTGCCAGAAATGTACAGAAATTACATTCCTAATGAGCAACGGGTGCCAACTTGTTAATCTACCCCTGAAAGGCAAGTTTCCCCAGTCTGGATGATGGCAATCAGTTGTCATGGCAACAGATTAGGTGCAACTCAGAGCAGGCTTGGTGAGTAGGATTACATGTACTGGGATTACATAATTAGGTCGCAAAAGGAGTTAATTGTATTCCATTCCAGTTACAAATAAAGACTAAATAAAGAACGATACACGAACAATTTGAGTCTCACACCACTCTGGCCTGAAACCATATGTCTTTAAATCAGAAAAGAGGAACAACATCACAGTGCAGTGACAGTTCTGCAGTCCAAGACTGGACATCTAATTTAAAATAACATTTACAGATCAAACCAACTGACTAACGTTAGTTACACAGAACAACCATTTACGCTAGCTAAACAGACCTACTGCTAACGTTAGTTACACAGAACAGCAAATAATCTTATTAAAAACACAACTGCTAATATTAGCTACACAGAAATCCAGTTAGCTAAGTATGAACTAACCTGGCAATACTACTGTTGCACTGAAACATATTTTTTGAGTGTAGGTGTTGATACTGGAGACCATGACTGAGAACATTTATAAAGTAACCCTCTCAACCCTGGCCTGGAACAGGTGGGGGTGGGTGTCCCGGTGTGTGGCGGTGTTGTAGTAGACAGCTCACCTGCGATGGCGTGTGGGTCTGCAGAGTACTCCTGAACATCTAACACCCCGCAGTCCAAAGACGCCTTCAGCTTCTTCAGTTTGGAGGCCGAAGGAGCGACTCTGAACAAACCCTGAGACACGAAACATGACAACATGTTAAAATGACATTTTAGTTTCAGGTTTCTGTTCTTTTTTGCAACAAGGGTTTCTGTTGATGGATATTACATTTAACTCGACTGCTAATGAATGAAAAACAGACATCTGGTATCAAGATGATCAATTTGTGTTTCCTCTAAAAGCATGAATCAAATATTTTCAACCTTTCTCTGCAACAAAATCCCAAAACATTCTCCATAATGTTTAACAAACTAATTATATCTGATGAAGTTATTCACAATGATGCATGTCTTTTTCTTTTAATCTCATAAAGATTTATTGATGGAAAACATTTACTGTACCCTCGATATGTCTCCATTAAACAATCGTTAAATGTAATTAAAGCTGCACCGTTTCCAGTGAACGGCTCACTGGCCTGATAACAACAAAACAGGTCATTTCTTAACATCACAAATTAATTGAACAGTTTATTTGTTTCAGGCTTTAGCTAAATTGCTTTGAGGAAACCAAACTGCAGCTTGGACCTCATTAGATATAATTTCCCTTCAGTAATTAAGAGCGTCTTCATCTCTGTGGCGACTTCTGCAACACGTCTAACCAGTGTATGTGTTTACTGTTTGTTTGTTTGTGTGTGTGTGATGTGCAGACAGATGTTTGTTGTGCAGTCTGACCTCCTCCTGCATGCCACATTCCAGCAGCATGGTGACACAGGCCTCGATGGGAAAGGCAATATCTCTCCCGCTGAGCGCTAAGTGCTCCTCTAATGGTTTCCCGTAGCACGGCTTCTCCACCCAGGTCTCTGTCAAACACACAAACACACACGCACACACACGAACGAACACACACACACACACACACACACATGCACACGCACACACAAAATTCAGCAGCAGCTCCACTTTTAAGAATTTTCTCTCAGGCTGCACAAAGTCACTAAAACAAATAGGAAATATATTGTCTGAGTGACCTAAAAGGCCACTGAAACCTATTTTTGTGATGTGGTCCCACATGAACACACAATTGTCAGTCTGGCTCCGTTAGAGGTGATGTCACATATTTCTACCAGCCAATCAGAACTGAACAATAAGAGTCAGAATGTGAAGGTGATGAAAGTTGGTTTTCTTGTGTTACCATGGAAACCATTCATTCAGTTTGATGGCTGCATCCAAAGCACGCTACTCAGAATCAGAATCTTTATTGATCCTCTGGGGAAACTTATTTGCATTACAGTTGCTCCCATTCAAGAACAGAAGTATACATAAGCATATAGAAAACAACAACAACATAGAAAAAATAGATGCTTTCCACAATAAATAAAGGACAAATTTTATTTCTTATTATTTGTGCATCAATCTAATCAACGTCTGCTGCCATTTTTGTGGCAGTTTTTCTGGCACTATTTTTCATGCTTGTACATGAGTGTGGCAATCATAAATGGCCACAACACTAGACCTATATAAACTGAACAAATGACTGATGTGTGCAGCAGTGACGCACGGATTGTACTGCAGATAATCTGCAAACTGAGTGGGTCAGGTCATTAAAATTTTCTGATTAACAGCAAATGTGTTGCAGGGGGGTGGAATAGGGTGAAGCGCATTTACGCACAAGGCACAGTAGCGTAAGTTCATTTTGTTTTGTTTTTTTGCCATTACTGCTATCATATCATTGCATTGTGTATTGTGTAGTATCAATTAGATCAATTATATAGGTCCAATATCAGTATTTTTTTATGGCAAAAGCTGATTTTTGGTTATTAAAAAATTTAAATTCCAACAGAAGGACTCCTAATTGTCTAACAGCTGATCACAAGCACACACTGACAGACATAGACACATTCTCACTGGGACATGAACTGCAGCGGAGTCTGAGCTGAGCTCCGGGTCAGAAGAGTAAAAAGAGTCACATGATGAGCGTGTTGGTCTCAGACTCACCCTGATGAGCTTTGATCTGGGGCAGAACACTTTGAAGCAGCTCTAATGACTTCCTGTGGTACTCTGCCTGGACTTCTATCAGCTGCATGAGACAGAAAGAGACCAGAGAGAGGCTGTGATGGACAGGCAGGGTATCTATTAATTTATTTATTTTATGGTCAGTCTGGAGAGTTGTACTTACTGTCTGGAAGTAGCTTGCATAGTCAATTTCTTTGGCCACAAAACTGTACATATCTGCTGATAACTGATCCTGGTGGGGAATAAAAACAAACAAACACATGTTCAAACAACAAAATGCATGAGCAACAAGGCCTCATACACAAACAGAAAGCATGTTTGAAAGAGCTTTTTTAAAGGTGAATTCTGTGATAGAAAGAAAAGCACAGGTGTAATTAATTACACTAATGATGGCTGCGAGCTCTTGGACTGTCAGCACGTCGGCTCACCGCTGAGTCTTCACTAATGTTATTAGTTACACCTGTGAGTTTCCTGCTACGACGAGCCTGACTGTCTGCTGTGTAAAAGGTCATGAAACTGTTATAAATACTAGAGCTGCAACAATTAATCAATTATGAATCGTTTACTAAATGAATCCCCAATTATTCTGATAAGAGATTGATCAGTTTGGGCTGATTTGGACTTTGTAAGAAAAGTAAAATATTTAATCTGCATTTGTATGTGAAGACTTGGACAAGCAATGTGGAGGCATTTTATGTTTTTTTTTTCTTTTTTTTTTAAGTTTGAAAGCTGATCCCCATTCACTTTTGTTGTTTGGGAGATTCTGCACTTTTTTCTTGTAAAACTCCTGAACTATCCCTTCAAATCCCTACATCTGAATATCTTTAGGTTGTGGACAAAACAAGACGTTTGAGGACGTCATGTCGGGCTTTGGGAAACACTGATCAATACTTTTCACCATTTTCTGACATTTTATGAACCAAACAACTAACTGTTCAATCGAGAAAAAAGCAGACAGATTAATCGATAATGAAAATAACCATTAGTTGCCGCCCAAGACTCCTCATATTCACTTTGAATATTGATTGGTGGGTGGATGTCATGATATTATTGGTTGATACTGGTTAGTTCCAGCTTACATAAGCACATGTAATGTTTTGTTTTGTTTGGATCTAAAAGGGTTAAAAAGGTATACTCATTTTATAGCAACTTCAACCAAATTAATACCCTGAATATAGAAAAATCTGAATGACACTTAATTTACAGCATTATGAAACTAAAATAATGAGTGAAGGTGAGGACTGACTCGACAGATCTCCATGCGGTTGGCTGCCTCCTCCATCTCTTCCCTGAGGTGGTCGGCCTTGGCTCCTGTTGGCTGCAGGTTGCTGGACAGTCCTGAAGACTTGGTGGACTGATAATACCTGCAAACACAACACAACTCTTTCAAAACATTGTCGATATCATGATGGATCTGAGTTCATATAATAAGCGAGAAAGTTGGCATCACTGAGAGATTTTTTTATTTGTGTTCAGCAGCTTTAGATTTTTGTTCCTGTGAGTGATAATCATCGACAACAAAATCTGACAGCTGCTCTGACAAAATGACTCATGTCAAACAAGTAAAACTGATTTTTGAGAAGCTGAAGGATTACTTAAGTCTATATATCCTCAGTCATTCAACCTTTATCTTTGATTCTCTGTTCTCAAACTCTCCTGTTCCCCCTCTGTCTGTCTGTCTGTCTGTCTGTCTGTCTCTCTGTCTGTCTGTCTGTGAGACTTTTCTGTCTGAGCTGTGTGTCTCTGGGTGGAGATAATATGTCGCGCTGCCAGAGGAGCTCAGCACACAGCAGCATGATGGGAAAAACTGTCTCAGATTTGGGTCACTTAAAAAAAAAAAAAAAAAGAAAAACTGAACGAACTGAGTGACTGGACTGCAGTGAGGAAAATCACATTTCTCCGTGTCACTGCTGCTGAAATGACAGTGAATCGGCACAAAGAAAGTGTGGTGATTGTACGTTTCAGCGCTCAGAAAACAGTCTCTGATTGGACAGGAGAAAAAAAAACCTCGCTGACATGATGATTCCAACAATTTAAGGTGACTAAGAGGTTTTTTCACACTTGTTCTGAAGTCTTCGGTTTCAAAATAACAACCTATTCCACAGTGAGAGTTGGCGCACTGACAAAATCACAAAAATAAAGGTCGGAGCATTACATCAAAAAGTCGAGGATGTGGAAAGTTTTGCAGCTTGTAAGCCAGAACTCATTCTCTCCTCTGTAATTACCAGAGCTCTTTACTTAAAGGTGCCCTATGGAGCTGTTACTCACTGAAATGTGAGCTCTAACAAATGTGTTCAATACATTTCCTCCAACATAAAACATCTGCAAAGCTGATTTCAAGTATTTTAAAGAAGCAATATGTTTAAAAAATAGCACTGCAGTCTAAATATCGAGCTGGAGACGCAGACCGTATTTAAATAGGTTGAAATCCTATCTTATATATAATCTATGCTTAAAGCAAGTTGTTTCCTCCTGCCTCATCCTCCCAAAACTCAAGGAAGCTCAGGCAGAATGCAGGAACACTGCAGGAGTGCAAGACGAGTGCAAAATTATAATTTGATAATAACAAATGACGATGAGTCCTATACTCTTTGTTATGCTGAAAACAAAATACACACTCTGGAGTTTGACTTCAGTGACTGTCTTCTGTCTGCTGGACTCCATTAATTTAACAATTAATGAATTAACATCCTGCAATAATTCAAACTGTAATTAATGTGAAACAGGCAAACACAAGTTACAGACACTGCAGCTAGCATTGACAACAGAGAAGACAGTGTTTCAACTTAGCATGTTTCCTTAAGCTATAATGACATATCACGTTCATTTTATGTTTTGTTTTTTGTTTTTTGCAGTAAATATATTGCAGATTTCCACTTTAAGGATAATGCATAAAAAATTACACTCTTAAATGTAACAGGGGAAAACATCAGCAGGAATGGGCAGCTCCAGCTAGTTTTACTAGTGGTCAAACAAATCAACTTAAAAAAGCAATGATCACAACGTCATTAAAGGAGAAAACTAGTTATGAGGAATACAGCCTGAAAAAACTTCTGCTGAAATCGTGGCTCTGTGGACAATGAAGTGGGCCTGTTGGTCAATCCTCCACTTTGTGTCCAGGCTGAAATGTCTCAACAATTACTAAACCGGTTGCTATGAAATTCTGTGTAAACTGTCCTACTGACACCTGAACAAACTCTATGAGCATTTTGGCACGCTAATGTTGCTAATGTTAGCATTTAGCTCAAATGACCGCTGTGCTCATGAATGGTAAATTCTCACAGAGCCATTAGCTTAACTATAAGTCAGTAAGGTTTAAAAACTGGGGCGGGAGAGTTTGAGAGACATTTTCCAGTCAGGAAGGATCTAATAAACAGATTCTATCTATTCTATCTTGTACTGTGTATTTTATTTTTAAAAAGGCACATCCTATCTTATCATTGCATAGTTTATCTTCATCTTTTTTATTATTATTCTATTTCTAGTTGTGTGTTCTATTACTCACTTGTCTTTCTTTCAACTCACTCTGCCTTTTACTTTTTTTTTTTACAATTTTGTGTTTATATATTGTCAACAGTTTCTTGATTTGAATTGCTAAATTGATTCTACACGTGTATGAATATTTAATAATAATAATAATTTTCTGTAAGATGCTTCTTTGTTGAAGTTTTTTTTTGTAGTTTGTGATTTATTACAGTCTGTTTTCAGTCTGTGTTTTTATATGTTCAGTAGTTTCAGAAATGTTTTGCTATAAGTAGGTAATATGTACTGTGTTACGTCATGCCAATAAAGCAATTTGAAATGAACTGTTTTTAAGAAAATGCTGCGTATTACGCCTTTAAATATGTGCACAGTATGATGGGATATGATCTAAAAGGGTTATCTTGACGTAAACTCTCCTTCCATCAGCAGGAGTTGAGCCCTGAGTCTAATTTTGTCATCCTGCATCCAACTTCCAGAAGCTGAAATAATAAGCATCACTGTGAAACCTCAAATCAGCGTTTACATGCAGACGTGTGTCAGCAAACGCTGACAGACGCATCTAATCTCTGCGTCTCAGGTACCTTTTGTATTAAACTCCTTCACACTGTTAAGAAAATGTTGGGAAACGTCAATTTAGCAGCAAGAGTTCATCCTTTGTGCAACGTGGCTGAGCATGAATCAGTGAGCGGTCTGTGGTATTTGAACCCCGGGAGGCTGTGAAGATTGAGTTTTACAGCATGATGTGCTGCAGACTCAGTGCAAACGCTGATACTAAAGAATTCTGCTGCGTGTTTCCAATTAAACCTTTCTACTGATAAATTCTTACTCTTAATTTCAATATAGTTATCAAAAAAGGAAAAAACTTATATTAAAGTCCTGCGGGAGCATTACGTTATATATCATGTTTAGAGTTAAATATTTCTTCCCCTTTTATTGCCTCTAATATTTCTACTGTTTTGGTTTCCTGATTGCTTTTTATTTATTCATACTCAGTTTTTGTAATGTGGAGTATCTGGAGAGTTTCTCATATATTTGGACCTGGAGAACAACAGCTCTAAACTACAAAATTTCATATATTTGTGCTGTTTCTTCTTGTTGTTGTCTCAGATATGTCAAAACATCAATTTATCAAAAACCTTTTGAACAAAAAAATTAATCATCTTTATACTGACGCTTTGGAAATTACATCAAATATCTATTTTAAAATTAGTCTTTAAGCCTCAAGAATATCAGCACAGAGGATTTATTTTACCCTAACCAGGTCATGTTTGTCCCTAAAGGTGAGCAGATCTTAACAACAGATTCATTTGTACATCTCACATAATAAAGAAACAAGGCGCACAAATCTCACAAGAGTTTCACGGTTGCTGTGTGACCAAATGTTGATTGTGTTACTGAACTATTAAAAAAAGATCTACAACTAATGCATTCAATTTAAACAGAGTTTTATGTTTTAAATTCTCTAAATAATACAATACCAGATAGATATTTTCATGAAGACTTTTAATAAGTTTAATATATTTGTAGACAGCGTTCCATCTGTTCTTTTTCATAATTCTTTATTTAATTATGTTCTGGCCTGCTGGACGCAAATGTGCTGTTGCAGTCTGGAACATGAGCTGCTCCATTACTTAATAGAAAAAGTACAGCATCAAATTCTATGTACGACTCACAAATGAAACGCTGTAAGTCATAAATGCTGCAAGACTGGGACAAATCAGTATTCTGCCCTGTCTCGACAGAAACCTCAGTTGTGTCTTCAGCATTTGAATCCCATACCAGCTGTCCCTTAAAATATCCAACCATTTTTCTTTTCAGACCTTGAATGTGACACAACTAAGTGTTGCTTCAGTTAAAGATATTCACACAACAACCCAGGCTCGAAGGAGTTTCTAGTTTTTACTTTTTGGAGTATTGTGCATTGAAGCATTTTGTGAAATGTGCAAAAATGTATCATCTTTTCCTTCTTCCTCTTCTTCTACTGCTTCAAATTTCTGTCAACTTTGTGATGTACAACCAATCATAATGTGTAATGTAATCTGTGACTGCAGGACCCCAAGCCGATCTGCAGGCACTTGTGCCTATAGTTCATCAAAAATGTGTCTAAAAATCAAGATGTTATGTGCAATAGTGTTGTGTCTGTGCTCTGTGCTGCACCTCTCCTCCCATAATGCTGCTGCAGCAGGTGATTGGCAGCAGGTGTGTTCAGGTGTGCTCAATCAGTAATCAGGGTGGTTCAAAAGCAAGCAGTGTGCAGCAGAACAGGGCCAAAGGCAAAGGTCAGTCCGTGTGTATGTGTTGTAGTCCTGTGGTGACAGGCTGTTTGTGGCTTGCAGAATGCTAGCATTTGGGCCAGGTTTGGCCAATTTGGTGTGTTCTTTGTCTTTTATGTTTTGCTAGCCTCCCTGGGGCAGTGACATTAGTTATCAACTCATGTTTTGCTAGCTTCCATCGCTAGCAGGAACACTAGCTAACTGTATCATCCCATATGTTTTGCTAGCTTCCATGGCTAATAAACACTAGCACATAAAAACACTAGCTGTCTCTAGTTAAGTATTTTAGGTCAACATTTCTTGCTGTCATTAAATGTTTGCATAACTTAATTTTATGCTAACTTATCTTGACCTTAATTTATTAATAAAAACAACCTTTGTACATTAGCCTAAGTATCCCTTTCTTCCCTTTTCCCTGGATTACTTTAAATTATTGTTACACCTCGCCCAAACTTTAGGCTCGTAACAAAGATAAGTTATTTTCTGCATTTTTGCATTTTCACAGGTAGCTGTTAGATGAAGAGCTGCAGGCGACAGGCTGCACACCTTCAAGTTCTCAGCCAGGTAACTCATTTCTTTAACTGTAACAGCTGTTTGCAGAATACAGGTGTCACGTCCACAATACTGGTACAACAGTATAATCGTGTCAAAACTGGATAAAGTTGATTTAATATTTCCTGCCAATCTGGACTCCTTTCTGCAGATACGTTCGAACCATCACTCCTATACAATTTCAAGTTAAATATCAAGTTATCATTATGGATTTTTCATGTTTTTAGTAGTCTGCTCAGACCGATACAGGCTAATAAAGACTTTCATGAGAAAGTGAACATATTATACAGTCACAGCCTTAATTAAGTCTTAAGGAAAAAGAATCAAATCAGCCAAAACTGGCATTAAGTTTGGTTTTCACACTCTGACAGCAGACCGTGGTGTTAGGAGTGTTGGCAGGTCCAGACGTACATGAGTACAACTTCACTGTGTGCAATCAAATCCCAGTGACATTCAGTGGGAAGCTTCAGGACCGGCCTATTCACAGGGGATGAAGTTTCCCCGATCACAGCCAACTCTCTTTCTCACACACACACAAAAAAGAGTCGCACATTGTAACTTACTCACCGTGTGCGAGCGGAGTCCATGTCCAGGACCAGTTTCGCTAAATGTTTCCTTTGTTTCTGGATGTTTGGGATTTCCACCTGAGAGGACAGAGAGTTTTCACTTCAGTCTGTTGTTTGTTGGTGTGAAAGAGGACGAGAAACAGACGCAGCATTGTCAGAGGGTTTGCACCTGTTGTAGCAGAACTCAGCTCTGTACATCTGCTTTCATAAAGATTAGTTTACTGGCTGATTTAGAGAGGAATCAGAGATTAATGTGCAGTAAATCCTGCATTAGACACATGTAGGTGCAGCCGTGTTTACATGATTTTCAACAGAGACATTAAAGTGAAGGTTTGACTGAGATGTTAGATGTTCAGGGACTTTAGGCAGAAGACTAAACTCTAAAATAACACCCTCAAATCAGCTATGTTTCTCTTATTGTCTCATGTTTCATGCATTTATATTTCTTATTGTATGTCTTAGTCAATTAGTGCCATTGTAGGTAATTGCAGGGTGGGAATATTCTTAGAAAAAATGAGAATTTCTGAGATTAAAGTTGTAAATTTCTAAGAAGGAAACTTGGATATTCTCAGAGATTATAAAGTTATAATATTGCAATAAGAAGCTTTGAGATTCTATGAGGTTAAAGTCACATTTTCAGGAGGATATCAGAGGTTGTTTCTTGTAAATTTCCCACTTTAATCTTAGAATAACCCCTACCCCTGGTCTGTTTCCTTTCTTTTTTTTTTTTTACACAATGGCCTGAATACAAATTCATATTATTGTCTGTTGAATTTTTTTAAAATTATTACACATTATATATAAGGGGATTTAACAGCATCTGTAAATGATGGGCTGCATTAAGAGTCTGGAGATGATATGAAGTGAAAAATGTGCATAATCAGTGTCTGTCTTTTCTTAAAAATTGTGTTCTCTCTATGGTAGCTGTGAAAAATTCTCTATAAATCTGTCACAGAGATTTTAATTAAAACATTAAGAGGATATATGGAAAAAAAACTTGGTGGCTTAATTTACACAACACAATCTCAGGGAGCAGATATCTGCATATTAATGCAGAATCTGTAGGCAGGAGACCAGACTTTGGTATCAGAGCTGTTCTGGTTTCTGTTTGTATTTGTGATCATCTGATGATCATTTAGCATTTTATTAGCTTTTTCTTTTAATTTATCTGCATTCACAGTACCAGCTAAAAGTTTAGACACATCCTCAATGTTTTTTCATGATTATTATTTATTAACTTTCTATTTTGTAGATTAATACTGGAGACACCAAACTATGAAATTTGCAATTATTTGGATTTATGTAGTAAGAAAAAAACTAAGCAAAATGTGTTTGTTTGTGTTTATTGCTTTTTAATATTTTTGATTCATCAGTGTAGCCATGTTTTGCTTTTTGCACACTGTTGATATAATCTGAACCATTTCATCTTAAAAATAAAGAAAGAACATGGAATAAAAAACCGTGTCCAGACTTTTGACCAGTACTGTTTATTCAGATATCTGTTTATAGAGATTAATCTCAAACTGCTCTCTTGCCTCTCAAATTCCTAATCAGAATGTGAACAGAAGAGGAAGTCTTGGCCTAGATATCCTTTCTGTTATCAGGATATTCTCTGGCTACACCGGAAGTCCTGAAACGTTGCCTGTTGCCCCCAGAGGCTAAATCTTTATCAGACAAAAGGAGATTGGTTCCCAGACCACAAAATTATACACAGAACACAGACATTATTCCACATCAGCTACACTTCAAAACTCATGGATAATAATTACTGTGGAAAAATGAAGCAGGTACTTTTCTGTTGTGAGAATCTTTTTTTTTTCTCTATTTTGGAACATAATAGGAAGCAAATATTGACATTCTTATAATAACAATGTATGTGTATTTATGTGGTATTTTATTTATGCTTTGTGCCCCCTTCTCAGTTTATTCTGTTGTTTTATTTGTAGTAGGTCCTTTTTGTTTTGTTCTCTTTTGCTCTTCATGTCGTCCGCATTATTGCATTATGTTTTTTTTTTTCTATTGTGTAAGCTAATAAAATCTTGCAAAACCTAATACGTCAGATCACAGGGACCACACACAGTACACTTTAGTGTCTTTTTCTGATTAAAAATTATACAACATCAATTCCAAAAAAGCTGGGATGCTGTGTAAAATGTAAATAAAAATAGAATGCAATGATCTGCAAAAACTTTGACTTATATTAAATTTAATACAATACAAAGACAAGATATTTAATGTTCAAACTGATTAATTTTGTTGTTTTTTGTAAATATACACTCATTCTGAATTTGATGCTTGCAACACATTCCAATTACACTGAACATAGGTCAAAAATGATTTGCAAATCATTGCATTCTGCTTTTATTTCTGTTTTATCCAATCTGCCAACTTTTTTGGAACTGGGGATGTAATTTGTTGTTGCTGTTAACGTCACCGCAGTCCATTCGTTACACAGTCCTTCGTGTGGCACCATTTTCATACCTCTGCGAGGTCGTACAGCGGCTCGATGACGTCTCTCTCGATGGTGAGCTCGAACAAGATGAGCTCCTGGGCGAGTCTTTCCTGCGTCTCGCCACAGAGCTTCAGCATCTTCCTGCAACAGACAACAGGACCGGCAAACATCAGAGAGCGTGATGATCAAACACAGAGCCTGCGTCACAATGTGAGATGGAGGTCTCTGAGGCTGTCACAGTTCTAAATAATACAAAGTGTTTTATATGTCGCTGATATTCATGCAATATCTCTGTAACAAACACTGATGCCCATATACGTCCTGTATGAATTAATGCAGCGAGTGATGTAATAGAGTGTAATTCACATCAGCGGTGGACATGAATGTAGCTTGACATCAACATATAAAACATTTTTCTCTATTATCTGACATAAAACACACAGACGGTTCTGTCCTCAGAGGTTATTGTGTTTGCAAAAGAGTTAGAGAAGACTAATTTATTCCACAGATTTTTTTATTGTCATATAGACGTTAACTGCAACCAAAGTGACTACCACAGTTTCTTCTACATGCATGGAAGGAGAGAGTGAGATGGGATGTTTGTAATGTGCAAGTTCACCACTAGATGCCACTAAATCCTACACACTGACCCTTTAAGAACGCTTGCAAATAGACAAAAGACAAGCAAATACAACCCCCCCCCACCCCCCCCCAAAAAAACAGGTAAATAAAACAGCTTCACGCAGCATTTAGAAAAAGAGCTGTAAAGTGAGAAAACACAACCAAACACAATCAACACTGCAAAACACACAGAACACAACAGAAATGAGTTTTAAAGAAGTTTAATTAAACTTATGGACTTCACATTATGATTTGCAAATATCTGCAGATCTTCTGAACAGTCAAGGTGATTGGCTGCAAATTTAACTTTTTTGTCCAGCGGCCAAATGGCTTGAAAATTTTTATTTTTCTGCTTACTGTGTTTATTTTAGGTTCTTCACAACAACAGTCTGCTATAAAGAAATAACAGACCGTAAAATGCTTTCATTGACCAATCAGACTTGAGTAGTTAACAGAGCTGTTTAATAAAGCTGTTTAAAACTCCAGTGGGTTGAAAATAGCAAAGTTTTGAAGTGTTATCAAATAGTGGGGATGCAAAAACACACATTTGTTTCTGGGGCAGCTGCTCTGTGAGAGCAACAGCCAATGGGGAACCTCCTACTCAACCAGATGCACCAATAGTTTAAAGATTTAACTTTTTCCCCCAGCTGCTCAGTCAGTCAGTAATGGACAAGTGAATTTGTAGGACTGGCCCTGCTGTTGCAGTCCAGCCAAGAACAAGAAGTAGATTAGTAGAAGAGCAGTAAAAGAAGTGTAAATTACAGTAGAGAAGTTTTGCCCTCATCTGACTGTATTTATGGACATGAATGGAAAATGATTTCCGGGTCACCAGCTGATAAAAACATTCCTTTCCATGTCAGCGCTTTTAGAAAGAAACTGCTGCCAGTGTTGCAGACAAAAGATGATGTAAATTACTGTGTGTGTGTTTGTGTTTGTGTGTGTGTGTGTGTGTGTGTGTGTGTGTGTGTGTGTGTTCTCACCCTAGTAGAGACTCGTCCCCGAGCACGGCCGCCCCCTCCACCATACATTGTGCGAGTGTTGTGAGAGGAAGCTTCTTCTGCACGGAGAGAAAAAAAAAACACACACAAACAAACGATGAATCAGCCGTCACACTCTCTCTGCTCGATGTGTCATTCAACACTGGGCAAAAAAAACCAAACTGTAATAAACACACAAACTGTAACACACATGTTGCTGCAAAGATACACACACAAACATGAAGGACCTGAAGGAAAAAATCCATCCCTGTCCTCTCTCAAACTGTTAAATATCATTGTGTGATATGTGTTTATTGTTAATTGTGATCCAGGAGATATTTTGTAATTAAGCGCCTTTTTTTATCGTCACATTTTTTGGTAATTAATCAAAACATTTGCTTTTTGTTCTCACTTTTCCTTGGCCAGCTTTATCTATTCCAAACGTTTTAGTAATACTTTTATTATGAATGTGTTTCTGTGTTGTTTCTTCCCGCCGACTCCGTGCTGCTTCTCACCGAGGGTGACCTGACAGACTTCTTGTCCACGTCCACGCCCTGCTGGCCCTGCAGACAGGCGGTCAACTTCTTGTGTGTGCTGTGGGAAACCTGCTTGACCAGCTCCAGACGCTTCTCCACCTGACAGGAAACAAAAGACACGCAGACCTCAGTGAGAAGAGATAACAGACACACATCCACTGCAACTGTTACATGACATTTTAACATTTAATCAGTAGGAATGACAGGTAGATTTTTAGTTTTCACTGCTGGAAATTACATTTCAATATGTCAGAATGTTGATTTAAGATGTGTGTGAAACAATTTGTTACAAACAAGAAAAGTAAAAAAGATTATAGGTCTGCAAAACTTTTTTAGTTGATTTCAAAACTTAAGAGACTGACTTGGGCTCAAAACTCAAAAAATCTATTGCAATAAGTTGCCTTGAAATTTTGGGTTGCCTCAACTTTGTTTTTACAGTGTTGGTATTTTTAATAATTATAAATAACTATGAATAAAAATCTATATACATACACACACACACACACACATATATATATATATATATATACATATATATATTATGTACTTTTATTGTTAGATTCTATTTTAATTTTGCTGTTGTGAAGCACTTTGTAAGTATGTTTCGAAAGTTGCTATAAAAATAAAATTTATATATAAAGAAATACAAAATAACATGACTTTCAGTGGTATTGTTAATAATTATAAATACCTATAAATTAAAAAACAATATAAAACTTACAAATAAATAGAAACAATCTTCTTTACATTCTGTTTGTTAATATCAACCGATTTGTCGATTTTACAGGTAAAGGATTGGAGCTCAGAGCAAAAAGGGGCGGGACTTAGAAGGGTCAATTGCTATTACAGCTGCTGATTAAATGATAAAACTGTTTGCCATACTTCAACTACAGATTCACACATAACGCCAGTTTCAGGACGTCTCCACTGGCAGTTACAGACATGCACATGCAGGCACTTAAAGCCTGGAGCTAAAATCCAGTCTGATTAATAAATACAGGCTGTGCAGCTGTCAGTCTGAGCTGTTTGTCTCTAAAAATACTCGTATCAAAACAAGCCGGTGACTCTTACACAACACCATTACCTGTCTCACTTAAATGCCCCTCGTTTCATTATTAAACCAGCTCAGTGGAACTGAAGTCGCTGCCACTGAGGGCGGCATTAATCAGATCAATTACAGCGCTGCACCCTCGAGTCAATCAGTGGGGACGTTCAGCCTTTTGTCTCACAAAGAGGCTCAATTTCAGCGCTCATTAATGTTGCCCGAGGACATCTGAAAAACTCATTTTATGCACACTGAATACTTTGCACCAATAATGATTTTTCCTACTAGAGGTAGCAAACATCATGCCGATACTGAGGGATCTCTCTCTCTCTCTCTCTCTCTCACACACACACACACACACACACACACACACACACACACACACACACACACACACACACACACACACACACACACACACACACACACACACACACACACACACACACACACTTGATTCATTAGTACCTGTAGTAGGTCTTCGCTCAGTACTTCTGTTTTTTCAGCCCTGGAAGAGAAAAAAAGGAGGCTGTTAGGGTGGAGTTAGGGGGGGAATTACTAAATTACATAACTCGTTACCGTGGGAACTGGGCAACATACACACATACTACTCTATCAATGTAATTACATCATTAATTTTTGTGCACATAATAAATAATATTGCAGTTGCAGCCTGGAGCAAATCATGCGGCAGGAATGTTTATTTTTCAACAGTTTCAAGGGGCCTAAAGCTGTCTCAGGTTGGAAATCTGACAGAAACCAGAGCTTGACTGTCACTCGGGATGCTTTTTGGACGTACAGATCGACGCTGACTCAGTCAGTCTCTTTATATATATGAAATTAAATGCATATGTACATGTCCTGGAAGAGGGATCCTCGTCCTGAGAGCTTTTTGTTCAGCTTTTCTTTTTTCTGTTGCACCCTTGAGATATATTTCTCAGAATTATTTTGTCTTGGCTTGAATTTACAATGACAGAGAACACAAGTGTCTCACAAAGTTAAATACCTCAGCAGTCAACATTATACACATCTCCACGGGGCCAAAATTAGAAACGGTTCATGCTAAATTCACCACATGAAAGATCGTCTCAGAGTACGCTATGAGCCAGAACCATGACATATATCAACTGATAATAGAATAACTGCCAGATAATATGATTACTACTAAGATACAACATCACTCCATGAGAAATGTTGTTCATCAATTTCCTGACAAAGTAATAAAACAATTATGAAACAAGATTGAGGGTTTGCAGTCATGTTAGCAGCTTTGTGAGTCTGCACACAGTGATGCATTGAGCAGAATGTTAATATTAGCATGCTACCATCCTCACAATAATGTTTAATGTTTAGCAAGTATAATGTGTACCATGCTCATTCTTATTTGAGCATTTGTTAGCATGCAAAGAAATCATTAGCAATTAACCCTTCCTAATTCCTGCCCCTTTTTGCTCTGTGGTCCAATAACAGCAAGCTTGGTGGAACCTTCCTGTACATAGATATGCTATATGTTATGCTTATCTATGTGGAAAAGTGTGTGTGTAAAGTGTAAAATACCCAGCTAGTTAGCTTGTGTTAATTAACCAAATTTCATTGCAATTCATTCAACAGTCTGAGTAATGTGAATAAATTGAAGATTTAAATCTTTAAAAACAGGTCACTAATTCATAGTTGAACGAAAAACAGATTATTCACATTTTTGAAGCAGGTTAAGATGAAAAACTGTTGTCATAGGATAAGGAATTATTAGTAAGAACAAAATATACAAAAAGTCCAAAATGACTGGTTAATCCACCACTAAAATATCTTTGACTTCCATACTCTGTCTGTCACACTCAACCCCACATCCACTGGTCCATACTGAAGACATAAATCAAGTCAGGAATATTTTGTTTAACATTTAAAAAAGGCTTAGTGATTTACTAAAACAGCTGCTCACTTTAGATTCCAGAAAACGTGACTCAAACTTGAGGAAATAGTGTATTTGTTGGGGACTATTTTCAGCAGCGGATGAATGTATGTTTGGTGTTCTGGTGAGTGTTTGTCGCAGCAGGATGATGTGTGTGTAGGACTGAGTCAAAATAAAGTATAACATGTGTGTTCATGGTAATAAATAAATGTGATCTAATGCATCAGCGTGGCTCACTAATGTATTTTGGTTTTGGACAACCGTTATGGTTTCCTCATGGGATTTATTGGCAAAAAGAAAGATATAAAACACTGTCAGCTTAACGAAAGACAGTTCTGTAATAATATTCCCTGAGTTGTTAGATTATCAGTTCCTTCAGGACATTTTTTTTGAAAAGTCACAGCATGTAGTCATCTGCAGACCTCAAGGCCAGCACACAGAGAGAGCGAGGTGTGAAAAGAAACACTGATCGACTCAGATCGACAGCTTGACCTAAATCAATGTGGACGTTACAACATGCGAGGCTACGAGGAGCTAAAGGTTAATAACAAAGTACAAGATGTACTCTGGAGAAAAACGTAGCCTGGAGTGTCGTGGCCTTTAGAGAACATTACAGCAATACTTTGATCTGACGTGAAGCAGAACGTCGAGATACAAAAGTCAAAATCTACAAGAAAAGGAGAAAGAATCCATCTCATTCAGACCCGCACTTCAGCTTCTCTGTGCCATTTTTAGAAATAATTTCTCCTTTTCTATTTCCTTTTTACATCTTAATCTATAAATCCCTATAAATCTGTTTATCTCACATGAGGCCATTGTTATAACTGTTTTGGTTTTTTTGCTTGTTTTACACATTAATTCACATCATTAAAACCAGAACCATGCAGCCACAGCAGAATCCACACACACCGATTATACATCAAACATCACTTTCCATAAAAGCATCTCAACATTAAAATCCTCTTTATTGTAATATTGTCCTCAGAGATAAAACACGTGAGTGAACTCGTGAACTTCAGTTACAGAAATCACAGAAATCAACATGGGAAATCAGAGCGTGGCAACGAGACGTGCAATGTTATTTTCCCACCTCTGATTTTGGAGATAAATAGTCATGAAGCAGCAGAAAACCTGTATGGTGATTTACAACCTGTTCACACCCTGCTGACAGCAACAGGCAGAACATGTTCGGACATCGTGTCACTAACATTTCAGCCCAACATCTTTTGATCATCCATGCCAAAAAACACACAATAATGTTTTTATGTTGATTTTTATTGGCTGAGATGCGACTCTCCTGTCAAAAGCGATTAAAACAATAGGATTAATAAGTGTGAGGTCAATCTGAGGTGAATTTCTTCAGCTCCGCAGGATCAGACTTCTTGTTAAACAGGTAGAAGAAGCTGTAAAATACGTCACCTGAGAGGACAGTGAACGCCTCTTCAGTTGACTGAGTTAAAATACTCTTTGACCACACACTTGTAAGACATTTTAAAACTAAGTAAAGTGATCAGAACAGATCGGCGAGACAAGAAAAAGGGATGAGGTTCTACTTAAGTGTTTACATCAGCTTCATGGTTAATAAAATCATAATAATACTTCAGTCAGTTTAATTTATAAGATCCCTCTGAAATAATGCAGCAAAGCATCTGGACAACAGAAACATCTTTATTTAAAAGTAAATTAAAAGTTAAAAGAAAATTAGTTTCCTAGCTAACTCTGGCACATTTGTGTTAAACTGTGAACTGCAATGTTGATTACTGAGCACTGTCGCTGGTAAATAAACAAATAAACAAACAAACAAACAAATAAATAAATACTTATCTAGACTCTAAGGGTGCAACTAATGATTATTTCCATTATCAATTAATCTGATGATTTAGTTTAAAAAGCTCATTGCAGATTTCCAGTTATATTCCATTTAAATGAAAATAAAGAGAAGCCGCAAATCATCACATCTGACTGGCTGGGACTAGAAAGTTTGGATTTTTTTACTTTTACTAATTTAATACTTACACTTAAAACTAATTTACTAATTAATTGACAAATTGTTTGGAGTTTTTTTTTACACAGATAAACATTAAAAAATGTGAACTTTGTCTACAGGAAGCATAAAAGTCAACATATATAAAAGAATAATGTTCATAATACCAAAAGAATAACAAATAAATCCTTACTTGTGTTTGAAAGGAGCTGCTGTTTTAAGAAAATTCATACTTTCCAATAATTACTACCCAAGTAGGACCACATACTTCTTTCTGAACACTTTCTCTCATTTTTAGGCTGTAAATATTTTATTTCTACAGTTTATAATGCTGTTGTACGCTGCTATAATGACATTTGATAGGTAAATGACATTTACCTATTTACAGTATTTATCAAGAAGTATGACTTTTCACGTGAGGCCATTGTTATAACTGTTTTAGTATATTATCATTTATTATCAGTTTATAAATGGGTATCCACAGGAGGAGATATAGTTGTTGACAGTTGGGCTGCAACAAATGATTATTTTCCTTCTCAGAATGTTGGGAAATTATGAAAAATATTAATAAAAGCTCAAGATGACATCCTCAAATGTCTTGTTTTGTCCACAACTCAAAGATATTCCGTTTTACTGTCAGAGAGGAGTAAAAAAAACAGAAAATATTCACATTTAAGAAGCTGAAAACAGAATTTTGGCTTTTTCAATTGAAAAATGACTCAAAATAATAGTCAGTTAACTATAGATTAATCATTGCAGCTCCATTTTATGTTTGTTGTTGGGTTTATTAGTTCATCCAGCTGTTCTTTTCTTTGTTGTGTGCAATTTATTGATTGATTTAAAGACAAAAATGGTGAAATTTCCACCCAGTGAAGCAGTTTTTCTCTACAGGTTATGATAATGAATTGGCAGCTGTGTGATCACTGTGCGTGGCAGTATATCATTCTTTATTTAAAAATTGTCATCCTGCCAATAATCCCAATTTTTTCAAGATGCATCTGTAATTGGTTTATGTCTTTTTTCTCTATAACTGTAATGGAATACAGCTACAGCTTTTTGGTATCTAGATTACACAATCCAGTTAGGTGTAATCCGTTATGCTCCAAGCCTGTCTATAAAACATTAGTAAAGTAATCATCAGCAATTAATAAAGCCACAGTTATAACTTTTTAGCCCTTTATAAAGGCAGCCTTATCAGAAAATGATACCAACCAAAAATGAAATTAAAAAACATGCTATGAAATACCAGTACAATGGTTCAAAACACACTATAACAGAAGCTAATTTCTGGATGTTTTTAAAGACGCTAAGTTCAAGAATCCATAACATACGACAGCAAACAGCAAACCAGTGAATCCTGCCTCACCTCACTTCCTGAACAACCACTGATTGTATCCTCCTGGCACAAACAGGCTTTAACTATAATTTAGTCAAAAATAAAAAGCACCATGGCGGACGGCCCGCTGTGGCTGTGTGGACTTACAGAGCCGTGCTGTTCCTGCGTGAGGCTCTAGTCCTGCTGATCTGCAGCTTTCTCTTCCACATCCCCCCTGCTAGCAGGAGGGAGAACCACCTGTTTTCAGGCAGGAGCCGAGCGGCGGCGAGGGGAGAAAGTGGAGCAACAGAAGGAGGAGAAAGAGGGAGTGAAAGAGCAAGGCAGAGAGAGAGAGAGAGAGAGAGAGGGGATGGGGGGAGGGCAGCCTGAAGAATGAGACCTGACGATCTGGTCCTTTCACTCTTTCTCTCATCACCCACCAACCTGTGTGTGAGTCCTTCACGTTCTCACCTCTGTCACTGCAGACACACACACACACACACACACACTCATATAAAATGTGTGGATGTGTCCACGTGTCACACTGCAGTAAAGACAAGGATCCTGGAGGGCTGAGGTTCCTTCCAGAACCTTCGTAAGAACCCTTCTTTTAAAGACAGGATTTGTCAAAGGTTCTTGGTAAAACTAAGGGTTCCATCAAGGACCCTTTTCCTCCAAAAGTCCAAATCCAAATTTCCTCCTTGGAAATATTCAAAAGTTCTCAATAGAACCCCTTAGTGGGCTCTAGATAAAACCCTTGGACTATAAAAATGTTCTCAGTCAAACCAAGAGTGTGCTCTAGATGAAATCACTTGGAATATAAAAAAGGTTCTTGGTAGAACCTCCTGAGTGTGTTCTAGATAAAACCCTTGGAATATAAGAAAGGGTTCTGAGTAGAACCCCATTAGGTATTCTGGAGTGTTTTCTTGATAAAACTACTGGAATGTAAAAGTGTTCTCGATAAAACCCCCTTGATGGGTTCTAGATAAAACCATTGGAATTTAAAAAGGTTCTTAGTAGAACCCAGAGTGTATTCTCAATAAAATCCCTTGGGATATAAAAAGGTTCTCAGATGGTTCTAGTCCTAATCCTTTATGTCGGGTTCTGGGTAGGATTCTCTGTAAGGGTTGCAAGTAGGACTTGGTTCCACTAGGAACAAAAAAAGGGGTTATACTGTGAGAACAAACCAAAGAACCCTTTATGGTTCTAAATACCAGCTTTATTTCTAAGAGTGTATAAAAGACATAAAGACCTTTTAAACCCTCACTCCCGCCACACACACACACACACACACTTGCTCTGATGGTTTGTCTGGATTATTATCAGTCATCAGGCTGAAGTGGAGCAGCTGGAAACAGGAGGACAAAAGAAAAGCTCTGTTCTTTCGTTCTTCCATTTCCTCTGCTGTGAGCCTCAGCATGCAGCTCCCTCACTGGGTTCTTGTTCTGTTCCACACTCTCCAGCTCTCAGATAATTCACATATCTGAACAACTGTGTGCTTGAAAAACACGTCCACTGAGCCTCAAAAAAACACTGATGGCTGAACTGTGGTTTGGTCTTTTGTGTCTACCTTTCATAAAGGTTCCACTGGGAACCATTTCAGAGAGTTCTACATAGAAACCAACATAATGGGTTTTTACCCAGAACCTTCTGTGAAAGGTTTGACCCAGAATCCCCTCTGAGGCGTTCCACCAAGAACTGTCTCTGAAGGATCAATCCAGTATCTTGCCACCTACCAAGTATGCTGACAAGAACCCACTCAGGGGGTCCCTTTTTAGTATTCCAAAGGAAAACGCTCAGGGGATTCTACCAAGAACATTTTTATATTCCAAGAATTTTACCTAGAAAACACTCCGGTTCTCCCACCCACTTTATTTTATATTCCAAAGCATTTATCTAGAACCCATGAAGGGGATTCTACCAAGAAGCTTTTTAAGGTTTAATCTTGAAAAACCTCAGGGGGTTTAAAACAAGACATTTGAGGACGTCATCCTGAGCTTTGATCAACACTTTTCACCATTTTCTGATATTTTATGGACCAAGAAATTTATTGATTGAGAAAATGACAACCAATCAGTAATCAGTAATCAGTAACTATATCAGAATATATATTTTAAAGTAACCCTCCAAACCCTGATGACTGGCTGTCAATCTCCACAAAGAAGCAAGAAACAACCTTTTCAGAGCCACATGTCTAAGTGTATTCAATAGATAGAAGGGGGTTTAATCATGTCTCTATCTTTGTGTGACTGTCTGCACTGTTAGCAGAATGACAGTTTTTCTGTTAACACAGCCACAGCGGCTCTGTCTCCACATATTGACTTAACCTAATTTATTTCTGACACTCTGTGTACAAATCCAGGATTTTTTTTTTCCTGGAGGTTTGAAGTGGAGTAAATCACTGACAGTCCCGCTGTGTCTCTGTCTGGATTCATTTCCTCTCTGACAACAAGGAAATGTAAGCAAGATTTACTGCCTAAGTGAATTTAACCAGGCTACGGCATAATGATCCTCGTGCTAACACTCACGAACGCACACTAATGAGCAGGTTAGCAATTAGTCGACACTCCTGGAAAGTGCAGGGCCGCTCTTTCACACATAAGCACAGACAAACAGAAGTAATCCAAACAATGCAAAGGACTATTTCTTATTTTCTCTCCTGTGTGACAGGTGTTTAGATGTGCGCACACACACACACATACACACAGGCACACACCTTGTCTCTTGCCAGGCATGGTATGATGAATGCACAGCTTTAACACAAGCAAAACAAACTGCTGTCAGCTGCCAAAGTGAGTTTTTTTTAACCAGACAATGAAAAAATCACTGCTGACTTTTCCTTGACCTCACAGTCCTGTATTCCTCCATGTATTATGTTTGCAAATGTACCTGCATAATAGAGTATAATAGTATCTACATGGATGGCAGATTATTCAAATGTCTGAGTTTGAACTGTCATGTCCTCAATTACCAGCAGGAGGCAAGATTCGATAATACTTTGACCACACGTCTCCCTGAGGGAAATGAATGTAATATTAACTGTATAACATTAAAGCTATATAACCGCAGCATAATGTAGCTGCAGTGCTGCTGGATGCATGAATGTCACAGTGGCTTTCTGTGAAAGCAGCTGTATACTGAATAATGTGTATATTCAGCGACTGTCAGAGAGCAGTGCAGAGGAGAAACATAGAGGGTAAAGAAGATAAACAAGATCGGAGACAGAAAAACAGCAAAATGGATGTTCGGATTTGGTTCACAGATGATGTAAAAATAGATATTTTGAACAAGAAAACGGTGCAGTATGAATTTTAAACCTTAAATATATCCAACTGAAGGCTTTTAAAGGTAAGGTTTGCATTATTTGACGTGGGGTTGTACAAGGTACTAATCCATCGCCAGTGTATTACATACAGCTGGCAAGAAGCAGGGAGGAGCACCAACACTAAAGCTAAGTAATGAACTGGAGCAAGGTCAGCAAAAATCAATATCACTTTAAGTGTACACAATATTTGGATGTGTTCGCCTCTTTATTTCGCCTTTATAGAGTCTTTTCTGATGAGAAACTGCCGTTACAAATCACTTTCAAACCAACCAAACCCCATTAGCAAAATCAGTCATTTTACCTTGCAGAGCACGAGAGTTGTTGGTCCATCTGTTAGTTTGTTTGTGTTATTGAGTCACTTCAGTGAATCTGAACTATCCCTTTAAAGCACCAAAATCACAGAATAACACAAACAAACTGACAGATTAAGGTAGAGGTAGACCAGCAACTGAAGTGTTCTTGCAAGGTTAAATTACTGATTTTGTCTATGGAGTTTGGTTGGTTTGGAAAAAGCCATATCAGGCTTATGTAACGGCAGTTTCCCATCAAAAAAAGCTGTAACGAAAACTGGTGAAAACATTCTAAATATAACGTACACTTGATTTTGATTTGGCCATACAAATGCAAAAAACACAACTTGATATATACTTAGTGCACAAAGTAATTAATTATTAGATGACAAGTTACAAAGATAATCCATAAGGATAACATTGTGAACAACAGTCCATTATATTTTCACTTCTCTCCTTTGCTGTTAGACAGCCTTTTTTGATGGGACACTGATGTTTTATGAGATAAATATTGATCTCTCTAATCCAACCAAACTCCATGGGTGAAATCAGTATTTTTACCTTGCAGAACTGGGGTGGGGTTGCTGCGCTATCACTGCTTTGATCTGTTAGTTTGTATTATTGTGTAACAAAGTTCAGATTCACTGAAGTCACACAGTAACACAAACAAAGTAACAGATCGAGGCAGCAACTCCTGTGCTATGCAAGGTAAAATTACTGATTCCGCCTATGGAATTTGTTTGGATTGGAGAGAGTGATATTTGGCTTGTATGGTGGCTTCCCATCAGAAAAGGCAGTCTGACAGCAAACTAAAGCAGTGAAAATATTAATAAGTACCTCATACAATCCCTCATCAAATAATCAGAACTATCCTTTTAATACACTTTTTGCTTGCTGCTAACACTTCCTCGTGTTTGGCCAGGTCTGTGTGTATCCACACGTGTGAGGAGAGGAGAAGGTCAGCTGTTAATGTTGTGCTGACGTTTCCACTCGGGGGATTTGGTCCTCGTAATGCAGCGTGACGGCGGGTCACAGCTGAGGAAGGGAGAGGCCGAAAAACACATGGCTCATATTTTGGAAAGAAAAGATGAAAATCAAAGGAGAGAAAAGCTTGCAAGGGGCGGCTGGATGAAATGACAGTGACTAAATATTGTATCACCTTTGCCTCATAATTTAGAGGGGAGAGGAGAGAGACAGCCAAGTCTGGCTTCATCCTGGGCATTATTTCCTCATCACTCCTGACTCACTCTGCCCTGCTCTTCTCTCCTCTCTCTGCAGCTTTTTTGTTAATTCTTTGACACATCAAGGGCGTTACAGCAGCCTGAATCAAAGCCTCAGCAGCACAGTCAGTACTTTACTGCAGCATCAGCTTCTGTCGTCACACCCGGGATTCCCACTGGCACAGAGAGAAGAGAGGGAGGAGGCGAGGCGGGGGAGGCAGGGGGGGTGGATGTGATGAAGCATACGGAAGCAGTGGGAGAGAATACGATAGAAGTGGGAAAGATAATAGATGAGTAAAAGAGGGTTTTACAGAGCTAAATCTTTTGAGAGATTCAGAAACGGGAGCTGGAGTCGACACACAGGGGGAGAATAAAGATTGTTTTCTTGTATAATGACTCAGCTCTCTTTGTTTTTCCAATGCTCAGGTCCAGAACTTTTGGGAGTGATGCCTGAGGACAACATTCTCTCTCACTGGATGAATATTCTTTTGGTTACTGTAGGGAACATCTTTTCACAAGCTTGAAGGTATACTAGGGCTGAACGATTTTAGGAAAAGATCTAATTGTGATTTTTCTGGCAGATATTGCGATTTCAATTCGATTCACGATTTTTTCTTCAAATCAAGCTTCAGTGCAATATTCACAATGTATAGTAACATTTACAATCATTATTAATTATTCAAACTAGGTATTTGTGAGGGCTTCAAAGAAAAATAACATTAAGAGAAAAACTACTGACTATACTGAAGACAATTCGCACACATCATCACATTAAATCCGTATAAATAAATAAATTAATAAACAAACACACACACACACACACACACACACACACACACACAGATGTTTATGAGCGATATAGCTTTTAAACTGAGGGAAGACATTAAAAATGAAAAGCTGCTGAGCTGTATGTTCGTAATATCACCGAACGAATCCATATAATGTAAAAATGAAACAGCAGCACAAACTGTATACATCGCGCTGTCATGGTAACCTCCGTTTGGTGATGCAGAGTCATTTTTCCCGTTTGCTCCAGATCATATTAACACTTTAAATTTACATCGTATATAATCCACACAGTAAAATAATGATGAAACAACTACAGACGCTTTGAATACTTTTTACTGTTATCTGTTTTGTCTCGGTGATTTTGCAGCTCAGGTCACTGATTAGAAAATTCATCATCATTTATCACAGAAAATCTTAAATCAGTTACACTCATTTTACGTTGGTTTGGTCATAAACTTCAGTGATGTCCACGTCTCTGTCATCATAGGACAGTGTTAGACAGACTTCATCATGTTTAAATCTGCTGTATGGAGTTTTATTGTTTAATGTGCAGTTTTCATGTTAGAATAAACGGCAGCATTAAGACCACATTTAGTCCATCAGTCATTTTCTGACATCATTCTTCTTCTCCTGCTTTATTTGCAGCAACAATGTTGCTTTTCGCCGTAATGTATTTAGTATACTTTCCACAGCTCATAATTATAACTTGATGATTTTGACTTAAGTAAGTGGCTCGCGATCGCTTCATTTCATGCGGAAGAGTGAAATGACACAACAAACGCCCCTCTCATGTGAGCACGCACAGAGTCTGAAGACGAAAGCCTGGATTAAGAAAGTGAGTTGATAACCACCGTCGTGATACCCGTTATCTCTGATTGCGGTTTTAGGCTTTGTCGATCCAGATCATACAAAGAAAGCCTGGCTGTGTTGAGCTTGCTTCGTAGTACAGCCCTCAGGAGCACTGCAAAAAACCGCAGCTTTGGCGATCACGTGATCGCGTTGTCTGAAATCGCAATTTCGATCAGAAAACGATAAATCGTTCAGCCCTAAGGTATACTGTGCAGGATTTTCCTACAAAAAACAATGTATAGACTCATACAAAAATAATCCCTCTAAATTATCATTTATAACCCACTAGAAGTGTTTGGCAGTGTTTGCATTTTCTTTAATGAAGATATACACTCACTGACCACTTTATTGGGAACACCTGTACAGTCTCATTCAATCCAATACAAGAGTCAGGCTGCCTTGAGAGGCAGTTTCATGAGACCACATCTGAATCCATCTTGCCAGCGGCATCATGTTTTGTGCCTGTAGCTGAACCTCAGTGGTTCAGACCGATCAGTGTCCTCTGAGGTACTCCTGGTAGCTGTGGGCGTGGTTTAGATGTGACACATTGATCAAAAACTACAATGAGGGCAGGTGCTATAGTATCAGAGCTGTAGAGTATCTCTTCTAAGGCTGCACAGTATAGTAAAATACATCATATTGCAATTATTTTGACAGATAAACTGATTATGATACGATTCAAAATTGGAAGTGGAAGTCTATAATATTTTTTGTAAATTGTGCAGCCTTAATTACTTAATTGAAAGAGGAGCAAAGAGCAGCACTGAAGGTTGTTCTCGGTGGAAAAGATGTTTTCGGTTGCTTTTCATCTGCCAGCTTCAGCACGAGTTGGATTTACCTACCTCATATGGATCATTGATCTGATTGGTTTAATTTAGCCAGTGATAGATGGTTCATCCAATTACCTACCAAATATTTTTTTTAAAGTTTCCAAGGACGACTTCTCAGATGGTCCTGTATAACAAACTAGCAAGTCAGTTTAATAAACCACTCTGCTATAAAATAAAGTTTATATAGCTTCGGTTTTTGTTGACACCGTTAGGAAGGTAATAATGCTATTTTATTTTTATTCTTGAAGTCATCGTGGATAGAGATGCCTCAAATATTCTGTTCTGTAAATATGAAACTTTACAGCTAAGAGGTCAAACAAAACACTGAGGCAGAATGCCGTGCATGCTACTATACAGTAAAAACCCTGGCTGTTAAATGCCCAACCTTTATATTTTATCAAATTAAGTTGTGTTCTTCACAACTCAGCACTCATTAATCTTTTGTGACCTAAAAAATGAAATAAAGGAGAAAAAGGCTATGGTATGAAGAGAAAAGCATAGCTAAGTTGATGTGTTTTAGGGGAAAGAGTGGGGAAAAAAATGGGGTCGAAAGTCAAAGTCATCAAACTAATTAGAATTATTAAATTCATCTAAAGTGTGTGAACAGGTTGACCTGTGGCCCCTGAAGGGTCAGAGGTCAAACACAGCCCACCTTTATGAAGCTGCTGTGGTAGTAAAAGCCTTTTTATCATGATGGCACATCATTTTCTTCACTTTATTGTGCAAGTTTGCAGTTTTAATTACAAAATATCTCTGCATCGTATTAAAAATCTGTGCCCTCCAGGTTTTACTCAACTAGACCGTGAAATAATGGTAGATGGATGGATACTGTTACAGTGTGCTTCAACTGCCTTTAAAACAGCAGTTGGCAGAGACATTCACAGCAATAAAAATAGAAATGGTATCATAAACACATGTATCCTAACAAGGCCTCCTGCTTTATTCCAGCAGATAAATGTTTCCAAAACTGTTTTCTCTTATTCAAATATTTCTCAATACACCAAACCAGCGATCATCTGCAGGCGTCATTCATGCTGGTGAAAAATAGATATTTAAAGAGGATCTGCTATGCTCATTTTCAGCTCTGTATTTTCATTCTGGGATTCCATTAGAGAAGCTTTGCTTGAGCCACGGTTTAAAAAACTCTCTGCTCATCCTCTGTCTGAAACAAGCCACCGTAGCTCCTGTCTTTTTAAGGCTCCCCTCCCTAAAAACCCACTTTCATCATCACCTCAAAAGCTTGCTGAGGAGCAGGACCATAGACATATAATATGAACCAGACAGGGCGCCAATTTTTTCCCAGTGGTCACTCGCGGTAGTGCAGCGAAAAATTCCCCACCAGCTCAACCACCATTAGAAAAGAAACACCTCAAACTGTAAACAAGGTCAGTTATGGCTCGGTCTGTTTTTAATTTTTTATCCATGGAGGTTTTGTACAACTTTATTAGAGCTGAAAAAAATTAAAACTAAAACTGTGCATATTCAGTGAGCCGTATAACCAGGAAGTAAACCCAGAAACTGTTTTGGCTCATACATCAGCCAAGCAACTCTCACTGGACAGAATGGGTGCCATCTTTGCGTCCTGTATCTAGTTCATCTATGACTACATCTGTGGGCAGGACCCTCTTGTTTTGGATGAGTACTGTACAAAAACTAAACTTTGTTCACTGATTTTGGTGAAACTGAATCATATTATATGGAGAGATTATTTTCTGTTTTTCCTTCTGATGTCCTCCAGCTGCTCTGCCTCAACTTTCAGTGATGTATAATTTCCTGATGGAAGAAACTTTACTTGCTGTTAGTTACTTTAGTCACTAATTGCTAGTTAGCTTAATTAGCTCACATGCATCTGCTGGGAGCTCAAAAATGAATGCTTGTTAATACAGTGTTGAATATTTCTACTAATTCTCTTAGAGACAGACATTTAACTTTTTTTGGTCCATTTTTTCATTCTACATCATTCATTTTCTAGTAAAAATTCTGAACAAACAAGAGAACACAACTGTTTAAGCCTCTTACATGCCACATGTCTTACTTGAACTATTCATTTCTACTTTTTCTGAGCTCTCTGCCCACTTCTCTGCCAGGAGCTCCGATCAATAAAGCAGCAATGTGTGTTTGCCTGTGTCCGCACAAGAAGCAGGAGATGACAGACCTGCTTTAATATATTTATTATGTGTCTGCAGACTGGTGATTTAACTCAGACTGTCTGGAGAAGCGGCAGCGGGCAAAGAAAAGAGTCGTGTAGTATCACTAAGTAAGCAGGATATAATGCAGTTTGACTGCATTATGCAATATGTAGGCTTAGATATGAAAAGGTCTCTCATATTGAATATTTAATTCAGTCCACCTCGGGCAGAGAAATCGGTATATGATGAGGAAGAAAATGGTTCAAGGACAGAAAAATCCCCCAGGAGAAATGTTACAGGTGAAGTCAGATTACCCAGCATGCAACTGTGTGGGGTGTGGGGTTGCTATGGCAGCAGGTGTTGCAGCAGTGGATGGATGGATCAAACGTTGAAGTGGAGAAGGCGTGTGAAGATGAATGAAGCGCCAGAGTGAAAGTGGAGTCACTCCTCCAGCAGAAGCCTGAGGCGCGGCACCGGTGGCCGAGCTCTCATTTGTCACAACAGCAGAAAGAACCACCCAAGATGAGATCTGTATCTTCCTCTTTCTCTCTGTTGCAAACACACACACGTGTGTGTGCGCACACACACAGGTGCTCACATCTTCTTTAGGCTTCAAGGTCATTCGGTGACTGTGGTAGTGGGGGTGGAATAAGAAATCATCGTGGAGATCTTGGTGAACTGAAGTAAAATGTAAGCGTGCACATGTGCAGCAGTATGTTTAAGTCTGTCTGTTGATGAATAATATAACTTGTCAGTGTTTCTCTCTGTGCAGATGAAAGAAATAAAGTGCCTTTTTTTAAACAATATTTTATTTATAGATTTTTCTACTTTCAACTTGATCAACTCAAAGCGTGCAGGACAGCTGCTTCACATTAACTTCCTCTGCAGAGAACAGCGACTCTGTGGGTTTTACACAGGCTGAATGTTCACTTGTCCTCACTTTCAGTTAACACAGAGCTGAACAGACACACAAACTGCAGACCCAGAGTCAGTGATCTCTCAGGCAAAAACTAAATGTTGGTAGATCTGAACAATAAAGCTTTTCAGCACCAACACTCTTAGAAATAAAAGTGTGAGATAGTGAGAGTACAACATCACTGGAACTTTTAACTACATGTATCACTCTGCTTTACAGGTGATCTAATAACCAGTAACATTACAATTAGGACTAACTAATTGTGACTAGACAAATAAGACTAACAGATAGAGACCACAGGGACAGCAGGTGTTTTGTACATGATTCAGGATCGCTGACACACACTTTTTAAACTGACAGAGTGAACAGAGGATACAAGAACATCAGTTTTATCAGCTAATTTGCATAAATATAGTCTATAGTTACATGACTTAAACATATTAATGCACTCATGACTACTGTATTTTAGTATTCGGCGACTACTGACAAAAGGTAATTGAATAGTCGACTACTTATGTATTTCTAACTGCAGAAATTATCAATTCTTGTCAAAAAGGTCCCAAATATGACCAGGAAATTGTTGTAATTGCCAATGTAGGATAGGGCTGCACAATTAATCACAGTTGCAAGATATTTAATTTTTTTGAAACAGGAAAAATGTAATTTAATCTGTCAGTCATTTTCTCTATTAATCAGTTAGTTGTTTGGCCCATAAAATTGATTGATGCATCTGACAAAAGAAACTGTCAAAAAGTAGAATTGTGGACTTTTTGTGGTTAATATTACTATATTTTTTCCAGTGTGCTTTGGATTTAATTTTTCAGCTTTTAAATAAAGTTCAGCTCCATCTCAGAGATGTGTTTTTAACCCCTGAATAAATCCTCCATCTCTTTGTTTTTGGGGATCCGTTCCAGCGCTGAGACACTTGACAGTATTCAGCCTTGTGCTCTTCACAACAGACCACCTTGATTCTGATGTCAGCGCAGAGCACATGCTGCATAGTAAACAGCCCCAACACAACACAGCGCGAGATAACAAAACACAACCCGGGGGCTAAAGCTCTCCGCGAATCAAAATGCTGCTCACAGCCAAAAGTTTCAGGCGTCCAGGTCCAGCTCTCGGGAGAGTTTGCTATTTTTCTCGAGGAGCACTAAATCCCACAGCTTTTCTCCGCTGAATACAATGAAATGGCCTGACTCATTCCAGATTCACCCGGAGTACCTCGGCCCTGTTGGCCCTGACGATTGACAAGGCAACAAAACAGAGCGGAGACTAGAAAAATAAAATCAACCACAGGAGGTCGTGGACTTCTTTACAGCCTCCAGAGATTCACTTTTCACCTCCCGGGAGTGGATGGTGTTGGCTGAAAATAACACAAAAAACTTGGGCGGAAATGTGAATATTTTTAACAAGAAAAGACAATGAAGATCCAGTTTTAGAGCTGGAAAACCCCTTAAATACTATATATATTTCTAAGTTTCTAAGAAAAAATGTAATTGTTATTTATACCAACGAATATAATTTGCTGTGCAGCGGAAATCACTCCCTTTTCACCCCAGCGTTAGTGAGCCATGAGGAGCCAGCTGATCTCTTTATAAAACTTGACAAAAGAGCGCCTTATTAGGACGCACTGACAGAGATTCAATTTAAATGTTTCTTCAAGACTGGAAACTGCTCAGGCAGCGACGCAGCCTCAGACTGAAAGTTTAATGCTTGTGGTTTGATGGCATCAATATTTCAGTACAGCTAAAAATACAGTCGTCTCAACATATTGTTAAAGTGGGTAGACTGAGTGCTCTGAAGGAGTGCTGCAACAATTACTTTAGTATTTTCCTCTCCATTAACCGATTCACTGTTTTATCCATAAAATTTCAAAAAAAGAGAGATAGAGAAATGTCAGTCGCAGTTTCCAAGAACCCAAGGTGACACAGACCATCACTATACACATAATATCATTAAAAGATTCAGAGAATCCAGAGAAATCTCTGCATGTAAAGGACAAGGCTGAAAACCAACATTTGAATGTCTGTGACCTTTGACCCCTCAGGCAGCACCGCATTAAAAACTGCATTAAAAACCCTCATCATTGTATAAAGGATACTACATGGGCTCAGGAACACTTGGGAAAACCGTTGTCAGTAAACACAGTTTGTCTCTGCAGCCACAAATGCAAGTTAAGACTCTACCATGCAAAGAGAAAGACGTATATCAACAACATCCAGAAACACTGCAGACTTCTCTGAGGCCCGAGCTCATCTGAGATGGACTGACGCAAAGTGGAAAAGTGTGGTGTGGTCTGACGAGTCCACATTTCAGACTGTTCTCACAAATCATGGACGTCGTGTCCTCCGGGCTAAAGAGGAAAAGGACCATCCAGATTGTTAGCAGCGCTAACTTCAAAAGACAGCAGCTGTGATGGTATGGAGTTGTGTTAGTGCCCATGGCATCATGGGTAACTGTAACATCTGTGAAGACAGAGTATTTTTTCACTGTGGTTTTACTACTTTAAGTAGCAAGAGATCTGAGTCCTCCTTTCACCACTGGACATAAGGAAGTAAATGGTTAATAACAGCAAAGTGTGTAATTCTGAGTCTGGCAGCCTGCAGCCTGTACTCCCACTCACTCACTCACACACACACACACACACACACACACACACACACTGATGTAATGCTCATGTGAGACCTCTGTAACCAGCATTGCCCTCGTTGCCACCACCAACGCCCTGACTGAACTCTCCCACACTCGGGCTGTCGACCGTCTCCTCACACACAGCAGAGCCAGAGAGCATGCACACACACACACACACACACTTACACATTCACAAACAAGCCTTCCTCGTGTCGACATGCGATTCAATCCCGTGGCTTTATTTTCATGTCTTTACACAGCTGGCCTGAACAAGACTGATGGTTCCTCTCGACACCAGAGACACTGAAAGATGTTGAAATGTCCGAGCTGAGGACAACGGCCGCAGACACACTGACTGGACACCTGTGTTTTGACGTCTGAGTGACGTCTCAGACATACAACTGCCATTCATTGCAGAGGACACATTAGCTCTGTTTTTTTTTTATTATTATTAGCAAAATCATCCCCAATCTCTACTGAAGTAAGACAAGATTTTCCAAACAACAGCATCGAGAACTGAACTGACAAATCAACAATGGAAATCATCTTAAATTTCAGTTTTACAGGGATAGTTGTGTCAGTACTTAAAGTATCAGCTATCAGTTTAAGTAAGTGCGATATTTAGAATATTTTCACTGTCTTACTTTGCTGTCAGACAGCATTTTCTGATGGGAAACTGACGGCACTCTCTCCAAACCAAACAATCACCATTGTCAAAAACAGTAGTTTTATCTTGCAGAAAACAGGAGTTGCTGGTCTACAACTGCCTTGTTCAATTAGTTTGTTTGAACTAAACTTTTAAAACAACAAAGTCACAAAGTACCACAAAAAAGCTAACCAATTCTAAACAGCTGATGCAGCAGTAGACCAGTAACTCCTGTTTTCTGCAAGGTAAAATTACTGTTACAGCAAAATGTATTTCAATTAATGATAGTTCCAGTGTACGCTTTGGATGATTTCACGGATGTTTATTTTACCTTTTCTGATGGGAACCCGCTGTCACATAAATCAACTATCACTCTCTCCAAACCAACTCCACAGTTAGCTCATTTTAGCTTTACTAGCAGAGGTAATTTTAATCACAACGTGGCTAATTGAACACTAGTGCTATTTCACATTTGCACAGACCTCTATAAGCACACACCACTTTTATTCAAGACCGCACCACGTATGTTGTGTTTGGACACAGTGCAGTGACTGCTGTTCAAGCTAACATTAGCAGGCGTCATAGTTTGTATTTCCAGGCCGCTAATAGAGCGGGCCGTGGATAGCACGGATAAGGCTAGCGCGGCTAACGGCTGCTAGCGCTAGCTCAGCTAACGTTTGCTAATGCTAACATTGCTATCACGTTTTCATGTCGTTTTCATTCGTTACAGTTCATTAGCTTCACATTGGCAGACATTAATATCTCAGTCACTCACCGGGATTTACCTTGAGCAAAACGGCAGCAGGAGTGTCACCGCCACAGGTGTTTTTAGGGTCAGTGAATCTGGTTGGGGAGACATTTACTTTTATACTCAATATCAAAACTTTAGAAAGTGATGGTAAATCACCATAAGCAGGCGCATTTTACTTACTGGTGTCGCCTGTGGTCGCTGTGTTGGCACACACCTGCACCGCCCCCTGCTCAGGTAGGAAGAGGACGTGCTGTGCCTCAATACCATCGTACCCACTACGTGAAGGGGGCGGGTTTGACCCCTTGATTGACATGGGTGCTGCCAACAAAATTAGTGAAAAACTTACACAGGATCAGTTCCTCCAACCATACATGTACCTTCCCACGACTTCTAATTATTATGTCACTCATAATTTCTGCAAAATAGTGACACATTTAATTACTTGCAGGTTATAGTTTCAATAACCACCTCCATTTCATTACATTAACAGAGCACTCATTTTATCTTGGTTACCCCACTTTTTCTTTTTTTTCTATCATTATCATTATTATTGTTTTTACAGTTAAGTAGTCATTTTATACTACTACTTATTTGTAACATTAGCGCTCAGCTTAAATCAAATTTTGGATTTTTTTTTCTTAAGGTTCTGGTAACCAAATCGTTTTTTGTGTGTTCTTGTGTGACTTGGTGTTTTAAAAGGTTGGTTCAGATTCACGGAAGTCACACAATAACACTAACTAACTAACTGATCAAAACAGCAGCAGACCAGTAACTCCTGTGTTCTGTAGGATAAAATTTGCATTTTTGTCAATGGAGTTTGGTTAGTTTGGAAAGAGTAATATTTGGCTTATATAATGATGGTTTCCCATCAGAAGAAGCTGTCTAATGGCAAAGTAAAATGGTGAAAAAATCTTAAATATAGTGCACACATGAACTAAACTAGTCCTACTGCTTGTCCAAACTGGGGGTGTGTTGACCCCCATCTACTGTAGGTAAAACACTGAATATGGACTTGATGTTCTTAATACAACTCCACTTCAAATAATCTTGGGAAACAACTT
Source organism: Lutjanus erythropterus (assembly GCF_056507025.1). Taxonomy (NCBI): domain Eukaryota; kingdom Metazoa; phylum Chordata; class Actinopteri; order Lutjaniformes; family Lutjanidae; genus Lutjanus; species Lutjanus erythropterus. The sequence continues at coordinate 26,264,564 of NC_139333.1, forward strand.
TAAAGATTGAGGGATTTTGTTCGTATGAGGTGGACTGAGCAGGTAAAACCCTGTTGGGCAATCATCCAGTCTCCTGTCACATGTTAACAAATTCTGCCAGTCTTTGAGAAAACCGAACATCTGGTGAAGTGGCTGCTCTTCATCCAGCTACACACATGTTGTGTTTATCCAGCCCTCTCCCTCCTCCCACCCAGTCCTCTCTCCTCAACGGGAGTTGGGTCGGAGCCAGCGATGGGGTGTACGAAGGTCTCACATATTTTGGCAGGCCGGCTGCTGCTCTGACGCTGTTTTTCCCTCCCTCCTTCTCCTGTTTTCATCTCCCTCCGGCTCCACTTTTCTCCGTAAAATCGTGCCGGTTCTGTCTGAGCCTCTCGTCACTCGCTGTCAACCTTCCCAGCTCGGTGTAGCCGAGGAAACGCACAGCGTTTCTGGCAGCCGGGCTTGAGGACAGCTCACTGGACTCGTCTCTGCAGGAGTATTGGGATGGGGAGGCTCCTCGCCTGCCAAGTTCTCATCATACTCAACAATTACAGGGAATGACTAATAACTGTGAGAAGAGGACTGAGGAGGAGAAAAAGAAGACAAACACCCAGAAAGCAGTCCCAAAGTTAGAAAACGCACCAAGAGTGAGAAATTTCTTGCAAACAAAAACGCCTTTATGTTCGTGTTGGCATCGCCGTGGCCGTGAAATAACTCAAGCAGGTGACAGGCGGGACGAGACAATATGGTGCAGAGGCCTGGAGTTGCGACAGTATTGTCAAACTGACGTGGGGTCTGCAGCTTTAAATGGAGTGTTTTGTTGTTCATCCCACTGAAGGCTAACAATAATCTCTGGGAGGACAGAGATGATGGACTTGTGCAGACTCCTTTATCTCCCCCCCTCGTCTCTCACATCTTCGGGCTTTTCTGTCTCCACCACGGCCTTCAGAGAAGTGAGGTCAGGCTGTCGCCGTGGATACCGTTGACCTCGTCATGCAGCCGGTGCTTCGCTGCTCACATCACAGCCTCAGCCTCGGTCCTCCGCATTTGCTGAAGTGACATTTTATGAAGAAAGTCAGCCTGATCAGGATCCTCGTACTTAAAGGAACAACATGTGACCAACGCATGTCCTGCACATCCTCGTGGACTGTATATTAAATAGGATGAAATCCTTATTATCACAGAATCTCAGGCTGAAGCGACTTGTTTCCTCTCCAGACTTGAGGAAGCTCGCCTTGTAACCTTGGTATTATAACTGAATGTCCTGCAGTCCAACTAACTAACTAACTAATAACAACTAACTAAGTAATAAAAAGAACGATAAGTCCCATCTTCTCAATTCAAACACTATTATATATTCAGAACATTACACTGTAAAATGAAAAAGTTGAGAAAACTCAAAACTTCAAGGTGACAGACTACAATAACTCAAATTGTTAAGTTCTACAGAAATTTGACCAACTACTGATTATTTGTTGTGATCATTTCTAATTCTTTTCTTCTTTAGATAAGTTTATTTATAAACTATAAGGTGCTAAAAAAAAAAGTCATGTTCGCACCTCTCTGTGACCAATTTTTAAATTAATAATAAAACTCAAACATTCGAGTTCATCTAAAGAAGAAAACTAAATCATCTCAACTAAAGATTATAGGTCAGTTAAAGCTTTAAACTGACCTATAATCACTTTTGTCAGTTTTAAAGTTTATTGCAAACATTAAGAGTTTGACTTAAAACTCAAAAATCTATTGCAGTGCGTTGGCTTGACATTTTGAATTTTCTCAACTACAAGTTGTAAAAAAATGGCCTTGCTATGGTGAAATGGCTACTATGGCAACTGACATCATCAAATGGACTCATTGAATCCGCGAGATTCTCAGCTTTCCAGTCAGACACAATTTATTCAATTCTAAAACTGTTTATGGACCAAAGTTTGCAGAAACATTCCTATAAAATAGTTGAAAATACCACGTTTATACTAGAGCTGCAATTATTAATTTTTCTATTTATATCTTTCTAAGCCATAAATATATTAGACACAGTAGTTCAAACATAACAAAAATGTCTGCACACCACATAATCATGCATATATAAAAAGAAGTCTGTTATTACACATACATATTCTCTTAATACAGTAAAATACAAAGACGTGCAGAATGAAATGACAGGCACATGTAATATATCTCCAGTGTAGGTAAAACAAACATCTTATCTGACTGCCATAAACAACAAAGTGTAAAATATTCAGCCTCAAAGGTTTTGACACAACATCTGAAGACAAAGAGAAATCTTTGAAATGTACAGATCTCTTTAGCAGCCTTTAGCTCACATTTTTGTTAAAGTCACAGCATGAATTCACCCAAACAAATATAAACTGTTGTTCGTCATAGTTAAGAAGCTGGCGAAGACTAACTGATTAATCAATAATTAATTGACTGCTGAATTTATCTCCAACTATTTTGGTAATTGTCTTCTTTCAAAATTCTCTGATTTCAGCTTCTCAAATGTGAATAATTAACTTGTTCTCTTTTGGTTTTACCCAACACAAGACATTTGAGGGTGTCATCTTCAGCTTGGGCATTTTTCACCTTTTTCTGATATTTTATGGATCAAACAACTAATAAATGAATTGAAAAAATAATCAACAGATTTATCTATCATGGAAAATAACTAATTTATACTGCATGCAATAAACTGCATGTTTTTTCCCCTCAAATCTTGGGTACCCATTAAACCCATTTTTATTGAGACTTCATGAGGTGAGAAGTCAAGGGACGGCTTTAAAAATGGCCAAGCCAGTTTTTCCTTCGCCAGAAATTAGCCTGTTGCATCGTTTAACCCACTTCTCGACAAGCTGTCATGACATGATTGGTGTCAGTAGATGCTTTATGTCATTTAGTTTCGTATGATATGGTATCTTCTAGCACATGTACAACAAAACACATGATAAAGATCAAAAGGTCAGAGGGAGGACTGAGATAAAACAGCATCAGTGATGAAGTACGTCTGTGAGTGTATCTGCTTTGACTTGAACATATGTAACTGTCAATGATGACACGTTCACACACATGCAGACAGCTAGAGAGCCAGCCACACACACACACACACACACACACACACACACACACAGCATATGTACGCATGAATTATGAGTTAACACACACACACACAAACACAAACATGAGACTCCCACAACAGGGAGGAGACAGCAGGCGTGAATCCAGGCATTACAGCAACACTGATGTCACATTTCACTGTCAGATCAAATTAATTAGTCTAACAGCTGTTTCCAGCTCAGACAGCGAGGCAGACTAATGTGAGGAGCACCGAGGTACAGACAGACAGATCTTTGATAAGTGAACTCATAAAATCTGTGACCTTAGAGGAGGAAACTTTAATGAGCCACAGATTCAACCGGAGACAGACTCTTAACTCATGACGTTTCCTTTGACTCATGTTCTCATAACTTTTCTCTTAAAAAGTGGTGATGTTACAGGATTATTCCAGAGTTTTGTTCTTTGTACTGGTTTTGATGATGGGAATGCCACTGTGAGGCAAGAAACAGGAACAGTCAGATAATCGGGCAGGTTTTAATTTACTATACCACCATAAACCCAAACGAGAGCAACCAAAATGTCTGCACAAAATGGACCAATCGTGTGCCCCCTACTTTAGTTAAGAGGAACAGGTTGTTATAATGGAGAGCTATGAAAAATATCAAATATATACAGTATATTACTGCAAAATAAACACTGTCGCTGCAAGACAGGAGTGGAAAATTCCTGTTTGCATAACACTAAACGCACTCTCATTATTTCTAATGTGACAGCTGCAGATTAAAGCTTTTAGACTTTCAACTTGATACATTTAAAGGAGGAATATGTGGAATTTGCTTGTGCAAAATGAGTACTGCAGTCCAAATTGTGAGCTGGAGCCATAGACTGTATAGTAAATAAGTTTAAATTCGATTTAATATACAGTCTATGGTTAAACCGAGTTGTTTCTGCCCACCCAGGTCAGGCAGGCTGCAGGAACACTGCAGGAATGCAGGACACACCTAACATCATAAATTGACACTGAAGTGAAGACAAATCCTCCACTGCAAGTTGATCAGCTGTTTACAACTGTCAGTTGTCTGTCAATGTAAAGTTAAGCCTGTTATTCAGAAAACAAAAGCCCACTGCTCTGAAGATACACACTGGAGTTTGAATTCAGTGGCCGCCTGTCTCACTGCTGCCAAACTCCATTAACATTTTGTTCAGTTTAACCATTATACCATCTACTCCTTCTAAAAGATTATTTGTGATTTCCTGTGACTCATAAACAGACACTTAATCATTCAGTGAACATTTGGCTTTAATTTGAACTCTAATTAATGTGAAATGGTCAAACAAATGCAACTTGCATGTTTCCTTGACCTAAGATGACAAATCATAGTAATTTTATGGTTTATTTGAGTAAATATATTACAGATTCCTCCTTTAAACAGTCAAGTCAAGTCAAAGTGATTACAGATATACTAATCAACTTTCTAATCAGTGTTTTGAGCAAATCAGCAAATGTTTTTTAATGCCTGGATGATCTGCTGTGTAAAATTTAAAGTATATATTAATATGAATGATCTTGTGCATCACCAACTGAATGCATGTAGGTTCCCGTGGCAACGTGGTGCATGCAGTCAGAGCTACTGTGACTGCACGGCTTCATTCACTGACATTACTGTGTGCATGTGTATGTTCATCCTTCTGTCCTTGTGTAAAAGTTTCCTCCTCCTCCTCCTCCTCCTCCTCCTCCTCCTACGCGATGAAAAATTTAAAGTTAAAGAGATTAGCAGACGCGCCCAGTGTAAGGCATATTAAGTCAGAAATGGGTTGATAGAATTTGACTGTAGCCTACATTTTCTTCTATAAATGATGTTGAGCCTGGCAACGACCAAAAATAGATCTGAAGGTACATTCTGATGCAGTCACACACACATACACACACACACAGAAAATAAGAGCCAGCTTTGATACACAGCACTACACACACCCAGCACCTCCCATCTGATGGCGCAGACATGTATATAAAATATGTTTAGCATGCAGCCTCTGATGTGTCCTCGTGTGCATCTGGCTAATGGCCGCCTTGGGGAATCCTCCGCTCTCACACAGCACCGAGTCCCTGTCAGCTGCTTTAACCAAGGCTCGCTGTCAGAGCTGAAATACGCAAATACATACAGGACACGCACACACATGCTCTGTGACACACATGGTCACACCCATGCATGCAGTCACAAACACACATGCTGCTGCTGGAGCACAACTGGTTCATGTAATTATGATGATATGGTGCTTTAGTGAATGTGTGTTGGTGCCCACATGTGATGACTTTATCACTGGATGGATGTGACGTTTAAAGAGGCCAGAATCTGCACCGGCACTCACCATCTTTATCCTCGTCAATCTGCCGTTTGTTTCATAATTCATCTCCACTTCATTTAAAGGGAGATGCTGTAATTCCTAGACATGTACTAGCCACTCTTCAGATCGCTGCCAGTCTATCATTCCACTACTTCCTGACTTATAATCTCCGCAAATACTGGATGGATTTCCATGAAATTTGGTTTGGACCATGGTGGATCACAGGAATCGAGGACCGCAGTTCCATATCATCAGATCCATCTGAACTGTTTGCCTTCGAATTTATCTAATCCCATCAATATGCTTTTCTTACAGTTGTGCATTGAAAAATAATGACAGTAAATTCATGCAGCCACACTAATGGTCCAAAGTGTGACCTCATTTCACAATGAAAGATGACAACAGTGCCAGTTGTAATCTCTGTAAAATGATTGTTTAATTTCCTTGACTTTTCATCTAGTGGCATCATGAGATTAAAGGTTTTAGTTCTCAGACTGGTTCGTCAGCTGTGAAATTTGGTTCAGACATTCATGTCCCTCGCAAGATTAATTGTACTAACTTTGGTGATCTTCAATGTGTGCCACCAACACATCAAATTTTTAAATTCTTTCAATACTTTTCAATACGTTTATGATCAAGCTTCAGCTGAACTTTGCTTCTTAGGAAAAGTTAGCATGCTAACACGCTAAATTAAGGGCATGCACACGTCCCAAAACACTGCCTGCTGAATAAAGACTGACTGAATAAAGTCCTCCAGCAAAACCAGTCCAAAATCTTTAGGGCGACCCTCCATACTGGTGTGGTGACATGCAGAAGTCATCTGCCCAGTACAGAGGAAAATGGGGGGAAAAGCCTCATGGCATTGAACTGAATTTACCATTTAATTTTAAAGCACCAAATAAATGACTGATCAGGTTTATAGCTCACTATGAACAATATTTTGGGGTTTGTAAAACTCAAAGTTTAAAACTCTAAAGCTAAAGAAGAAGAGTAAATTATATCAAGAAAAGACTCGGAAAAACTTTGTTTAGTTTGTTTCGAAAGTTTGTTTGGTTTGTCCGTTCTGAGCTACTGTAGAAACATGGTCCTCTAAAGGGCTCATTCTATGGTAACAAAAACAGTTATTTTTATTTTCAGGTGATTATTCACTGATGGAAACATGCAAATTTATACTCCCTTTCTGCAATAGTCTGCCAATAAACTCCTGTAAATCTTACGAACAGGAAAAGTACAAAAGTATAAGCAAAAGTAAAAGCAATGCAGAATAGATCATTACAGGATTATATGTATTATACTATTGGATTAGGATTATAATAGGTACATATAATAATTAAATCAATTAATAATTCATTTGCTCCTTATAAAATATTTTGAAGAGTAACTATGGTGTAGTAACTAAAGCTGTCACATAATGTAGTGGAGTAAAAAGTATATTTCCCTTTGAATTGTTGTAGAGAAACATAAAGTGACAGAAAATGAAAAATACTTGAGTACCTAAAAAACAAATTTCTGTACAGTACTTAAGTACTCAGTTATTCACTCTCTACCTCTGTAAGACTTTGCATGGAGTACTCTGAACATAGTATTTATATTGTGACATATTTTCATCACTGTGGTATTTAAATTGTGGTATTTTATAAAGGATCTGAATACTTTCCACACCATTATTCATACCTGCCAGGTGTCATTACACACATACTTCTCATAATCACAGCTTCTTGAAAACAGTCGTCTAAAATACGCTCTACCACAGTCATTTACATACAGTGGAGGAGGTTAATTACTCTCAGCTGCTGCGAAGAAAACAACAACAAAACAATATTAATTATACTGAACTGGTTTTGGTTCAAGTGAAACAACACAAATTGTTTGGAGAGGCTCGTAGTGACAACGTGTCGTACACTGTGCGATGTTGTGGCGGCGCGTGTCTTTGTTTGAGGACGAGGGTGAGGCCTCGCCAAGGCATATATTAACTTTGTGCGTGTCAGAAAAGTGACAGCAGAGTGACAGAAGAGAGCCACACACTCAGACTGCATGAGATGACAATCAGGCGACATTCCTACGAGGGGAATGTGGGTTTGAGTCCTGCACTGACGGAGAGATAACGTTGCTGGGTGTCAAAATGTACGACAGCTGAATATGTGTGCATACGCTTTCCTGGATGTATGTGTGTGTGCGTGTCATCCTGCCATCTAAACGTCTTTGTGTAGCTGCACAGGTAGAGAGAAAAAATCTTGGCATCTAACTGGGTTTGCTGCGGTCAAATTGAGGGTTTCTTTTACAGTCTGTCTTCTCGAAAAGGGGAAGAAAAGAGAATAAAATTGTTCCTGGGTTTTCTATCCCTCTGCTAAGATAACGAGATATCTACTACAGTATTTGCTATTTCAGAAAATTCTAACCCTTTTATTTAACTTAATGTAAATTTTGAATTTGTGGCGTTTACACAACCACTGTAGTGTTATTGTAGTTGAAGAAAACTGTCTTCTAGCAGTGCTAATTTAAAGATGTGTCACTAAAATTTGAAAATCACATAGAAACAATTATTTAAAGTCCACCTCCAGTTATGTTTTAAACAACATAAAATGCTCTGCAGGAGGTAATAAATTGTGTCTGTCTTTTTTAGCAAAAATATAGCTCAACACCTTGCCTTAATTTAGGATTCAAGGGTTCATGAATATGCAAAAGGTCCTCACTCTCTCCACACACCACAATCTCTATCTCTGCTGCTAATTAGCTGCACCTGGCTTCTCCTCTGCACCGCTAATAATAAGTATAGCTCCGCCCCTTCCATTAACGGGACTGTTTCCTCAGGTTTCTGATGTCATATTGTCATAATTTAGCCTCTTTCATCATATTTTTTTGATTCTCTGGGCCACAAAACTCTGTACTCATCCAACAGGTGGCGCTCTTCAACTTTTCATTTAAAATAATGTTTGTACTATTATTCTTTCAAGAGTTTCTCGCCTTGAAAAGCTTTTTGGTCGCATTCAAAAACTAAATTCCCATGAATTCTTTTTACAGAACAGTAGTACTAATGCTCTTTCTTTGTTGTCCATAATACTATATCAATACTTGCCCTACTATGATGTAATTCTTTCCAACATTTCAGCTGTAACCTCCACAGTAGGGCTGAAAAATGCATCATGTTGAAATGTTTCACATCAGTCGTTATCAATAATTATTACTATTTTTTTTTCTTTTTAGTTAAGACTGAGACGAAAGAGAAAATAGGTTGAATTTAAGCACTTTAATTTGAGTTTTACCACCATCTTTTTAATGTAACAACTTTATTTATCAAAAAACTGCCCTACCAGCAAGCTGACCTGCCCTTTTATCATCTTTTTATCACTGTCTGCACTCGTTTTCTCACGTCACGCCTTTTCTGTTGTTGTGTCACATGTTGGTGGTGCAACTAAACAACACATCTGTTAAATGATTGGTTGTTTGTGTGTCATTATCAAGGGATATGATAGGCTGTTCATGAGCCAGGGTTTGTTTGTTTATTGAACAATTTTCTTATTGTGTGTCCGATGCTGATACTTATCACTGCTTTTTTATCGGCCAGGCCTACTTCAAGGTACTAAAAAAATGTCAACATGGTTCTGCCTCCATGTTCTGCTGATGTTACAGCATGTCTGGACTCGCTGCAGCCACTCGATTGAACCCTCTGGTGCGCTGGTGACATCTGAAGGTGGGGTAAGCGATTCCAGAGAAAGATAATTGATTGTTGAATCTCATTCCCAGGTCATCAAACACCCACTCTTTAGTTTGGGTTGACTGTTGGGTCTCATTGATTTGTTGAGTGGCTCGGTCTGAGACAGTAATTGATGACCTGGAATGAGACTCAACAATCATCTGTCCTTTAAACTGAAACAATCTAGGACTCGTCCTAAATAGTTTTTCTTCAAATGCTTCAAAAACAGAAATTTTACATATTCTACATCATTCTACATCCACTGCACCGTCCCTCCCTACAAAGATCGACATGATTTGCAGTATTACACGTCTGAATGAGGTTTTCTTACTTCTGGAACAAAATATTCCAGTTTCACTTTTTGGCTGTGTTCAGACCTGGTATTAACACGCATCCCGAGTGAATCTGATCACAAGTGGACTGCTCTAAATACAGGTGTGAACGCTCTCAGGGCCACACTGAAAGACCGCTTTCTTAAGTAATGTCCCGTAAAGTCCTGCACTGGGTCGGGTAGCTATGGTTACCAAATGGGTGACCCGCAAAAAGCTGCATAACAGGTAAAGAATATATTTATTTAAATCACATCTCCAAAGGCCAACTTTGATGATTGTTGTTCACCCAAAGACTGTGAGAATAATGTGTTAGTGACTTTGATGCTTGTAAAAAAAAAGTTTAAAACAGTATTAGCTTCCGACAGCCGCAAGCTAGGCCCGTGCAGGACTGTGAAGTCTTATGACTACATGATTTGTTTCACTGAAATCACATTTATGGGCTCTCTTACCTGCTGTGGATGTTTGTGAAGACAACAGTCACCCCAGACTCCATTGAAAAAATGCACTATTTTGAGAGTTGTTGAGCGAGAAGAAACTTTATAAAGTTTGTGAAACACTGTCTTCACAAATTTTTAATTATCTGGGTCTGCTCATAAATTCGGCAAGTGTTATACATTAAGTGGGCTATATATAGTTATATCTTTTATAGTGGAAAAAACATTATGTCCATTTGTCTCAGTGAGATGCCAGTTTAAACAACAAATGTGTTTATTTGTATACAAAAAGGGGAAGTAAAATGCCTAAGGTGAATTCTTAATCAGTTGCACCTCATTGGAAATTCGGCATTAAATGAAATATATTGAGTTATTTCTTTCCTTGTAAAAACACATCACAGACGGCCTAACAGACGGTAATGGACATTAAATGGACAAAACAGTGTTTATTTGCATATCAGGCGGGGAAGTGAGATCCAATCACAAGTGGTTACTCAGGATGCATCTGGAGACTCATTGTCATGCCAGGTGTGAATTCACAAACTCAAAGCTGTCCACTTGTTAAAGGAATAGTTCACCCAAACTATCCCTTTAATACCAGGTCTGAACAGGGCCTTGACTCTCCGAAACACACCACCGACTGGGCTAAGCTAAACTGTAAAAATAAACTGTCCCATATGTTCTGGATTTAAGTAACCTAGGAAGTTTTAGGTGAATGTCCCTGACTCAGACCTGTAAAAATTAGTTGATTCATCTCCAGCTCATTAACTAATGAAACAGGCAATGAGCTTCACCTTGATTTGCCTTCATAAAAATAAGTGTGACAACATTTTGTGCTCTCAGCGTGCAGCGCTGTCGAAGGAGGTAACTGTGTCTTTGTGTGTTTTCTTCATCCCTCACACTGTGCCCTTTTTTTTTCTTTCAACACAACACACACACACACACACAAGCACAGTGTGAGTCTTTCCCTTTCATATTTCCCTTTTCCTTTTCTCTCCCTGCATTTTACTGACACAAACACTCGCTCATGTTTTTTCATTCCGAGGAACCCCACAACGCCTGATGAAATAAAAAAAGGAGAGATCTCTCTTGCTCCACAGACTGCAGATGAAGCAACACCTTGCCCCGGGCTCCTCTGAGCTCCTCTGGGTTTCCTCGGACCTGTTACTGTGAGCTGCTCAGACACACGGCCCTAATAAAGCACAGCCATTAAAACAAGAGATATTTATGGCGCTCCCCGCAAGGCCTTGCTTCCTCGACGCGACCCACATTCCACGTTCTGTAACGGTAAAATATTCATCGCTGTTATCTCAGCTGATCAGGATGGAGGAACAGCAGCAGCAGCAGCAGCAGCGTGAGTTGTGTTTGGAAACGCTGCATCAGGCAACATTGAATATTTTAACAAGAGAGAAAACAACGTGTCTGTCATGTTCCTCTGGATTATAATCTCCTGTCACTGCACTCATTCTTCTGAGAACCCTTTTATATTATTTCATATTCTAATTTTATATCAGAATTTACAAAGATGTAATCCTGAAAAGAACCTTTGCCAAACCCTTTCTTTGAAAAGGGTTCTTCAGAAACAAATGGTTGTGGGTGGAACTTCAGCTCTTCAGGAAGAACCCTTGTTTCTGAGAGTGTAATGATGAGCCAGAAAAGGTTGCTGATGCAGACGGAGGGGAAACAGAGAGGATGGAGGACAGAAGGAAGCAAAAGGGGAAGAAAAAAGGTGAGAAAATCTGAGCGTATTCAGCTCTGAAGCAAACATAATCCTTCAGTCGCTACGCTTCATCTGCTGCGCTGGGCTCGTTCTCTGTTTTCAAAATGTCAGCTGTGATTTCATCAGGCATCATAAGGCTCTCCAACCGGGCACCAGATGCCTTTAGAGGAGAGGCCCTGAGGCAGCACGCCCTGGTCCCTCATCTGTCTGCAAACACACACACACCCACACACACACACATAAAAACACACTCGCTTTGTTCAACACTGGAACGACATGAGACAAAAGCTCATGAGGTGAGGCTTCATAAGAACCGCTACTGTTCTGCGATTCAGCAGAAATTCAGAGCTGATGGGCGGAGACAAAAAAATCCTCTGCGTTACAGTCTTGGGAGGAAGACTTTGAAGACTAACACACCATAGCGAGTCTGCTCCACAGCGTGCACTGAGAGGAGCACCTGCTACGTTATTAGGCAGCATATGTTCCTCTTCTCAGCTACAAGTCATTGAGGGCGTTTCACCACAGGAGGATCTGAGAACAAGGCATCCATCATTACAAAACACTGGCGCTGACATGATGCAAATGTCACTGAATCTGGCAGTTTTTAAAGACTACATTTGTCGAGGGGAACAAATGTTGACAAAGATGGAACGCTATAAAATCTATTATCTTATATCTTTTTGGAGATTTTCATTTCACAACATTTTTACATTTCATTTTTACATTTCACCACAAAAAAACAAGCCAACATTTACATTACGTGTCCCACATTCTTGAGAACTGGGACAAAACTAGGGCTGCACAACTAATCGAAATTTTAGCAAAATCACAATAGGGCTTGTTGCAATTTTCAAATTGCAGGGATACAATACTTGTTAAAGGAAAAATGTGCGTAGTAAAGTAAACATTGACTTTGGGCAAGTGGGTCAAAAATCATCGGCCCAAAGTCAATTTTTAGGCCAAAAAAACCCAAACAAATAATTAAAAAAAAACATTAATGATGCACGCTGGATAAAGAGCCCTATGAGTAACTTCTCTTAATAATAATAATAATGCAGACCAAAGTGCTCTACAACAAAAAAAAAAAACATGCATCATGTGCTTTACATAATAAAGACACAAAATGACCATAAAACAAGAATATAACCAATAAAATCCTATTAAAATGACTTGCATGATGACCTGCGTACATTTCTGTCCCTGTGCACCTACAATACAAACTATTTCATTCTTTTGAAAAAGTTTGGGAACAACAAAGCAATGATTTGCTGATCTAGAACGGACATGTGACACTTCAAATCAGCTCGATTTCAACTCTTCTTCTTCTGCAAGAATTCCCACACTGCAGTCAGTGAAGGCCTGGATGTGCAAGAAAGTGTGTCATGACAAAAACGCGCCGCGAGCCGACGTCCTTTTTCTGCTCTAATCAAAGGAATTCCTGATCTCGGATAGCACGTTGATGATTGTGAGCATGAAAAATTAGCCATGAGAGTCGGATGAAAGAGAAATGTTCCTCTAATCTTTAAGCAATCAAGCAGCATTTTCTGAATATGCTCCTCTGAAACTGGCAAATCAGAGGGTGTTTGATTTTTCCACCCAGACAGATTTTATTTTAGAGTAATGCCAACTTTCCCTAAAATGAAAATGTCCTTATGGTAACCTTCCACAGAACAGTCAGTGTTCAGCTGCATGTGTCTAATTGTCCAATGAAACCAGACAAATGTGTTAATAATATCTCCAGGTTAAGACTCTTGTTTACCTACAGTGCATACTGTAAATGCCAGTTTAATGTTCTCAATCATGTGTGAGAGTGTGAGCAGTGAGGTGCACTAATCACAGCTCTAATTCTGGCTTGAAAACAGGAGAGAAAACTGACGTGAATGTGCAGTAACCTTTCATATCCAGAGCCACGGAACTAATCGCTATTTACAGTGTTACATAAATGACATTTTCCATTATATGTGCTCATCACAGCCTCAGTCAGCTGCGCGGTTTGTTGCAGCGCTGCAGAAATCCACCCCGAGACGTTAAACGGAGCCGAGGCGAGATGAGACGGAGGGGGAAGCCCGGCTGCGTGAGTCATCACCTGCATCATCAGGCTGCCAGGACACCGAGACAGTCTGAGCCCGGTGAGGATGACTGAGAAAAGGCTTAAAGATGCAGTCCAGGAATTATTTCAGGTTCGTTTACATGCTTTATATATGAAGATTTAAAGGGAAACAACACCATTTTAACATGTCAAATCAATTCACTAGTCATGGAGAGCACGACCCAGCTTATCAGTGTGTCTTCTGAGAAAATAACTCCTGCTGACATCATGCTGATGTCATCAAGATTATCACTGATTGGGCCTGGATAAGAGTGTAGGCAGAGGGTGAGGAGGAGGAGGGAGATCTTGAACTAGTAGTAATGAAAATATAGCCCCTTTTACACTGGAAAAAATCCATTAACATCCGGCTTTTATCCTCAGTGGGAAAGGGCACACGAGGGGGATTCATTCACACGCTCATTTTTGTCCCTTTTGCTGCAGCTTCTGTAACGTCTGCGACTCTTTGACATCTCAGCCACTAATTCCACCCGTGTCCGTTCAAGCAGCGCTCAAACATCATTCCAAATTAGTCTGCGCTGAGTTTAAAAGACGGACTGAAATAAAAGATATATAAAAGAAACCACTATAACCACTATAACACCGGCCTTTGTACTGCTTTCTGCTGTATATTAACCCTGTTTATCAGATATGTAAATGCTATTTCCTGCATACTGCAACTTAAAGCTACAACAAGGAGTTTTAACTGTTTATGAAACAGTCTCAGTTTAATACTGATGTCTCTATATGACATATATAAGCAAACGAGACCATCAGAGAGATGAAGGGCTTTATCTGTATAACTGATCTTAATGCTACTGGGTCAGATTCTCCGTGAAATCAGATGAAAAAGGCCTATGTTTAGCATTAGCCAGTGGAAAAGAAGCAGGAGATTTTTCTTTGATAATTATAGTTTTTGACGTTATATTTTGTGGAGACACTGCTGCTTTTGTCTGCAGGGGAAATCCAGAATCAACAAAGTTCTTTGTAGTAGCTTTAAGTAATATCACTGAACAACTCATTGTCTTGGTCATTTTTTACGTTCAATTTTAATATTTGATAGATTCCCAAATGATGACATTTATCACATCACACTTAGCACAATCATGCTGATAATCGTGATAACGGTCACTATAATCATGTTATGAAATTTTCACACCGTTTGATCTCTAGTGTCTGCAGGCCTCCCCTCAGGCTGCAGGTACAACCTCAACCAATCAGAGGATCAGGCTAAACCAATGTCTAGCCTGAGAGTCAAAACCCAGGGTGAAGAAAGGCCGAAAATCACTTACTGCTGCTCTGAAGCTAACTGCTAACTGAACACTAATATCTAAATATGACTCGGACAAGTGTTTTCCTCCCTCCACTGCACATTCACAGTTCTTCGACTTCTTATTATTTGATTAACTTTGTAAAACTTCACACTATTTAATCTGGAGTTCCTCAGAGATCAACAGTTTATTAAAGTGTTTAGCTGTCGTGACGTGCAGGTTGACTGGACGTGAGAAAAGCAGGAAACCAAAAAACAGAGAAACCCACTTAGTCAGTCAACAAACTGGGTCAGAGCTTTGTTAAGTATGCCAGAGGAGCTGCCTGAGGGCCTCGCACACCGATGTTTCTGAGCAGACGCAGACAAGGTGCCACAGAGGATCGGCATTTCCTACATGCAGCTTTTTCTCCGTCAAATCATGATTTAACGTGTAATTATTACAACAGCATTTCACACAGGTCCCGACCAATCACTGACTGTCACCCAGTGTAAGCAGAGGCGGTGAACAGCCTCCTGATGAATGCTAAACTCCCACCCAGTCATCACAGCCACCATCCTCTGGGTCGTCCTACATCAATAATGACTGAACGCCTCAGCGATGCAGCCGTCGCGTTCACAAAAAGTCCTTGAAGGCAACTTGTGATGACACACAGAGTCCGTAAATCAGCTCAACAGCCGCTGTCACCGTTACAAAAGGCTCACAAAGATGTATGGAGTGACATGAAGCCTCTATGCATGATAAACAGCATGTATCTGTGGCCCAGCAGCTACACAGGCATCAATGAAGCAGAGATTTGTCATTCCTGAAAGGGAGAGGACGGTCTACTGGAGCTTTTTACTGTGAATAATGAGGATAAAGTCTTATTACACAGCAGGGTATCTTTGCCACAGATAGGGCTTAGCCTCTGTTTGTTTGTTTGTTTGTTCAATTCTGAGCCAAACCTACACTGTAGAAATACAACCATTTACTGTAGTCACACAAAAACTTCTGGGATGTTTTACAGACTGAAGCTGTGCAGTTTTTAGGTTTAGTTTAAGTTGACTATGTTTAGGTTGCCTGTCAAATGCCTTTTTTAGAAAAACAGACTGTTGATGGATTGTTGTGTAACATGAATAGTGAACACAGGGGATGAAGTGATTGTTGCCTCCACCGTACTTCCCACAGTTGTCGAGTAAATCCTGACTCATGGTATTGTAAACCTCTGTGCAGCGTCTGATAAGCCCTAAAACCCATGGATCTATTGCTGAAACCAGCCTCCCTGGATTGTATTTCTGTGTCTCTCTCCTCCCTGAAGCGGCAAGCTCCCTCCGAAGCAGACCACTGTGATCGTCTAAAAGGTAACTGTCCATCAAACAGACCATAAACACTTTAAGCCTTCAGCCTGCTGAGACCTAATCTGCTTTAGGATAAAGGTTTATAATTTTGGTGTTTCACGAGAAGAAGCTGGAAGTTTTCCTCGTCGGGGTGTTTCCTGAAGCCAGCAGAGTGTTATAGGAGTTCCCTTTTATGACTCAGCTGCTGAGTCATAGCAGATAGTACCTGCCAAACAACGTCTTTGTGGTTTAATTCATCCTCGTCTGTGGATATGTGGGATTTAAATCACACAATGCAGCTTATACCAAGCATTATTAAGATCCATTAACATTATTTTTTGTATTAGTATTGAATCAAATGCTTTTGACATGTCAGAGATACTGCTAATGCCACTGAGAATCAACAGTCCAGTGTGCATTTCCGCAAATTTAAATTACTTTTAGGTGGAATTTTAAGGTGGCATCTATATTGTCAAAACTAAACTTGCATCCAAAGTTTGCATCCACTAATAACTCGCATGTGGACTGTGATTTTTTTGTCATTCTAAATGGGATAGTTTGGATTACTTGGTGTGGAGGTTTGATGTAAGTAAGTATTCAGCTACAGAAGATGCCAGTTGACAAGGAGAATCAGCGAGGAGCACCAGTATAGAAGCTCTGCTATGTTCTGTCCTGTCCTGTGGACAGGATCAGCAACAAAAGGGATTTCAGCCGTTAAACTAGGTCCACCTTAAAAAAAAAACTCTATCAGTTTAATTGTACATTATATTTAGAATATTTTAACTGCTTTACTTTGCTGTCAGACAGCCTTTTCTGATAGGATGCTGTCGTTATACAAGCCAAATAATGCTCCCTCCAAAGCAACCAGACTCCATAGGCAAAATGAGTCTTTTTACCTTGCAGAACATGGGAGTTGCTGGTCTACCGCTGCCTCGATCAGTTAATTCGTTGATGTTACTGTGTTACTTCTATGAATCCAAATTATCAGTTTAAAACACCAAAGTCACACAATTACATAAACAAACTAAGAGATCGAGGCAGCAGTAGACCAGAACTCCTGTGTTCTCCAAGGTAAAATGACTGATTTTGTCAGTGGAGTTTGGTTAGTTTGAAGAGAGCAATATTTAGTGAATATGTCAGTGTTTTCCTGTTAGAAAAGGCTGCCTGACAGCAAAGTAAAGCAGTGAAAATATTCTAAATATAATATACAACTGATATTAAAGGGGCAGTTCACCCCCAAGCCAAAAGCAGGCCTACGTATTTGTGCCCGGGCATCTGGTGCTCTTAGTTCATCTAGATGTTTTTGGTGTGAGCTGCAGAGTTTTGGCTGTACAGGTGTCTGCCTTCTCTCCAATATAATGGAACTAGATGACACAGTCTCCAAAAAAATTCAGAAACTGCAAGATTGTTCAGAAACAATCCATTGGGGAAAAAAAAGAAAAAAGAAAAAGAAAAAAATGATGATGATGAAGACCTGTGTTGGTCGCAATGCATTTGTCATTTTTAACACTTTTTGATGTGTAAAATAAAGCCACGTTAATTTTGCACAAACCTCACAGTGTGCCTTGGAAGGAGACCTACATGTTTTCTTCTTTTTTTATTGAGACTGTTTTTATTGAGACTGTTTCATGCAACGAGTCTTTCTCTGCCTGAATAAGCACAAATAACCCCAAATATTGAAAGAGCACCTGTATGCGACCAACAGAAAGACCCAACATTGCTTCGACTCCATTGTCTTCATCCTAAAATAGCTTTATTTATTCTGTCCAGCTGCCAAAAGAGTCCAGAGTAGCTCAGTTTACAATGATGCAAAATAGATCCTCCCATTTGAGAAACAGGATACGGCAAAAGTTTGGTGCTTTTACCTAATAGGTGACTGAAACAATTACCTAAATACACTGACATGTCTAAATCTTCTTTCTGCTTTGTTTCATCTCCTTATTGGTGCCATTTATTCAGTGATATCTATAGGATCCACCATCATTCAGCACCTTGTGTATACGAACAGTCTTCCCTTGGTCTTATCAGCTGCTAACACCAAGCAGCAAAAGCTGAACTCCTCTCGAATGTTAAATTAAATGACAGAGACACAGAGTCAAATTAATTTCTACGGCTCAAGAAGAAGCGGGACGAGGCTAAAGGCGCCCCCCGTTGTGTGACAGCTCGTTACGTTGGCATCATGTTATCGGCGGTGACACCTTTATGTGCCACTGAGCTGTTTATCTCAGATCTGCTCTGCTGATTTCTCTCCGACAAAACTTATTTTTGAAGGGAGGGCAACAAGAGTTCAGAGAGCTAAAATAACACTGGAAACACAAACAGCTCTCACAGAGGGAGTCCACGAGGGGTGTTACACAGTCTGTCTGAGGTTAATGTGTTTGTAAAAACACACTCCTGGGAGGAGGAGGAGGAGGAGGAGGAGGAGGAGGAGGAGACGCGTGTCATCAGGTGTGTGATGAAATGCCCGGATCACGCTTGAACTGCTCACCTGTCTGTTGTCAAACTAAATTTGACCCTGTTACTCTGTGCAGCGGTTCGGACCTGAAGGTTCACAGTGGGAACCTTGTCTGTGGCTACGCTGCAATGCTTCAGAGCAGGGTGGTGCAAAAAATGTACCTTTCATTGCACTTTAACACACTCCAAAAGAACATCCTGTCAGCATGTTTCCTTCAGAATTCATTCATATTTATAACCAGGCAATAGGCAAACTGACCAAGACGTAGTGGATATTAAAAGAACGTAAGACGACTATTTATGCTATTTTCTTGAAGCTAAACCTGTGTGCTACATTAACAAAGTACTGAGAATATATCCTGTTGTTGCACTAAATGTCTGATTTTTTAATTACTCTAAAGGAGCAATAAAATAATGTCTGTGTTTCCTTAATGTGATGCATTTCTTTCTCCACTCTCTCTTAAGTATTTTCATTACTGGCCATGTAGGTACAAATATGGTATCCAGACTTTACAAATTTCTCCATGTTTCATATTTTCAAATGAAGCCAAACAAAACAAACAAACCAAACACAACAACAGGAAAACAAAATAAAATGACTGTCACAGTCTCTTCTGTTTACAGTAGGTTACAGATTGACATCGATTAAGTCTTATGGCTACGGCCACTGTCCAATAACACAAAAAAGATATAATTTTATAGTAATATAGTAATTTTACAGGTACAAGTCTCACAGACCTGAGCATTAAGAAATAAAAATGTATAAGAGGACCAGCAAGCCAAAACCCTAAGGATAAAGTTCAAGAATGACAAATTTGGCACAATATGGGTAAAATTATAGGGCACATCTCTCAACACAACACAAAGTCCCTGTTCCGAAGACATTTTTGCAAAATAATAAAGGAAAGGCTGCCATTTTTATTAAAATCGTTCTTTGTATATATGTATGTATATTTAATTTTTTTCTGCGGTTAAATTGTTGTGAATGTAATAACATCCTTTTGTTTAGTATTCGAGATTGAGAGCGAATTATTCAGTACTCCAAAGAGACTGTGGACTTGGCTCAATAATGACCCTTAAATCATCTGAAAGCATTTCTACATTAGTTGAAAAGCTAACAGTGGAGATATATTTGCTTTTAACCATGTTTCTGTGTTGTCTGCCCTTTAGTTGGCAGTTAACACATTTTAGTCAATCTTATATGCAGTTTTTATGGCAGTTTATGCCCTAAATGACCTTTAATGCCTTAGATTATTGACTACACCTTCAAAACTTAATTGTATTGCCTGATTTTGAATGTATGCATATGTGTGTGCATATATATATTGTGTTTTTTTATATGTAAAGCACTTTGAGCTGCATGTTTTGTATGAAAGGTGCTATATAAATAAAGTTTCTTATCATTATTATTATTTAAAAAGGCAATTAAATGCTGGTATTTATGTTTTATGTGTATAATGTGGGCATAGCAACAGTTTAACTACTTCAATAATTGTCAGTTTCTAAAGATGAAGCAGTTTTACCTTATAGACAGTCATCAGTTTGGTAAGTAATGAGACAACAGTCGTGTTTCCCACAAATTACTTAAAAAAAGAAGGACAAGATTGTGTATTTTATTTTGATCCTGACTATTTTAATAAAAGAAGAATTTAAAGATGAATGTGATCCACATCCAGACTAACGATAACTGTATTCCTGAGTGTGTCCCAGTTTCTCTAGTTTACTGGTTCGCTTTAACAGCAACGGACTCCTAAAAAGGAGCAGAATCCATTTGCATGTTGTATGAGGGCAATTAGCTCGGTTCACCCACTCCTGTCCAAAAATAACACTTTATTATGGACAACTGCTGCGGTTTGGGCTGAAAAGCTCCGTTAGCAGATTAGCAGCTTTAATGGTGTTTATGAGGTGTGCAGACTAAAGACATTTGAGGGCCCCTGCAGAGGAGAAGAGACTCTTTTTGCGATTGTTAAAAACAAAAGATTAAGTGCAGCTGGCACTCGTCTGCCAATCCTGAACAACCTGATAGTTAAAATTCAAGCATTAATGCGCAGAGTGTCTGTCAGAGTGTTTATAATATGAGGAAAGGCCAAAAGTCTTTTCATTTTTCAAAGCAGGAAAACATTTTATGACAAGTGAAGCATCTCAGGAAGTGTTGCACAGATAAAACCTAAATTTTACAGGCAGAATTACCTCAGACTCCCTCAGCGTCTGTCACAGTTACACTTGATTAAGTCACCTATACACTATCAGCATGTTTGCATCATCATCACAGCAGCTCGCTGAGTAACTGACTCAACTGTTGCCATGGAATTCCTGCGCTGGAATGAGGCCGCGTGGGTTGAGACCTATTAAAGTGATCTATGGCTGAGAATCACTGGGGCTTCAACTGAAAGTAAGAAATGAAAAATAAAAAAGGATGTTTCTCCAGCTCTCAGCTCATCACTCACACTATCTGAGCCAGAATAAATGTTTTTTCTTGTGATCATATTCTCGAAATTGACAGTTCACTAAAACCAGAACAACATCAACAAGTAGAAATAGAGTGCAGGGGAATAAAGAAGAGAGCTAAGTACTCAAGTACTGTAATTAACTACAATTTTGAGGTACTTGTACCTTTCTATGCCACTAAATTTTACAGGGAAACACTGTAGGTCTACTTTTTACTCCACTACATTTAACAGGTTTAGTTAGAAGTTACTTTTCTGTGGAAGAGGATAAGGGCAAGGCATAAGAAAAAAACATGAGAAGGGGAAGATTTTTTTTAATTTGCATTTTGAGAATAAAATCAAAATATAATGTCAAAATGGAAATATTTGAAATAACATTTTGACTTCATTCTCAAAATGCAGAAATTATGGAAAAAAAATGCAAGATTACCAATAGAAGAAAGAAAGTTCTTTATTTTCAACATTTTCACTTTATTGTTGAAATGCAAAATGAAAAAAAAGAAAAGAAAACAATGCAGCACTAAGGCTGTTGTTGTAGTTTCAGATTCAGATTAATTTGCTAGCTAGCTACAGTTTATAACATCTACTAGCTACAGTAGTCATTTAAAAAAAAAAACAACAAAAAAAAAAACTTTCTTATGGAAAATCTACCAGTGTTAGCTTAATTAGCTATCTAGCTACAGCTAGAATAAAATCTGCCAAGGACAGTTGGTGTTCACATAACATCGACAGCTGGAGGCCAGAATTGAGAAGCTGCTTTTCTCCCTGAAATCAGGACACCCCCAACCCCCCTGCAAAATATAAATCAATAAAATAAATCAATAAATAAAAACAAACAAAACTGAATTTTGTGACTAAGTATAGAATATATAAAAAAATTTAAAGATCTTCAGGTACCATTTTCTTTCAATACTTATATCACTTCCTATACCTGAACTGTGGACAGATATAGAGTTCGTACTGTAGCTAATACTTCATTGTTGTTTGGCCTGCTACTGTTATCATTTGGTGAGTGCCACAGTCAAATGTGATGCATCAAGACAGCCAAAACAAGAAAATGAGCCTGGAATGAAAAGCAAATAGTCTCTCAGTCTGGTCAAATCAGTGCTTTCTAGTCACTGTGCACGCTCTCCTCTGAGTGCTACATCCACAAGGAAGTATTGATCAGCTCTTAGTGCTGGCTTCACCCAGACTGAAGTTATCCATGGTGCTGCTGCGCATCAGGAAGTGTGTGTTTGCTTCACGGCCATCGGTCCATATCCTTATTCAGATAGTGATGAACACGTAACATCATCATGTCCTGCCACAGCATCCTGTTTCACCCAGAAATAGGTGAAATTACAGATGTAATAGACAAATAAATTTTCAATTTAAACAGGCTGGTGGAAAAAAAAAAACTTATTAAAAAAACAAAATCAGAAAATCTGTTTGTCCGGCTCTCACCCCAGGCCCACTGTCTCCCAAATCTTTAACAACAGCTCACATATACAGAGTTTAATTTATAGAAAAGCTCAGTAATTTCCTAAAACAGCTGGTAACTGTAGTTTTTATTAAATGTTACTCAAACAAGAGTAGATAGTGGTTTTGTTGGGGACTATTTTCAGCTGCGGATTAAGACACAACTGGTGCTCTAATGAGTATTTCAGCCTGATAGAAGAGGCTTTGGATACACTTACAATACTTATTAGTAGGATTAATTTTACAAGATTTGCTGTCAATTAGAAAAATACAGATCATCACCAGACTTTTATTTTAATAGTTTGAAATGTTCTCAGCCATGTCACATCTTATCCATCCAGACAAATGCAGACAAGACTCCCTCCTTTTTGCCCGTGAAATTGTCCTCTTCACCCCTGCCCCTCGTCTCACACCACAGTCTGCGAGGCAGTGACAGTGACACCTGAGCTCCGAGGGTTTGACTTCCCATTAAAGTTTAACAGACACAGATAGGAGTGGAGGCAACAGAGGCAACAGGTACAGTAGAAGAAGCTCTCTGGGCCACACCTCCTGTCTGATTCCACATGGATCAATGGGGAGACGTGACTTTACTTTGAAGTAATGAATCCTAATTACCATGTTCAACTGGTCTGATCAGAAGTGTGTTCCCTGCTATTTCACACTGAAGCTGATTTACATGTTTGCAAGTCAGGACAAGTTAGCTGGAGACAATTTGGAGCTTGTAAACGATCAGTGTTGATTGTTGAGTGACATGCAGAACAATTCCCACTGAGAACCTCGTAGCTGAAGATGCTGAAGATGAAATACCGCCACAGGAAAATAAACAAATAAACCTATATATACATTCACAAAGAAAGTTTCATTTTGCTGTGGACATTCTCTACTTGCACAAGGTAGTGTGATGTATATCTGTTTTACATCTGTTTACTTCCTGTCAGATATACAAACTGAAATGTAAATATAAAACTACAGACCAGCACAAAAATGACAGCCACCAACGTAAACCACCATGTTCTGAACAGACAAAAACACTAACAAACTTACAAAACAGTCCCTAATTACAAACAGCTGTTCCCCGAATCCCAAATCCTGTCCTTTTTGTACTGAAAATTAACCGCTATACTAATAAATAATACGAACAACAACAATATTCTGATCAAATCAGTTATGTAGGATATAATCCCTGGTTTTAGTTATTAAAAACATCCTGTTTCTGTCTTTAAAATCTGTATTATTGATGTGTTTTCACTTGCACTGATTAGGAGATCATAAATAGCAGATTGTTGAACCTGTTTTAAACCAGATGACGGAGAATGCAGCTGCCACTTATGATAGAAATATCTATCATCATGTGACGCCAAATCTGCAGCTGATCTCCATAATATTATTACAAATAATGTTACTCTAAATTATTTTATTTTAATCCCTCTGACACGACATGAAGTGATGAGTCCCTGACCTGAATTTCACCCACAGTCACTCTACTGTGTGTGTGGGGGGGTTATATGACATCGCCTGCACCTGTGTCTTTGGTACCTTTCATGTAGTCTTAGATGACCATTAGCAACATTAGCTAGCTAGCATCATCATTTTCATTCAAACTCGACAGAAACAAAGTTACACTGACCAAAAACGTCTTGGTTTGTCTTTCCACTGCTCCAGCTGCCACCAACTCTCTTTGTTTGGTCAAAATAAACCCATAATTCACTGAGGTAGATGAAAATATTCTGCGTATACGCACTGCTTCTCCGACCTCTCTCTCTCAGCCCTCTTCCCATGATATTTTTACTTCTAACTGGATGAATAAAGGGTTAATTTCTACCAAACCAGAGCTGGTGATTGTTGGAGCAGTGAAAAGACGACCTAAGATGTTTTTTGTGAGTTTTATTTTGTTTCTGACTCCGACAAGGTGGCAGATATTAAGATTAACTGTACAGAAATAGCCAATCTTCTTGTGGACAGTCTCGTTACCTTATGTAGGTTATACAGAGGCATCAGTAATAACCAGTGTAGCGGCTTTAAGGATGAACAATCACTACATTTGTAGGCAAAGGTAACGTTACTATAGCACTGACAGTAGGTAAACAGAGGTGCAGCCTGTATAACGTCTCACACATCATTGTGCAAGTAGAGAATTATTCCAGCAATCTGAAACTATATCATGTCATTTGTGTAATATTTGCAGTGCTCACCCTTTCCCTTTCAATTATCTACTGCATTGCTCTGTGTTTGATTGAAATAAACAAACCCAGAGAATGAAAACAGTGCTTGCTGCATCATTTCCCTGTCTGAGACGGCCTGTCTCAATCACCCTCTGCTGAGAGGCTGCACAGGCCAAAGCCTCTCACTGCAGGGAGTGAAAAATCTCTCCAAGGACGGACGAGCTGAGGCGGAGGGAAGTTAACAATGGAGGAGTAAAAAAAATCTTTGCTATTAGGAGGGGGGGCGGGGATGAATGAGTCTGGCTCGTTCTGAGAGAGTCGGCTGCACAAGATAATGTGTAAATAACGAGGACGGCGTCTCTACTCCATCAACCGAACTGGTTAATTTCAGTTCTGTTCTGCTCTCGTTGTTTAATGAGAGAACAGCTGAAAGGAAGATTTTAACTGTGTCGTCTCCAGTGTCATAAACAACAGAGGAAAGTCTCACACTTCAGGCAGAATCTAGACAGCATGGTGTGAGCTACAACTTGAGCATATATTTGTTATATTTGGGGAAACTGGCACCATTAAGAGTACGCCGAATCAGCTATTAGCAGCTCCTGTTTGCAATGCCCCCATGGATGTGCAGACAAGTACCACTGCTTTACTTTGATGCTAAAGAAAACATAAAAATATAATGATTCTCAGGCAAGTTCTGGAGGTACAAACGCAGGGTCATTTTCATGATTTCTAAGCAGATTTATGGACATTTATTTGCAATTATTTACACTGAAGATACTGTTATCTCCACGATGAGTCACGCTGAATGTCAAAATGTGAGTTTCATGTCAGTGTGTTCAGATTTGACTGAGTTATGACTCTGAGAAGAAGTGCGATTTTGGATGCAAATTGCCGCAATCAGGCGCCAAGTGTTCTTAAGTACCTTAATTGCCTCCTTGAGCTGTGTGTCACAGGCACTACAGCAACTGTTGATGGTGTTGATACCTGCATGCACCTGTCTTTTACTTCCCGCAGTATCACGGCCTCACGTCTCTTCCTCCCACACTTTTTACTCCGCTATATTTATTTGATAACTTTAGTTACTAGTTATTTGCATATTAGATCAATAACACAAAATATAATTGACACAAACATTATGGTGCATTATTAGAGGTGTGTGTAGGATTTAATGGCATCTAGCAGTGATCTTGCAGGTCGCAAACACCTAGCTCCCCTGCAGAGTGTGTAGGTTCTCCACCCACTGTGCCAACAAAACACAAAAAGCTACATGTAAATAAAACACAACGATTCTTATATTCAGGTGATTACACACTCATGAAAACATTCTTATGGAAATTGTATTTCTGCCAACAAATCCCCGCAAGTCTTTCACACTGGTTCTTTGAGGTATGAAAAGGTAAACATTAACTGAAAATTATCCCCTCTGGATTTTGTTTGACATCTAGTGTCGGCAAAAATGTGCACATTCCACTGGCGACTAATCCAAGCTTTAACTAGGCTTATTTACTACAGTCAGGTTTTCTGCAGTTTTCAACAAGTTCAGACTTTTTAAGACCTTTTAAAGACCATTGTGAATGCAATTTAAGACCAGTGTTATGTCAGAGAAACACAGTTAAGTGTTTATTGGTTCAATGTTGGGTTTCGTATTGTAGCTGTCACAGTGTGGTCAAAACAAATCCCAAAACCACATTTAAAGGCAAGACTGAAGTTAAATACAACTTTATAGAGGCTCTGGTTTATATATATATATGAAAATAACTCAATTTTTAAGACCTGTTTAGAGTATATTTAAAGGAGAAATCTGTAGAATATTAACTGTAATAAATCATAAAATTACCATGATATGTTCCATTCACTGACAACAACAGTGCAGCCGCAGTATCAACCTTTTTAATTCCCATTCCAGGTTTGAATAAATGTTTGCGCCTGTTTCACATTAATTAGAGCTCAAATTAATGCTTTGCTTTTGCCGAATTAGTAAGTGTTGTGTAAGTGTAAATGTTGATAAACACTGCATCCTGCGGGGCTCCTGCGGGGCTCCTGCGGGGCTCCTGCGGGGCTCCTGCAGCCAGCCTATTTAATATAATATCTATGGCTCCAACTCACGATTTGCACTGCAGTACTCATTTTTGTCTGCTCAATGGCTACATATTGCCTAAAATTCAGATTATTGAGCTTTAGACTTTTTTAAGAACCTGCAGAAATCCTTTACAACATCGCTGTCACCCTGAACATCCCACTTAACCCCTTTCAAAAATCTGTCAATTCAATAAAGTAATACTTGCTGGTCAATATGAAAAAAGGAAGGAATGGTCACATATTTGTATTGAGCAGCTAAATCCAATTCAACTGCCAAAATTTAGTCATTTAGAGTCCTATAATATACATTTTTCTGCATAATGAGTACTGTTACCTTTTATACTGTAAGTATATTTTGATGCTCATACTTTTGTACCTGTAAAGTAAAATTTTAAATATATGGCTTTCACTTGTAATAGAGAATTTCTGTTGTTACTTTTACTTCTACCAAAGATCTGAGCAACACTAACTGACAGACTCTCTGCTGGAGCTGGAGTCAGTGGCTAATGAATGAAAAACCTCTGAAACAGATCAACAGCGTCTCCTAAAAGCTGCACTCCATCACAGTTTAGAAATGTTTACTCATGGTTGCTTCGGACCGTCCCTCATCAACATGAGCACTCCCGTTTGCATTAGGGACAGACAGGATGTTGACGCGCTGTGTTTTCTCTGGGACCTCACTTGGCAGCTCGTCCGCGCTCGTCCTGACAGCTCTGAATGAGACATCAGCACGCCGGCGTCACATGCGGTCACTTGAGTGGAATTCATATTCCATAACAGGCTCCCAATTAGCGTCCATTACAAGAGTGAAAACACTGCTGGAGCTCGGGGAGTGATGTCATTTCCTGTCCTGTCCAGGCTCTGCTCAGGTTTCAGCTGAGGGGTTTTAATGGTCCTCAGAGGCTGCAGCCTGTTTTTAAAGCGAGGTGGGACCCTGTCACAGCTGAGCTAATGTTTCCAGTTCAGCTCAGCGGTGGTTCAGTGGGTGTTCGACACACAGGAAAGGTGGAGTGTGGTTCTGACTGGGTGGGTGACATCAGTGACAACAGAACTGAAGGACACCAGGTGCCATGGCAACATGGGTGTGTCACAGGACGCCATGTGCTCACATGCACATTTGCAGACTTGTGGAGAACTACTTCATATGCTGTCAGTCTATCTTCATGCATGTTAGTATTGGCCAAAAGTATGTGGACAACCCTGTCTTCATGTGTACTTTCAGTCTAGCCCCCAAAAATGTGCGTGTCGCATGTGCAACTAGCTTATTCTGACTGATATGTCAGTTTATTGTTAGCAGCAACTCCTGGTGGATGTAGCAAATATGACAGAAATATAGGAGAAGTATAATAAGTGTGAAAGTGGTGGAGGAGGTTTAATTTATTTGCACAGTAAAACGGCACTAACAAGAGAGAGAGAAAAAATGCAAATTGTGCTGGTAGGATTTTAAAAAACCCTAGAGGATCCTAGAAGGAATCTCACCTCAATAAGCATTATACATAAGCAAATACATAAGACTGGATCAAAGAGCAAACATAACACGAGGTACATAAATCAAGCAAAAAACAAACACACTTTCACCCAGGAGAAAAAGGTTCAAGTCCTGAGTTCAACAAAAAATAAACTCAGAATGAATTAAAGTTTTTGAGTGATTTCTGTCACATGATGTACATAACATTTTAACTCAAACCACTATCTTTTTCTTGCCAGTTTCTCAGAAAGGTTGCCAGTGGCAACAAGGAAACCATTAACACAGTTTGGACAAATTGAGTGTTGAACATTCACAGATGAGAGCAATGTCTGTGAGTAAATGTCCACATACTTTTGGCCATATAATACTACGACAGCTGGAACTAATGATTATTTTCATTATATAATAATCTGATTTTTTTGCATGTTTGATTACATAAAACTGAGAAAAGCACACCAGCAAATGATCAGTTAATCAACTAATTGTTTTAGCAAAGATGACAGCAGGACAAAATATATTACAAGACAAAAAGTCCCACAATAAATGTTATCTTTGCTAAGCTTGGGTCCATTTTTACTGAGAGTGAGTCAGATAAGTGTTGATTCAACTTAATGGTCATTTTAACGCTGTGTTACTATACTGAGACTGGTTGTCTCTGTGATTGTGCAAACTGCCGATGCCTTAAAGTCAGACCACTGACCCCTGAAACCTCTGACTCTATCGAATGTTGGTGTCCCACCAGCTGTCTTTCTTTTTCCAACAACATCTAGTCAGAGAAGCAAATTTTATTTGTGCATCTTTAACATATTAACACACCAAAGATGTGAGCCAACAGAGGATCCGCTATGATGCTTGATTCTGATTTTACGATCTGTTCTGCGTCTGTAGGTCAAAGCTGAAGGGTTAAGAACTCACAGCAGCTGAGACGTTTCTCAAGACCGTCCTGAAAATGTTGGCAATACAAAGTGCTATGAGTGGTGACGAGTGTTAGAAAAGAGACCAGCAGAGTCATCAGGTTCATTTGAAGTCTTGAACAACTTACGTAACTTCACTCTGGTACTCTACTTAAGAACAATTTGGAGGCAATTTATTATTATGTTAAGATAAAACATTACTGGTCCCCAGGGGAAACGCCAGAAACTACTCAGCATTAGGGGTGGGGGAAATTTCCGATTCTTAGATGCATCGCGATTCGGACATGGACGAATCTGAATCGATTCACAAACGTCCAAATTTCGATTATTTAAATCTGTTAATTAAAGTGATACAGAAGCTTCTAAATAATGTGGAACTAAGAAGCGCGGTACGCGTCATCGCCGGGACACTTTGGGACGCGCACCTGGAGCGACACGCGCACAGCGGAAAACAAACATGGCCGACCGGCAGCCACCTCGCCATGAGGTACGAACAGCTCCTTCTAATTTAAAAGCAGCCGTGTGGAAACACTTCGGCTTCTACAACGTCGACGGCGGAAGCGAACTGGACAAGAGCCACGTTATATGTAAGTTGTGTCGAGCTAAAATAAAATACTTTGGCAACACAACAAACATGAGAAGCCGTAACTCGATTCCACCCGACGGAGGAGTCGGGGAGACGGCAGGCTGCTGTTGCTGCGGCTACTAGTGGCTACTGTTGGTACTTTCCAGTTTGCACATATTTCCAATAGTTTAATAAAATATAATCGAAATGAATTCTTATTACAAATGCGCTGTTTTTAAAAATTGCAAGTGACAAATGCTTATTCAGTGAGACAAAAAGAAATGTGTTTGTGAAAAAGTGCATCAATATACATAAAGATGCATCAATAATCGTTTTATAATCGAATTGTAGCCCCTGAATCGTAATCGTAATCGAATCGGCAGGTGCCCAAAGATTCCCACCCCTACTCAGCATTATATAAGGTAATACTATAATCCAATGATATAATATAGCATGGGTGTGGAATTAAGTCACACGACTTGAACATGAGTCAGACTTGAGTCACAAATTTAATGGTTTTATAATCAACTTGACAAAATCAAAAAAGACTCACCACTCCTCCTGGACTTTAACACCAGTGATTCGTCACTTTACTTGGACTCGAGCCTTTTGACATGAAAACATTTGACACCTTCCCCTGAAGCCCAAAAATTTAAGCATCTGTTAGAAAAGTGCAAATCCACAAATTAATTTATTGCAACTTGACACTTAATCATAATCAAGTTGCAGGAGAGAACCATGAAGGACTAATGTTATGTGACTGAGCTCCAGCTGGAACAAAGACAATTTTGTTCACATACAAAATCTACAAGATGTTCGACAAAAAATGAACTGCAGTATGCAAAATGTGCAGGACAAGACAGACAGAGATGCAACCACTTCAAACTTCATTCAACATCTGAAGCTGCACAAAGTAAAGTAAGTGGAGGCTAATATTAAGAAAGTTAATGTTACATGATGACCTGTTTAGGACTCAAAATGTAGGACTGTGGTGAGTGTGCAAAGACTTTAAACTTACTTGTGACTTGCAAAACAATACTTACTACCCTAAATACTGCATGTATTAAAAGCCATTTGATGATGATAAAATGGTATAAAAAATGCTGCTGAAATGTGTGGCACTTTGCGCCATGCATTATGAACACTACACATTATCCTGCAAAACAAGAAAATGACTTACTAAATGCATTATCTTTTCAGACAAGCAGGATCACAGTGTTTGTGGGTGAACAATCTCATGGATGACATGCTGATGTCACGTATGGCATCATGTGTGTGGCTAACGTTAGCAGTGGTGGCAGCAGCAGCCTGCTCTCCTTGCAGGTTAACGTCCACATGCCTGTGTTAAATGTGGTTACAGATTGCTCTGGCTGAATGATTATATTCCAGTTTATTCTGGCACAGCCTACATACAGTACAACCTTATTTTATTTAGCTAGATCAGAAACTGCCGAGATGTCATCTGCAAATGTTTAAAAAAGCAATTATTCTCAGTCAAAAGTCCCTGGATATTTTAAGGTGAAAGATGGCAGTGGAATAAGATTTTAAAAGCATAAAACTCTCTTTGCTTCTACATTTTAGCGAGTAAAGTGGCAGCTTCGCAGCATCCTGTTGACTGATTTGCAAACTTTGTAAACAAGAAAACTATTTTCTGTCATGAGCAGCAGCAGAGCAGAGGAGGTCGGCTGTCTGTCTGTCTCTCTGTCGGCTCCTTGGAGGCTCAGCAACAACCCAAAGCAGCGTCTCCATCATCACACTCCAGTGACTTCAATAAGGCTCCACTGGCAACGACATCTCCCTTAGTGGCTCCGTCGGTTTCACCCAAAAACCTCACGTCCAGGAAGAACGCACACAGACAAGTTCAGAAAACATGTCAGCGTGGCTATTTTATCTCTTTTAACCCAAAAATCCACTGCTGATTCGCAGGATTAAAAACCCCGTGAGGTAATTACATCTGAAACACGATCCAGTTCTGTGAGCATCAGCGTGGCACAAGGTGAATATATAATCATACACCTCCACTGTTCAGTCAAAGGAAGCTACTTTTTGTCAAAAGAGCCACCCCATCATCATCTCTTTCTATGCTAATTAGCTTCAGGGTAAAACTGTCAAAGCGTCATCTCATAACGTGCTGCGCTCTCACAAAGCAAAGTTTACACTGGAGGATAGAGAGGCTGCAGGATACAGAGGACGTCAAAAACAAGTGAAGAAGAGGTGGCAGGTAAATGAGTATGTGAGGCAAGCAGGAGAAATCAGGGTTTGACATTATGAATTCAAGTAAGACAAAGGGAATGGAGGGAAATATCAGATCAGAAACATGATGGGCAGTTTAATATTTTTAAAAAAATACATAAAAGTAATTTCATGTACTCTTCCTCCTTGTTATTTATGTAATTTTATACTGGTTGACTTTTTCAACAAATACTTACAGTTGGTGAATAAAAAGGATTCAAGTTTCTACTAAAGTCTACTAGATATTTCTTTCAGCCCTGCTTGATGTGGTTTTATGCTGTTTTAATGTATTGTGTCTGCTTATTTTTGCTTCAAAACATAACTAAATTAATATTGTCTGTCATGTTGCAAGCAAAAAATAAACATTTGGTAGTAGAAAAGCAGATTCCTTTCTTGATCACCACTGAAAACCATTAAAAAACATATATGCAGATTCTACTTGCATCTCTTATAAACTCATAATTACAGTGAAGCTTGCAGATCGGGTCAGCCTCCAACTGCTTCCAGGAATTCCTCATTAACAGACTCTCATCGTGATTAATGAGGAAAACTCGGACAGGTAGGAGAGCCCACACACACGCTTACAGCCTCACACACATACACACATACACACACGTGCAGGTACAACGGCGTGACAGTAATGCCTTGTAGTGATGCTCGTAACAAAACATCTCCCACCTACAACGGATCAACACCTCAGAGGAGCCTGGAGAGATGCAACACTTCACACTGTAAACAAAATGTCATCCATGTCAACTTGGTCCTGTTTCTTCTTTACCTTCATATCCTGAGCAGCCGCACGGAAACCTGCTGCACTCTGAGAACTACGGGTTCCAAAAGGGTTCTTCCTGAAGGACTGATGTGTTACCCAGAACCGTTTGCTTCTGAAGAACTCTTTTTTTAAAAGAAATGTTTGTCTTTCTGGAAGAAAGAGTTCTTCAAGGATCGTTGAAATCCTTCTGTGAAGGGTTCTTTGTACGATTGTATAAGAAGAACCGCCTGGGTGGGTTCTACCTAAAACCCTTGGAATATAAAAAGGCTCTTGGTAGAACCCCCTCAGTGGGTTCGAGTTACAACCCTGAGAACATGAAAAGGTTTTTGCAAGAACCCTCTGCATGTATTCTAGATAAACCTCCGGGAATATTAAAAGGTTCTCCATAGAAAGCTCAGAGAGTATTTCAGATAAAACCTTTGGATATGAAAAGGTTCTCAGTCAAATCCTCTCGGTGTGTTCTAGCTAATACCCTTGGAATATAAAAAGGATCTCTGTAGAAACAACTCAGTGTGTTCTAGATAAGAGCCTTGGAATATATAAGGGTTCCTGACAGAGCTTCCAGGGTGGGTTCTAGCTAAAACCCTTGGAATATAAAAAGGTTTACAGTAGAATCCCCTGGGTGTGTTCTAGATAAAACCCTTTGAATATAAAAAGGTTCTCGGTAGAACACCCTTGGTGGTTTCTAGATAAAAGCCATAGAATATAAAAACACTCTGTAGAACCCCCGATTGTGTTCTACAAAAAAAAGGTTCTTGGTAGAACTAGCTCAGTTGGAACCATTACACCACAGAAGGGTTCTCTGTAGTCGTAAGTATAATCCTTAATGTTGGGTGCTAGGTAGAACTCTTTGAAAGCGTTCCAAATCAAACCTTCATAAAAGGTTTTCTCTATGGGACAAGCTGAAGAACCCTTTAGGGTTCTAGTTGGCACCTTTATTTCTCAGAGTGTACCATTAACCCTAACCTGAAGTGTTCCATTTAGCTCCCAGGACAGCAGAGTCTCACTGTATTCAGTGTAAAGCAGCTTCGCTCTGAATACTAATTATTTCCACATAGGGCGATCAATGATCAGATCCTGAGGATGTTGTTGGAATCTGCACATGACACACACACACACACACATACAACAGTGTGTGTTTGACAAATGGGCTCATTATCTTTCAGCTGACAGTCGAGGAGAGTAAAAAGAAAAAAAAAACATCACTATAATTTATGTTCACCTCTACGGAGCCATTTGTACTAATCTGATGTATATATGCAAGACAGGAAGCCAAATGTGGAACCTTTCTACAAGAACAAAACCCTGAAGCTCGCCGTTGATGAGCTGTCAATGGAGTCGTGACAACAGAGCATCTGGAGCCAATGAGACGTCCAGGCGGCAGGAGGTCAGGGGCTGTTGAGGATGCAAGACTGGATTTAGCACCCATGAGGACTCCTGGCTGAATCCAAACGTCTGCAATCTTAATGGAGGGCGTCCCTGCAAAGTCCAACAGCGCTGTCCAAACCATCCAACAAGTAACAGGAATTTAAATCTATAGACTGGGGCAGTTACGAAGTCCCAGTGTACCATGTTTTTAATGATTACACAACATTTTGTATGTACGTACACACACATACACAGAATATGCATGGAACTAGAGCTGCAACGATTAATCGATTAATCGATTTGAGAGCACAAGGTAAGAAGTATGACACACGACCAGAAAATAGGGCTGAACGAATTTGAAAAAAATATCTAATTGCGAATATTTTGACTGATATTGAAATTGCTACATTATTTGTGATATTAATTAATATTTATTAATATTAATTTGACATATTTTGCCTGTAACAAATATTGCAGCTCCTGCAATTTGAAAATTGCAGAAAGCAAAATTGCAATTTCGATAAAATTTCGATTTATCATGCAGCCCTACTTGTGGTAAATGTCTTTGAATCGCATATACACACAGCATCACAAATAACCAAATATATAGCTTGTCTAAACATGTATGAGTTAAGCCCTGCAACAATTCATCAATAAATTGATGAATTGTCAATTGCCACCTATTATGATAATCGATTTTTTTATTCACAAAATGTCCAAATATGGATATAATTCCTTGAGATACTGGGTTGGTCATGTCCATGGACACAAGTGAGGTCTAAAGATCTGTCTCATTTAATGCATTTTATCTAGAGCTGCAACAATTAACCGATTGATTATTGACTAATTATTAAATTAACAAAAAGACAAGTAATGGGTAATCCTTTACAAGAAGCATCTTTACTTGTTTAAAATCTGTGGAAAATTTGCAGAACTGTTTTCTGAAATCTGTGGCGCAGATTTTGGGTATGTGGAACTGCAACAATTAATCTCTTAATAATATAATTGCCAGCGGTTTTGATAACTGACTAATCAGAAAAAAACAGAACAGAAGAAAAAAGTTAAAATTCTCTGATTACAGCTTCCTAAATGTGAATATTTTTTGGTTTCTTTACTCTTCTCTTACATTAAATTGGATACATTTGGGGGTTGTGAGTAAAACAAGACATTTGAGGCTTTGGGGAACATTGATCGACATTTTTCATAATTTTCTGTCATTTTAAAACAAACATCTAATCAATTAATCAACTTGACATGTTGATGATGAGCACATCAACTCTTCCAGCACGTTACAGTATGTAACCAAAGTCTGTGAGGATTCAATCCACAAGTCCGGAGGATGCACATCTGGATTCAGCATGCTGTGTGTGGGTCCAATCAACACCAGAGGACAAAGACATGTTGACATGACATATAATTGGAGGATTATTTCTTCACAGTATCTGCACTTTGTTCCATCTCCCATGAATCTCAGCATCAAACTGTTCAGGTTTGTGCTCAGAGCAGCAGCAGCGACTGGCCCGACAGATTAAACCGTGTCACAGAGAGGAGCAGAGGTCTGTGAGCATGTCAGGACCACCGCGGAGCAACAAGTCCCGTCTTTTCCCCCCGCTCCTGCTGTCACAATGTCATATAAAGCTTAACAAGCACGGCTGGTTACACGAGTTCTTCCTCAGGTTTCACTGAGGGGAGACGGAGAGGAACGAGCCCGGCATCAACAGCGGAAAACCAAAGAATCATTGGTCACAGGTCCGTCCATCAATCAGAGAGGCCCTATTTGTTCCTGCAGCCCAGAGTACGACAGGGGAAACAATAATGCATGAAATTAATAACCCAAAAATAATGAAGCCATTACAGACATGCCTGAAAATAACATGCAATTTACTGTGCTGTCTTCAATCACCAAAGCTAACACACTGACATGTCATCACTCTTAGAAACAAGGGTTCCAAAGGAGTTAAGGGCTGAGGTTCTACCCAGAAAAATTTGCTTCTGAAGAATCCTTTTCTTTGGTTTGTCAAGGCTTCTTTGTAAAACTAAAGGTTCCATTAAGAACCCTTTTCATCCAAAGAACCCTTTTTGAAAGAGAGAGTTCTTTGAGGCTTGTTGAAACCCCTTAAGAACTCTTTTGTCAAGGGTTCCCTGTACCATAACATAAAAGGGTTCTCCTATGAGGTGAAGCCAAAGAACCCATTATGGTTTTAGTTAACACCTTTATTTTTCAGAGTATAGTTTCAGTACTAACTGGGGTTCTGTCACCTGCAGCCTGAACGTTCCACAGTGACAATCAGAAACAATTTCGCAGCCTGTTGATGGAGATTAAAAACCCATTTTCCAACATGTCTTTAATAGATTTTTTTTTTCTGCTGTCAGTCTTATCTCACCTTGACATTCTTTCTTTGCTGAACCTGGACCGACATTTGTTCTCCGCTTTCCATGTTTTTATTGAGACATTTTTTCTGTCCACAGCCTCTGTCTCGTTTATCAGCGACACACAAAAATGTGAATGAGAAGATGAGTTTAAAAATACTCTGCAGCAGAAGTGACGGAGCCAAAAGAGGATTAGGCCATGTCCCCTTCCTGCCATAACCTCGCTGTGCTCACAGAGAGTTACACATTTTCATTCAGTCGCACAGTTTACGCAGCATTACGCAGGATTAATGGTGCAGCCTGACTGTTTTAGAGATGAATTTAACTGTGTCTGAACCTCTCTTGACCTATATCCTCTAACTGGAGCAATGCAGCAATGTCGTCCTGAAGGGAGATGCTGCTTCATTAGTTCTGAGGATGCTCATGTGCCTGTTTTCTGCACAGAGTTAAACTATAAAGACAGATGGGCGTTTCAGAAGCTCCAAATGGTACAAAGGCAGAGAGAATAAATAAATACCCTCAAGCTTTAAATTTAATTCCCTTTGCCACAATCCAAATCTAATCCATGAACCAAAATGAGCATGCAAGTAAGTTTTAAATACATTTGATGGAGAAAAACAATACAACTGGATTAGATACACGTCTGACGTGATCTATATATTCAGACTAGGCCTAATTATACACTCTTACAAATAAGGGTTCTAAAAGGGTTCTACCTGAAGGGCTGGGGTTCCACCCAGAATCATTTACTCCTGAAGAAGGGTTTGTCAAGTGGTCTTTGTGAAACTAATGGTTCCATTAAGAACCCTTATCATTCAAAGAACCCTTTTTGGAAGAAAGAGCTCTCTTTTGTGAAGAGTTCTTTGTACTATTAGATACTAGATAAAACCCTTGAAATACAAAACTGTTCTCTATAGATCCCACTGAGTGTGTGTTCTAGATAAAACAAACTTTTCAAATATGAAGGGCTTTGTAAAATCCCCTTGGTGGGTTCTTGATAAAAGCTTTGGAATTTAAAAAGGTTCCTGGTAGAACACCCTGAGAGGGTTCTGGATAAAACCCTTGGAATATAAAAAGGTTCTCTGTAGAACCCACTGGGTGGGTTTTAGTTAAACCCTGGGAATAAGAAAAGATTCCTTGTAGAACCCTGAGTGTGTTCTAAATAAAACCCTTGGATTATAAAACAGGTTCTTAACAGAACCCCCTTGTTGGGTTCTAGATAAAAGCCTTGGAATATTAAAGGGTTCTCTGTAGAACCCCATACAGACCCTCCTTCCTCTATAGTTAGATTTAGATGTCTTAATACATCCTGCATAAAGTTAAATGATCATAAAAATCATTACTTATCTATTATAATTCCACCTGGCAACACTGCAAACATTTGGTTTTGTTATTCTAAAATCTGTGGAACATAAGGAACCCGTAACCTTCAATGCAAACCAGGTGATGCGAGCTGCCAAGGTCATGGAGGAAATCTCACCAATTACCTGAGTGGCCAGCAGCGAGGCTTCATGTTGGAGGCTCTACCCTCTAAATATGACTAATTGCCCCTGCTGTTCTGCTTCTTATGATACAGGTTAGAACTCATTACCGGGATGTTCTGCTTCACTGGGCTCTGGTGCTCCGGCTCTCAAGCAGATGAGAGGGAATAAACAAGCACCTGGCCTTGTCCACGCACAAACACACACATTTTTATGTTTATATACTTGCAAATAATTGGTTGGTTTTATCTGCTAAAGTGCATTACAGCGTTTGTCCCTTCGAGCTCCAGTAAGGCACAATTCCGGTATTTTTCTTTCTTTTTTTTTTTAGTAATGGGTAAATGTCCTCCAGGGATTTCTGCTACCTCTGCCAAGTCCACTCTGTTGGGCATTAGCTGCAGTAATACCTTTTTCATTGATTTGTATCAGCGCCTCTGCTTGCAGTCTGCGTGTGGGTGAGCAAGCTACAACATAGCTTGACACAAAATCCTTTCCGTGTGCCAGCGTCGTCAGTTACTGCCGTCAGCCAAGCAAAACAAACAGGTTATAGTGCACTTACACCACCGCAGCAATGTATGCCTTAAAAGAAACCCGGAGCGAGTTCTTCAGGCAGTGACAGGCTGCAAATCAAATGTTGAAACACAGCGATGATTCGTTTGGATTATTTGAAGAGGGGTTGTATGAGGTACTTAGCCATAATCAGTGTATTACCTGCAGTAGATGGTGGCTGGCTTCTTCCCAGTTTGTGGAAGCAGCAGGAAGGAACACAATGAACTGCTGTGTACAGGGTCAGCAGCAAAATGTCTTTTAGCCACTTAAAATAATCTAGATCAGTTTAAGTCTACGCTTAAGCCAAATATTGGTCTCTTCAAACCTACCGAACTCCATGGGTGAAATTGGCAATTTTATCACTCACAAAACAGGAGTTACTTGTTTGTCTTGTTGTGTGACTTTGGTGTTTTAAAAGTTGAGTTCTGGTTCATTTAAGTCACACAATGACACAAACAAACAAAACAATCGAGGCAGCAGTAGACCAAGAGCTCCTGTGTTGTGCCAGGTAAAATTATGCTTTCTTTTGTTTGGTTGAGGGATATTTGGCTTATTTATGACAGAAAAGGCCATCTGATGGTGAGGTAAAGCAGTGAAAAAATTCCAAATATAGCTTCAACTTTAATTGATATTGATTTTTTTTTATATAAGTGGGCCTTTTATAGGGGTGTCACAATTCTCTGAATCCATGACTCAATTTGACTTTTGACATTAAAGGGACAACTCAGTCCAAAATCAAAAATACATATTTTTCCTACAACCTGTAGTGCTATTTATCCATTTAGATTGTTTTGGTGTGAGATGCAGAGTTTTGGAGATATCGGCCGTAGAGATGTCTGTCCTCTCTCCAATATAATGGGACTAAATGGCACTCAGCTTGAGGTGCTCAAAGCTCCACAAAACAAACAAAAAAACATTTGAAAAATTCAAAACCTTTCCAAAAATCTTGACCTGGTCCCTCAAGATAATCCACAGACCAAACTGTGAGCAGTTTCATGTAGAAACTACTTTTCTGTCTGCAGTAAAATCTACCAGTAAAGATCAACGGATCATTGTTGATCATTTGCACTGTTCATTTACATTTTCTTCTTTTAAATTCCCAGGCCGTTGTGTTTGCTGTCAGTGAAGAGACATAAAAAGTCCCTGTTTGCGCTGTATTGTCTTTGAAGTGTTGCCCCCCCCCCCCCCCGACGCTGGTAGACAACGGTGACAGACAAATAACATTCTGGGAAAATCACTGATAATGCCTTTGATTTTGATTATTAAAAGTAAAATGTTGTGTTGAACGATTTTTAATTTAATACTGAAATTGAGACGCCACTACTCTTTTATTAAGAGGATAAAATACATTTTATTGCTGGCCCTGTGCACAGCGGTACATTTCTTAGCTACACACTTTCCTCCACACTCCTGCCGCTACCACCACCTACTGTAGGTAATACACTGAGTATGGACAAGCACCTCACACAACCTCACTTCAAAAAAATCCTAACTATCCCTTTAAGGTTATGCAACAATTACAAAGGGTTAAACAACATTTGATCCAATTGCCAAAGGCACAGTGTTGACATTGACTTTCAGTTACGAGCTAAGGGTGGGGTTGACAAACAGAGGGTGAGGAGACAAAGACTTAACAACACCTATTGAGAACTAAGCTGCAGCAACACCTCCTCAACTGGAATTCTGCTGTGATTCCTCTCTGCACAGTCTGATTTGACCTGCAGGCCGAAAGAACTTACAACACCTGTGACTCCCTGACAGAAACCACGGTCTCACTGTAGAGATACAAGGATCAGGTTGCTTCATGACACAAGAGGAATATAGAGCTTTTTTTTGCTTCTATGGGAACCAAAATGGGTCATGTGTTTCTTGAGGATAATTTAGCGATCCCCAGGTCCTGACTGAGATTAACAAAACCTCTAGATTTATCTGTAGCATCGAGCCTCGCAGGAGAAACAAGACACACCGATAACATATAAATCACATCAACCTAAGCACACTAATCTAAAGTATTCTTACATTTGCATACTATCTGATGCCGCTCCGTGCAGTCAGGATTTACCAGGATTAATCACTGCTACATTCATCAACCGTGACATGTCACCATGTTTGAATGTTACAGTATGTGAGGCACTAAAAGAGAACTTGGACTCAACTTCTAGGATTAAAAAAAGCTTTCCTGGAGCTTGACACCAAAAAAAAAAAAAAGCAAGCATCATTTTGTCTGTGGGCATTTAACCTAGAATTTCCAAGGTTATTACAATCATCTAGCTCGCTTTCCCAGGGGTGTAGCTAACAGTTATGGGTCCCCTCCACCCCTTCAAGACACACACTGTCACACAACTGTCCAACATCACCAAAGAACTGCCAGTCACACCATGCCCAGAAAGACTTA
The DNA here is from genome assembly GCF_056507025.1 of Lutjanus erythropterus. Lineage (NCBI taxonomy): Eukaryota > Metazoa > Chordata > Actinopteri > Lutjaniformes > Lutjanidae > Lutjanus > Lutjanus erythropterus. The sequence continues at coordinate 26,305,507 of NC_139333.1, forward strand.
TTGCTATAACATTTGGTACCAAAGAAAAAGCTATAAAACTACGAAATGAATTCAAAAATAAGACCCTGAATTCTCACAGTCTGAAGCATTGGGTCAAACATATACTTAAAATCGATCACTTGACACTAGAATGCATTTGTAATAAGGACACAGATGGATATATAAACTTGACTGACCAGTTTTTATTGGACTTATTACTATTTATAGGAGTTGCCCAAGGCTCAATCCTTGGACCTCTTCAAATAATCATTTATATGCTTTCATTAAGTCAGCCATAATAATTAAATCACCAATCATACTTACGCCAATGACACCCAAGTGTACTTAATGCTGTCACCGAATGACTACCATCCCATTGATGTTCTCTGCAACTGCACTGAAAAAAATACTGATTTAATGTGCATGTTTATCCCTAAATACAGACAAAATTTAAATAGACTAGAATAGAAAAACTTGTCAATTATTGTCATAGTCTCAGACTTGGTGCTTGTTTGGCTCCATGTCCTCGACAAGCAAAAACTAAATCAGAAATCTTTGTGTCGGTGTCGCACTCACAATTAGGCCTAAGTCTGAATATTTAGAAAATCTATTCAATATCTCGTCAGACTATTCATCGTAAAAGGATAGTTTGGCAGATATGCTTATTAACTTCCTTGCTAACAGTTAGAGGGGATGATTGATGCCCCTTTTATGTCTGAATGCTAAATATGAAGCTATAGCTAGCTTGACTCTGTTCAAAGATGAAAAAAATCTCCCTATCAGCGCCTTTAAAGCTCATTAATAAACATGTTAGATATTGTTTATTTAATCCGTACAAAAATGTTTCATCTTAAACAGAGCCAGGCTATCTGTTTACATCTGTCTCCAGTCTCAATGCTAAGCTAAGCTAACTGTCTCCTGGTTTGAGCTCTATATTGACCATTAGGGTTGTTCTGATACCAATAACAGTATCAGAAATGCATCTGATCCAGCCTAAAATGCTGGATTTTACATTACAACACTTCACAAATCTCACATCACTCTTGTCAAAGTGAAATCAGCTAATGTGCCAATTGCTAATTTATCATCTCTTATTTAAAAATTGCTTTAATTAGGTGAAAATTTCACCATTATCTTGTCTCAACATCGAATTAAAGGAAACATTTACAGGTAAGACCAACTGCTAATGCTAGCTACACAGACCATCTGCCAAATTTAGCAGCACGAACCAATGGCTAATGTTAGACACAAAGACCAACTGTTAGCGTTAGGTACACAAACCAACTGCCAATTTTGGCTACACAGACAAACCGCTAATGTTAGCTACACAGAAAAACCTCTAATGCTAGCTACATAGACCAACCGCCAACTTCAGCTTCATGGACCAACCACAGACCAACATCCAACTTTAGCTGCATAGACCAACAGCCAACTTCAGATACACAGATTAGCCGACAGCTACACAGAGCCACCGCTAACATTAGAGGTAATCCAAAAGTAATGGGAAGTAATCAAGTTATTTTAATGTACTGATTACATTTTTAAAGAGGTAATTAGTAACTGTATCTGAATACATTTTTTAAAATAACCGTCCCAGCCCTGTAAATACACACATGTTTACCCCCCCTGCAGGGTGCCCGGGGCCGCCCTGTGCTTTTATTGGTCAGCGGGAAGCAGCCCTGCTCCTTGGGTACCATGTCCGCTCCCTCCTCATCTGTGTGCGGATACGCTCCTCCCTGCTGAGCTCAATCAATCTCACAGCGTTCACACTGCAACTGTGACCTACACTGACAGTTAATGCTTTGTGCAAATCAAACCAGCTGAGCAGCAGAAGCCCATCGAGTGAATGACTGAATACTGTCAGCTGGCAGCCGACACACACACACGCACACACACACACACACACACACACACACACACACACACACACACACACACACACACACACACACACACACACACACACAGAGGCTGTTTGAGTCACAGCCAATAAAAACAGCAGATAAACACGTCTTCTTGTCATAAATGCAGCTCTTACCTGCCCACTGTTTGGTTGGCGAGCTGTCTCATTCGGTTGAACTGCTTCTTCATCTTGTGTTTTTCTGCGTTACCACCGGGCGGTACAGCCTCTCCACATATCTCATTGATAGAATAAAGTCAGATCTCCGCGCTGATCTACGGCAGACGAGGAGGTTCAGTCTTTAAACATCCAGTTTGTGGGGAAACATTGAGTTAAATCCTCCTCATTTCGCTGATGAGGACTGCGTGTCTCTGTCATCCGCTCCGCTCCGCTGCTCCAGAGATGCTGGACCGATTCCTCTCTCTCCCCCAACACTGACAGCTCGCTGGCGACACGACGCTCCGCGCCGGTGCAACATGGGAAATGTAGTTTACTGAGGTCTCTCCTCCAAAAAACACAGAGGGTCATTTTTAATCTTTTTTTTTAAATAATTTATTGCAAAGTATGTTGATTACTTATTTATAGTACTCAATAACAGTATCTTATGGAAGCTCATTTCCGCCAGTGAAAGAAAAAAATAAGTCCCATCCCCAATGTAGTGTAACATTGAGTTTTGTTTTTGTTGTTGTTGTTGTTGTTGTTGTTGTTTTAAGTTCTTAGAATGACATTTTTAAAAAAGCTGAAATTATGTGATTAAAAGCCAGGATTGTGAGATTAAAAAAAAAATCAAAATCATGAGATTTAAAAAAGTCAAAATTATGAGTGGAAAAGTCACAATTATGAGATTTTAAAAGTAATACAAAAATAAAAAGCCATAATTATAAGATAAAAGTCAAAATCATTAAAATAAAAAAGTCAAAATTATGAGATAAAAAGTGGAAAAGATGAGATAAAAAGTCATAATTATGAGATTTTTAAAAAGTCATTATGAGATTAAAAAAATGTTCGTTTTTTTTAATCTCATAATTATGATTTACCATGGGAATATATTTTTCTTTCACTGGCAGAAATTGGCTTCCATAGATATCTAATACTATGACTTAAGTCGTGGTGGAAATCAGGCAAAATAAGTTTGTATTTTTAATTATTTTTTATTTTGTTTGGTTTGGTTTGGTTTCAAGAGTGTGTTATCTCATTTCAGTTTATTTTTTATTGTTTAATATTTTAGTTTTAGTTTAGTTTTTATTGGTTTCAGTTACAGCCTGGCTGATATATCCACCATATTATATTATATATTGACCTATAACAGCAATATCACTCAATATTAGCCAGCTTTGTAGCAGCATTTTATGTATAGTTTATTTGATCCTTTTTCTTAATTCAGTTTTAAAATAAATATTTTTTTATTCTTATAACTATTAAAATATCTGTAAAAGTTAACTGTTTCAATACCCTGATGTCATTTTTAAAGTTTATTATTAAGCTGTAAATTATCCCGCCTCACAAGTGTTTTGAGGGATCATTACAAAAATATGTTTATTCATACATTTTATACATTATATTCTGTATAAAGAGTATTGGCCAATATACTGATATTCATTCATTCATTCATTCATTCATTCAACCTTTATTTTTACTAAAGAGATCATCAAAGAGCGACACTCATTTGCAATGACATTGAGTCAACTGACCTTTTTCACAGCAGCCATTTTGACATGAAATAAGATAAATGCAGGTGTTACTAATGATATTAATTAAGGTTCTGTTTCATTCAGGTCAAACAGACTCAGGCTGCTGATACAGAACATGTTGGCTCACTGGAAAGACTAAATGAAACAGGACCTTAATTAGTATCATTGCTTCTGTGAAAAGGGTCTATTACAAATAAGAAAAGAAAAGAAAAGAAAAGGAGAAAACAATACATGGAGAAAAAGCAATATCACAGTTAGCCAAAATATCATTAAAACGGGCTAATTGACTAAAATAAATAAAACACTAAAATACCACACACTAAAATTTTGCATTTAAGGTAGATAGTTTGATAATTAATTAAAATAAAAAATAAAAAACCAAACAAAAACAACAACAACAGTTATTTAAAAGGATCAAATGTCTAAAATGTCTAAAAGATATATTTTAAGGAGACACTGTATTTTATTCTAGGAGTCAGCTGCACTAAAACTAAAAAGTCTTTGTCTAAAAGCCTAAAAGGGACTTTCCTAATTTGCCATGGAAGCAAAAAAATGTAATTATGTGATAATAGTTAAAGTCATAGTAACAAGTAAAGTAATGGCCATCAGTCAGGGGTCATTTCAAGGAGATTAAAAGCCCCAAACTCGTGCTTTGCATGAAAGCACAGGTCATTTTAAACTTCTTGGTTTAATGAAAAAATTGAAGGCATTTAAGGTATAAAACAATGTGTTTTGGCTGATTCTAAGTAGGTTTTTAACTGTTGTGGTAAATGTGAGCAGCATCACATGACTGTCCAGTTCGTTATCATGTCACATCTATTATTGACTGTTTACTGCAGGTTTAATGTCTGATGTGTTTGGCCTGTGCTAGAAATGTCAGACGGTCTCAGTAAGGACTATTTATAGCCTGCAAAAAAGGAAATGTCAGACCTGAATATTCATAATGGCTATTAATTAAATATATGTGCAGCCTTTATTGCCTGTCCAGGTGAATTTTTATTACCAACTTCAATCTTAATATGACAGATTTTGAAATTAAGCTCCATGTTAATGTCTCTGATAAAAAAAAAAAAAAAGTGTAAACTACAGCTTGATTGGATTTGATGTGGGCTTTTCTCTGCTCTGCTGTTTTTGGCAGGTGAACAGCATCATCTTGTGGCTGCAGGAGTGAAGTAGAGAACTCTGAGCTGTGTTTGGTGAGCAGGAGCAGCAGTGATGGTGAAACTGTCCGGACTTGTCACGGGTGTAACACACACTTATACCTTTTCCACAGAAACAGCTGGATAAACACATGATGCTAATTAAGGATTTGTTCCCAGAGTCAAACTGCTGCTTGTGCATTTTCATTCACAGGAAATTATCTGCAACATTAAATAGAAAAATATTTTAATTAGTTTGACCGGTAACACCTGTTTATCTATTTCATATCAATACAGCTGCTGTAAGGAAAGGTCTGACTGCATTTCATTTCCAGTGTTTGATTGTAACTAAGTACATTTACTCAAGAAGTGTAATGAAGTACACTGAACTATTTCCATGTTATGTTACTTTCGCAGGGGAAATTTTATTGTACTCTGCTGCACGTATATGTTTACAGTTGATACTTTTCAAAATAAAACGTACTTTACGTTTCAGAGTAAAAGTTTCTTTAAAAAAAACGTTTTTTTGTTTAGTTCTCTCTTTTTATTTAAAGCCACTTATTTTGTTTTTTAATGTTTGTTTTGTTTTGCATTATTGTTCTCCCCATTAGTCTCTTATTATTATCATTTCATCCTGTCCTTACTGTCTTGTTTGTGTACTCATTCTGGAGTGTTTGTTAAAAGATGAAAATAAATTAAAAAAAAATGACTGAAAAAGGTTCAATCCCAAATATATGATCAGAAAGTAAAATATGAAGCATTTTATAGATTAAACTACACAAAAGTTTATTAAGTAGTTAAAATAAGTTCATCTTCACCAAACGCAGGGAGTAACAGATTACTAGATTATGTAATCTGGATACAAAAAAAAAAAGATTTTAAACAAACAACTAATCAATTAATTGAGAAAATAATCGAACAATTTATCAATGATGAACATAATTGTTAGTTTCAGCCCTAAAACATTTCATTGGGCAAAACAGTTTCACCATATTTTATTTATACTGAGTAGTAATCAAGTTATTTTAAGGACACAACATTTCTAAGCGCATGTGTGTGTTGTGGTTAAAGAGCAGATAATTAATAGTTGTTGTGCTCGGATCAAAAATGCTCTTTCTAAACCACAACCCAAGTCTATTATAATCTTCCCACCAGAAGAAGTCAACAATGAGATGAGGCAACTTACATTCAAAATAACACAGCGAAAGACCAACGGCAGCAAATATAATACATATAAATAAACAATACACTAAATTACAACCAACACTGAAACTAGACAACACAAAATGTTGCGCACAATCAGAAATAAACAAAAAATTCAATTATAAAATTACAAGTAAAAAAAAATCTGAAAAACTTGCAGAAAAACAATACAAAATATTAATAAATAGAGGTAGTCTACAGTTTCACTTTTGAAGTTGTGTTTTTTTTTATTGTGGAATTTTCTCAATGCTGATATCAATAGTTTTTAGACTTGATGCTTTCAAAATTGATGATTGATTGATTTAAAGCTATACATCAATAAATAAATTTTCCCATCCCATAGAATTTATTATTTAAGGAAGGGATGAAGCTGTTACAAAAACACCATGAATTATATAAACATTTCCAACCAATTATAATTTTATAATAGTAAATAAACAATGAATAATTGTAAACATGTGAAATCTGGCCTCTGCAGTTGCACGCCGCTGCCGCCACAGGGCGCTGATGAGTCACCGTTCAGTGTTTTGATGAGCACCGGAAGAAGAAGTGTTAGTGTACTGGAGTTTACTTGTTGAATGACATTAGAGCAAAGTTTACAGCTTTTCCAGTTAGTTTCTCTGCTTGGGAACAGCTTCACCTTCCTCACCGTAGAGTCGCAGCGTTCCTGACACCTGACCGGCTGCTTCGCCCTGAAAAATGCGGGACCGAACGAAAGAATTAGGAAATGTGAGTCTGAAAGTAAACGGCTAACGTTAGCATTAGCTCGCTAACCTGCTAACTTAGCCAAGTCCCATTTGTCTGGCTAACATTAATGCTCTACCGTGACAACTTTGACCACGAAAGTAAACCAACAAAACTCGTTAAAATAGCGTTGTTTAACGGGTTGTGTATCTGAATGCTCAACTATAGGGACATTTTATTTCCAACTTCCGTTCCAGCCCTTCTCTCCATGTCAGGCCGGGGACAGGGCACGGCTGCTGGGGCTCATGATCAAGTTTGTTGTGCAGAAAATGCAAAGACCTTTTATGTAAACGGACTTTAGTTTGGCTAATTATATAAAAGATGTCAAATCCTTAAGAAACACGTATTCAAATATTTATAGTGAATACGCTACATGTTATCAAAATATAAACAGATCATGTATGTACCACCTTTAGCAAGGCTTGAGGGCAAAACTCTGGTAAATTTAGAGGGTAAAATTATACATTTATGAGACAGGTAAGATTATGCATGATTAAAAGAGACGACAAGTTCAAGATTGCTTAAATATAAACATAAGTGCTTGATGAGAATGTATATTGCTCAAACTATATTTTATGTCTGTTAATCTATCAGATGTTTGATCTATCAGCCTTATTCAATTACGTTTTTCTAGAAGGGCCAGATGTTTTTAAAATGGAAAGTGTCAAGGGGCTGAATATTTGCAATTCTTTTGGCTGTCCTGTGAAGTTGTTTTTTCCCTTCAATTTATTAGTTTACACAATTTAGACAAGATACATCACGTTCAAAAGTACAGAAGAAACTAAGCACCTTTGTAATCCTTGAGTAGAAGTAGTTTGTTGTTTTAATAAACAAAATATTGCCTTTAAGATCTTTTTTCATTCAGTCTGACTCTCCTAAATTCCCTTTGAAACGTCCTGAGTACAAACTGTTTAAAATAATAAGTGTGTTGTTGTTTAACAATATACATAACCAATGAATCAGATAATTAGCCTATTAATACTTAGAATGTTAGCAGGTTATTTAAATAAAATCACAATGATCTGCTTTTTCACATATTACAAATGATTGAAGGGTCAGATTGAGGTTGTGAAAGGACTGAATTTGGCCTATGGGCCTCTAATTTAGTACTGAGAATAGGCATCGTCTATGGAAATGTTCAGAGATCTAAAATGTCTGGCAGGAAGTTATAAAATGTTGGTCAGAGATGTGTAATACCAGTGTCCCTTCAAATGTAAAAATCCATGTACTTGGAAGATATTCAAAGGATTTAATAGAAGCATCGAAACAGATTAAACTTCTGGACTTTGGACTAGTTCAGGTTAGGAGGGTTATTGCACTGTGTTGGAAAAATATGGATGCACCACTTTGGAAATGTAGATAAGAGACTTTTCATGTTTTGTCAGTCTGGAAAGATTACCTTGCGCTTCTAAAGGCAAATGGAAAGATTTTGTTCAATATATGGGAAGCAGGGCTGCACAATATGGTGAAAAAAAGTCATATGGTGATTATTTTGACTGACACTGTGTGATATATCATATAATTAGTGTTACACAAATATACTGAAGAAAAAAAACCCAAGATGTTTAGGTCAGGGCATCTATGCAACACTACAGTACTTCATTATAATGATGTTTTCTCAGTTTTTGTCCTTTTCAAAAAATTGTGATTTGGTTCTGTTTCTGTGATTTGTATATTGCACTTGGCTGTATTTGGATTTCAGTGATACTGCAATAATTTGTGCAGCTGTAATGGGAACCATATATTGATAGTCATGAAAGATCAAAATGTAGGCTTTACTAAATTATAATTTATAAACTATGTAGCTAATTATTTAATTTTATTAGTATTCTGTCAGATATAAAGATGGGTATCATTAAGATTTTATCAAGACTCCTACTCTTACTTCTACTGCTTATCATAATTGATGTAATATAATGTACGGATTTCTGGCATCAAGCTGTTGATGATGTATGTTTCTTGTTGGGAAAATACAAATAAAATGTGGTTGGAAAAAAAGATGTACAGATCGTTAGACTAGAGGAAGCACTCACTGTATTTTCTTTGTTTATTTTGTCAACGTGACTGCAGAAGGCCGAGGATTCAGACGACGATGAGAGCAAAGCTCTGGTGATTAAACCTGGAACCTCTTCAGCCAAAGAGGAGAAAGAGAATGAAGCCTTCTTTAAAAAGGTGAAGTTTCTCTTAATTATATACAACTTATAGGTGACAGATTACCTGAGACCAGTTGGTATTGTCTGTACGTTTATGCCTAAAATTACAGATCTATCTTTTCTACATAGAAAGAGAAAAGTCATTTGAATGAGAAGCGTCATGTTTGTTTACATTGTTAAAATGAGGAAAGGGTTAATGCTGATGCTTCAAGACGAAGAAATTGACTTACTTTTGTCTGATACTTTTTCAGCTTTCTAAGTTTTGTTTTGTCAACATCTCTGTCTCTGCTAATCCCAGTGTCCTTGTACTGGGCAGCCATGATGAAGTCTTAATCCATGATTTGTATGAGTCATTTTCTCTGCAAAAATGGCCAAAATGCACCGGTTCTGACTCCTCAAATGAGAATATGAGCTAGTTTTTATTAGTCCTCTGTGATAGGGGATTGAATATTTTTGGGTTTCGTGTAATTGGTTGGACAAAGCAAGCAATTTGGAGACATTATCGTGTTGGGTTTCACGTAATTGTGATGCTATTTTTTGCCAAAGATCAAATTGTTTATCAGTTAATTGAGCAAATTATTTGAATTGTTTAAGCTAAAAAATGTTAAAAACATGTCAAAATGTCCTTTACAAGTTCCCAGAGACCAGTTTGTTGACTTAAGTTTGCTTGTTTGACATATTTGGTTAAAAGATAAGGTAAATTATTAAGTTATACAGAAAAATTGTTGTGGTTTAATTTCCTGTTGATGTGTTAACTTTTATGTATGTTTCTGCCTATAAATTTAAAACTTCTCTCCCGCTCTTAGGCGCAAGAAATTCACGAGGGGCTGCAAAGTCTCAAAAAGATGGTGTCTGAGCTTGAGAACAAGCAGAAAACTGTGCTGGGTGTGGCACTGCCAGAGGAGAGTGAGTCTGTTTATTTAGGCCATCAGTTGGTCCAAATTCAAGATTCAAGATGTTTATTGTCATAGCAGATTTATTATACAAGTAGTATAATGTGGAAAACTTTGGTTAGGATACTTCATTTAAAAAAACAACAAGAAAACAGTGACTCGACAAAAATACAGAAGAATACCAATAAAAAATAAAATATACAGTTGAGGAGAAAGATGTGCATTTATAAGAATATACAATAAAATCTGGGACACATTCATATAAAAGCAGTTGTACATGAAGTGCAAAACATGCCTGACAGATGGGACATTCAGACCGTTTGAAACATGTCTGACTTCATGTTCTGAGTATGTTGTTGTCTTCTCTTGTCAGGTATGAAGAAAGAGCTCCAGACCCTCCGAGAGGAGATCAAAACGCTGGCGGGTCAGATCCAGAGAAAACTGAAGAGTGAGTACTGAGGGAGAACAAGTGGAACACTGTGTTTGTTTTTGTTTTGTTGAAACTCATCGTTTATGTTTCCACAGGTATTGAATCAAAGAAGGGAGAGGAGGATGGAAACTATGTGCCCATAAACATTCGGATGCAGCGGACCCAGGTTGACTCTTTACTTCCTCGTCTGAAGTTGTAATAACTTGAAGGATATTATTTGTAGATTTAATTTTAAATTTCCATCGTCCCGTTAGACCTCGCGTAAATAAAAAATCCTCCATAGCTGCAGCTGTTTTATTTCACTCATAACTCACTCAGGAAAAAAATGTCTTTTGTAAACTGAAACAGATCATTGTGAAATAAATTTCAGTGACTTTGAAAAAGCTGGTTTCACGATATTTTCACTTATCCTGTAAATATGCCACAGAGTCAGAGTATCTGTACTCAGTCTGCGCATGCTCACCTAAATAAAAACAAAACGACCAAACAAAATCACAGAGATGCTGATTCACCTGGAACTAATATTTTCACATGACCTCTTTGTTTGACGAAATATAGCAGGAAATGTGCAGCAGAAGTTTTACTTTGCAAATTACGGACACGGACGACGTCCACAATTACAGATTAGTAGAGGTCCCCAGGTGATACTGGGGCTTAATAAAACAGTCCTGCAGTAAATCCTACATTTATGTTCAGAATTGGATTGAACTGTTTTAAGCCCCATTCACATGGGACCAGTATTACATGCTGCATGAAACACAGATGTGGGGGGCAGTTTCTAAGTCACGAGGTCCCCTGGTAATACTAGTCCTATGCAAACAAGCTTATAAAGATGTTTTCATTCAAGTGTTTGATTGTGTTGGAGGGTGTAGTTTGTGGTGCTGTTGAACACCGCTCTAAAACTTTCAGCAAAAACTGAACGTTATAACCTTCATGAAGGGAGGATTTATTGCACGACTGTTATATTAGAGTGTATTAGTTTTAGCTGGCTGTACCTAATAAACTGACAATTGAGTTTATATTCATATAGTGACCAAAAACACAGATCAAGACAGAAGAATTTGTACATATCATGTTATTGATAAATGAGTTAAGTTGCTTGTGTTTGCACTTTTATCCTTGACTTCAGGTTCAGCTGCCACACAGTAAAACTGCAGTAAAGTGACCGAATTCTTTCCTTCCCTCCAGCACGGCGTCCTGTCCAAGGAGTTTGTGGAGCTGATGGGTCACTGTAACACCATCCAGGCCCAGTACAGAGACCGCAACGTGGAGCGAATACAGAGGCAACTTAAGATCAGTGAGTACAAGAAGCTCGGCTGTGATTTGTTTGTCTGCTGGTTCGGGGTTTGTGGTGTGCGGTCCTCTGCAGGGAGATCACAGCTGCACCGATCACTTCCCTAATCGCTGCTTGACCGTATTGCCCTACAGGAGAAAAATGCAGCAACTTCATTGACATTGAAGGTCATCCTTTGTCATGTGGACAAATATCTTCTCTCAAATGTGTTTTATTTTGGAGAAAATAGAGGATTGAAATTACACTAACTGCAAAAAGCCGTAGAGGAACCACAGCAAACCAGCGTAACTTCAATTACTGTACTGAAAATAAAGAAATATGTCAAATGTCTGCATTATACTACCATATATAACAACAATATAGAAAAATATTATCAGACTAAGGGTTTTATCATATTTCCATTGTTCTGCTTTTTAAAGCAGAACAATAACATGAATGAAAGTAATTATGGAAGTTGCTGCCTCTTGCTTTGGTATGACCCAATATTTTTTGTTCAGCTCTGCTAAAGCAGAATGCACTCACTTCTAAATATTATTAATTCATAGAAAGAATAAGCTGATATAAAGCTATAAAATTACCACGTATACAATTAGCTGCCTGCAACAATTTTGGCTCAACAACAAGAAAACTGTAATTTCATTTTTCTCAGTTCTGCACTCTGGGAAGTTGCTGCCTTTTTCCTTTGTAAGACAGTGTAGGTTGAGTCATCACGTCTCATGACAACTGTCACATGTCCTCTCCTTTTTCTGCCTCACTTTCTACTATGCACGCTTTAAACACCCATATTGAGCACATCAGCTGCTCGTCGAGCCTCTGCAGACGCCTGATAACAACCTGCTCAGTTCAATCAGGTGTGTTTGAGCAGGGAAACACCTAAAACATGCAGGGCAGTTGGCCCTGAGGACCAGGATTGGAACGCTGGTTTAAAAAACACCCAACATTTGATGCTTCGAGGTTCTCCAGTGCGAGAGTTTGTTGTTCCTCGTTACAGTAAAATGAATATTTTGGGTTTTGGACAGTTAGTTTAAAATTACGAGACACTTATTGACGTTCTTTAAGGATATTGTTACGGACACTGTCACTGTTTTCTGATGTTTTATAACTGAAACAATTAATGAATAAAACAGTTGCCAGAGTAATCAGTAATGAAAGTAATCATCAGCTGCAGCCTGACATTGTAGTTTATTTGAATCAGTTCAACTACAGAGAGAAAACACATCACGCTTCACAGAACAGGTGGAGGAAGACTGAAGGTCTTCTTATAATTTCAACTCAGGCTGAACTTTTATTTTCAGTTTCTCTCCTGCAACATTTCTCAAAACATGAACGTCTGATGTAAAGTACTTCTCACTTCGTAGCTGGTTCCAACGTGACGGATGAAGAGCTGGATACGATGCTCGAGAGCGGGCAGACGGACGTTTTCACCCAAAATGTGAGTACATGCAAGATGAGACGAGGCCGTCAAACGTGAAACCACAAAACGCGCTGCCACACAGCGCTGCACACAGTGACAGTCACAGATGTTTTCCATCAACCACCATCTGGAACCAGTCTTGTAGACGCAGGAGTGACTTGAAGCTTCATGTATGAAATGATGACAGGTTTGCTCTCTTGTGGCCTCTCTTGTCGCTCAAATCGGACCACAGATTTGGTAAGCGTGTAACAGAAAATCACGTGCAGCCCCTTAGAGAAGCCTTTAGTGTTTCAGTAGCTCGTAGTGTGAAGAATCCTGCTGGCTTTTAAAGGGATAGTTCACCCCCAAAAAAAGAAAATTCAGTCATCTGCTCACCCTCATGCTGAATGAAGGTCAGGTTTAGTTTGTTAGTCCACAAAACACTGCTGGTTTTTCCACAGGAAAAAACAACGGAGCAGAATCTCCCAAACAATATAAGTGAATGGTGACCAGTTTTGAGAGTAAGAAGATAATGACTGAATTTTCATTTTTGGGTGAACTATCCCTTTGATGTGCATTCTGTCATAGACAGTGGTGGAAAGTAACTAAGTCCATTTATTCAAGTCCATTTTATCTAAATTTTTACTTCTACTCCATTACATTTTAGAGTGAAGTATTGAACTTTTTACTTCACTTCATTTATTCATCCCAGGTTTCCCACAGGGTCTGAAAAGCAATAAAAAATATTCAATTCAAAACTCTTGAATTTAAAGTAAAAAAATGTATTTTTTTCTTGTACTTCCATAGGATTATATAAATCTGGTAAAGTCATAAGCTGCTACACACACACACACACACACACACACACACACACACACACACACACACACACACACACACACACACACACACAGTGTCACATGGAGTCAGTGAAGAGCAGAAAAGCCTCAGTGAGGAAATGGTAAAATCAAAATAAGTTGAAGTTGATGACAGTCAGTACTTTATCAACACACCTGTTCTACGTATGTGAACATGGTCGTAACGACACGTCATCTGCTCTGTCTCTCTGTCTCTGTCTCTCTGTCTCTTGTCCACCCGCTTTGTTTTTTCACAAGTACAGCGACTGCCAGTTGTTACAAGTTAAAATGAAAGCTGTCTACATGTCGTCTGGTTTTGCTTAGTTTGCCATAAATCTTTAAAATGTGTCACTTTCTGATGAACTTCCTGTTCGATGAGCCGGCAGTACCTGCAGGAAGTGAATCACATCAGAGGACAGGATGAACATAATGACCAGTGTTCTTCATTCAACTTCACTCAGTATTTTGCTGTTGTAAACATTAGCTGTTGCTGCTCTAGAACCATTTGGTTATATTTAAAATATTCAGTTCTAGTTTTTAAAGTATAAGAATCCAAAATCTGAGTGGGTTGATCCCTGTAGGCAGGATGAATGTTAGTATTATAATGATTTACCAAATTCAAGTTTTCTAGGGCTTAAATCCGCGCTGATGCTCCTTTATATCTTTAATACTTCTACCATTATGGGCATGAATTTCTAAGAGGTATTAAAAAGGTCTTAAATTGAACTTGGAGAACCCTGGAGGCACCAGACAAACCGCTCTAGTTACTAGTTACTCTACAGATTAAAACTTTGAACAGTAAAACATCCATTTAAAAACTCACAACTCGTGCACTATATATATCCTCAGTATATATATATATATATATATACTCAGTTACTCCCCGACCCTGTCTATAAAAGACCATAAAAACAAAAGACAAAAGCAACCTGTTAGACAGTTAAAACATTTCAGAAAGTGCATTTAAAAACACGAAAACAAAAGCAAACAAATATAAACGTGATAGCTACAGATTATCTCAACAAGAAGTCGTGTATCTACTTTACTGTAAAGCTGCAGTAAAAAGTAACGCTGTAAATCCAGTTTTAAATGAGCTGACGGTTTCAGCCGACCTCAGGTATTCAGGAAGTTTGTTCCTCAGGTGTGGAGCAGAGAAACTAAAAGCTGCTTCACCTCCATTTGTTTTTAAGTCAGGGAGTAAACCTGCTCTGTGTTCAGGCCCGAGATCATTTAGTAAACGAGGATTTTAAAGCCCTGAGAGGAAGCTACTTTTTCTCACCTGTGGTCAAACACATCTGTGAATGTGGCTGAGAGGAACAACCGTGTGTGTGTTTGTGGTGTGTGGTTCCACTTCTCACTTCCTTTACTGACCAGGAGCTCCACGCGTTCCCTGAAGCCTAAACTGCATCACTCCTCATGAGTTCTTCACTGCTCTGTTGATTGAACAAACTTAGTAAAAGCATGTTGTTGACCGGAAAATAAACCAAAGTTTTACTTTTTGTGTGTACAGTCACACAGCATTTATAGCCAAGCTTACGCTGCCACCTGGTGGATTTCCCAGTTCACTACAAAGCAGTCAGTTGACCTGTAATAGCACTTTAACAGCCGCTGTAACAAAACAAAGTAATGATCAATAATCCTTATTGGTGACAAAAGAATGTGGTCATGACATTCCTTAAAAACACCTATGATGGGCCTACAGACTGTCTTTGGTTCTTTGGCTTCTTACAGAATTGATTATTAAATCAATCGCCAACTCTTCTGATAATCAGTTAAGATGTTTGAGTTGTTTTTTGGGAAAGGAAGTCAAAACTCTCTGATTTCAGCTTCTGAAATGTGAATATTTCCTGGTTTCTTTACTCCTTTATGACAAGTAAATTGAATATTGACATTTGAGGACGTCACCTTGGGCTGATCGCCATGTTTCACCATTTTCTGACATTTTATAGCAAATAACTTAATCCACGAATCGAGAAAATAATCAGCTGTTTAATCGACTGCGAAAATAATTGTCTGAGTGACGTAGTAACAGTCCTCAGCACGTCTGCACTCAGAAAAGAAAGACGGCAGCTGATAATGTTTGAATGTTTCCGTATCAGTAGATATCTAAATTCAGGTATTTGAATTGTGGATTGTGCATCTCTAGTATGTATGTAAAAATATAATTTACCAAGACTGTAAGATGCTGGAAAAGCTTGAAAATGCACCTTGACAATGTGTGAAAAGTGCTTGAGAAAAGGTGTAGAAACCCTACAGAGACATTTCTACAAACTACTCAAACTGTTTCATTTAAATGTCAAGAAAAACAGCAAAAAATAGAGAAAAGAGAAAAAATACAATATCAAACTTGTTTTTTTCTTCTTTCTTCTCCCGTTAATCATCTCCTCACCACCTCACATTTATCTGGTGATCCTTAGGAGGGACCCGACCCTTAGGCTGGGACATTGAACTGATGTTTTTACTTGATTTACTTGTAATTAAGTATTTTTACATGATTGGTGCTTTTACTGTTCCACCGCTGGTCGTAGATGAAACCCTGAAACCTTGTGACTGTTGGCAGATTTTTCTGTCGACCTTGATTCACCTAATAAACATCCATACTGTGATATTCAGATCCTGATCGATGCTAAAGCGACAAAGCAGGCTCTGAACGAGATCGAGTCCCGGCACGATGAGATCATGAAGCTGGAGAGGAGCATCAGAGACCTGCACGACATGTTCCAGTACCTCGCCATGGAGGTGGAGGCTCAGGTAAAAAAAGCGCAGGCTGAGAAAGTCTCTTGAGGCTCGTTTGGGATTCGAGGAGCGTCTGAATTGTGATCTTTTTGCCTCCTGCAGGGGGAGATGGTCAACCGGATCGAAAACAACATCAAACAGTCTTCCGACTACGTGGAGAAAGCCAAGGAAAACACAGGGAAAGCTGTTACATATCAGCAGAAAGCACGCAAGGTACAGTCTGGTTTCACATGAGATATTTAAGACACCATGAAACAGACACTTTACTGGAAAACCTGTAGTGGGCTCGGTTCCACCGCTGCCCGTCCTCTAAAACCAAATAGCTTTTCCTTCCTTTAACTGATTCCAGTGGCTCACACTTCCTGGACTAGAGTTTTCCATGTTTTGTGGCTAAGTGACTAATAGAGACGGCGTGTTTTGAAACTGGTCCAGGTTTGAGCGAGACCGCTGCAGTGGAGTCCTTATGGACGATTGCACATTATCACGTGTCTGACATTATGGAGGATCCCGACGAGCGTTTAATCCTCAGAAATGGGATTCCCAGGAATGTCCATGCAAACCATTTACCATTTCCTGGGAAATATAATAAGGTTAAAGCAGGAAAAGGTGTTTTAAAGTGTTCAGAACATATGGGAATATGTTTGGAAAATATGTAGGCCCAGTTTACTTTTACATCTGAACTAAAATAGTGGTTCCCAAACTCTTTCTGGCAGGCTTCCCATTCAGAAGCCAAAACAAATTCAGCCCTCTCCTCCACCCCACAATTTTTTATCAGTCATTAACAACAGTTGGGTATGAAACTAATAAAGATCTAAAGATTTTTGTCCCTGTCAGTGACTTAGACACAGAAACATGAGGAAAATATGGTCCAGGTTGAAAAATAAATAAATTAAGCTTTAAGTTTGCAGCTGATTCATTTCGCTTGTGTGTTAATTGGTCTTTCTGTCTCTCTTCTTCCACTGCAGAAAAAGATTTGGATCGCGATCTGTGTGGCCATCCTCATCCTCATCCTAGTCATCTCATTGGTCACCACCTTCGGCTCCTAACAGCAGACAGTGTGAGTTGGCTGTAGATTCGTTTCGCAGAAGCACATTCTGGGTTCACAAGTCCACTTTTATGTAAATAGTTTTCAGCCCACAGGATGTACGGGTGGATTACGTCAGTTATCATCCCTCTGCTTTTTTTTCCACATTTCAAATTCATATTCCTCTAACCTGCATGTCCTCCTAATGGGTCTTTTGTTTTAAAGAAGAGACGTGCTCTCTGTTGTCTTAACTCACACATGACTACAATCTCGCCTGAATTTCCACTTCCACTCACGAGGTAGAGCTGCTGGTTTATGGAAACCCCTCCCAGTCAGATACTGGTGCAAACACCAGGACAATTTGTGAACTGTTACGTCAGTGCCCCTTCCCCTGCTACATGAAAAAAAAAAAAAGAGGAAATAAGTGGCCTTGAGCAAAGCACAATGCAGTATTGAAACCCAACACTGGCGCTGATCATACTGTACTCAGGAAAAACTGTGCGTTGAATCTTGTTAAGTTGTTGTTTCTGGATGAATTGGAGACAAAAATAACAATTGTGACAGAGTAGGGCTTTCTTTTATAGGCATATATAGTAAATAGACTAATATAATTGTACATAACCTATATTGCTGGTGATTCTTTATGCAGATGATTTTAAAACTTGAAAGTTTTCAAACTGCCTACATGTAACAACTGTAAATAGATTTTGTTTTTTGTTTTTTTTGTGAAATAACAGCCCCCTCTTTTATTTTTATTTTGCAAAGGTGTCTCCACACTGCAATAAAAAGGCCCAAGGCCCACTTTTATTTGTCCTACCGGTTTGTATTTATGATTTGAACAATGTTGTGTAAGCTGCTACGAGGAAAGTTCTGCAACAAACACATGATGAAATCTTTTAATTTGTTTTTCAAAATGGTGCCTTCTCCTGTATGTCCATGTGAACAGCTCAAGATGAGAATGTGATGTCGTGCACTAACATTTTGTCAAGAAGGGATGGAGTGAGTTTTTAATTCTGTTTATACATGTTTGACTTCACATCGCTGTGTGCGTCTTTGCCTGACACGTACATATACCCTCGTAAGACTTATTTTTCTTCACTTGTTTGTCACATTGTGCAAAGCCTTTATTTGTTTTGTTAGTTTATGAACTTAAGTTTAATTCTACGGGAAAATCTCGCAGTGATGTGTTAAAGGAATAGTCTGGATTGTTTGAAGGGAGGTTTATGAGGACAGGCAGTGGACAGGGTCAGCAGCAAAACCTATTTAGCCACCTAAAAAAAAAAAATCAATATTAGTTTATGCTACATTTAGAATATTCTACCCACTTTACATTGCTGTCAGATTTGAAACCGCTGTTATATGAGCCAAAATCCACACTCTCCAAAGCAGCCTTTGGCAAAAATGGTAATTTTACTTGGGAGTTGCTGGTCTACTGCTGCTTCAGTCGGTTAGTTTGCGTTATTGTGCGACTTTGGTGAATCTGAGTTAACCCCAAAGTCATGCCAGAACAACAAATGATTACTGGTTTTGCCAGTAGAGTCTGGTTGCTTTGCAGAGTGATCTTTAGCTCGTATAACAGCGACATGTTGAGGACTGTTACTACTGATTGATATTTTTGTTTATGTGAGCCACTTTATTTTTAACATGCCTAAAGTTAAATTTTCCTGTTGACTCTGTCCACACCAGTACGCCACACAGCCCCACTTCAGATAATCCAAACTATCACTAAGTTTGATGCTGCAGGAAAATCCTGGAGAAGTGAAGTTAACTAACCAGACAACAGATTTACAGAGACAGACTGTACCTGTGCTGTGGTGCACAACATGACAAATCTGTAAAGAAAAATAAACCAGAACTTTTTATGTTAAAGTTTGTTCAGTCCTCCTCGCTCGTCTCCTTTTGAAACAGAAAAAGGCTGATGGAGGGCAGGTCAGTGACTTTGCTATTGTGTAATATTACAGCTGTTGAATTATGCATCACATTCATTTTAATATAGGTTTGTTTTTAAAATAAAATACTGCCATGTTCCATTATCTTGTTTTTGTCTTTTATCTTTCACTGTATGACCTTTCTGTTTACTTTGCACCTTATAATCAGAGCTTTAATGCACTTTCACACCTTGTAAGTTTCCCCATCGGAATTTTTTTTTTTTAAAGTAAATTATCACATGAGCCTGAACTTCACCCAAAATTCAACAAAATCTTCAACACAATGAAAAATGGCAACTAATTTTTGGTCTTTTTATTCAACTGTAATTGTCTTAATTTTTCAAGTAAAACAATGTGGAATTACAAGGGATCAAAGGAATGCAACAAATGAACAGAGACAAATCAAAAATAAGACCATCACCATAAACTACCCACCAACGCACCCGCCCCGAATATCACCTCTGCTCAAAGTAGCTTCAACAAGTCCAAAAGTAAATTGACAATTTACAGTCATCTGGAACTGTACCAGTAATTTTATTCACATATTTTGTCCAGGTATTTTTTTTTCTTTACATGAACGAAGAGCAATGAAGTGAAGGTGACGAAAAAATTCAGGTGAAAAATAATAAAACAATTTGGTTGCACTGATGCACAGGGTGCTTTTCTTGACATTTTCTGGGTGGGTTGTATTTTTTTTTTCTTTTTTTAATGTTTTGTTAGGATGGGTTTTTTTTAAATAACAAGAAGCTCAACACCTCTGCTTCAGGTGCTTCACAAGGCAATCTGAGGTTCAAACCCATTTGGCCAGAGAGGCACTCTTAATTTCAACATTTACTTGCCCTTTCGATATAAATACATAACAAAGTGGACCGTAACATTAACTGCTTTCGGGAAGTTTAGGAAAGTGAATTTGAAATTTTTTCCTGCTCCAGGTCTGAAGATGTAACGTCTCCGAGACAATTTGTAACTTTAATTAATACATTTTCAAACTGTAGAGATACATCGTGAGGTACTGGGAAGCAATTAATTGACTTAAGCTGATGTAAAAACTTATTACCACGCCACAATGTACTCAAAAGCCGAGGGCCACGTTATCAGATGTGCAAAATGAGAAATGCAAGGCTGGATTTTTAAAAATGAATCCGATGAACAGAAAATGACATGGAAAAAAAGGGGCCCAAGCAAAGACAAGCTCCAGCATAGTGCAGCAAAGATCACATTGACAGATCGGTTCTCTTCCTAATACCCTGGAAGAAATAATAAAATATGCATAACTTATCAACTGACTACAAAGAAACAATAGTCAGGACAGCTGACGAAATTCTCAAAACCAAACTTTCTAAAACCTCCAACTTACAATACAACTGGTCACTCAAAAGTTTTTAATGTCACACAAATGACTTTTCATTAATAACCCTAATAAGAGGGTGCTGTATAATCCCATCTTAACACATAAGATCTGAGTGTTCCAGTCTTTAATGATTACAGTACATAATGTGAACTAACAACTTTCCTGTGTTACCCTCTTGCACCTTTGTCCCCCCCTCGAGTCCCAGTGAATTCATCCACTGTACCATCTCTCTGCCTGTTTACGGACGCCACAATGATGGCGTCTCATTTTTTTGACTCTCAGTCCGGCATCCCTGAGCCTTCCCCCAGCTGACAATGGCTGAGCTGGCGAGGGGACCAGCTCTAATTGGAAAGGGAGAGGGCCCAAGAGGCAGGGGAGGTCCCCGGCTTGTGCAGCACTCAGTTCCCTTGCATTCATCGGAGTGCAGACAAAGCAGGAGGTCGTGACATGCCCTCGTATCGTGCTCTGCAACAACACTCTCGCTTCCATTTTTTCCCTTTGGCACTCCGATCATGTCTTGTTGTGACGGTGTTGACCAGAAGAGGAGCGGGTGCTTGCAGCCGGTGACCGGGCCTGCACCGCTGCGAGCGCCGCGACACTCCGCAGCACCCTGTCCGGCGTCCCCTCTGTTCCCGAACTGCTGCTCACCTCCTGCGAGAGCTTCTGAGACCTCCTGCTGTCCTGACGACTCTCCCTTTGCTTGCCCTGCTTGTCTTTTTTGTCTCTACTCTTCGCCCGCTCCGAACTGCGCTCGCTGCCAGATGAAGCGGCGCGGGACTCTCTGTGCTCTGTGTTTTGAGAGCTGATGCTGTGGGTACGCTGGCTGCTGTTGCTGCTGCTCCGGCTTCTGCTGCTGCGCCCCCCGCCGTCACCCTCGCCATCACTGCTCATGCTGCTGCAGGCGCTGTGGCCCCTGGATGAAGACTGTGTCTCTGCCTCACCCTCCTTTCCTGCTGATGACTTCCTGCTCCCCCTCTCCTTTTCCTTCTCCTCTGCTTTTGACCTCTTGTACTCCATTTCCAGGGGTGGAACCAGAGAACCGGGGCATTGTCTGGTGGAGCGTGGAGCAGGGCGGCTGGTCTGATTGGGTGTTGAAGGTTTGCTGCCACTGCTTTTATTATTAGTCAGGTTTACAGAGTTACTCTGAGGGGAGGCTGGCACACTTTTACTTTTATTCTTTTGGTTCTTGTCAGAAGAGGACGCAGCAGGAGGAGTCCCGGCAGCTTTAGCCCCCGAGTCTTTCCGAGTGGTGTGGCCGGGTGTATCCACCCTGCCTTTCATTGCGAGGAGCTTGGCGGCTGCATTGAGTGCCGAGCACCTCTTCCCCAGAACTTCAGGCTCAGGAGGCTGTGAGGGCGCGCTGTTTGTCTGAGTTTTACTGTCCTGTGACGGCTGAGATCCTGCAGACTTCCTGGTGATCCTGACAGAAGAAGTATCACTACCAGACTCTCCACCTGTGGAGGTGTTGGCGTTGTTTGGTGCGTTTCTGTCAGCCTTCTTTGTTTGCCGGCTGTTGCCCTTTTCCCTCTCCTGATCCTGTAGCCTGTGCTTGGCTGAGCGAGTCAGCCGGTGCTCCTTCCTGCTCTCACTGTTGTCAGAGTCCGAGGAAGAAGACGGAGACCTGGAACGCTTTTTTCGAGCAGAAGCGGTGGTGACCTCCTTCTCACTACCTTCCTCTGTCTTTTCTTCTTTGTTCTCCTCCTTTGCTGCTTCTGAGGTGACGTCTATTCGCCTCTTCTTTGTCGGATGTCTGTTTTCGTAAGTCCTCTTGTGGTGAGCGTGACGGGTGAGGGTCGATGTAGAGCACCCAGATGATGGTGAAGAGGAGCGAGCAGACTCCTGGCTACTCTGGCGACTGAGAGGCCTTTTCTGGATTGGAGTTTTCTGATCTTCTGTGGTTTGCTCTGCTGCTTGTTGCTTTGACTCTTCTTTTTGAGGGGCAGACTGTGTTTCTCCATCTGTTCCTGCCTCTTTGGTCTCAGACGAGCTCTCCACCTTTCTCCTTCTCGCCTGAGACTTCGAGCTTTCTTGCTTTTTGTCACTGTCCTCCTTGCTAGTCCTCGCTTCAGCTTCCACAGCCTCTACTGCCATTTCTGGTGCCCCATGCGGGGCACCTTTGGATGCTTTCTGTGTTGGCTCTGATGATTGTTTCTCAGCTGAAACACTAGAAGGAGCAGACTTGGGTGCCTGGGGCAGGGCCTCCGTCTTGGCTGGTGTGGACACCTCTTGGGAAACATCCGTGGACGCAGAGCTTTGCACCTGTGTGGAAGTGACTGCAGGGGTTTGTGTTGCGGACACTGGGGCAACTGTTTTGGTTGTGGCAGCTGTGGTTGCTGGCACGGGGATGGCTTTGGTAGTCGAAATTTGCGTGGTTGCGGTGTTTGTGGTAGCAACTGTAATGGACTTTTCTGGAGATGATGTTGCTGTGGTGACTGTTGACGATGGAGCAGGAGTAGCACCTGTGGAAGTTGTGACTGGGGATGGGACCTTGACAGTCTTTTCTGCAGTTGTGGAAGAGATAGTTGAAGTTGTATCTTCTTTGGAAGAGGTCGTTACTTGGACTCCCTCTGTCGGGGCTGACGTAGTTACTGTAACGGTCTTTGCCTTGGCTGTGGTAGTCACACTGGCAGATGTTGTAGCTGGGGAAGGAGTGCAGATTGGGATAGGTGCCGCAGGAGGTTTTGCTGAAGACGTGCCAGCCACTGAAACAGATGTTACCTGTGCAGCCACTTGAGCTGCTATTGTCGTTGGTGTCGGTGAGGTTGATACAGTTTTGGTAGTGACTTTGGTAGCTGTCACATTAGTCCTTGGAACTGTATTTGCAGCAGATGACACTGTTGCTACTGGTGGTGTTGTAGAAGTATTGTCAGACTTGGTTGGACTTGCAGTGGGAACTGTGCTTGGACTAGCTTTTACTGCTGCTGTCACAGTTGTTGCAGTGACAGAAGATGTTGAGGTTTGTTTTGGTGAAGCTGTAGGTGGGCTGGTAGCTGTGGATGAAACCTTTTGGGTGGATATTACAGAAGCTGGCGTGGATGTTACAATAGCTGGGGTAGTTGGGCTAATATCTGTACTTGAAACCTTTTGGGTGGACGTTACAGGAGTTGGTGTGGACGTTACAATAGCTGGGGTAGTTGTTGGGCTAGTATCTGTAGTTGAAACCTTTTGGGTGGATGTTACTGGAGCTAATGTGGATGTGACAATAGCTGGGGTAGTTGTTGGGTTAGTATCTGTAGTTGAAACCTTTTGGGAAGATGTTACAGGAGCTGGCGTGGGTGTTACAATAGCTGGGGTACTCGCTGAGCCAGTAGCTGTAGTTGAAACCTTCTGGGAAGATGTTAAAGTAGCTGGGGCGGAGGTTGTAATAGCTGGGGTAGTTCTTGGGGTAGTATCGGTGGTTGCAACCTTTTGGGAAGATGTGACAGCAGCTTGGGTGGAGGTTACAATCGCTGGAGTAGATGTTGTAGCTGACTGTGCTGAGGCCTGCGGCGAGTCCGTTACAGCAGTTTCAGTTGGGGCTGATTTAACTGTGGTGGTGACTGCTGATGTAACGCTTACTTTTTTTGATACTGCAGTAGTAGCTGTTGTGATCGTTGTGGCAGGGACTGATGGTGTTGGAGCTGCTTTGCCAGCCTTGGGGGATGACGAGACAGTGGATGGAGTGGTTGCAGCTGTGGTGGTTCTGGCAGAGTCTGGTCCTGCTGTAGAAACTACAGGTTTTGGCTCTACAGGAGCTTTAGAAGCTTTGGAAACCACTGGTGTAGGTTTAACACCTGGAACAGTTGATGTGATGGTGCTGGCAGGTGGCGATGGAATTGCGGTAGTGGGTGTAGCAGTGACTGGAATAGTGGCAGACGTGGAAAGTGTGACAGGGGATGCAGAGGAAACCTGGGTTGATGATGGGTCTTGGGTTTGAACTGTAGCAGGAGCTGAGGCTGACGTGGAAGCAGCCACAGGAAGGGGTGTGGTAACCTCAGGTGCAGGTGCAGCAGGTGATTGGACTAAAGCTGAGACTGAAGTTGAAGGTTGATCTGTTGTTGTTGTGGAGGACTGCGCTGGATTTAGCGCAGAAACCTTAGTCTTAGTGTCAGTTACCTCAGCTTTGGTAGACTGCGAGGCCTGACTTGTAGTGGTAACAGCAGCTATGGGGGCCTCTGATTTGTCAGGGGGTGGGACTGCTGGCTCTTTGTTAGCATCAGTTTTTGATACACCAGAAACACCAGTGGTAGTGGCGGTCTCATTTTTAGAGTTCTGTCCTTCAGTTTCTGGCACCGTTGTGGAGTCTTTACGAGGACGACCTCTCTTACGTTTTGGGGACAGAGGGGGGTTCCCTTCCTCAGTTGGTGAGGTGGGCTGTGCAGAAGGGGTTGCTGTGTTGTCAGAGTCAGGTAACCTTGGAGGAGTCTTAGGGGGCCGGCCCCTTTTTCTTTTCAAAGGTGCCACAACAGAGTTCACACTGGACTCTGTAGAGGTTGAAGTTGGGTCTTTGCCTGGTGGTACGTCCGTTTTTCTGGACTGGTTGGCTCCCCGTCCTCGACCCAGATGCTGCTGTTGCTCTCCCAGCTGAGCCGCCATGCGAGATTCAGTTTCCAACCGGCGCCGTACGGGAAGATTTCTCAGCACTGGCATGTCAGGAGAGAGATGGGGTGGAGAATATGGTGGATAACCTCTGACAGGCTGTGGTTGCACAGACGGACTTGGAGTAGAGTCTTGGTCCTGAGGAGATTTGGTAACCTTAGCTTTGCTTTCAGGGCTCAGTGATGTGTTGTCTTTGTTTGGTTCATCAACAAATCCAGCCGTGTTCTCCTCTGCAGTCGTCTCCTCTGAAGAGGCTCCACCTCCAGTGCCACTTCCTCGCCGCCGCCTCCTTCTCGGCTCTTTCTCCTCCACCACCGTGACCAACCTCCCTGGAAGTTTCCGCAGGACTTTGGCCGATGGGGAGTCTTCAACCAGGCCACGCAGGACTTCACCGTCTGCTGACTGACGCTTGCGAGGCGACCGGGAGCTGGTTGAGGGCGGAGACATGGCGCCGTGGTCTTCATCTTTTGACTGATGGTCCCCTGGGCAGCTGGATTCTAGCGATGACTCAGACACTCTCCTCTCATTCTCCGCCTCTTTCTCCTCTTTGCCTGCTTTGGGGTTCTTGCTGTCAGTCTCTCCAACACTTTGTTGTTTCCCTCCAGGGGGGGAGGTTGTAGGAGGGGAAGGCACTGGACTGGAATGGGAGCGGTTCGGTAAAGTCCTGGTTTTGGCGGCCTGGTGATCTCTGGCAGGAGATGAAGCTTTTGAAGATTTGGAGGAGTCTTGATTTCTGGTTGATGAGGAGGTTTTGTGATGGTCTGTGCGGGACGGGGTGGTAGACACAGTGTCTTTGGCAGCTCCCCGTCCTCTCAGACCACAACGGGGTCTTTCAGGCACTTCTCTAGGGGTCGTAGGCTCTGGCTCCGTCTCAGGCGAGGCCCCACGCAGCCGACCACTAGTCCTTGTAGAGGTGACAATCTTTTCCTTGTCCTTGGGTTTGCGGCCTCGGCGGGCTGGGGCTGGCTGAGCGGGCTCTACAGAGGCTGGTGTTGACAAAAAGTCGTCGTCGTCATCATCGGATGAAGCGTGTAGCTTCAGGCCCTCCTCCTTGGCCTGGTCCAGGCCCTTCCTGGCAGCCTCCACTTGCTCCTAAACAAACACAGGCAGAACAGATTTTTACACTTTCACAGAAACATAAATTTGTTTTCCCAAAGTCATATCAAGCATTTTTATGTTTTTGTTTCTATAGGATTGCAGGACTGGACAAAATACTTAAACATCTTACAATAAAACATCAAGCAAAAGTAGTGCTGTTAGGATAACATCTCTTTAATACTTGAATAATTGTTGCAAGGATCTATACCCCCTCTCACACATATACTGCACTTATGTTGACATCACCTGGAGGGGCTGTATGTGTGAACACAACTGTCTGTATCAGTTGCATGGGACAGTAAGTATTTAACCTTGCCTAGTCCAAAGTCCATGTGAGCAGATGTGTGAAAAAGCAGGTAATTTTCCAGAGGATTCTCAGCAAGTGAGTGGGCGTGTTGGAGAAGCTGCACAGTTTGTAAACTTTTAGAAAGCTGAACTGATGAGAGACAGATCCATTACTTCAGTTCAAACTAAAGGTTATCGTGTGGCGTTACCTCAGCCTGCTTCAACTCTTCTTTGCAGACATCCTCTAAGGAGGCTTCCAGGAAGTTCATAGCGTAGCGTTCAATGGGAGTGAGCTAGGGAAAGGAGAATATGGTGATTGAACCAAGCACAAAATATAGATATAATGAAGATAAACAGCAGAACAAGATCCTAACTGTTTCATTAATTGGTGAAATACCCCCATCTTCACTCTGACAACTGCAAAGGCAACAACGCCCCACAAATGTTATCACTTCTGCTACAGATATTAACTTTTTTTTTCAAGGGCCAATGTTCCATTCTGGATTATTAAATTAATTTAATTACAGCTTGGCATGATTATTCACCTGCTCCACCAGAGCAGCAATTTCCTGCTCTGCTTTGGAGAGCTCCTCCACCTCCTCTTGTTCCCCTCCGTCATCCAACGGTATGTTCTCGTTGAACTCCGCCAGTTCTGCCACCTGCTCTGCTTTGGCCTGAGAGGCTGCCACTATGTCCTCCTCGTCCTCGGCGCGACACAGGGCCTGTGAGAAACATTATAAGATGATCGGGTTAGCTGCACACCACTGTTTGACATGTTTAACTTAAACCTAAAATGAGACTGTCGATCAGTTTTGAAATTCAACAGCAGCAAATCCCCTAAAATGCAGCTGTTACCAACTTTTTTTCTACAATAATATCTTAAGGACAGATTTTATTTCAAAGGATTCAAAAATACTTTGATATACGTAAACTAACTTGAAAACAATGATTAAAATTAAACTTTTTCCAAAATTTCAAGATAAACTCAGTACATAAATCATACATGTGAGTATATTGCCCATGAGATTCATATCTAACCTGCTCCAGAATGGTGGTGCTCTGTTTGTTGACAGTTTCCTCCTCCTCAGCTTGAGGCACTGACAGCTCCACCGCCACCTCTCTCTTCTCCCCGTCATTCATATCAAACAGCTCTCGGATGGTTTGCTGAGGAACAAAGTGAAAATGAGACACGGCTCTCTGAACTCGACAAAAAAAAAAAAAACAACACAAAACAAAAATGAGAGGCACTTGAACTGCTTAATGCCCTGACACAATAAACACAAATTAACTCAAAGAGAGCAGTTGCTAATAGTGCTAATAGGACATGGTAATAGTGTAATTTATCTAGTGCATTAATTACAAAACCTTGCAATGTCGGCGTACTTCAAACAGCATAATAGGTGTTACTGTGAAGGTAGATCTGAACCAGTTTAATTAAACGGGGCATAGACTGTGTTTCTGCAATTAAAAAAATCTTTATGTGCAAACAGTGACTACAGTCTGTCAGGCATCTCAGTCATCAAACACACACCTGCAACATGTTTGTGTGGATGAACCAGTGATTCATCATCACATGATTAACACGCCAGTTATGTGAAGAGGAGAGGAAAAGACCAGAGACAAACTAACGTACTTAACTTTATTTATGCTCTGCGCTTACACATGATGAGCCAGAGATTTTTACATAATTAAAAACTAAAGTCCAGTAAAATATCCCTGGATGATGGATTGTTTCATCTTCCGGTTCCCTTGGCCATGAGTCAAAATCTTAATTTCATAAAGTTCGATATTAGGTTGAAAAAAATGACGCTACTGTTGGTAAAATAAATAAACAGAAGGTATTACCTGTTTGAAGAAGGCAGTGGTAAAGTTTCCTCCTTCAATAGCCATATCTCCCAGCATCCTCTTCTGATTGGCTTTCTTCAAAATGTTCTCCTCCACTGTGCGCTCGCTGATCAACCTGAAGAGGATCATTTAAAAAACACATTAATATGTTGTAAAAGTCACAGTTTTAGTTAATCAGAACTATAAAGGAAATACAGTGGCTTTAAAATAACACAGGTGACTGACAATTTAATCAAACACCATTTCCTCCTTCTCTCACTTTCACAGTCCTCGTTTTTCTTCATCATACACCAGCTATCTATAGTCTTTCTAAGTCCTTAGCTGCCATTTGTGTTATTCAACTGAGGCGAGGACACATACACAATGTTTTTAATGGACATTTTGACTTTTCAAAAAAAGATGCATCTAGTATAATCAATACTGGCTGCATTCTATTTAGGTGTAGGTCATCAATTGTGCAGGATATAAGCCTTCTGACTGACTTAAATGGATTTGAGTCCTCATTAATATTAGTTACACATGCTTTTTATTGTAACTGCATCAAAATGTCTTTCTTGAAAAAAAAGGGAATTTGGGTACTTTCCAGCAGTTTTCTTCAAATTAGAATAAAACATCTCCCAAATGCTCAGCAGTAAAATGTGGCATCCTGATGCAGCTACCCTTCATACAAATCAAGTGTGGATTCACATGTAGACATGAAAATCCCTGTCACATAAGAATCTGGTTTGTTAAGATTTCACTTCCTGCTTTAATCTCATGTTTAAGAGAACATTAAAGTGTAATTGCAGCCTTGAACGGACCTTCCCTCTCCTGTTTATATGCACAGTTAAAGTCAATTTGTTCATTTTGCACCGCACCAACACAAATGCCATCACCTATAGATGTGGACGTCTCTGGTCTGTCCGATTCGGTGGCAGCGGTCCTGCGCCTGGGCGTCCATGGTGGGGTTCCAGTCACTGTCGTAAAACACGACGGTGTCGGCCCCCGTCAGGTTCACCCCAACACCTCCGCTGCGAGTTGACAAAATGAAGCAGAAAATACGCCGATCTGCGTTGAAGCGCTCCATGAGGGCCTGAAGGAGAAGGAAGAAGGTGCATAGAGTGTTCAGATCTGTGTTTGCCAAAGCGTTTTTTCCCTGAGGCCGGCTAAAATTTTCAACCATTCGTAAAGGGATTGCCACAGATTTATATTATGCAACAAACACCAGCAGTGTGACGAGGCTTTGTGTCTATTCTGTGCTGAGCGCTGCATGTTTGGCTTTTTTTTTTTCTGGTGGCAGCAAGTTAAAAAAATGTTTAACTTAGGGTAAAACTGCGCTAGACACTGTTACTTCTCACCCAGTTGTCAATCACAGTTGAGTGGCGAGACAAATAACCCAAACTCTGCCCTGCTCAGACGAAAATACTCCTTCAGCCAGGCTCCGTCCAACCAAACAATGGTTACCGCAGAGATAACTGGCGGGTCTGTCACCTCTCCCTATGTGCCTCAGTCTTTCCTTCAGCCAGAGTACTTCCTCCCACTGACCTTTTTACATTTAGTATGTCTTGATAACACAAACTATCTGCAAAATTAGGTAGCTGAAGCACATATTCTGTATCGTAGCAACCAAAGCATCTCATCTGAAAATAACACTTTGTCCCTTAAAGAAAGTGTCCCTAATTGAATATCTTTCCTTTCTTTTCTGCATATACACAAGATGAGATAATATGTAAGTGCACTGCTGTAATTTGGTGGAGGCAGGTCAGGTAAAGGATGTCAGGATAAAATATATTCAAAGTAAAATAAAAATCTGAAAATAGTGTCCATACTAACCTGTCTCTGCTCCACGCGGGTGCTGCCGTCCAGACGCAGGTATATGTGTCCGTGGTAGTTGAGGAACTGCTCCAGCACATCCAACATACGCGTCATCTGAGTGAAGATCAGCACTCTGTGGCCTCCTGTCTTCAGCTTTCGCAGCAGAGTGTGGAGAGTCTGCAGCTTACCTGCACGCAGGGGGAACACAGAACGAATACTAATTATTTAGTGAAACAAACAGTCACCGACGGTGGAGAATAACAAACTGAGCAGAACACATAATAATATAAACACAGGCAAGTAATGAACACTTATAGAGAACGGTAACCTAAAAACACCAGTTAACACTGGTTAACACAGGAGGGGGGCTATAGCTAATAAAAAGATGGTGGTGTTTGGATTTTAATGTGACTTGGCAGATTATTTTGTGGGACTTATGAGCTGAAAGTGAAAGCAGGTTTTCCTAAATTCATCAGTTCATTTAGCTGCCAAGAGCATCAGCTCTTCAGAAAAATTTAATTTAAAGGAAGCAGGTTTATGATTTTGCAGATAAATGACACGTGCATAATTGTCTTCTATCACTTTAAGAGCAAATACAGAAGATCAGTGCTCTTTCTGCTGCAGAAAAGCATCTTGACAGCTTACCACAGTCATACTGTATGAGCCTCAGGTCTGGGAACTGGGTCCTCATGTAACACTGGATACGATGGAGACTGCGGGTGAGCGGAGCGACTTGAGTCGACAGCATGGAGGAGAAGGCGGCCTGCTTGTGGCTCAGAGAGGGAGGAGGGTGGCAGCAGTGCATGGAGATTGGAGGAGCCTCCACTGGAGGAATCGCAAATGTAAACCTCAAGTGGGCACAGAAATTAACAGTTAAATCACAAAACGTGCCTTCTGTATCCACAGAGAAATATAATGGAGGAAAATCGAACGATCATTTATCTACCTGTCTACAATGTCGGTGAGCAGCTCCAGCCTGTCCTCGATGCTGTGGATGGCGCCTCTCACAGCGTGACTCTCAAACCAGAAGTCGTATTTGTTTTGCCACTGTGCGAACAGACAGCTGCTGTGGCCCGAGCGGCCCCAGTCGCCCTGAGAGCTCAGGGCAGCCGGCGAGGGACGGGGACCAGGGAGAAAAGTCAGGAAGTCCAAAACCTCCCGGCCGTACACAGGCTTTGCCCCGCAGTGGCGCTCGTTGACTCGAAAGATGAAGTCCAGACGGCTGTCGCGCTGCTGTTTAAGGCTATCTGCCAGCCATGACTGAGGGAGAGGGTAAACATTAGCGAGGTGAGGAAGAGCTGCAACACAACATGCTAAACCTGAGCTAAAACAGCACTGATCTTGTTTTTCATTGTTGTAAAAGTAAGAAAAGTTTGTTTTATGCGTCTTGCAACTGATTCCATGCTTGTTCAAGTGTGTGATGACATAAATCACCTTAAATATGGACGAGCGTAACTACAAGTGTATTTTGCTGAGTACCACAAGGTACAACTTGCTTACCATGTGGAAAGGAGAGCGAGGAGGTGGACGAGGCACTTTCCTGGGTGGAGGCAAGGCTTTTGCACCTGCACTGGGTCTCGACTTTGTGGCAACTGGTGTTTGACTGCTGCTGCTGTTGTCACGCGGTGCTGCTGAAGACTTGGACACAGAGGATGAGGGAGTGGCCTGAACTGGAGCTGAGGGGAGGACAGAGAAGAGAGCAGAGTGAGGCAAAAACATGCCTGATGTAAATAACTAAACTCTGCAGTATAAAGGACTGTGGATTTACAGGATTCAAAGTGTTTAAAGCGGTCTCTGGACCAAAATGTGTTTTGCTTGAGGATGTTTTACATTCACTGTGCAGAATGATGTATGAATCTGACAACAGAAAGTGTCAACGAGCACAATTTTGTGACATCTCAACTAGTTTGGAAGCCACTTGTGAGCCAGTACGCAACCTACACAAGTGTGATGTGGAAATTTAAATTCTCCCATGCACAAACACAGAGTGGACTTTTCAGTGAAGCAGGAGACATCTTGTTTCAAGCAGTAACAATATTTGCATATTTGTACATGGGCGTATACATGCACTTTACCTGGTTACTCAGAGACACAGGCAGGGGAAATGATTTTCCATAATCGACATAATTGATTATGGAAATACGGAATTACAGAATGACTTCCTTCCTGTGCATATTGTTTTATTTAATTTTGTTTTACAATTTATCCTGTTCTATTCTGAATTTAATTGTCTGTATGTTGTATTTTGTGTGCAGCATGAAGGAACTTCAACTCTAATTTCATTGTACAACCCTGGATTGTACAGTGATAATAAATGATCTTCATTCCTTGATATACATTAGGATTAGCATGTAGATCTTGTTTCTGTTGGTAGTCGTCTCTTAAGGCTTTTTAAATAACCGTCTGAAGTGGGTGTGTGTGGTTTGCACCATGACGGTGCTTTAAGAGACTTGGGTTACACCAGACGAGCAGTATGGAGGCATTTTATGTTTTCTTTTCGACTGTTTTTTCATTGTTTGCAATGCTCCTTTCCTGTAAAACTCCAGCTTGAGTCTCCCAGTGTTTTGTGTACTAAAAAACTAACCCCAGTCTTCCATTCAATTGACATTAGGGTGAGTAAATAATGACTGAACTTTCAGTTTTGGGTAAACTATCCCTTCAAGAACTTTTTAATGTAAAAACCATATCAAACACAAATTGTTATTCAGGGCAGAGTATTTGTTTATATCTTTAAAGCCTGTCTGGCGGAGATCTTTAAATGCACTAAACTGACTTCCTGTGACTGTCTAAACTTTTGTCTTGCATGACACACAGCACACATCTGGTACTCTAAAGAGATTAAAAAATCTGAGTGGGATGGTAGAGAAGGAAAAAAAAAATACTAAAGCAGAACTGGGTCAGATCATTATTGCGACTAATCTTGTCATGCATGCATTCAGCGTTATAAATTATGGCTCAAAGAGAATAATAACTGGAGCTCGTTCTCTCACCTGGCGGCTCTGTGCTTGACGGAGGAGGCTGCACTACTTTGAGGACAGGGCGAGGGGGGTGGGGCTGGTTCGGGGTGGGGCTAGGGTTTCCGGGTGGGGCTATGGTGTAGTGGGCGGTGGCGGGGCCGGGGGTGCGCTGGGCAATTTGCAGTGGAGCAGTGTTTCTGACAGGGGCGGTGTTGGCGTGAGGGTGTGGGGAAGGGGATGCCTGAGGAGCAACACGAGGGGAAGGGGCCACTGCCAGCGTGGGCACGGGCCCGCCCTCCTTGCCTGCTGTCTGACGCACGACGATCTTCACGACGCCGGGGCTGCTCACCATGGAGGGGGCCACTGAGGAAATGGAAAACATATCAGCTGTGAGAAACGGGGATTCTTACATAACGATATAATACTGACAGTTTTAGAAGATTTAACCTGACAGAGGTCGTTAGAGGATAATGTCAAAAGAAAATACTTGTCTTGTACAAACACAGAAAACACCTGTATATCTTCAGGCAAAGTGACCTTTTCTTTAACATAACGATCAGTACTTAATACAGTGGATCCCAAACTGAGGAGGGGGACATAGAACCACTATGAGGGAGGGCGTGGATGACCAGGGGAGAACTATAATGAAACAAAGTTGAATAAAAATGATCTATGTCGGGGAAATAAAGACTGCAACTAACAATTAGTTTCATTGTTGATTAGTCTGTCGATTATTTTCTTCATTGATCGATTAGTTGTTGTCTATACAATGTCAGAAAATGGTGAAAAGAAGCCAAAGATGACATCCTCAAATGTCTTGTTTTACACACAACCCAAAGATATTCAGTTTACTGTCATAGCCGAGTAAAAAAAAAAAAAAAAGCTGGAATCAGAGAATTGCTGCAGCTCTACAAGAGTTCAACTAATTCAACTTTATTCATATTTCAATCAGTTGCTTTCCCAAATATTGTCAATGAATATGAAAGAGTAAGAGAAAGAAGGAATAGAAACCTTGCGCGGAGGCATTGTGAGGCAGCCGATTTGCA